>NC_136428.1:193333321-193992071 GCF_052849685.1 Lactuca virosa | reverse complement strand
TAGTATTGATCAAGAATTAATTTGGAATTAATTTAGTGATCAAAAGAGACTAATTAGATTAACGGGGAATGATTGTGTAAATCAGTGATATATATATAGCTTGGGCTAATGATCCATATTGATTAGTAATGGAATAAGTTCATGTAAGACTCCATGAAGAGTTAGTCCAAAGGGCTTATCATATGGATTATTGGATTAAGGTCCACGGAAGTGGATTAGGGTATAACTCTTGGATTCTACACTATATAAATGTAACCCCTAAGCCAAAAATCGTGCACTATGTGTTCCAAGAAACTATAGACGATTTTTGTGTCTCTAAACCACTCTCTCTAAAGTTCTTCCTCTTGTTCTTAGTTTGTTATAAGACATTTGAGGCATCACACTTGAGGTGCTAGGCTCTTGAAAGACCAATTCCTACAAGCTACAATTAATAGGTAATATTCTAACTAGTTTTTATGATTCATATGTCAAATTGTATGCTAGTTGTAGGCTTAAAGCTTTGGAAAATTTTATTTCATGTATAACTAGAAAAAACTTAGATCCAAAGCTATTAGGGTTGTATGTGCACCATAGGAGTGTTATAGTACACAAAACCAAACAGATGCACTAGCCAATCTTGGTTCAGCATTCAATATCCATCCATACGCCAAAATCCCTATATCTCACGTCATTAAACCAGCGATAGAAGACATCCTAGAAATAGTGGCACCAATCCAATATCTTGGAACCCATGATCTCAGTCCTAGAGAATATTAGATCCAACATATCCTTCAATGTCTCTAAGATGGATCTATTCCTGAAAATGAAAGATACCGAAGGGCCTTTAAACTTAAAACTTTCATGTCCAATATAATCAAAAATATATTTTTTATAAAATCTATAGCAGGTCCATATCTTATGTCTCTCGAAGATAATGATTTTCAGATCATCCTCAAAGAAATTCATGAAGGATAATGTGTAACCACATTGGACGCATGGCTCTTCTCCAAGATATTAATGAATGGACATTGTTGGCCAACAACGAGGAAAGACGCAATGGAGTATGCTCGAATATGTGATGCATCCCAAAGACATAACAATGTCTTACAACAGCTAGGTGAATAGCATCCCCATGGCCATTCATGAGAGGGGGAAAGGATATTGTTGGCAAAATTCCTATGGTACTAGGTGGTATAGTTTTCATGTTAGCAATGACCGATTGCTTTTCTAAATGGATAGAAGCTAAAGACTTTGTCCAAGTTAAAGAAAATGAAGAAATATCCTTCACAAAACATAACATCCTACTCCAAGCTTGTTGGAACATCATTGACGTTCCGAACAACAAGTTCGATGAAATGCTTTCCATCTTGGGTTCCTTGTTTGATCATATGAAAGCCCAAGCCCCCACTGCCGAAGCATACAATGCTATCTCTAAGCAAATCAACATGAGCTTCCATAAAGTATTTTAGCACTTATCCAAAGTCCAAGCCACTACCAGACTTGCCTCGGATGTTGGGCCCTCCGAAGCAAGAGGAGGAGAAGGACCTAGTCGCAAGGGTCAAACCATTCAATGGAAATCTGCCTCGGAGTTCACTCACCAAGATGAATCTGAAAATGATGTTTTACAGGTTGAATCCATGGACCCTCTATTAGAAGATGATGAAGAAGAAGATGACAAGTTTATCACCAATGCTGTTGTAGGAATTCAAGCTCCTCGGAATTTTCCAGCTAAAGTTCTATCGGAGGAAGAACGAAGGATATGGTCTGTTGTCACTTGGTCATCATCCTTGGCAGATGTACTTCAAAGAAGCCGGGAAATGGATAAAGTCAAGAATAATATCACCGTCGATGGATTCCTAGCCACTCAGTCTATGAAACCCCCTATTTCTTCTCCAATAATCAACCCAATCGATGAAGGTTCTGCTGTTCGGAAACCATACGATATTCTTGAAGAGCCTCTGATTCCTCCTCCTCCAGAGTTCATCATCTCCGAAACAATTCAACAAGTCATCTCTGACTTAAACCCACCACATCAAGACAAAGGGAAGAACATTGCCTTGGAACCTCACAGCCCTCAAAGGACCTTCAGAAAGTCTGAAGGCTGGTCACAAGCTCAAATTGATCAAGCACTTGAAGAGAGCATCCAGATCTTAGATTTAAAAGACAAACCCAATCCGGTGTTGGGCATATTCCCACTCTTTCGAGAAGGGATAATTCATGACCAAGACATTGTGCCCTTCATGTACTTTGTTCTACCCATGCAAGACTCCGACCAGATCGATCTTCCAATCCCTCTCTTCGGAAAGTATTACATCAAGTTCGCTCCACTTCATCCCAATGATGATCCTCAAAGAATCATCAGAACTTAGCGAGAGAGAATGAAGACATTCTACTGCATCAATGCACGTCCTCAAAAATAAGTGTGATCTTAGAAGACAATAACAAAGATTGTTGGGTTTGGAAGAAAGGTTCCAAGCAAGTTCGACCTGAATTGCATGTTTTACAGATATTACATCAATCGGAACAAAGAAGCCACCATCACCATCACGGATGTAGATTTCCCATCCATCAACCCAAAAGATATTCTCACTATTTCTACTCACTTCTAAAGTCATCAAAATGATCAAATGAGCATCACAGCATACAATGCTACAATCGATGTTTTGAAGGATTATGTAGCCGAATTCTGCAGATCCGACATTGAGTTTGCTTACTTGTTCAGAACTAAAAAAGTGTTGGCGAAAATTTCATGTGAACTTCCTGAAGCCCAGATTCTAGAAGAAGGTGCAATTGAAGAACCAGAACTTGGATACATCTATCTGAGAAAGAATACCAACAAGAAAGAGTTCTTCCGAGTCATGGACAAGAATCTTGTTCCTATAACCATTCTGCAGAAGTTTATCGCCAATGCTGCCTAAAGTGATGCTCCGGAGCAAGTGAAGAATAATTTTATCAATCATCTCAAGTGGTATGTGGAATTTCGAAGTTGGCTCTACAGTGCTTACCTCTTCATATCATAAGAATCCAACTAAGCTGACAATATTGCTAAGTTCACTTAGGGGGAGATTGTTGATACATGAAAAGTGAACCTTTAGCAATTCCAAGCAATCAAGTTCCAAAGTCAGCTTATATCCGAGATATGATGAAGTTCTGAAGTCATATCAATTCCGAGATCAAGATGTTCAGAAGTTAGAAGTCTATACATGCATTTAATGCATTTTGTCTTTTCTTTCATGTAACAGTTCATAGGACTAAAACGTGTGTATCTTTTAGATGTCAGTTGTCAAACATTGATCATTATCCAGTCCTTAGAATGTTTTAATGGTTTGTACTATGTTCCTCCTTCACTATTTAAGGAGTAAATGTTTCAAGAGTTAATATTGAAGTATTAATCCAATAATAGCAATTATTCTCTTCACATTACATTCAACTTTCCTTCCAGTCAAAGATCTTTCATAACATTCTTCTTGTTCTTAAATTATCTTTGCATTGATTATACTCAAGTTTACTTCATTTATTACTTGAACACTTTGTTGATTATTTATCTTCAAGTCTTAACTGGTTTACCAGATTCGACTGAAACTTCATATTAAGAGCAGACGTTGATCTTAAAGATTAACTCAAGGTTTGAGTTTTCAAACCTTGTCCTTGCGAATTGACTCTTGTTCTCACAATCCCTTTTCTTAAAAATACATTTCTTTTTGAAAAACTTTACAAAATCCTCAGTTTGAGTTCATACACACTCGAGAGTATGTTTGAATCCCTCAAACCAAGGCTCTGATACCAACTTGTAACGTCCCAAAAATAAGACCCACAAATTTCATTTTTGATTTAATAAAAACATTAATCCAAACAATGTCACAAAACCCCAAAAAGATAAAAGTATGTCAATACATGAAAACATATCAGAGTAAATCTCAAAATGCGGAAAAAGGTTGTGTGTGCTCTACAATCATCGCAGACTCTTCCCTTTAGATCCGGAAGTACCTGAAACATAAACTAAAAACTGTAAGCCCAAAGCTAAGTGAGTTTCCCAAAATACCACATGCCATACATAACTAAACACATAATAGGCCCCACCCAATGAGTGTAACGGGCCCCGCCCAATGAGAATAAAGGGCCCCGCCCACATGCAAATCTTATAAGCATAACAGATAACAGCATACAGAATAACCATCATGCCCCACCTAGTAAGCATTCAAGCACAAACACATACAAGAGTCACACAGACATCTAGTATTCTATCATAACCGATCATGGGTTGGCATTGGTGCCTTAGACACGTTAAACGTGGGGAGGAAACTCACCTCACGCTACTGAATCTCACAAATAAATCTTTGGCTGCTGGCCCACTACAATCCCCGCGCAATTAATTACAAAAAAACATTCAATTAATAATTGGATCCCGGCTCACATAAGGAGTCCAATCTAAGGTAGAAGACCTAATTTACCCTTTCCCTAAATTGGCCCAAGGCCAAAGCCAAATCCAAATGTCCAAAAAGCTCAAATTCCAAAATAATCCTCCAAGGCCCAAATATGGAAAATTGGGCCCAAACCCCTTCATGGGACTTCAACCAAAGATCCAACTAATATCATTAGCCCAAAATAATAGCTTGATGGCCCAACAAGGCCCTAATCATCTAGAGTCCAAACATGACCCAACACCATGAGCCCAAACATCTCGAAGCCCATTTGTTGAGTACACGGGGCGTACTCAGCCCGTAGGCTAAGCGTACTCGCTTTGAGGCTTTTACGTGCGGTGTACCAGCTTGTATGCCCATCGTACTCCCTGCTTGGCCAACTTTTTTCATTCAACACTTATTCGGTTAAGACTTCGACCCAAAACTTAGATATGACTTTCCCAAAGTGGTTTATCACGTACATTTGCCAACTTTACGTGCATACATGGCTTAATGGGGCTCTAGAGCTCAAAAGAGCTTAATAAATGACTTAACACATGCATGAGACCAAAATAACCATAAAGTTTGCACCTTTATGCTTAAGAAACCCTTAATATGCTCAGATCTACCAGGATAAGCTCCATAAACGACCTTAGCTCACAAAACCAACCAAAATAGCCTAAAAGGAAGCCAAGGCATAGATCTATAAAATAAGATGACAAAACTTTGAACTTTCTACCTCAAAACCCTCTAAATATCAAAACAAGAGCACCACACAAGGAAAAGGGACGAATTAGGGTTTTCAAAGGGTGGAGGCTGGTCTAAAATGTCCAAGAGGTGAGTAAATGAGGATTAAATAGGGAACAAACCCCAAAAATTAGGGTTTGCCCCTGGCCAGCGTAACCCACGTACTCCCAACGTATGTGGTTCAAACCTCCAGCTAGTATACCCCGCGTACTAGCCATAAGGACCATAATGCAAAGTTTTAAAAATAAAAAAGGTTAAATGGAAACATACCAATTTCAAGTGTTACACCAATACTACCTTACACACCTATTTATACCCTCCTCAAGGACTACCCGACTCGACAAGTCACTCTTCCCCACTGATACATTTCTCACACTATAAGGCGTCCTACACACCAAAGCATCTCATAGGGACTCCCTAAAACTCCCTTACTCACCCATCTTTTCTATCAACTGCAGAAGGAACTTCTACATATACTACCTAACTACTGTATGAACATAATTACATACTACTAGTACTAGATAATTCTTCGAATGACAGGTCCCACACTACAACGGTTGGACTCAAACAAGAGTTGCGCAATAGAGTTAAACCTATCCTTCAAAAATTATCTAATCGCAATAACATGTAACCCAACGCATTCATCCACTAGTTAACTAGTACCAACAGAATTTCCTAAAGCACAAAGCATGCAACATTCGAGCATCAGGCAATTCAATTCAAACATACCCTATACAGGGCATCCTAACAAGTAACTGATCTGATACTAGCATGCAAATCCAAAAGCTCATACAGATAGGCACATAAAGGCATCTCTCCTACCATACTATCATGTAATTCTCATATCATAGCATAAAACATATAAGTTGTATGGGTATTTTGGAAAGACTTACTTGAGCTCGGCTGATTGCACCCATCACACCCCTTGTCTTTTATTAAAATCCTTAGATTAAAATGTTTCTTTTTATGAAAAACCTGCCAAACCCTCGATTTGAGTCCAGGAACACCCGAGAGTATGTCTGAATCCCTCAAAACAAGGCTCTGCTACCAACTTGTAACATCCCATAAATACAGATAAAATTGCGTTTTTAAATTCATTCATTTTATAAGAAACTAATATCAAAATACTCAAAAGAGTATCATAATAAAGTGTTATCAAAGTAAAAAATCCCAAAATCTCTAAATGTGGAACCATAGGGTGATGTGGTGCGATCAGGCCGGGCCTTTCCCTTTCGAACTGGAAGTACCTGAAACATAAACTGAAAATTGTAAGCATAAAGCTTATTGAGTTTCCTCAACATACCACATACTAAACAAACATACTTCCACGCATATCAGGGTGTTGGCCTACCCCTTCGGTCTATTTCAACCGGATACTACCAAGCATATCTGGGTGCTTGCCTACCCCTTCGGTTTGTTTCAACTGGATCTATCAAGCATATTTGGGTGCTTGCAATCCCTTTGGTCTATTTCAATCGGATATCGGGTCTATTTCACCCTCTACTACTACCACATAATATCGTAACAAAATCACAGAGTCATCAAGAAAATACAAGCATAACTGAAATTTATCACAAAGGCAATCATCACTCTACATCATAACTAGTGGGTCGGCCTTGGTGCCTTACCCACGGACACTGCGAAGGAAGACTCACCTCAAACTGAAGATACCAAATCGCACTCGGCGGATGACTTGTGAAATCCTCTTCCTAACATACAAGCACAAAACCCTAACTAGAAATTAGGCCACATTCTACTCGAAGGTCCATACCTTAATTATTGACTTAAGGGAAAAAAAGGCTTCTTTACTCTTGCCTCATTAGGCCTCCCTCCTTCCAAGGACCAAATCCAATCAAAGTCCAAAAAGGGCATCCAAGCCCAACAATAAGGCCTCTGAGGCCCAATATGGCCCAAGAACCCCCAACATGACCTAAGGCCCAAAAATGACATGCTACAATCAGGTGGGACCGAGGCCCAACTTACACAAATCCAAAGCCGAACACCAATCGAGCCTAAAAATCATCTAAGCCCACTGACCGTGTACGTGCGACGTACTTGGCTTGTACGCCCAGCGTATGCTGGTGTTGACCCGGAGTTGGGATGCTGACCCAGTACGCGCAACGTACACTGGAGTACGCATGGTATATTGGTCTGCCAACCCAAACACACTTCCATGACTTAATCCATTAAGTCCTAACGTCTAAAACTTAAATCCAAGTCCATAATAACGTCTTAAGCCATAAATTTGCAAACTTTATGCTTTTACATGCATGGATGGGGCTCAAACCATGAATTAAGTCCATTAACTCACTTGGATGGTTACTAGCACTTTCATGGTGGAGTCTTAACCACCAAGATCTGATTTTTATGACTCAAAACACTTCCAAGAGTTCAAAAGGACAGTCCAAATGGCCTAGAGTTGCTCATACTCCAAGAACCTAAGCTAAGGGACCAAAAGATGCCATATTCTACCCTAACCCTAGATCTAAGCTTACAATGATCAAGATTCAAACTTTATACCTTCAATAGGATAGAAATGGTGCCAAACTTCTGGATCTACAAGCTCCTTCTTCTCTTTTGCTTCTTCCCAAAACTCCTTCTTCTTCAAAACCAACAAAGATCACCAAAATAACCAAGGTAAGCTCAAAGATGCACTCAAGCAAGCTAGGGTTCGAGATTTGCACTAAAAGACATTGGAGGCTGAAAGGGTAAAGATGTTGAGGGACTTTAAATAGGGTGAAAACCCTAAAAATTAGGGTTTGCCCTGGCTCGATTACACCCAACGTACACTATGGATTCCCAGATGGCGCGCATGCAATGAGTACGCCATGCGTACCTAATGTACGCCCAACGTACTCATAACCCTCCATCACCTTAATCTTGAATAAAAGTAGATTAAGTAAAAAACTTCATACCTGGCGAATCGGGTGCTACAGTTGGTGGAAAAAGGTTACACTCAGACTCAAGTAATTGGCTATGCGGAAAAATTCTCACCAGTAGCCAAGATAAAATCTATTCGGATACGAATTACCATTACTGATTTCATGACTATAAAATACGGATAATGTTAAAAAAGCTTTCCTTAATGAGAAAATTTATAAGTATGTGTACATCACACAACCTTAAGGATTTGAACATGCCAATTAGTCGAATAGAGTTTGTAAGCTTTATAGGTCCAACTATGGACTTATGCAAGCCTTGCGAAGCTAGAATCTGTACTTCCATGAGAAATTCAAAGTGTATGAATCTACTAGAAGTCCATACGACTCTTGTGAATATGTAAGAGATAGTGGGAGTGTCATAATTTTCCTAGTATTATATGTAGATGAAAACTACTACTCATAGGAAACCATGTTCGTGTGATGAAAAGTGTAAAAGATTGGCCCGGGAAGTGTTTTGCTATGAAATACTTGGGAGAAGCGGTGTACATAATTGGTATAAGGATTTACCAGGATAGACCGAAGCGTTTAATTGGACTTAGTCAAAGTACATATGTGGATAAAATATTGAAAAAAATGGAAAATTCCAATAACTATTCCTATGCATCATAGCATGAATTTGAGTAAGACTTAATGTCCCAGTTCTAGTAATGAACTGGAAAATATGAGTCGAGTCTCATATGATCCATCTATAGGATTGATCATGTACGCTATGACATGTACTCGTCTTGGTGTGGTATATGCTTTGAGCATGGTGAGTCGATACCAGGAAAATATGGGACTGTGTTATTGGATGGTTGTTAAGAACATTCCTAAGTATTTTAAGAAATACGAAAGATGTGTTGCTTGTGTACTGTGGAGAACTAGAACCTGTGGTGAAAGGGTATAGTAATGCCAGTTTCCAAACAAATAGAGATGATTCAAATTCACAGTCTAGATAGGTATTTGTTTTGAATGGTGGTGCAGTTACTTGCAAAAGTTTCAAATAGAAAACAGTGGCAGACTCTACCTACGAGTTTCAGTACAGTGTTGCAAGTGAAGCATCCAAGGAATCTGTTCGGATTAGAACTTCTTAGGGGATCTTGGAGTTGTTCCAAGTAACAAATAGTCGTTGTATATGTTCTTTGATAATGAAGGTGCAGTAGCCCTGACTAAAGAACCTATGGATCACAGAAGATCAAGACACATTATGAGGAAGTTCCACTACATTCGGGATAGAGTTGAGGATGGAGATCTAATTGTGAATCGAGTGTCATCAGAAGAGAACCCAACTGATCCGTTCAAAAAAATGGATGACCAAAGAGAGACATAGTGTGCAAGTTAGGAGCATAGGCATGAGAGGTGGTGTAAATTTTAGTAGTTAGTTGATTAGTTGAAACATTTAAAATGAAGAAATTTTTTTGTAATTGTTATGGTGATTAAATAATGACGATTTATGTATATTCAAGTGTGTTACCATTCAAAATTCAGTTTATACTGTGTATCATTTTTTCATGTTTAGATCCCCACTTCCCGAGTATTAGTTTACTTAAACTCTACAATCGGTCGTACTATTGAGTGTGAGTATTGAGTTAAGTTTATCGTGAAGTATTAGTAGATTGTCTATTTAAATTAGACATAACATGGACAATGCGACTAACGTTCATGAGTGCTTAATAAAGATTTAAGTATTGGAGAAACCCACACTCAGAAAGATTACTTCATGTATTCAATCGCGAGTAATTATGAGACAGTGATATCTTTTATTCTTAAAACGGAGAGACGTTGAGTTCTTTTCATATGAGTTGGTTATGTATTATTCTTATTTAAACGCTATCAATAAGTGGGGGTTAATAATGAATATGTTTATGCATGATTTGATGAGTAGACAAAATCTATGCAGTCAAAGTTTATTTGTTCCCTTTTACAAAAGTGAAAGGTGATATCGTAGGCTCCTCAATGATTTGATGATGATATTCATGTGCTAGGCCTAGCCCATAATTAATTGATGTGTTTGATTAGTAGTCTGATTTGATCGTCATAAATCAGAAATCGAAAAACATATTGATGGACCGGTAGGTTGATTCATAATCCATCACTCATACCACATTGATATATTGAAAGAAACAAAGAAATAATTGTTCACTTATCTAAGGGCCAATTTATTGATAATATTAGAGTTTGGCAGTTGTTGTGGAAAGCATGCTTTGTTGGTTATTCGAAGTCTATCTGACCAATAGTAGTTGATGAACTGTCCAAGTGGGAGACGGTTGGAAATAGGTGTGCAATATTATAAGTAATTGGTATAACTTTGGGAATAATAGCAAAGTCCTTTTTGAGTTTCCCTCAAGAACAAGAATAGCTAGAAATAGTTTTAAGAGATTGAGAAAATAATTTTATTAAATTATTACATGTTAAAAAATTAATTAGAAACTAGTTAAAATTAATTAGAATTAATTTAGAATTAGTTTTTGATTAATTGGAATTAATCTAGAGGTACAAGGACTGAATGCTAGTTGTTCAATAGTTGAAAATGGGAACATTTTGGAACCTACAGGTGGTGGATGGTTTTGGGAGGCTCCTTGGAGGCTTCCCGAATCAATACTAGTAACACATAAGGAAATGATTTGAATATGGATTAAATCTTAATATTTAATTGATTCAAATCAGAGTTATCCTATTACCACCACAGCTATATAAATGGGCCTTGGGGTGCTCATATTTTCGTCCAACCCTACCTCCTGGAAAGCTACAAAAATTCGATCCCACCTCTCTCATATCTTTCTCCTTTAGTTTCTAGGGTTCTTATGAAAGATCTAATATGCTCAAGAGTCATATTAGAATGATATTGCTAATTAACATATAACCCTAAGGGTCACACTAACAACAACTTGATACAATTGATTATTTAATAGAAATTGATTTTAATAAATATTCATGAACTCTTATAATAAATTGGGAAAATACTTATTTCATGGAAATAATTATTTTACAATACAACTAACATTATAATTCATATGGTATGAATTAACTAAGTCATGTACAACATTTTGGACTAGAAAGGATTTTTTTGTCTTTTACCTAAATGTTAAGGTTTATATTTTATAAACTAGTTTTGTAAAATTAACCAAAACTTGCTTCCTTTTGTACTCCAAAATCGTAGGTTGTCCTTGGTAAGGTAAAGATGGCCTTTTGATTTAATTAATCAAAAGAACATGCCCTATGAAATCATGTTTGAGACATGATAATAAGCTAGAGACATGGAGCTTATAACTCTTGGTTATTAACTATTCTTTATGCTTTAAGTGAGGCTTTCAATTTTGGTCTTCATACTTGCATGCAAACCGTAGATGCATAAGGGCTTCTAGTTCTCTCTCAAGCTTCTTCCTTTCATGCATTAAAAGCTTCTCTAGTTACTTGAATTATTACTCTCTTGAAAGTTAGACTTGGTTTTACTTTCAAGCTTAAGAGTAGAACTAGCATTCTCATTAATTTCGTGCATTGTTGGTGTCTCAAAGGTTCAACCATCTTCTTCAAAACTCAAGCCTCCCAAGAGGAATCACGGGACAACAAAGGTTTTTATCATCTTCTTTTTTCTATGGTTGTGTTTTTATCTTTCCATTACTTGCAAGATGATCCTCGGTGACCTTCTTGGTTCTATATGTGGATAACATACTTATCATGGGAAATCACATTCCAACTTTAGGAGGTGTAAGGCTTGGCTTGGAAAGTGTTTCCCAATGAAGGATCTTTGTGAGGCTCAATATATTCTTGGAATCAAAATCTATAGAGATAGATCAAAATGATTAATAGGTTTAAGCCAAAGTACATGTATTGATAAAGTCTTGAAACGGTTCAAGATGGAAACTCTAAGAGGGGATTTGTACCTATGGTGCATGGCACAATACTAAGTTCATCCAAATGTCCTAGCACAAAGGTTGACCTGGACAAGATGAAAGATGTTCCATATTCTTCGACAGTTGGATCCATCATGTATACCATGAATTGCACTAGACATGATCTTGATTATGCTATGAGCATGACAAGAAAATACCAACATAATCCAAGGGAGAGTCATTGAATAGCTATAAATAACATCCTCAAGTACTTTCTTAGAACTAAGGATATGTTCCTCGTCTATGGAGGCGTGGAAGAAAGCTTAAGTGTAAATTGCTACACTGATGCTTCCTTCACAATAGATCGATATGATGGTAAGTCGCAACCAGGATATGTGTTCATGGTGAATGGGGGTGAAGTGTCTTGGAAAATCTCTAAGAAGAGTGTTGTTGCACAATCCACTATAGAGTCTATTTACATCGCTGCTTCAGAAACTGCACAAGAGGCTGCTTGGATAAAGAAATTCATTGGAGATCTGGGTATGGTTCCTTCCATTCAGGATCCCCTAGAAGTATTATGTGACAATGAGGGAGCTATTGCTTTGGCAAAAGAACCCAGATCACACAAGAAGACCAGACATATTAGTCGTAGATTCAACATCATTGGGTATAAAGTTGAATGGTAAAATTAGTATTCACAAAGTTCATATTGATCAAAATTTGGTGGACCCTTTCACGAAGCCCCTTCCTCAAGAAACGTTTGAAGGACATGCTTGAGGAATTGGACTTCGCTATCTATTGATTGGCATTGATCTATGTACTAGTATTGAGTATTGGAACATTTTGTAGCATCATTTATTGTAATGACTATGATATATATGGCATATAATCTTTTCATTAAATATTTTTTGAGTTCTTTATTAACATACTTAATCCTTGAGTAAATTTTATTCACTCTAAATCCATAGTCGGTTATTATTGTGGGAACAATAATGAAATAAGACTAATATGAATTGGAATGGTTGACAAAGTGTTATAACCAGTTTCATAGGTACTTGATAGAGAACAAGTATTGGATTGACCCATTCAAGATCACTTCATGGACCGATGTCATGAATGATAATTGATAAAAAATAATATATGTATATCCTTAACACCTGAGATACATATATAGATCTTAAGTGTGCGGAGTGTTGTGCGTTGATATAGTCAAATGTTGTTCTTTTATCAAGCATTTATAAAAGCTACTATCAGGTATGATATGAACCATGCAAGAGACGTATGTAATCAAAGTGGGATTTGTTCCTCTTATTCGTTGAGAGTTAGACATATAAGGTCTAATGTAAAGTTGAACACTTATATGAGATTGACTGTGATCTATATCTCATGTTCAAAATGATGTCTACAGCAAATGGATAACTAATAAACTTACCTTATACACCAATTGTAGCCTTGGGCTTCTGGGAATTGGGCGTTGATAGAATGGCACAAAGTCTTACGTTGATGGGGGTCGTGAAATGTTGCTAGACGTTCACCTCTGTCTGTATCAATCTAATATGAGTCTTGCACAAGTGGGAGATTGAAATATCTAATATGCTCAAGAGTTATATTAGAATGATATTTCTAATTAACATATAACCCTAACGGTCACACTAACAACAACTTGATACAATTGATTATTTATTAGAAATTGATTTTAATAAATATTCATGAACTCTTATCATAAATTGGGAAAATATTTATTTCATGGAAGTAATTATTTTACAATACAAGCAAAATTATAATTCATATGGTATGAATTAACCAAGTCATTTACAACATTTTGGACTAGAAAGGCTTTTTTTTCTTTTACCTAAATGGTAAGGTTTATATTTTATAAACTAGTTTTATATATTGCTTCCTTTTGTACTCCAAAGCCGTAGGTTG
Organism: Lactuca virosa; assembly: GCF_052849685.1. NCBI lineage: Eukaryota > Viridiplantae > Streptophyta > Magnoliopsida > Asterales > Asteraceae > Lactuca > Lactuca virosa. The sequence continues at coordinate 193,978,265 of NC_136428.1, read as the reverse complement.
TCCTTGTAAGGTAGATATGGCCTTTTGATTTAATTAATCAAAAGAACATGCCTTAATAAAGCATGCTTGAGACATGATAATGAGGTAGAGACATGGATCTTATAACTCTTGGTTATTAACAATGCTTTATCCTTTAAGTGAGGCTTTCAATTTTGGTCTTCATTCTTGCATGGAAACCGTAGATGCATAAGGGCTTCAAGTTCTCTCTCAAGCTTCTTCCTTTCATGCATTAAGAGCTTCTTTAGTTACTTGAATTATTTCTCTCTTGAAAGTAAGACTTTGTTTTACTTTCAAGCTTAAGAGTTTACCAAAAGAACTAGAATTCTCATCAAGTTGGTGTATTGTTGGTGCCTCAAATATTCAACCATCTTCTTCAAAACTCAAGCCTCCCAAGACGACTCAAGGGACAACAAAGGTTTTTATCATGTTCTTCCTTCTATGGTTATGTTTTTATCTTTCCATTACTTGCAAGATGATTCTTGGTGGGTTGTAACAAGCTTTTTAATTTCGAAATTTTAAGACTTCCGTTTGCCATATTTTTGAGTTTTTGAAACTAATTATAAACTAAATCCCAACAATCTTGACTTTTGGGTGTGAACCATTAGAGGTACTCTACTTTTGGTACTAGTCTTTCCATGAAGGAATAAGAGCAATAAGGATATCCAGCTATAAGTGACAAATCAGATTTTTCAAAGGTTAGTATTCGAATACATCTTCATTTAGCTTGTTAGGTTTGTTTTAAAAGTATGTTGTTATAATAGTAAACTTAGATCCTAAGGTGTATGTACACTTAGGATCTTTTTTATTGGTTATGTTTCTTAATCCAGTATATAATTGCATAGAAAACCGAATAGAGGATTCATATCAAGGAGAATCTAGCAGACATGTTGACAAATTCGTTGTCTATGAAGAAGTCCAAGCTTTGTTTGAGCTTTCTTGATGTTTACAGGAGTTATGTACCTTCAGGGAATTGGTAGGAGAGATGAATTTATTGGTTTCTATAGCTTAAAGTATACTCAAGTCAAGGCAGGGATTGTTAAAATATGACTTGAGAATTTAGAATCAAAGTTGGAGCATCTAGAATCAAATTCGGTGCATTTTGTAGCATTCTGGAGCATCTTGTTGCAAATTCAGTAGGAGGCACCCCTTTGGCAATAAGATACCCCCCCCCCCCCCGAAGAAGACAAAGTGTACCCCATGTATGCTCAAATATGTTAGGGTCATTGTTAGGTATGTTTTAGATGGTTGTTGGTCTAGATACGCTCATGTCTTATGCTGGTGTGTGGTGTGTTGTTGATGTGTTGCTAGAGCAGGAAGTGACACTACGTGGAATTATGCGCCCTTAACGTACAAGATGAGCCCCCTAGGGTGCATGGTGCACCCTCTCATGGATGGTGTGCCCCTTGTGGAAGTGAGAATATGCTAGGGTGTGCAAGGAGGTTTAAGGTTGCGTTTTTGTTTAGTGTAATCACGTGAATCCCCCCCCCCCCCTCCAATAGAGCATGACTTATGGAGCACCATGAGCCCCAATGGCACATGATGCACCCTTTGTGATTTTAGGTGAGCTCCATGTGCATAGTTGGTGCGCATGTACTATTCCTCAATGTAGAAGTCTCTAGAGGCGACTGCATGGATAATGTGATTGGTTCACATTTGTTCGGGTCTAAGAATTGATGGGTATGGCTTATTACGGTTTTAGGTCTAACCTTCATTCTACAATAGGGATCCTTGTTGCATTCATTTGATTGTCTTGTCTTGAAATCTTGGAGCCTTGTATTTGTAACTATGTTTGAAAGATTGTGAATAATAATACTTTCTCTTGCGGTATAAACGTAGATCAACTTGATCGAACCACATTAAATACAGTGTCTTTATGGTTGTGTTTTTCTGCATATTGTCTCATTTATTACATAACAATATTGATTATCATGAGCTCAACAAGGTAACTGCAAAGAGAATAGATACCATCTACCCAGGATCAACAACCTTTTCAACCAACATCAAGGTGCTGACTACTTCTCAAGGATTGATCTTGGGTCATGGTATCATCATTTGAAGGTAAGGGGTGAAGATATAGAAAAGATTGTCTTCTAAACGTGTTACATGCACTATAATTTTATGGTAATGTCATTTCGTTTGAGAAATACCCAACGACATTCTTGGACCTCATGAATCGAGTGTGCAAAATATTTCTTCACGGTTCAATGATAGTGTTCATTGATAACGTCCGCATCTATTTCAATAGTGATGATGAAGACGAAAGGCATTTTAGCAAAGTTTTGGAGTTGTTGAAATGAGAAAAATTGTATGAAAATTTTCAGAATGTGAATTCTAGATCGGGGAGGGACAGTTTTTGGGTCATGTGATTAGTAAATGTGGTATTAAAGATAACCCAGCAAAGATCGATGTTGTAACCAAGTGGGAGATTCTAAAAAGACCAACTGAGATTTGGATTTTCCTAGGCCTTGTAGGATACTATAAAAGATTTATTAAATATTTCTCAAAGACAGACACAACTTTTGAGTGCATTAACCCAAGAGGGAATCCCCTACTTCTGGACATAGAAACAGAAGGCAACTTTTGAGTAGTAAAAGAAGAAGTTATGTGAAGCTCTGATTCTCATCTTATCGAAGGGGACCGAAGACTTTATAGTACTTAGTGGTGTTTCTTATGTGGCTCTTGGTTGTGTCCTCACACAACGAGACAAGGTTATTGTACATGTCTCACGACAACTTAAAGCGCACGAAGTATATTACCCGACCCATTATTTGGAGTTGGTTGTCATTGTATTTGCTTTGAAACTGTGGCTACATTACCTTTATTGGACAAAATTTAGACTCTACACCAAATTATAAGAGTCTACGGTATTTGTTATGTCAAAATAAGGTTAACATGGGACAAGGAAGGTGGCTAGAGCCATTCAAAGACTACGATTGTGAAATCTCCTATCATCCCAGATAAAGAATAAACGTGGTTGCATATGCATTGGGTTTGAATTGAAACTCTTTTAATTAATTAGGTTGTATTGGATTAAGTAATTCAAACTATTTTTATCAAATTGATCCCAAACTTAACCCAACCTAACTCATTGTATATTTCGTTTAAAAATGAGTGCTATTTACTTAATAAGTACATGCTTTTGCTCTTGTCATTTACATTTCAAAAACAAAATGTCTTTTTTCTTTATGTGCTGCTTGGAATCAAGCTATGAATGAATTCAATCATGGAACTGAAAATAGTGGTTGGTATATGACGATGATGATGAGGAGCACATGGTTGTAAATTGTAAGCATGCGTAGAGTATCTACTATAAATGGTGTATTTATTACTGCTTTGAACTTTGACTTTCATCAAGATTCTCTTTCTTGGTAATTGTAACTCACTGCTGCTTCTATTAATTTATTCATTTACGACGGCTTTTCAACCCTTCTTTTCTTATGAAATACATACATTATTCACGAATATGCTCATCAAAATACCAAAAATCTCACCCAAATCCTTTTCGTGCTCTCATTTGTTCTTGACAATGTTTTTTTAATAGTTGAAAAACAGTCGGTTGATATCATCTTTTTGCAACTTCAATGAAACTTTACGACCGCTTCGTCCATATGTTGTTGAAAATAAATGGAATATCTTAAAGAAATTCGAGTTTAAAAGATCTAAAGCATAAATAAGTTCAATTCTGTTAAACGTTTAATTGATGAAAAATACTACAATAATATTCATGAACAAAAAAAGAAATGATAGAAGAAAAGACCGACATAGTTATTTCGATTTGTAGCATTGTAAGATCTTACGAATCATCATATGATATCAATTGTAAAATAATCGGTTAGAGGATAAGATTCGTATAAAAATGGGTATATTTAGAAAAACTAATTGGTAAACGGTAGTTGAAAGTTGTAAAATATATTTTTTCTTTGTGTATAAGTGTATGATAAATATTACTATAAATATTTAAAGATATAAAATTATTTAAAAATCAGTTGAACTAGCATTTAATTTAGATGTTTTTATTTTAAAATAAAAACACTAAATTTGTTTACAAACAAACATATTTTCTTTATTCAAAAGTTTGATGGTATGGTGAATATGATTGCCCTCGAGTTGGTATCTTATTACACTCTTACTTTCTATTTTAAAACTTAAGCATGTGGTTTCTATTTTGACTTATACTATTGTTTTACTCCATATTTTTATGATTAACGACGATGATAAAAAAAATAAAAAAAAGGATCGTGTGACTTTCTTTTTTGTTGGTGGTGATGAGATTTAGAAAAAGAAATTGATTTTACTTTGGAAGAAACAAATATATTAATCATCATTTGCAATATTATATCAGATAGATTTATTCTTTTTGTTTTAAACTTATAATTTTCTTTTATGACCGGTAACAAATAGATGTCGATGGACTTTTTTTATGTTGCATGTTTGTATCATTTAATGTTGAAAAGTTGAACCTAAGATGTTTTAAAATTGTTAACTTTTCTTGTGTTTCATGTTTGTAACATTTAATGTTGAAAAGTTGAACTTGAGATAACTTACAACACCTTCAAAAAAAAAGTATTATCTTGTGATAGGATCATAGGATCATGCATCCAACATAAATAAAATTCATACTTATTTCCTCTATTCCTTTGCAACCAAATATAAAATTGGAATGGACTTACGTTCCTATTTTGATCAAATCCCATGGAATGGACTATCAAAGTTATTAAAAAAGGCAATGCACTTTAAACAAAAATAATATCCAAATAGTAATGTATTAATGGTTGGTTTATAAAATTCATGAATGTTAATTTTATAAAACATAAATACTCAATAAATAAAAATTCAACCATTAAAAGTTAAATATCCATATATTTATAAAACATAAATACAGAAGTTTCAAATGTAATCAACATATCCAAAATGAATTAATCAAACAATTAAAAAACACAACAAAATATTAATTTAAAATTAATTTCCAAAATGAAGAGTCAACTAAATATATTTGATTAACTAATAACCATAACTATAGTGTTGGTGATTTATGTTATCAATGTTATTTAAGTGTAATGAGATTAATTTGTTGATCGATTTGATCTTGACAAATATTGAACAAGTAAGGTGGTGAGGAGTGCACACTTGTTTGAATTTGTCTTGATTCAAAGTACATTATCATTTAATGGTGAAACCTCTAAACCACGGGTCTCTGCAGAGACCTTGGTAGCGGGGTCCAAGGGTCAGAATCTCTAGGTGGGGTCGAGTCAGCTTGATTTTTTTAACTGGGTTAATATTGTTTTATAGAAAATGAAAAGACATAAGAATTTGAGAATTTTAACCTAGATAATTTTGACCCTGACATTGAAACATTAAACCTGGTGGTTTTACCCCTAACATGAAACCGATTTTAACTTAGTTTTTTGGTTGTTTTCTAACTGCATTGTGACAACTTTTTGGTAGTTTTCAGACACCATCGTAAATTCCATTTTTGGTGATTCTTCTGGTACATCATATCATAACATTCACATTCTCTATTCTTCATTTAATCACTTCGATTGTACCATCGAAATACTTTAATCTCAAAGTGTATCACGACTCTTAGTGGAATCCAAGCAATCGAAATACCTTGTTGGTAATTTGTATCTCCAATGTGTATTTAAGTGTAATGGATTACTTTGTTGACCAAATATAATCTTGACAAATATTAAATAAGTAGGGGAGGTGTGGAGTGCACACTTGTTTAAGTTTGTTCAAGATTCAAAATAAACTGTCATTTAGGAACGAAGCCCCTGAACGAACGAGAATCTGGGGGCAGCGCCCCTGGAAGCAAAGCCCCTGGCTGGGTCGAGCTGCCATGTCAGTTTGGAAATTTTTTATTTGGGACAGTTTGACATTTTTCAGATATGAAACTGTTTGTGACAGTTTTCAAACAAAGATATACATAATCTGTTTTTTGGTCATATCTTCTAGGTGCATACAAAAATCGTAACATCTCATTCTCTGTTCTTGTTCTCTCATATTTTGAGTCTTATCCAATTGGTGGTTCCGAGAGTACCGCCGAAATACCTCAATTTAAAAGTGTTATCACGATTCTCATAAGTTCAAGTGCTTTATTACTCTAAATCTCTAACATACCCCAGATTTCTAACATATAGGATGTTCTAAAATTTTAACTCGATGTTATAATGGATATCCTTTGATGTAAACGTAAGGCTCAAATTAAAGTAAATCTTTCTATATCGATATATCCATATAAAACAACATAAATGGCTATTAGACTCTAATCGACAATATAAGTCATCTTTGTTCCTTGTTCTTGACTTGGTCGACATACAATGAAAAGTGGCATAAAGGTACCACCAAAAGCTGATAAAGGGAGGAGGTGAGGACTACGACAGATGATGGATGTTTCTAGGGATTTCTAACCTTTAAATGGTTAAGACTCATCCTTTTAGATCCTTTTAGCTGGACCATTCAGATGCATCTACCGATTCAAAGGCTCTAACTTGACAAACCAAATGCTCTTAATGAGCTGAACCATTCAGATGTTTCCTCTCAATGGTCATATTAGAGACTATCAAACACCTTCTTATTTAAAATTAGTATTCACATTCAACCAAATACAAAATCAAAATCGAATCAAATTCCCATTTCGATCACTCTCAAAGTTATAAACAGCACATTTGTTATGGATGTTGATGATCTTTTTTCAAGTATCAAAGAAAGAATTTGAGAGCTTGCTTACTTGATTCTTGATTAAAGGACTTGCTTATTTTCAAAACATCCTAAAAAAAGAGTCCAACAACTACCATAAACTTAAAAACCCCCAACCAATCTTACTATTCACAAATTACTTTCTAAAACATAACAAAAACATCCTTAACACTTACAACTAAAAACCCTTCCCTCCCCCCTAAACATTAAAAAAGAACAAAAAACCAAACCTAACCCCAAATTAACCAACTCAAACACCTTTACTCTTTCCTTCATATGCTTAAAAGATCAGCCGGCTCTTGCTTCTCTTTGCCATCTTCCATGGTGGGCGATGGCGGAGCTAAGGCGGTGGTGACGGCGGCATTGGGCGGCTTTGGGAGCTCCGTCAACATTTGCACAACTTCTCTCATTGTCGGACGTTCAACCGCCTGTTCTTCAACACATAACATTCCAACATAAAACAAGTGCATTACTTCATGAATTGGAACACTTGAAAGTCTTGGATCCAAGATTTGCATAACACCTTCTTTGCTTCCATCTGTCATCTTTCTAACCCATTGCACAATATCAACACCATCTCCAAATTCCCCAACTGGTTTTCTTCCTGTTACAAGTTCTAAAAGAACCACACCAAAGCTATACACATCGCTCTTTTCATCAACCTTAAGTGTGTATGCATATTCTGAAACAAAAATCACACAATTTTTATTATAAAAATCAGAAGTTTGGTCAAGATTTCAAAAACCCATGTCGAAAAGTTCAATATGTGAGACACCCATGTGAAAAAAATCAAAGCTTTGATTCACATTTTCAAAACCCATGTCAAAAAATCAATAATCTTGATATACGAGTAATCTTGATATACGAATACCCATGTGAAAAGAATCAAAGATATGGTACCAATTTCGAAGACCCATGTCCAAAAATCAATAATTTGAGATACCCATTTGGAAAAAAAATAAAGCTTTGGTCCCAATTTCCAGAACCCATGTCCAAAAAAATAATATGAGATTACCCATATGGACAAAATCAAAGCTTTGGTCCCAATTTCCAAACCCCATGTCTCAAAATCAAGATTCTGAGATACCCATGTGAAAAAAATCAAAGCTTTGATCCCAAATTTGAAAACCCATGTCCAAAATTAATAATTTGAAATACCCATATGAAAAAAATCAAAGCTTTGATCCCTAATTTAAAAACCCATGTCCAAAAATTAATAATCTGAAATACAAATATGAAAAAAATTTAAAGCTTTGATCCTAATTTCCAAAACCCATTTGAAAAAATCAAAGCTTTGATCCCTAATTTAAAAACCCATGTCCAAAAATTAATAATCTGAAATACAAATATGAAAAAAATCAAAGCTTTGATCCTAATTTCCAAAACCCATTTGAAAAAAATCAAAGCTTTGATCCCTAATTTAAAAACCCATTTCCAAAAATTAATAATCTGAAATACCCATATGAAAAAAATCAAATCTTTGGTCCTAATTTCCAAAACCCATTTGAAAAAATTAAAGCTTTGATACCAATTTCATAAACCGATGTCCAAAAATCAATAATCTGACATACCCACATGACAAAAACCAAAGCTTTGATCCCAAATTCAAAAACCCATGTCAAAAAATCAATAATTTGAAATACCAATTTGAAAAAAATCAAAGATTTAAGCTAGGATATGATGAGATTCTTTTATACCTGGGGCGATGTAGCCATAAGAACCGGCAATGGCAGACATACATTCTGAGGTGCCGGAATCCTGCAAGAACTTTGCAAGACCAAAATCGGCGACATGGGCTTCAAAATTGGAATCCAAAAGTATATTGTTTGATTTGACATCACGATGGAGGATTAATGGTGAGCAATCATGGTGGAGATAACAAAGACCCTTTGCAGCTTCAATAGCGATTTTATATCTTGTGTCCCAAAGCAAATGTCCCCCTTTCTTCCCATGAAGCATTTCACCCAAACTCCCATTTGGCATATACTCATACACTAACAAATTAGTTTCATGGTTGGAGCAAAACCCTAATAATCTCACGATATGTCGATGTCTGATTCTTCCTAGGGTTTGAATCTCGGCATTGAATCCATGGTCGTGAGAAGAACCACGGCTCATGGCCGGCAATCTTTTCACCGCCACAAGCTCATTGTTGGGCATGGCGCCTTTGTAAACAATCCCCGCTCCTCCTTTTCCGATGATGTTATCTTCCTTTAAAGAATCGAGAACATCATCGCAAGTGAAATCTAGGCGTTGGAAAGCAGTAAGCTTCCATGATCGAGCTTTACAAGCTTTCTTGATAGATCGAGCTTTGATGATTGCTGCAATGGCGAAGGCGATGGAACAGAAGAGTAGGCCAAGAACGAGAAGAAGTTTTACAGAGGCGGAAAGTGATGTCTTTGAATGTGGTTGATGGGTGGCGTTTGCGATTCCTTCTTTACAAGGTCCTAAATATGGTCCACAGAGATCGGCGTTCCCCAAAAATGAAGTGTAATTGAAGTAACTGAACTGACCGGTGCCGGGGACAAGACCGGAGAGATTGTTGTAGGAGAAATCGACGGATGTTAAGCTTTGCATTGACGCTACGGATGTTGGAATGCTTCCGATTAGATGATTACGAGAGACGTTCAAGTAATTTAGAATGTGCATGCCTGTGATTTCGGTTGGGATTTCGCCGGAGAGCTGGTTACGGCTGAGATCGACATATGTTAAAAGTTTACACTGGCTGATTTCAGGAGCGATTTCGCCGGATAAACTGTTGTGGCTGAAATCGATCTTGGATAGTTGCTGTAGTTTGCCTATTTCGCCGGGAATGTTGCCGGTAAACTTGTTACCATCAAGTAAAAGCTTCTGCACACCGGAAAATTGGCTAATGGTGGCCGGCAGCGGACCGGTTAATCGATTATTTGACAAACTGACCTGACCGAGATTCGCTGAAACAGAATCGGTAACCGGGAATTCACCGGAGAGAAGATTGTTCTGAAGTTCAACCTGTGAGAGATGAGGCAAACTGAAAAGCCCTTTTGGAATTGAACCATTGAGGAAATTTTCTCCCATTCGGATTCGATTCAGCGATTGGCATTCACCAAGAGACTCCGGAATCGGACCAAATAAAAAGTTTCCCAAAGTGATTATCGTTTCGAGTTTGTTTCCATTGCATAGATTGGGAGGAAGTGAACCTGTTAATTTGTTGGAAGACAGATCAAGGATCTGTAGCTTTCCGTTCTTGCCAAGGCCTTGAGGAATGCTTCCGGTGAAGTTGTTTTCCCAGAGCTGTAATACCTCCAACTCCGGCAGTTCGCCGATGAAATCAGGAATCGATCCGTGGAGTTTGTTTCGGAACAGATTGAGTAAGGTGAGATTGTTGAGGTCTGCAAAAGAGGGGGGAATTTCTCCGGTGAATATATTGTTTGACAAATCCATGGATTTCAAACTCTTCAAGCTTCCAAGCTCCTTCGTTAGAGATCCAGAAAGTCCGTTCACTTGCAAGAACAACGTGTCCAGGTTTTGAAGCTTCCCGATTTCCGGAGGAACTTCACCGGAGAGACCACAGTTGGCAGCATCGAGGCGAATGAGGCTTGATAAATTACCGATTTCTGGAGGAATACCACCGGTGTAACCATTGTAGTACCCAATGTAGAGCTGTTGGAGGTTTGTTAAGTTTCCGATTTCGGGAGGAATAGAGCCTGTGAGTTCGTTCCCAGAGACAGCCAAGTATTCAAGAAAAGGAAGCCGTCCGTACTCCGGCGGAATAACGCCAGAAAAGTAGTTTCCGCCGAGATGGAGGTGTCGGAGGTTGGTCATTTCGGAGACGGCGAGTGGCAGGTCGCCGGTCATGTTGTTGTTGTAAAGGTCAAGCACTTGCAGAGACTTAAGCGCAGAAAGTTCCGGTGGGAATGTCTCATTAATAATATTATTGGAGAGATTGAGGAGGCGGAGGCCAGAAATGGAAGCGATCTCCGGTGGAATAGGGCCACCAATGTTGTTGGCGGCGATGGTGAAATTAACGAGGCTGCGGAGGTGACCAATGTCGGAGGAGAGAGTGCCGGTGAGATTGCGGCCGGAGATGTCGAGATCGATAACATGGCGTCTAGAATCGCAGGTGACACCGGACCAAGTACAGTGGCTGGTAGAAAGGTCCCAGGTGGAAAGGGAGGACTGTGGGTCGTCGGAGATGGCGGATTTGAGGGAAATGAGTGCTTGGTATTCCGGCAATCGGCCTGATTTGGCAGAGAATGAGTTGGGAATGCACTGTAACAGCAGTAGGAGGAAGAGGAACCTCATCTTGTGGTCAATTTCTCTCACACACACATACACACACTGGTTATTTCAGAGAGAAATGGGGAAGAAGAAGAAGAAGAAGGGTGGGTGAAAAATTAGGAAAGGAGTAGAAAGAGAGTGATATCATAGTGTGTGATCTGGAGGAAAATGGTTATAACTTTTATACTCCTTTTTTTCTAAATTAATGGGCTTGAATTATTTTGGGTTTTAAAACAAAAGTTATATAAATAAAGTTTTTTTTTTTCTAATTTTATATTTTTACAACTAATATGTAGAATGAAATCAAAATATATAATATGCAACTTTATTACCGTATTTTGTTGTATTGGTATGTATTTCATGTACTTGAAGATTAGTCTAATACTTTAATCTATAAATTAATTAGATGTCGTTGATTTTTTAAAAATTAAAATATAAGGAAACTTTTATTTATATTTTTGTAAACTTGTATAAAACCTATAAACTCACGTATATACCAAAATACATAATATAGTCATAATTAATCTATTTAAAATTAAAAATATTCTTTTAAAATTAGATTATAACTAAATTACTAAAATACTTATTTGAAATCATTACTATCGTCAGTCTTCTTATTCAAGATATGGTTCTTTTTTTTACTGCTCATATTATGCACAATCTATTATCAAAACTTTTTTATTAAATTCGATTTAGGAGAAATGCAATTATTATCATCTAAAGAGTTTATGTATGAAATGAATTTGTAATGGGTGATTATAAAATTGGGATTTGCATCTACAAACGAGTAAGTTCAATCAACCCTAACTATATTATCGATCGACGTCTTAGAAGTAACTATCAATCTCGACAATAAATTTTGGTTGATGAATATGTATGGATTGATGGCAGCACCATGTTGGATTTTGAATTTGGGACCCAAATTATGTTCAATCGGTCAATATTATTGGGCAAGTTCATGAAGGAGATATCGACCCTAACTCAATTATCGATCTGCCATATCTAGATCTATATCAATATTGTAACGTCCCATTTTCACAACCAAAATTTTTTATTTTATTAAAGTAAAACTTCCCAATTATAAACCTATTATTAAGAAAACCGTTTATTCCAAATTACATTTATTGAAAATCAGAGTAATATAAGAAACGCAGAATCCTCAATGATGTTGATGAGTGTGTACAGTCCCGCCTTCATCTTCCCACGATCACCGATAAAACCTGAAAAACAAAATAACTAGGTAAACACAAATCTTAGTGAGTTTCCCCCAGAATACCCTCATACGATAAACATACAAGCATGCATAACGACCCACAATCATTGGATTGGAATGCTCAGGCCCAATCAGTCATCAGACTGGAATACCAACATGCAACGGGTCCAATTAGTCATCAGACTGGAATACCCAGGGTTTGTTGGCCTACCGCCTCAACCCAACCGCTCTTTCCGAGCCTTCATGCCTACGGCTTACAGCCGACCCGCACCGGGTATCTTGGCCTCAACACAAAGCAAGACCGCCTCAACCCACTACCACCATATGTCGATATATAAACAATCAAGGATCAAGTAGGCACACAATATAGGCAAACATCAATCATACAGCTCACTAGCCTACTAGTCTTCTCACATCATATTGTCTCGCTACCAGCTAGCCTCCATGAAATGTGTAACCATAAGTAACCAGATGTGAGATAGCCACCCGAACATATGATCCTACTCTAGAGCCACAACCAAACAAAGAACAGGTAGGAAAGCCTAAAACAAGAGTTCTTAGGATATCCTACATGACTACATACAACCCCTATGACACTCCATTAGATGATAACCAATCTACTAGTGTTAACGTTACCATGAACTGCCACGTTAAATGTAACGGAAGTATAAACGAGACGTTATCTCGTTTAAACCTTGGCCAAGGCCCACCCTTGGCCCAAGTAATCCAGCACCGGGGTAGCAGTTCGCTTCCTTCCACGAGGGACGAATATCCCCCATGACCTTGTCATTCACTCACGACCAATTAGGACGTGACAAGAAGCTTAGGTAACGCCCAGAACTGACGTCACCAGGTAGTTAGTTAGCGTGGGCATTATTCTCCCAGTTAGAGGAGGCCACGTATGACACTCATTGGACGAGGTCCCCACGATCCGTTAGTAACAGGTACAAAAGGATCTCTTCTGCGTTCTCTTCCGCCTCAAGGAAGAGATCCATCTTATCCCTCACTGAATTTACCCTAAAATCCGCTCTCTCGGAAAACTAACTTGATCGTCGGAGTGACGTCCCGGAAGAGCACCCGGTCGTCCTCTAACGGTTCTTCTGTGTTCTGTTCTCAGGAAAGCTTCCAAGACAGGTCCATTGTTTAGCATCCAAACCCCATGTAGAACATGTCACAACAACTAGCACTATAACCAACATACCACTACTACAACATCCTATCATATAAGGATATATATATATATATATATATATATATATATATATATATATATATATATATATATATATATATGTGTGTGTGTGTGTGTGTCACACCCTAAAACCGAAACGGCGGAAACGTTCAGGGGCAGAGGACGTCATGTACAGTATCATAACAATGCAAAGTAGTAAACAAGCAACAACATCATCCATTGCATTGATAGTATAATTTAATACAATTGTGTTCTTTGAAAGTAGTAAGACACCAAAATGAATAATCAAAATAAAAGACGAGTCTTGAACATGCTCCGTCTTCTCAAAACCTGGTCGACTGTACCTGTCTACTGATGACATGAGAATACAAGTTATTTTGAAAGCGTAGATCGACATTAAAGCTGGTGAGTTCATAAGTATTTAGTGTCAATGTTTGTATACGTTTACTGGAAATGTTTGTAAATGTTCAATGTAAATGTTTGTATATGTTTGAAAACTCCTAGAAAATCCTATATTTTCTACTAGTATAAAAAGTAGTCTTCTACCAAGACCCGACTGTTTTGTATGTTTGTTTCTCTGTAAAAGTGGATGCTTTTCCCAAATATGACTATCATTACCAAAATATAGTTTTATATTACCCTTTATGTGAGAAGATCACAATTTGAATATAATGGGAAACTGTATGCGTACTGCAGTATTACATGTAGTAACTACTGTAGTAATAACTACCTTAAACCAAATGGCTTATATAAGGTAAAATGTGATGAGGTTGTTACCATACTAAACCGACTATAACACAACGATGAAAGACGTCGGAAGAAATGACATTTGGCACCCGTAGACTTGCAAGTCCCACTGTAGCGAACAGCTAGGTGTAGGATAGTCAGTCCAGTATAGATCTATATGCAAACTCACGCTCTCCCTCCAGGAGATTCTGGTTACAAAACGTGACACAACGAAATGGTCGTTGTGTCATGAAGTAGTATCTCACATTATGTTATTTCTGAACCTTGTTATAGTATACTTGTTATAGTAATAGTATTCTATGTATAGTATTCTCTGTATAGTATCCTTTGTATAGTATTCTCTGTCTAGTATTCTCTGTTGTAGTATTCTCTGTTGTAGTATTCTCTGTTATAGTATTCTCTGTTATAGTACTCTCTGTTATAGTATTTGTATATGATAATATTCTCCTAAACTATACCTATTATAGTTTACTAGTGATTTCTGTAATTGAATAAATGACTGAATGTATACCCTTGCTACCCAAAGGTACTGAACTGATTGATAGTACTTTTATATCTACATATGTATACATAATATATATCTAATATTTAGACGACCTTCGGACAAATAACCGATACCCTAAGTCCACATCCAAACAAGGAAAAGGAAATAAGGCGAGTTAGCAGTCCTAATTCCTTTAAACACTATTTATATAACTATATATATATAGACATGCTTTTGACAATATATAAGTTTAAAAGAGGTTTTGTAATACATTTAAAGAGTTTAACAATAAATACTAATGACTTGATGTCAGTTTATAAAACGATTTAAAAGCAGTTTGTTTGATAATACGGTTTTAAAGTATAAGAAATCCTTTGTTTGAAACACAGTTTGAAGTATATGAAATCCTTTGTTTGAAACACAGTTATTAATCACATGTGATTGATTATATAACTTATATGTTTTCTACTTGTATTCCCCCCCCCCCATAAAAGCATTTAAAATCATTTAAAAGATAAGTTAAGGGGTATGAACTCACCTGTAGTGAGTGATGCGAATGAAAGATCGATAAGGATTGCTAAGTGTCAAGTGAAGGCTTGAGCACACACGGATCCTATTTAGCATATAATGACACATATATGTAGCTAATTAGTGTTTATAACATCTAATCATGAAATGGAACAACCTTAGGGACTAGGAAACACTTGTAATGAAGTGTTAAACCACATAGGGTTGCATATAAGGGATGTAGGGCCTCACATAGGAGTTTACGGCCCAAATGGTAATACCCCCATGAGTTTACGGCCCATGGGTTTACGGCCCTAAGAGTTTACGACCGTAAACTCATGGTATTTTGTACCATTTTGTGTGTTAAGGTCTTACAATCATGAAGGAAGTGATCTAGTCTCATGTCTAAGCCTTAGGAGGGATTTGTGGCACAAGTGCACCACTAATTAGGGTTTACGGCCAAGGGAGATTGTCTTGGCCGTAAACACCTTTTGTTCTTGAATTCTTGATGTTTTCAAGGTGTTTATCATGTGATTCAAGTATATATCAAGCTAAGGAAAGAGTACTTACGATATAGAAGCTTGATAGGGTGATTAAGGTCTAAAAACACTAGTGTGTTCTTGGTGAAATGAAGAACACTTGATGATCTAACCAAAAGAAGAGATTTCATGGATGAAATCATGTATATTCACTAGATATGGAAGGATATCAAGTTGAAATTGGAAAGATTACTTACTAGATTGAAGATTTCGATGAAAGTTCTTAAGATACTTGAGAGAGAATCCGATTTCTAGGCTTGAAATGTGAAAAGTGATTGAAAATGACTAAGGACCATATATATAGTATGGAGTTTACGGCCACCATGAGTTTACGGCCACCATGAGTTTACGGCCATAAACTCATGGTCCCTGGCCGTAAACACCTCATTTGAGGGTTTATGGCTTGTTTGGTAGGTTACAACTTCAATTGGCACTTCCTTTCGCTCATTCCTTTGGTGCACTAGGCTCGGAATGCTCAAACAGACTCTAAACAGTGCTAAAAGTTAGCAGAAACAAGTCTGACTTTGATTGAAGTGAATGTTTTGTACAAGATAGAAATTCCGGGTTGTCACATCATCCCCCCGTTAGAGAGAATTTCGTACCGAAATTAGAGTTTAAGCAATTAAGTTACAAAATAATTATGCGAAAAGATGAGGATATTTCAATTTTATTTGATCCTCGCGCTCCCAAGTGAATTCAGGTCCTCGCTTGGCGTTCCAGCGAACCTTCACTATCGGGATACGGCTTTGCTTTGTTTGTTTGACCTCTCGGTCCATGATCTCTACAGGTTCTTCCACGAAGTTGAGGCTCTCATTGATCTCGATCTCGTCGAGTGGGATTACAAGAGTCTTGTCGGACAGACACTTTTTCAAGTTTGAGACGTGGAAAGTAGAATGTATGTTACTGAGATCACGCGGTAGATTGAGTTTGTAAGCTACAGGGCCGATTCTAGCGAGAATCTCGAAAGGCCCTACGTATCTTGATTTAGCTTTCCACGCTTTCCAAAGCGTATCAAGGCCTTCCAGAGTGAGACTTTCAATAGAACGCGGTCTCCAACCTGGAATTCCAAAGGTTTTCAACTTTTGTTAGCGTAGCTTTTCTGTCGGTCTCTAGAGGCTTTCAATCGTTCACGAATCTGAACGATCTTCTCTGTCGTTTCCCGTATGATTTTTGGACCTGTGAGAGTGCTGTCAGGAACGCGTCCTTTAGCTAACTGTGTGTCGCCCACCTCATCCCACCACAGAAGGGATCTGCACTTACGGCCATAGAGGGCTTCAAATGGAGCAGCCTTTATGCTCGTGTGATAACTGTTGTTGTAGGAAAATTCGACAAGGGGTAAATGAGTATCCCATGCTTTCCCAAAGTCGATCACATAGGCTCGCAACATATCTTCCAAGGTTTGGATAGTTCTCTCACTTTGTCCGTCGGTTTGAGGATGGTAGGCTGTACTCATGTCCAGCCTAGTCCCTAGGGAATTTTGTAGCGACTGCCAGAACCTCGAAGTGAATCTACTATCTCTATCAGAGATAATGGATATGGGAACACAGTGCAGTCGTACTATCTCTTTAATGTATGTTCTTGTTAGTTTCTCCATCTTGTCAGTTTCCTTGTTAGGTAGGAAATGCGCGGATTTGGTTAATCTATCGACGATGACCCAAATGGTATCAAGTCCACCCATTGTCTTGGGCAACTTGGTTATGAAATCCATAGTAATCTGCTCCCATTTCCACTCTGGTATCTCCGGTTGTTGTAGTAATCCTGAGGGTTTCTGGTACTCGACCTTAACCTTTGCGCAAGTAAGACACTTACTCACGAAGGTAGCAATATCTGCTTTCATGTTAGGCCACCAGTATAGTTTCTTAAGATCCAGATACATTTTATCTAAACCTGGGTGGATGGAATATCTAGTGTTGTGCGCTTCAGTCATGACTAGGTCTCTAAAACCACCGTGTTTCGGTGTCCAGATACGATCCATGAGATATAAGGCTCCGCCACCCTTGATTTCCAAGTTTTTATCCATACCTCTAAGGGATTCACTCGCCACATTTTCAGGTTTCAAGGCTTCTAGTTGAGCCTCCTTAATTTGTGTGGACAAGTGTGAATGGATAGTCACAGTCAATGATTTGACTTTCCGACCAGAGTATTCTTTCCGACTTAGGACGTCAGCTACCCCGTTGGCTTTACCGGGATGATAACGAATTTCACATTCGTAGTCATTGAGTAGCTCGACCCACTGTCGTTGTCTCATATTGAGCTCCTTCTGATCGAATATATGCTGAAGGCTCTTGTGGTCTGTGAAGATAGTGCTCTTTGTACCATACAGGTAGTGTCTCCAGATCTTCAGAGCAAATACCACTGCTCCTAACTCAAGATCGTGCGTTGTATAGTTGACTTCGTGTGTTTTAAGCTGACGGGAGGCATAGGCAATAACCTTTCCTCTTTGCATAAGAACACAACCCAGCCCTTGGTTGGATGCATCGCAATACACAACGAAATCTTCTATCCCTTCTAGGAGGGATAATATCGGTGCGGTGCACAAGGCTTGTTTCAGTGTTTGGAACGCCTTCTCTTGTTTCTCTTCCCAGTCAAAGGCCACGCCTTTCTGGGTCAGTGTAGTAAGCGGCTTAGCGATGCTAGAGAAGTTCTGTATGAACCTGCGATAGTAGCCATCGAGACCTAGAAATTGTCGAACTTCAGTAGGTGTCTTCGGTGCTGACCAGTTCTCAATGGCCTTGATTTTGGAAGGGTCCACGTGAATTCCCTTTCCGCTAACAACGTGGCCCGAGAATTCGACTCTTCGAATCCAAAACTCGCACTTAGAGAACTTCGCATAGAGCTTCTCCGATCGTAATGTTTCTAAGACTCTTCGTAGGTGTTGACTATGCTCCTCCTTACTCCGAGAGTAGATAAGTATGTCATCAATGAAGACAATGACGAACTGATCCAAGTAAGGACGGCACACCCTATTCATTAGATCCATGAATACAACTGGTGTGTTGGTTAATCCGAACGACATCACTACAAACTCGTAGTATCCATAACGAGTTCGGAAGGCTGTCTTGGGGACATCCTCTTCTAGAACTCATAACTGGTGATACCCGAATCTTAGAACTATCTTCGAGAAGTAGTTCGCTCCTTGAAGTTGATCAAATAAGTCGTCAATGCGGGGTAGAGGATAACGATTCTTGACGGTAAGTTTGTTCAGCTCTCTGTAGTCGATGCACATATGAAACGATCTGTCTTTCTTCTTCACGAACAAGACCGGTGCTCCCCATGGTGAGAAGCTTGGCCTAATGAATCCCTTCCTGAGAAGTTCGTTAAGCTGACTGGAAAGTTCCTGCATCTCTGCTAGTGCCAGATGATAAGGCGATTTGGCTACTAGGGTAGCCCCTGGAACTAAATTGATTCGAAACTCGACTTGACGCTGTGGTGGTAATCCTGGTAGTTCTTCTGGAAAGATGTCGGGAAAGTCGCGTACTTCTGGAATGTTCTAAATGTCTTTCACTTCTTGACTCATATCGACGATGTGTGCAAGGAATGCATGATATTCCTTTCGCAAGCACTTATGAGCTTGAATACACGAAATGATACGAAGGTTCGTACTTGATTTGTCGTTGTAGATAACTAGTGATTCGTTGTTAGGGAGGTTAAGACGAACTGCTTTCTCAAAGCACATGATGTCGGCGCGAAGAAGACTCAACCAATCCATGCCGAATATGACGTCGAAACTTTTGATTGAGACCGACATGAGGTCGATTTGGAAAGAATGACTATCTAAAGTTAAAGTACAACCTATGTATATGCAGTTAGTGCTTTCCGTTTTCCCGTTTTCCATTTCTACAGTGAATGATTCCTCTAGTGCATATGGTTTTGTTTAAGTAAGTGAGCAAATTTCTGATTCACGAAACTCCTTTCCGCACCACTATCAAATAGTATGCAAGCATATGAATTATCGAGGAGAAACGTACCAGTAACTACCGTAGGATCAGCTACGGCTTCCTCGTGGCCTATTGCCAGAATTCTTCCCACTCCGCCAGAATTCTTCCCACTCCGCCAGCATTTCCTACCTTCGGGCAGTCTCTCTTGAAATGACCAACCTCGCCACAACCGTAGCAAGCCTGGCCCACAGCAATGTCGGGGACTTGGTTAATTGGCCTCGCTGGAGCCTTGCAGAATCGGGCAGTGTGTCCTTTCCTGTTGCAGTTAGCGCACTGCATTTCCTGTTGTCAGCGGGTTTGGAGGGTTCTGAGATAGCCAGGGTTGTTGTCGTTGTCGGGGTAGAGACCCCGTGATCGATGAGTCGTTGTGCCAATCGCTTGGCACTGTCGAAAGTAGTGGGGTTTGAAGCTAAGACATTCCCCTGAAATGGAGGCACCAGCCCCCAAATGTACCTCTCAATCTTCTTCCCTTCAGTGGGAACCATACTGGGACATAGTGCCACCAGATCACTGAATCTGGAAGTGTATGCCACTATGTTGGAGCCCTTCATGGTCAGACTCCAGAGTTCTTGTTCCAATTTCTGAACCTCACCCCTCGGGCAGTACTCTTCAATCATCAGCCCTTTAAGAGCTTCCCAGCCCATAGCATTAGCCACTATTAAAGTTAGTGACTTGACATGGCTATTCCACCACGTCAGGGCTCTATCACTGAAGGTGCATGCAGCAAATTTGACTTTGCTTCCTTCAATACAGGAACAGATCTCGAAGATCGATTTTGTCTTTTCGAACCATTGCGACAGAGCAATGATTCCGCTGATCCCGTTGAAGACTCGGGGTTTACAGTTGGTGAAGTCTTTAAAAGAGCACTCTCGCGAGCGCACAATGACATCACCTTGTGTGGAATGAACGACTGTTCCACCTCCTCTAGTACCCTGGTTGTTGTGGTATTGTGCCATGGCTGTAGCAACAGTCGCAGCTACCGCAACATTAAGAGCTGCCGTATCAAATTATGGAGGAGGTGGTGTTTGAGTTGGAATAATCGGAGGATTACGCCTTGTTGACTTACGAGGAGGCATCTTTCAACTATAAGTTTAAAAGATGAGTATAATGATAAGAATTCAATAGTGAAGTTAATGAATGAGTCCCATGAACTAAATCGCCATAGTTCAACAACTAGATGAGAGTATAAGTTCCATAGAGTTCTAGAATTTAGAAGAATGAAAGTTTTTGAACAAAGATTTCCACAGAAGATTAGTTGACTGTCAATATCATTGATATTAAGGATGTAATAAGTTTGGGAAAATTGACCTAAGAGCAGGTCTTACATCATATCAGAAATAGCAAAATTTTGACAGCAATGGAGTCTAGTTATAGTACTTGAAAGACAGGAATATTTTACAGGAAAAGTGCTTCATAGAGCACAGATAAGAAAGCTATTCCTTAACCCAAAAGAAAAGACGATCCAGACATCTTCTACTGGCGACGGTTACTCCTCGGGCGAACCCTCAGTTCTGCCAGTCGATGCACTACGTCTTGAAGATGTCGCTTATGTGCCCTTTGACGCACTCGAAGTTCTATGACTTCTGCTCAGGATGCAGCTAGCTGCTGCTGTAGAGCCCTATTGGCTCTCCTAGTCCCTTCCATAGCCTCTTCGAGATGGCGAATGCGGACTGTGTTAACACCCGAATTGGCGTCAACTTCCATAACTCGGTCGATGGCTGCCCGACCTTACTCGTCATTTTGAGCAATCCTGTGGACCATAATGGGCAGGACTCGGTCAGCTGAGCCTCCCTCGTCTAGATTGTAAAAGCTTCGGTCTCCATAGAAGGGTAATGGTTGACCCTGTTCATCACTCCAACGGTTCAAGTTTATCGCCCACAAGGGTGTGGGGCCTTGAAATGCTGGTCGGGGGTTGAGATTTGGGACTTGAACCCCTTGAGGTAGGTTGTTGACTTCTGGTTCGGAGTCAGAACCATCCGAAAAACCTTTTGCGTGGTGATCATCCAAAGGGATTGGATGATCATCTTCTGGCTCTTCTTCAAGCCATCCAACATTGCCTTGATTTGGGAAGTACGGGTCTCCGGGGATGTGGAATCCAGCCATGATATCTATGCGAGAAAAGGGGTATAAGAATCTTATATAAATAGACGTACTACTTAAGATAATTATAAGATGATCCTTACTAGTTACTTCAATACTTGCATAGTGCATACCAGTTATATGAAATCAAAACATGATAGACCTTCGAATAAGTGACCCTAACTCCAAATCCACAACCAAACAAGGAACAGGAAGTAAAGCAAAGATCACAAATTCTAAGTCTATGACACCTTAGTCTCATATAACATTAGTGTATCCACTTAGCAACTATTGACCTACTAGTAAAGACCTTTTTAGTTCTCAAATAAGTAATTATAGTAACACAAAATACTCCTATAGTATTTTAGGTTTATGTTTTGTTCTAATGTTATCATTGTAGTAGTGTTGGTAAGTTTCTAGACTTGTTGCAACGTCACAAACATTCTTGGGCATATGCTAATCACTTCTCGGAACAACATAGTTGATCAGGCTATGTCATTCCTAGAACTGACCATACATCCCCAAGCCTACTTGTGATGTTCAACAATCGTAATACTTTTGTTATGTCCTAGTGACACTGCTTTTAGTATGAATGCAGGTAGGTATACTAAGTTAAATATTTTATTATTTAAAAGTATAAACTCTTGGTCAGAGTATTTTAATCCCTTTTGTGTTTATAGTTTGTATATCTTTTATGGGTTGATATACTCGATTCACTATAAACAATGCTCTGATACCAATCTGTCACACCCCAAAACTGGAACGGCTGAAACGTTCGGGGGCGGAGGACGTCATGTACAGTATCATAACAATGCAAAGTAGTAAACAAGCAACAACATCATCCATTGCATTAATAGTATAATTTAATACAATTGTTTTCTTTGAAAGTAGTAAGACACCAAACAAGGAAAAAGAAATAAGGCGAGTTAGCAGTCCTAATTCCTTTAAACACTATTTATATAATTATACACATATAGACATGCTTTTGACAATATATAAGTTTAAAAGAGGTTTTGTAATACATTTAAAGAGTTTAACAATAAATACTAATGACTTGATGTCAGTTTATAAAACGATTTAAAAGCAGTTTGTTTGATAATACAGTTTTAAAGTATAAGAAATCCTTTGTTTGAAACACAGTTTGAAGTATATGAAATCCTTTGTTTGAAACGCAGTTATTAATCACATGTGATTGATTATATAACTTATATGTTTTCTACTTGTATTCCCCCCCCCCCCCCCATAAAAGCATTTAAAATCATTTAAAAGATAAGTTAAGGGGTATGAACTCACCTGTAGTGAGTGATGCGAATGAAAGATCGATAAGGATTGCTAAGTGTCAAGTGAAGGCTTGAGCACACACGGATCCTATTTAGCATATAATGACACATATATGTATCTAATTAGTGTTTATAACATCTAATCATGAAATGGAACAACCTTAGGGACTAGGAAACACTTGTAATGAAGTGTTAAACCACATAGGGTTGCATATAAGGGATGTAGGGCCTCACATAGGAGTTT
This sequence comes from Lactuca virosa, assembly GCF_052849685.1. NCBI lineage: Eukaryota > Viridiplantae > Streptophyta > Magnoliopsida > Asterales > Asteraceae > Lactuca > Lactuca virosa. The sequence goes on along the minus strand of NC_136428.1, from coordinate 193,955,083 downwards.
ACGGCCCAAATGGTAATACCCCCATGAGTTTACGGCCCATGGGTTTACGGCCCTAAGAGTTTACGACCGTAAACTCATGGTATTTTGTACCATTTTGTGTGTTAAGGTCTTACAATCATGAAGGAAGTGATCTAGTCTCATGTCTAAGCCTTAGGAGGGATTTGTGGCACAAGTGCACCACTAATTAGGGTTTACGGCCAAGGGAGATTGTCTTGGCCGTAAACACCTTTTGTTCTTGAATTCTTGATGTTTTCAAGGTGTTTATCATGTGATTCAAGTATATATCAAGCTAAGGAAAGAGTACTTACGATATAGAAGCTTGATAGGGTGATTAAGGTCCAAAAACACTAGTGTGTTCTTGGTGTTCTTGGTGAAATGAAGAACACTTGATGATCTAACCAAAAAAAGAGATTTCGTGGATGAAATCATGTATATTCACAATATATGGAAGGATATCAAGTTGAAATTGGAAAGATTACTTACTAGATTGAAGATTTCGATGAAAGTTCTTAAGATACTTGAGAGAGAATCCGATTTCTAGGCTTGAAATATGAAAAGTGATTGAAAATGACTAAGGACCATATATATAATATGGAGTTTACGGCCACCATGAGTTTACGGCCGTAAACTCATGGTCCCTGTCTGTAAACTCCTCATTTGAGGGTTTATGGCTTGTTTGGTAGGTTACAACTTCAACTGGCACTTCCTTTCACTCATTCCTTTGGTGCACTAGGCTCGGAATGCTCAAACAGACTCTAAACAGTGCTAAAAGTTAGCAGAAACAAGTCTGACTTTGATTGAAGTGAATGGTTTGTACAAGATAGAAATTCCGAGTTGTTACAGTTTGTGTGTGTGTGTGTATGCAGAAATCTAGAAGGTCATTACAACACAACACCATACTATACATAAGGATACATAGCCACAATCCAAGGAATACATCACCATATATACTCGTAAGTGAGATAGCCACCAGGACAAGTGATCCTACTTTAGAGCTACAACCAAACAAGAACATGAAAGAAAGCCTATATCAAGAGTCCCCCGGTCTATCCTACGTGACTACATACAATCTCTATGGCATCCCTCTACTAAAAGATAACCAAAACTAGTGGGCTGACATTGGTGCCTTCGATCCATGGTACAATGAGGCAAAACTCACCTTAATCGAAGAACTCTGAAACATTGCGATACGATCCCTTTTCTACATTGCTTGCACCGATAATCCGCTAATCACTACAACCAGGAAAAATCTTAATCACCAGTCAAACCCTCAAGTTTGATCTAAAGTCAAACTTGGTCAAAAAGTCAACGGTCAACGGAAGTGAACAGTCAACAACACCTCATGACGTGACCATATATAGCTCACGTCGTGAGCCACTACTGGACAAAATAGTTGGGTCTCATAATCCTCACGATGTAACAGGCATAACCTCACGTCGTGAGATCGTTCTGAATGTCATTTTGATCCATAAACTTCTTAATCCATTAAGCCACTAATTCATCTTTTCCAGGATGCTTCCTAACACCCCAAGGATCATAAAAGTCGATGATTTAAGGTCTTGTATGTCCAATACAATAATTGAGCTCAAACTAGGGCCTTCATGAAGAAAAAGGAGATCAAATATCAAGCATGAACTCAAACACCATCTAAAATTCAGATCCATGACATATAATCACCAAGGGACCCTAAGGACCCATAAAGTTGCTAACTTTATGGAGTCCCAATACTCTAACTCTTAGATTCATGGATAAACATGTATAAAACCTTAGATCTAGCAACAAGGAAACAAAAAGCTTGAATCTTGGTTACTCACAATGGTCTAGAGGTGTTGCTAGATGTTGTAAATGGAACTTCCAAGCTGAATCTATGCTTCAATGGTGGTATATTCTTCTTATTCAAACCACCAAAACTCCACCAAAAGTTCAAGAATCACAAGGAGAGGCTAGGGTTAGGGTTTTTCTGTGCTTAGGGAAGAATGATGCTGTTTTGGAACCCTAAAATGAAGTTTATGGGTTTTAAATACGAAGGAAACCCTAAAAGATCATGGGCTTGGGCTGCAACGCATCTCACATCGTGAGCTCTTATTGCTCACTTCGTGAGCTCAACATAATTTATCATCTTCATTTAATCACTCATCACGTCGTGACCCCTCTATGGTCACGTCGTGAGCCTTGGTTTACCCAAAAATCATGTATTTGACTCCTTGAAGCCCTAAATCGATCTGATCTGGAAATAAGATGTTACAGATATTATGATTTTACGATAAGTGTAATATTGTAATCTTACAAGTTAATTAGTTTGTTTTATAATAATAATCAATTTAAAAGATAGTGTTTTTAATTTTTAAATTGTTTAATTATGATTTATATATATATATATATATATATATATATATATATATATATATGACTTTATAAGTTTTACAAAAATATGGACATGTAAATATGAAAGTTAACAAAGATATAAACGAAATTCTTCTTAGATCTTTCACGTACTAACTTGAAAACTATATTTTAGATTTTAAGGTAATTTATTAATTAGTTATCTTAAGTTGTTTAAAAAAAAAAACTAGCTTATAAGTTAGTTTATAAATTACAGTAAATTATAAGCTAACTACTTAATAAGTAATATCAAATAGTTTATCAAAAAGTTAAGTTATAAGTTGGTTTATAAGATACATAAATCATTTTTATGGTTTAACCAAATACTAAATTGTAATAAACTCAAAACATAAATTCAATATGTTTTACCAACACTAAATTGTAATAAACTCAAAACATAAATTATGACAAACAAGTTTGAAGTTGGAAATTTCAATCCAAAATATATAAACTTGTAGTAGGTAACTATATTTTTTATTTGTATATTAATGTTTGATAAAAATATTTGTGTGTTTTTAAAACGTATAAAATGACATAATCCATATAGAATTAAAAGTTAAAAAACTCTAACAGCTACTTGAAATAATATTTGAATAAAAAAAAATTCACAAAAAAATTAAACCATACTCCTAAACTAATCTTTTTTCTTTAATATAAAATTTTTATAACAATTATTAAAAGCTTTTAAAATCTAGTTACCAAACATACTTTATATATATAATCTTTTTCTATTAATTCATTTAAGTCGCATATTTTTTATGTGAATCATTAATTTGTAATAGACATAGGTGACATTAAATTCATATTTCTATTTTGTGTGTGGAATTATTGAAATAAAGGTTCGAAATAAACGACTGCGTGGACTACTTATTATATTTATTATATGATAATATACAAGGAAGTTAGTAATATATAATATATTAAATGTTAAAAGGACAAAGGTATCACTAGTTGTCCATAAAGTTGACATGCAACTCAAACTTTTTTAGATTATTACCAGAATATAATATTTTATTAATATTTTGTCAGGTTAAAATATGTGTTTATATCCTTTAAACATTTCATATAAAATATGTGTTTATATCCTTTAAACATTTCATATTTTCTTTTGTGAATATATATATATATATATATATATATATATATATATATATATATATATATATATATATATATATATCTCTTCATCTTTAATAAGAAAAAAAACATGCATCTTGATTAAATCAATTAACGGAACAAACAACTTTTATCCTTGAACTTCCCCATCAATTTAGGTAAGTTCCAATTAGTTTAAATGATTTTTCTTACATCAATTCTAGTAATTTATTGAAATCTACATAATAGCTTTGTTTTTTTATAAAAATCGATTCTTTTCGATTCATATTTGATTTATGAACAAAAAACAAGATCGGATAGATAAACACACCCTATTGTTCCACCTCCTAATACGAATTGATTGAATCCACAAAAATAGACTTTCAACTGTTATTACAACTCACTAGCTAAACATTCCATTCTAGAAAAAATTGATATTTTGTTTCTGTTAGTTTCATTAAATTTGTTACTTTTATATGGGTTATATATGTTTGTGAGCAGATTAAGTGCAAAAAATTAAATGATAAAAAAGTTATCAACTTATGTTTAATGATGTATTGCAGGTGTTTGATAAAATACCTAAAAGAGTTTAAGATTTTTCTAGTTGTGTTTATCTTTCCCAGTTCATTTTTTTTGGTAGATGTCTTTAGGGTGTTTTTTTTTCAATAGTGTGCATATTTACAAGTTTCATGGTGTTGTTCATGGTCGTATAAGTGAATTTGTGTTTCAACTTGCTCTATAATTTATATTATTTTGTTGAAAATTGTGTGTCTGGTGGTTGCTAAATGTCTTTATAATGTTGTTTGTAGCTGTCTCCTTCTGGTGGTCTAGTCGGTTCTTTCGAAACTGCATGTTTGTAACATCCCGACTCTCAGGTATTACATTTATATATTTATTTTTGGGATTTAATGAGTGACTCGACAAGTTGTGTGCCCGACTCGTCAAGTAGGGTTGGATTGGTCACGTGAGTTTAATGACCAACTCGACGAGTCAGAGAGCCGACTCGCCGAGTTGGCACTGTGTGAGGAAACCCTAAATCCCTAAGTTTGTGACCTATTTAAGGGGCCTTAAGCCCTCATTTCCGCCTCACCAGCCACCTTACATCCTTGAGGGAAACCCTAATCGTCCACTTGAGCTAGAGAGTGAGAGAGAAGCTAATCTTGTGATTATTAGTGCACTATTGAAGGAGAAGAGGAGATCATCAAAGTTTGGATCAAGAGGAGGCTTTGGATCTAGAGGTTCATCAGGGTTTTGCTTCAGTTGGAGGTATAAAGTTGTTAACTTGATCATTTCCTTATGAGATCTTTGGTTTAGGGAGTTTTCTAGGGTTTTCTCCCATCCTTTTTGTGTCATTTGAGTCCTTTGAGCATGATTTGAGGTTGAAACCTCAGATCTGGATTGTAGGAGGTCCTGTAAGTCCAAAGACCCGAACTTTATTGAGCTAGAGACAAGATCTTGTGCATCTAACCCTTGTTGGAGCTTGTATTGGCATTATGGATCAAATATGTCATGCATGGACGTAAAGATCGAAGCTTTACGTGACATTCGAACCTTAGGAGTCTAGATCTAGAGTTTGGAGTAGTGGATCTGCCTTAAAACGTCTGAATGAGAATCCATACTGCATGGACTTGTCGAGTCAATGAGATGACTTGACGAGTCGACTAGGGTTTTCCCCGATGAGTCTGGACATGGGTAACTCGGCGAGTCGACGAGACAACTCGACGAGTTAAGTTGGGTTTTCGCGATGTTCTGAGGAATAATGGGGACTCGGCGAGTCACATAGGTGCACTCGACGAGTCAGGTCAACATGGACAGTTGACTCGAGTGTTGACTTCTGTTGACTTTAGGGTTTGGTCAAGGCAAGGATTATGGGGACCATGAAGGGGTAAAATGGTCTTTTACCCATCCTAGGAGCTAAAGGGGGACTATCATGAGTTTATTTAGAATTGTGATCTTTAAGTGTTAATTAGAGATGCTTGTTACATGTAGGCGGAGGTTAGACTGTTCGAGGGGTATTAATCTGTTTCCTTGCTTGCTTACGAGGTGAGTCTTCTCACTATACTTACCTGGAGTGGTAACCTTTGTGTGACTGGAGGGTCCAAACCGAGGGTCCAAACTGAGTTGTGAGACCGGAGGGTCCAAACCGACGAGGGTCTTATGTGCTTATATTGAGTATTGAGATATCCTACATTATTGTTTGTGATATATGATATGTATTATTTCTGTGCCTTATAGAGTTGGGACCGTAGGGTCCAAACCGAGTTGTGAGACCGGAGGGTCTTCACTGAGATACCGGACTGGAGGGTCCAGCCGAGTTGTGGGACTGGAGGTTCCCACTGAGACACATTGACCAGAGGGTCTTATTGAGTTATAGCCATGAGAGACTAATAAGATATGTATGTTATTTTGGGGAACTCACGAAGCTTCGTGCTTACCGTGTTATGTGATATGTGTTTCAGGTACTTCTCAGGATCGTGGGAAGGCGCCGGCTTGATTGTACACACACTTGAGATGGAGTTTATATTTTGTGGATCGTGGATTGTGTTTAAACAATTAATGAACATGTGTTTTTGATAACTCGATATTTGGGATTTTTATGGTTGTGTTAATGAAATTGATGTGATTTAAAATGAAAATTTTGTTTGGAAATTTACGGCGTTACAAGTTGGTATCAGAGCCTTGGTTTGAGAGATTCGGATGTACCTTCGGGTATGTCTGAACTTAAACTGAGGATTTGAGAAAATTTTTCAAAAGAAATGATTTTTTCTAAAATGAGAAAGAGTTTTCAAGAGAAAAACAAGTTGGAGCAGTGTGTACAATCAGCCAGAGCCAGAACGGTGATTTCCCAAAATACCCTTATTTATTTGTGTTATGAGATATTTATAAGATGTTAGGGATGCATGCTAGAGGATAGGCTAGGTATTTCATATTTAGGGCTAGAGTTTCCTGATTCATGATGCCTTAGCCTAGGGTATGCTACTGAGTGATCTTATCTTTTATTTGCTATGTGTGGAATGAGTAGGAGAGACATAGCAGGAATCTTTTAGAGAGAGTTGAGTGATCTAGGAGAGATACCTAGATAAGCATAGAGAAATCTAATGAGAGAGTAGTTTGATATTCGTGAGGGAGAGAGTATCGTGAATTAGGATCCTAAGAGGAGGACTTGGGATGACTACATGTTGGTGTGGAAGGTAGTATTAGGCCCGTACTACTGAAAGCACCGGATCTGTATGCAACCCAAGTAAGTATCCTTAGGATACTAAGGAGCATGTAGGGGCGGGAATTCGAGTGTGAGTATGCTCGAATGAGTTTCTAATTATTTTCGTGTTGTGTTTCAGAGACATTATGGTGGGTACACGCCACAACCCCGTGGGCACCAGTGGTACCAGTGACGAGGAGATCCGCAGGATCATCCATGGTGAGGTGGGCGCAGCTATCCGAGAGGCGATACCGGAGATGTTTGGGTCTATTAAGACCACGTTGATTGAGACTTTCGATGAGCGCTATGCGCCTGTTACTGAGGTTGCTACTGCCGCAGCCACCGCATCCCTAGCTGCTTCGAGACCACAAGGAGGTGACTCGTTGTTGTTCCGGGAGTTCAGCAACATGAAGCTGATTGGTTTTGAGCATTCTAACACTCATATGGTGTACTTGCAACCCTAGAAGCCTTGGATCTACGTGTTCTCTAATATACATGCAAATTTGATTTTTCTAAGGTTCACATCTTAACTAGCATGTTATGGGGTACTTGTAACATAAAATCTAGTAGAATGACATACCTTTTCTTTGTGGTTGATTTCTTGGAGTTTTTGAGAGCCTAGCACCAATAATGTGGATGCCTCAAGTGGAATCCCAAATCACCACACAACTTGAAAAGCTTGAGAGAATAGTAATGCACATTAGAAATCAGCCCACCTTCTTTTTCACACACACTAGTGCCATTTCAAGTGCCAAAGACTTCTTTATATAGTATGGTGGATTAGGGTTACATCCATGTAAACCCTAATACCCATGACCTTTCATTTCCATAGGATCCATGGGTTAAAAGCTCCATGGACTATCCATGGACTTCCATGGACTTCCATGCAAGCTTAGCCCATCCTAAATGAACATTTGCCCATTCTATATAAAAAGAGTCCATATCTAATTAGTTACCTTTTGATCACTAAATTAATTCTAAATTAATTCTTGATCAATACTAATTAAATAATGCGATTTCACATTAATATATTATAACATATAATATATTAATAAATCACAAATATACTATTCTCAAAAGACTATCCATACAAATTGTTCCGGTGAAGTGCAAACCGAATGGACCATGCCGGTTCGGGTCAAGTACATACCAAATATAGTTATGGACTTAGACACCTTATCCAACAGTCTCCCACTTGGATAAGTCTGATAACTATAATTGCAAGTATGACTTCAGGAACCGACCAGCAATCGTAGCTCTTAAAACCCTGTTGAACTATGAAGTGCCATTTTAGATAAGTGAGCACATAATCCTCTGTTCAAGATATCAGCTGGACAAATACATGGAACAACGTCGTACTTATTGTCCAGCAGTTTGTTTCCCGATTTCTGATTTGTTTGACATAGAACTAAATTGAACACATCAATTAGGTTTTGACCGGGCCCGGTACATAGGTCAAAACAAAATCATCGAGGGGCCCAGATATCGCTTTTAATCCTCCAAGGACTAAAAGGAATAGATAAACTTCGACTCATATGCTTGTACTAACTACTTGTTGAATCATACACAAAGGTACGTTTTATAACATCACGTTTCTGATGCGTTTTCGTACAATCAATGTACAACCAACTCATAGTCAACAACTCATATCTCTAGGTTTGAAGACTTATATGATATTACCGTCTCACGATCACTCGAGATAAATTCCATGAAGTGATACAAGTGAGCGTGGGTTTAATCCAATACTCAGAACTTATGAGCACTCATGAATGTTGCAACAACACTTGCTATGTCTAAACACCTTAGACATCTACAAGCCCAATTCATGACAGTCTTCATTCATACCTACTTCCAAAGTATGATTGACTGTGGAGAGTTGAATAAAGTAATTATTCTGGAAGTCAAAACATGCAAAGTTGAAACAATAGTAAACGATTGACACAAGATAGTAACACTTTACTCATAAACAAATAACAGCTTTTATTTAATCACCAAATGTCAATTACATTTTACAAGTTTCAGAAATAACTATCTAATTATTAAAACTAATATCGTCCTTCAGCCCGATGCTCCTCGCATTCTGCAAATGCTTAACCCCAGTCAGTTCCTTCGTGAGGAGATCTGCTGGGTTATCTTCTGACAATACCCTCTTTGCCACGGGGAGTCCTTCTTCTATCTTGTGTCTTATGAAGTGATATTTTCTGTCAATGTGTCTGGATCTGCCATGGTATCTTGGTTCCTTGGCTAAGGCCACCGCACTATTACTGTCACGGAAAATCTCCATAGGCTCCTTTATAGCTGGTATGACTCCAAGGTCTCCAATGAAGTTCTTCAGTCATATCGCCTCCTTTGCCGCTTCACTTGCTGCTATGTACTCTAATTCGTAAGTTGAATCAGCTACTGTCTCCTTCTTGGAACTTTTCCAAGTAATTGCTCCTCCATTTAGGGTAAAGACTCACCCCGAATGAGAGCGGGAATTATCCCTATCAGTCTGGAAACTGGCGTCACTGTACCCTATCACTCTCAAGTCATCACCCCACCGAAGTTAAGGACCCATCGCTTCTTCCTTTGCAGGTACTTGAGAATATTCTTTACCGCAGTCCAGTGGGCTTTTCCAGGGTTCCCCTGATATCTGCTGACCATGCTAAAAGAAATGGCCACATCAGGGCGAGTACAAGTCATATCATACATGATCGAGCCAACAACGTAAGCATATGGTAGTCGACTCATCTCAACTATCTCAGCCTCTGTACTCGGACTCCGAGTCATACTCAGTCTAGCATTGTGCTGGATCGGTAAGTCACCTTTCTTGGAATTGTGCATGTTGAACTTTTTAACACCTTGTCCAAGTAAGTGCTTTGACTAAGTCCAATTAGTCTTTTACTCCTCTCTCTCAATATCCTTATCCCTAGGATATAAGTAGCTTCTCCAAGTTCCTTCATAGCGAAACACTTCCCAAGCCAGGACTTAACCTCCTGCAAAGTTGGGATGTCATTTCCTATGAGTAGTATGTCATCCACATCCAGTACCAAAAAGCTAAATATACTCCCACTAGCTCTGACATATACACAGGACTCATCCTCGCTTCTCGAAAAACCAAACTCTTTGACTTTCTCATCAAAATAAAGATTCTAGCTGCGAGATGCTTGTTTCAATCCATAAATGAATTTCTCAAGCTTACTCACTCTATTAGGATACTTTGCACTGACAAAACCCTCTGGTTGACTCATGTAAACATCTTCAGCCAACTTTCCATTAAGGAAAGCGGTTTTGACATCCATTTGCCATATTTCATAATCATGAAATGCAGCAATGGCTAGCATAACTCTAATAGACTTAATCTTCGCTACTGGCGAGAAGGTTTCATCATAGTCAACTCCCAGAGTTTGAGTGAAGCCCTTCGTGACCAGTAGCGCCTTGTAAGTGTGTACCTTCCCATCCATGTCGGTCTTCTTCTTGAAGATCCATTTGCACCCGACTGTCTTACGACCCGGTACATTATCAACCAAGTTCCAAACTTGATTGTCATGCATGGATTAGATCTCGCTATCCATAGCCTCTTTCCATTTAGCGGACTCGGGGCCTGCCATGGCTTCCCTATAGTTGTTAGGTTCATCCAGATTTACCAGTGTACTATCACTGATAAATGTATCACCTTCCGCTGTAATATGGAAACCATAATAATGCTCAGGTGGATTCCTAACTCTAGTGGAACGTCTCAGAGGTATGGGCTCGTCAGTTGATTCAACAGGAGTTTCCTCCTCAGGTTGATTGTTAGGGTTTGAGGTTCCTTCACCACTTGACTCTTGAAGCTCTTCAAGGTCAATTTGCCTCCCACTGTTTCCTTGGCTTATGAATTCTCTCTCACGAAAGACTCCTCTCCTTGCCACAAAGACCACATTCTCACTGGGTCTGTAGAAGAGGTAACCAAAGGATTTCTATGGGTAGCCGATGAAAATACACCGCTCACTTCGAGGTTCGAGCTTATCATGAGTCTCGCGCCTCACAAAAGCCTCGCAACCCCAAATCTTGATGTGGTCTAAAGTGGGTACTTTCCCAGTCCACATCTCGTGAGGTGTTTTGGCAACCTTCTTGGTAGGGACTAGATTAAGGATATGAGCGACAGTCTCTAAGGCATACCCCCAAAATGAGATTGGTAATGAAGCTCGACTCATCATGGAACGAACCATGTCCATTAAGGTTCGATTCCGCCTCTCAGGCACACCATTCAGCTGTGGTGTCCTGGGAGGTGTCAATTGTGAAACAATTCCACATTCCTTAAGATAGTTAAGGAACTTGATACTAAGATACTCACCACCTCGATCGGATCGGAGCATCTTTATCTTCCTGCCTAACTGATTCTCCACTTCTTGTTTAAACTCTTTGAATTTCTCAAAGGTTTCTGACTTATGCTTGATTAAGTAGACATAACCATATCTACTATAATAGTCAGTAAAAGTCGCATAGAAGCGGTTAGCATCCCTTGTGGCGGTTCTGAATGGTCCACACACATCTGTATGTTTGAGATCCAAAAAACCTTCACCCCTAGCACAAGTACCAGTGAAGGGTGATTTTATCATTTTTCCAAGTAAACAAGACTCGCAACTATCATCTGACTTTAAGTCAAATGACTCCAAGACTCCAGCCTTCTGGAGTTGGCCTATGCGCTTCTTGTTGACATGCCTAAGACGACAATGCCACAAGGATGCCTTATCCAAACTAGTGGAAGAATCAATATGCAATACATTATTTCCTAAGTTATCTACAACATTCACAGCTTCATATACACCATTGCAAGGTAATGCTTTAAAATAAAACACATCATTATAAAAAACATTAATAGCACCACATTCATTATCAAATGAAAAACTATAACCTTGTTTGTACAAGCCATGAAAATAAATAATATTTCTTGCCATTTCAGATGAGTAACAACATTTACTCAAATCTAATGTTAACCCACTACTTAGCAATAAAGAGTAAACTCCAATCTTTGTGACAGGTGATGCTTTCCTATTCCCCATGATTAAGTTTATCTTCCTGTGCTCCACTTCCTCACTTATTCTTAGTCCCTGCAAATCAGAACAAATGTGAATTCCACACCCTGTATCAAGGACCCAAGAATTAGTATGTGGTGAGTTATTAGACAATATAGTGTAAATACCTGCAAAGGAGGGCTTGATCTTCCCATCCTTTATATCCTGCAAGTAGTTGGGGCAGCTTCGCTTCCAGTTCCCCTTTTCCTGACAATAGAAGCATTGTGCTTCTTTTGGGTTGGAAGTGGGAGTAGCAGAACCACCTTTGGTTCCACTTGAAGAGGAGCCTTCAAGAGACTTTCCCTTAGTACCCTTCGAAGGGGTCTTCCTCTTTTCCCGTTTCCATGCTCGATTGCCAGAACAGGGGAATTGGTAGGACTAGAAATAACATTTTTCCCTTTGAGGTTGCTTTCAACAGTCCTCAAAAGTCCCTAAAGCTTGCTCAAGATGACCTCCTCCTTCTTCATGTGATAGGTCATGCGAAACTGATCATAACAGGGAGGTAAGGAGTGCAGTATGATGTCAATAGCCGACTCCTCATCAAAGTTCACATTCAATTTGAGCAGATGGTGTTGGATTAATGTCTAAGTCCATAACTATAATTGGTATGTACTTGACCCGATTTGGCATGGTCCATTTGGGTTGCATGGCATCGGAACAATTTGGATAGACTTTTGTGAGAAAAGGATACTTATGATTTGTTAATATATTATAAGTTCTAATATATTAATATGAAATCATATTATTTAATTAGTATTGATCAAGAATTAATTTGGAATTAATTTTGTGGTCAAAAGGAGACTAATTAAATATATGGGGATTGATTGTGTAAATTATTCATTCTTATATATGTGGGCTTATGATCCATAGTTCTTCATGATTGGGCTAAACCCATGGAGTAACCCATGGATACTCCATGGACGTTTTAACCCATGGAGCATGGAGAATATGGAAAGACATGAGTTACATGGTGTAACCCTAATAGCCACAATATATAAGGACCACATGGCTCAAGAAATTGGCACTAGTGTGTGTACACATGAGGGCTAGCCGATTTGAGCATAAGAACCTTTTGTCTCAAGTTATTCCAAGATGTTGGTGATGTTGTGTGAACCATTTGATGTGTCATATTTGAGGCACTAGGATCTTAAGCTCCATGGAATCAAGCTACAACAAAGAGGTATGTAATTCTACTAGAATTTATATTATATGTACTTCATATTATGCTAGTTAGAACAATACCTTGGAAAATTGATATTCGCATGTATAATAGAGAAAACATAGATCCAAGGTATTTAGGGTTGCATGTACACCATAGGAGTGTTAGAGTGCTCAAAACCCATCAGTGGTATCAGAGCCTAGGCTTGTTTTCAATTATACTTGATGCAAATTGCTGAAAAAAAGCTGAAAAAATCGATTTTCTGGCTGTATGGGCAATGGACTCGCCGAGTCCACTGATGGACTTGCCGAGTCCATGAAGAAATTCATCCTACTCGTCGAGTAGGTTCATACACTCGACGAGTAGAAGCCCCTGATAGCATATTTTCGACTTTTAAGGCTGGAATTGGACTAGGAACATTACCCTAAGCTGTTTTTGAACTTATAAACCTGTTTTTGATGTGGTAATGTTCATGCTAATCCAATTTCAAAGATAATTGTCATAATTTCAAGATTTGTATTAGTTTTATGTTCATGCTAATTTCTTGAAGATTGATGATTTGAATTATCTTGTTCTTATGAGTTAGCTTAGATTAATAGAAAAGTTATGAGATAATGTGTTTTCAATCCATATTGATCTAAAAGTTATTCATAAAATGTGTTTTTGTAACTTGTCCTCAAGTTATATGAAAAGTCACATTTATGATTTTTAAACACTCATAAGATTTCCATAAGTTATGAAAGTGAAGAGTCTCATTTTTAAATGCTTTAAAGTCTTCCATAACTTGTCCTCAAGTTATGGAACTTGAAGAGTTTTTTCATTAAAACTACTTTAAACACATAAGTTATGGAATTGAAAAGTTTTGTAGTGTTCAAAACTTGCCCTCAAGTTTTGGAATTTGTAAAGTTTACCCATGAATACTTTAATTCCAAGTTAAGCCCTTAGAGTTTTAAAAGTTAAAATTCAACCCTTATACTATTATAATATTAATAGTTAATAGTTATACATATGTATAAGAACAGAGTCAGTCTTACCGTTAGTAGGCCTCATTCACGAAGCTAGTCTATAAGGGGGGTATAAGGTTACTGCCTATAAAATGGAAATTTAATGGGTGTCTACTCTCACCCACCGCTTCCTTGATTGGTGGAGGGTCGTTAGCCGAACGGGTAGGAAAAGGACTATAATTCTCCCTTCATTAAAAGTATTAATGATAAATACTAAGTAACTAAACCTTTTATAAATTCCCAATCTTAGTTACTTAGAAAAATGTGAATTTGGTGCTAACCCATGAAATTACACTTTGCACTTTGCTTAAGTCGTTAGTGGAGCGCGTGTGGTTAACCGGCACACTAACCTGGATTTAACAAGGTAGGCAAAGGGTAACTTAATGTTTATCATAGTATTGGTGGAGCACGTGTGGTTAACCGGCACATTGATTGAGTGGTAAATATTAAGGGTACCAAGTATATTTGCATGGTTATTCACACCTTGTTTTGTGATCCTCGACATCCAAGTCACAAAACTTGAGAGGGCACAGTCAAGATTGAAACATGCCATTGAAAAGTTCAATGAATCTCAAAAGATCTAGGAGTTTCAAATCCAATTAAAACCTAATAAATTATTTCGTTTTCCATGGTGGAAATTGGTGAATCGTTATTCGCCTACCTTCAAATATTCTATAGCTTGGATTACGGCATCCCTCTTTCAAGTTATAAAATATTGTGTTGGGTCCTAGCCTTAATATTTCATATTGGGTGTTATATTAAGGACTTTAAATAAACTATCTTGAATATCTCCCAAAAGATGTTTGGTTCAGACAATTATGATCTTCCCAAAACTATTGGAACAAGCTTTCCTAATGAAGATGATGTCCTGGAAATCATACTTCTCTTCGTCCACCTCCTCCAATTATTCTCCCTAACCCACAAGTTCTTGAATAGTTCAAGGTCACTCAAGCCCTATTGGCAAGTAAAGTCTATGTGTGCTCACATCTTGGAGATAAAGTCACATATTGACAAGCCGGGAGAGTTGGGTGTAAAAGTCTTGAGGAAGTTGGATGTTCAATCACTTCCTAAGTCACATAGTGAGTTCTTTAAGGACTACTAGGTAACATACTATGACATGACCCTTAATGATCTTATCTATTTGCTAGGTGCTACTGAATCAGCAATGATTTGGAGCACTGGTAAAGCAAATTTGATTAGAAGATCAACTTCCCAAACTTCCATGGACATTGACAATGGTAACATTGAAAATCCAGAAAAGCTTTCTCTTCCCAATGGAAAGGGATCGACCATAGTCAACTCGGTTGACCAAATGGTAAAGAGAAAGGATAAGTTTGAGAGAGTCCCGTGTACCATTCCCAAAGGGTCCATATGTTTCTATTGTCAAAGGAAGGGGCATTGGTTGCGAAGCTGCCCTAACTACCTGAAAGATCTGAGAGAAGGTCAAGTCAAAAAGTTTGACTCTGCTTCAGGTAAGTCCACTATCTAACTCTCTTAAGTTCCTATTTGAATATTCTTAATACATTTTGATGTATGGTAGGATCAAGCAAAGGGAAGGAAACTTAAAGGAAGAGTAAGCTGAATCTGATCGCGAAGATGGATTTCGATCACATGGTTCGGTGATCAGAATTTTTGAGCTGCTGCTTCAGAGTTGTGATAGATTGCTTAGGAATAGATAACAACATTGTTTTCATATGCATTTGCATTGTAAGGATAAGTTTTTCCGCAAGTTTTAAAATAAAAGAAATTTTTTGATTATTTTAAGTATCCTTACAATGACATTTGTGAAAAATTGTTGTTTATATGATTCCATTGATAGCAACATTGGAAAATGGATTTGATTCTGTCATTTGTGGTAGTGTCATAATTTACCAAACAAGGAAGGATTCTCATCAACCAAGTTTCAGTTAGATAGAAACTTAGAATCATGCAAGTTGTATGATGAATGAGAATTTTCATCTTTGGAAAATTTAGACTAGTTCCTTGTTCACATGGATATGTGAGTCAAGTGAAGGATAAGGGATCTAGTACACATTCTTGTGCACTGGTCAAGTCCACCACAAAAGATCAATAAGACTATTCGTCATGATTTACTAAAGTTTAGTAAATATGGTTATACTTACAAGTTTAAGTATAATTCTGAAACATTGGAAAAGTTTCGATGTATGGCAGAACGAATAAGAAGAATCAAATTAGGCAGAAAGATAAAAGTTTCTCAAATCTAAAAAAGATGGGAGATTACTTTAGTATCATGTTTTGTGATCATCTTAATGATTAAGAAACCATATCACAATTGGTCCTCTAAGGACATCTTAGTGCATTTTTTATGGCTAAGAAGAGGAGTCATGAATTGTTGAAGTGGTTAAATCAAGAAGATGAGTCATACTTTGCTCCAAAACAAGTCTTAGAGTCATACTCCAAGATTGTAACTTGAGTGACACATCTTAAAGAAGGTTAATTAACACTTGTCAAATGTAAGAGTAAAATGTGTTCTACTCTTGTACATTTGAAATTGGTAAGTTGTGATGTTTTGGATAAAACGAAGACCAACTAAGGCCAATTGTGTGAAGTGTTTGTCTTGATAAAGAATCCGCACTATCTCTTGAATAATTGTCCAGAGAGTCTTATATGTCAAGAGGACAGTGGGAGTCTAAAAGATATTGAAAAAGTCTAATCAATAATAAAAAGTTGTAGTTTATCACTAGCACACGACTTGAGGTTTATAACCTATCGTGTTGCATATTCCATTTCTGTGCCCATTCCAGTTAAAGTTGGCTTTGCGTATGAGTTCTGAGTGTTCTCAGTTGGTTGCATAACAACTTGGAAGCAATGGCAGGCCCTTGTGCTGCCAAGCGACAAGAAGTTAAGATTGCACAAGTTCAATCCATATGAGTTTGGATTTGTCACTAACCTTGTCATGTGATTATGGTTTTGACAAATTCACATGGATAGGAACACATACACCATAAAATCTAATTGTCATAAGGTTTTCTCTCCGATTCATGAAAATGATGGTGAGGAAACACTTTCACTAAGTAGATTTTAAATAGATAGAAATTGTGATATTTGCATTCTCAAAGTCGTTAGTGGAGCGTGTGTGGTTAACCGGCACACTAACATGGACTTGTGAGGAATGACAAAGGTCTAAACAATTGAGACTATGATTACGACATCCCTTTTCATAGTTCTGAAATTTTTTAGACACACATGTGTGCTATCTAAGGAAAGGTGTATGATTTTGATAAAGTCTTATCAAAGCATCTCGTATCAGAATTCTGAACTTTGGTAAGAAAGTCAATAAAGTATTGAGTTCTAGAAGTCCAGCTGATTTCTGAGCACATGTCAAAGCTAGTGGGAGCATAAGTGTTATGCTAATAATCATCATGTTAGTGGGAGCATGATAATTATAATAAGTGTTGCAAGTTAGCAATGTTAATTATAGAAAACAAAAGTTTCAATTGGGAAAAGTTGTTTTGCTATAATTAAGGGAGAGAAAATTATACTTCATTTCAAATCTAAAAGCTTAGATCGTGAGATTTTAATCAAATTTAGTCAAGTATATATATGAATGTTATGTTGGAATGGTTCAACATAAGGAAATTCTATATATGGGAACATTATTTGCGTTATAAAGTTCGATTATGATTACGGTATCCCTTTCATAATCTGAATTGTGAGAACATGGCAAATAGAAATAGAAATATTATAGCAAAACACTGGTCTAGTATCATGTCTTTATGTGAGACATCATGAATCGTGTCCCATATGCTTCGGATATAGGATCGATTGCATGTGCTATAATATTCATCTGTTCTAAATTTTTCCAAATGCCTATGGCATTAAGAAGGAAAAAGTACTAGAACTGGATGTGACTAAAGTGATTAAGCAATTGTCGAGGACAATCTAAGGTTTACCAAAGATTGGTTGCTCAGGTACAGTTGGAAGTATGGTGTAAATCTTTGGAAGGACCATATTGACATATTCTGAAAAGAGGCAACTCTTGTTCAGAAGTGATAGTCAAAATGGGAATATGGATATGTCTCCATATGTGGAAGTTATTCATTAAATCTGTGTAAGATTAGGTAACTTAATGCAAGAAGGATGTTCAAAGCAATGTACTTTGAATTTGAGACTTCGGTTCCATGGAACCGATCTCCATTGGAATACTCTATAATGTCTGTTGACAAGTCTCTGTGACTTTGTGCATAATCATTACAAAAGGATCAGTGCATATAAGTTTAAAATCTAACAAGATTTCGGTAAAAGGCAGGAATTTGGAATTCTTGCATTTGCGGTAAGGATTTGGGATTGTGAAATGAGAATCATTGGAATTATGTTCAATCGTTCTATTTCACAAAGTAAAAGATCATAGACAAACTTAGTGTGCATACTTGGTGTATGGCATGACTAGTGTTTAGAAAACATAGTGTACATGCTTGGAGCATGGGACAACTATTGTTTTAATTCAAGTATAAAGTTGATAATCTGAAACAGTATGCAATAAATAATGTGTGATCAATATGGTGATAAATAAAAGGTGTTCTATTTATATTCATAAGTTCTGAGACCATATTGGATTCGATTATTCTTGTGTTTCACTTTGCATGTTTTGACTTCTAGAATAACTAGGTCGTTCTTCCTGAATGACAAAGTTATTCAAACCATCCACAGTCGGTCATATGTTGGAAGTAGATATGAATCAAGACTGTCATGAAGCTGGTTTCTAGATGTCCAAGGTAGTGGACATAGCAAGAGTTGCTACAACATTCATGAGTGCTCATAAGTTCTGAGTATTGGATTAAACCCACGCTCATTTGACTCACTTCATGGATTCTATCACGAGTGATCATGAGACGATAATATCTTATATTCTTCAAACCTAGAGATATGAGTTGTTGCCTATGAGTTGCTTATACATTGATTGTACGAAAACGCATTGGTAACTCGATGTTATAAAACGTGCCTTTGTATATGATTCAACAAGTAGTAGAACAAGCATATGAGTCGAAGTTTATCCATTCCTTTTACCTTTAAAGGGATAAAAGCGATATCTGTGGGCCCTTCGATGATTTAGTGATGACACCCAGAAGTGCTTGGCCAAGCCCGAACTGATTTGATTTGTTCAATTAGTCGGTCGTCATAAATCGGAAATCGGGAAACAACTAATGGACAGAGAGAATGATTATAATCCATGTCTCAGTCCATATGATATCTAGAATGGAGGAATATATGATCCCTTATCTAATGGACATGCCATTGATTTGTTCAGAGTTCGACAACAGCTTTTAAGAGCTACGATTGCTAGTCGGGTTTTGGAGTCATACGCAATAATAGTTTTAAACTTATCCAAGTGGGAGACTGTTGGATTAATGTCTAAGTCCATAAATATAATTGTTATCTACTTGACCCGATTTGGCATGGTCCATTTGGGTTGCATGGCATCGGAACAATTTGGATAGACTTTTATGAGAAAAGGATACTTATGATTTGTTAATATGTTATAAGTTCTAATATATTAATATGAAATCATATTATTTAATTAGTATTGATCAAGAATTAATTCAAAATTAATTTTGTGGTCAAAAGGAGACTAATTAAATATATGGGGATTGATTGTGTAAATTATTCATTCTTATATATGTGGGCTTATGATCCATAGTTCTTCATGATTGGGCTAAACCCATGGAGTAACCCATGGATCCTCCATGGAGGTTTTAACCCATGGAGCATGAATGAACTGACTCTGGTGTAATTCCTTCATATTGATGTATTAGTATCTCGTCATATTGATGTATTAGTATAGACTCATGAATGAACTAACTCTGGTGTAATTCCTTGTAGTAGGAATAATGTTTTGTATCCCCTAAACTATACCTATAATAGTTTACTGGAATGTAAGTTGAGTGCCCAAGTAGGTTTATACACCCTTGCTACCCAAGAGTGTTGGAACTGAATGAAGAATGAAAGCTCTCATATCAATACATATGTACATGAAACATAAGGGTATAGATATGGTTTTAACAATAAGTTGAAGGAGGTTTTGTAAAACATTTAAGAGTTTTGAACAATAATAATGATGACTTGATGTCATTTTATAAAACATTTCAAAAGTAATTCATTTGATAACAAAGTATAACATGACTGAAAACCATTGTGTTTATCACATTTTGAAGTATGTGAAATCAGTCGGTTGAAAACACAGTTATAAATCACATGTGATTGATTCTATAACATGCTGTTTTCTACTTGTATTCCCCCCATTAAAGCATTTAAAATCATTTAAAAGATTGATTAAGGGGTATGAACTCACCTGTAGTGGGTGGTTGTGGATGAACTGAATGAAGTAGGATCCTAAGTGTCAAGTGAAGACTTGTACACACACAATGATCCTAGTTAACATATAATCACATATATGTATCCAATTAGTCATAAAACAACTAATTATCCAAGTTTAAGACATCCTAAGACATGTAAAACACTCGATTTAAGTGCTATAAGTCATAAGGATTGCATCTAAGGGTGGTAGGACCTTGCTATTGAGTTTGGGGTTCAAGGGTAAACTTCCTTGGAGTTTACGGTTTTGTGACCATAACTCCTTGAGTTTATGGTCGTAAATCGATGAGTTTACGGTCGTAAATCCATGAGTTTACGGCCGTAAACTCATGTTTCTTTGACCATTTTTTGTTTTGAAGCTCTACAAGTCCTTAGAAGCATTTCCACTTGAAGTATAAGCCTATGGAAGTGATTAGGGCACCATTTCACTCCTAAATGGAGTTTACGGTCCTTGGACCATTTCCCTTTGGGTTTATGGCCGTAAACCCAAAATGGTTTGTGGTCTTTTGATGTTTTCAAGACCTAAACACATTAAGGAAGGGATCTAGGCTAGTTTCCAAGGCTTAGAAGGGACTAGGGCACACTTTGGCACCCTTTTTAGGGTTTACGGTCCAAGAACACCTTGGACCGTAAACACCTTGATCTTGTGTTTCCTTGGTAATTTCTTGATGTTTAGAAATGTAACAAGCCTTATACTACTCTAGGATAGAAGTACTTACTAGTTAGAAGCTTGAAAAGGTGCTAAAAGTCCAAGAACACTAGTGTGTGTTCTTGGTGTTCTTGGTGAAACTTGAAGATCTACACTTTTGGAATGATTTCACGGATGGAATCATGTTAGATCACTAGATTAAGGTAGATATCAACTTATTAGGGCTAGAAACACTTACAAGTTGAAGATCTAGAAGGAAAACTCGGATGCTACTTGAGAGGATTTGAGTTTTGTTCTTGAAAAGTGAAAAAGTGAATAAAATGGCTAAGTGCCATATATATACTCTTGGGGTTTACGGCCGTAAACACCAAGTTTAGGCCGTAAACTCCAAACTTTTGAAGTTTTGGGACTTTATTGTTGCACAATAAACCCTAATGCATCCTCTCTCCTATTATCTTCTAAAGTACTAATCTATAAACCCTCAAACTTATTCCTAAAAACTTGAAAGTTAGCAGAAATAATTTTGACTTCTATTGAAGTGAATGGTTGTACAGAATAGAAATTTCGGGTTGTCACATCATCCTCCCGTTAGAAGGAATTTCGTCCCGAAATTAGAGTTTAAGCAAATAAGTAGTTACAAATAACTAAGTAAAAAGAAGAGGATATTTCAGTTTCATCTGATTTGAATTCAGGTCCTCGCTTGGCGTTCCAGTGAACCTTCACTATCGGGATACGGCTTTGTTTTGTTAGCTTGAACTCCCGGTCCATGATCTCTACTGGTTCTTCCACGAAGTTGAGGCTCTCGTTGATCTCGATCTCGTCGAGTGGGATTACAAGAGTCTCGTCGGACAGACACTTTTTCAAGTTCGAGACGTGGAAAGTAGAATGTACGTTACTGAGTTCGTGCGGTAGATTGAGTTTGTAAGCTACAGGGCCGATTCTGGCAAGAATCTCGAAAGGCCCAATGTACCTTGGATTTAGCTTTCCACGCTTTCCGAAGCGTATCAAGCCCTTCCAGGGTGAGACCTTCAGTAGAACGCGGTCGCCCACCTGGAATTCCAACGGTTTCCTTCTTTTATCAGCGTAGCTTTTCTGTCGGTCTCTAGAGGCTTTCAACCGTTCACGAATCTGAACGATCTTCTCTGTCGTTTCCCGAATGATCTTCGGACCTGTGAGAGTGCTTTCAGGAACTCGTCCTTTAGCTAACTGGGTATCACCCACTTCAGCCCAGCACAGAGGGGATCTGCACTTTCGGCCATAGAGGGCTTCGAATGGAGCAGCCTTTATGCTCGTGTGATAACTATTGTTGTAGGAAAATTCGACAAGGGGTAAATGAGTATCCCAAGCTTTCCCAAAGTCAATCACACAGGCTCGTAACATATCTTCCAAGGTTTGGATAGTTCTCTCACTTTGTCCGTCAGTCTGTGGATGGTAGGCTGTACTCATGTCCAGCCTTGTTCCTAGGGAACTTTGTAACGACTGCCAGAACCTCGAAGTGAATCTACTATCTCTGTCCGAGATAATGGATATGGGAACACCGTGCAGTCGTACAATCTCCCGAATGTAGGTCCTTGTAAGCTTCTCCATCTTGTCTGTTTCTTTGATAGGCAGGAAGTGTGCGGACTTGGTCAATCTGTCGACGATGACCCATATGGTATCAAGTCCACCCGTTGTCTTGGGCAACTTGGTTATGAAGTCCATAGTGATCCGCTCCCACTTCCATTCTGGTATCTCTGGTTGTTGTAGGAGACCGGAGGGTTTCTGGTATTCGACCTTGACCTTGGCGCAAGTAAGGCATTTACTTACGAAGGTAGCAATATCTGCTTTCATGTTAGGCCACCAGTATAGCGTTTTAAGATCCAGATACATCTTATCTGAACCTGGGTGGACGGAATAACGAGTGTTGTGCACCTCGTTCATGACCAAGTCTCTGAAACCACCAAGTTTCGGTGTCCAGATCCGATCCATGAGGTATAAGGCTCCGCCACCCTTGACTTCCAATTTCTTATCCATCCCTCTCAGGGATTCACCCGCCACATTTTCAGGTTTCAAAGCGTCGAGCTGAGCCTCCTTAATTTGTGTGGACAAGTGTGAATGGATAGTTAGAGTCAAAGATTTGACTCTACGACCAGAATATTCTTTCCGACTTAGGGCGTCAGCTACTACGTTAGCTTTACCCGGATGATAACGAATTTCGCATTCGTAATCACTACGTAGCTCGACCCACCGTCGTTGTCTCATGTTGAGCTCTTTCTGGTCGAATATATGTTGTAGACTTTTGTGGTCTGTAAAGATCGTGCTTTTTGTACCATACAGGTAGTGTCTCCAGATCTTCAGAGCAAACACGACTGCTCCTAGCTCAAGATCGTGTGTGGTGTAGTTAACCTCGTGTGTCTTCAGCTGTCTCGAGGCATAGGCGATGACCTTACCTCGTTGCATCAGAACACAGCCGAGCCCCTGATTTGAAGCATCGCAATAGACAACGAAGTCCTCTATCCCTTCGGGGAGGGATAGTATTGGTGCGGTGCACAAGGCTCGTTTGAGCGTTTGGAATGCTCTCTCCTGTTTCTCTTCCCAGTCAAAGGCCACGCCTTTCTGGGTCAGTGTTGTAAGAGGTTTCGCAATGCGGGAGAAGTTCTGAATGAACCTGCGATAGTAGCCAGCGAGACCTAGAAATTGATGAATTTCCGTAGGTGTCTTCGGTGCTGACCAGTTCTCAATGGCCTTGATTTTGGAAGGGTCCACGTGTATTCCCTCTTCACTAACTACGTGGCCCAAGAATTCGACTCTTCGAATCCAAAATTCGCACTTAGAGAACTTCACATAGATCTTCTCCGATCGTAATGTTTCTAAGACTCTTCGGAGGTGTTGACTATGTTCCTCCTTACTTCGAGAGTAGATGAGTATGTCATCGATGAAGACAATGACGAACTGATCCAAGTAAGGACGACACACCCTATTCATTAAATCCATGAATACTGCGGGCGCGTTAGTTAATCCGAACGGCATCACTATAAACTCGTAGTGTCCATAACGAGTTCGGAAGGCTGTCTTGGGAACATCCTCCTCTAACACTCGCAGTTGGTGATATCCGGATCGTAGATCTATCTTCGAGAAGTAGTTGGCTCCTTGAAGTTGATCAAATAAATCGTCAATGCGGGGTAAGGGATAACGATTTTTAATGGTAAGCTTGTTGAGTTCTCTGTAGTCGATGCACATACGAAACGATCCGTCTTTCTTCTTGACGAACAAGACCGGTGCTCCCCATGGTGAGAAGCTTGGTCTAATGAATCCCTTCTTGAGAAGTTCGTTAAGCTGACTGGAAAGTTCCTGCATCTCCGCTGGTGCCAGAAGATATGGGGATTTGGCTACTGGTGTAGCCCCTGGCACTAAGTCCATTCTGAACTCGACTTGGCGTTGTGGTGGTAATCCCGGTAGTTCTTCTGGAAAGATGTCGGGAAAGTCGCGTACTTCTGGGATGTTCTGAATGTCTTTCACTTCTTGACTCGTATCAACGATGTGTGCTAGGAATGCATGATATTCCTTTCGTAAGCACTTCTGAGCTTGGATGCACGAAATGATGCGAAGGCTCGTACTAGGTTTGTTGCCGTAGCTAACTAGGGTTTCGCTGTTAGGGAGGTTAAGACGAACTGCCTTTTCAAAGCACATGATGTCGACGCGATGAAGACTCAACCAATCCATGCCGATAATAACGTCGAAACTTTTAATTGGGACCGACATGAGGTCTATCTTGAAAGTATGGCCATCTAAAGTTAGAGTACAACCTACGTATACGCAGTTAGTACTTTCCGTTTTCCTGTTTGCCATTTCTACAGTGAATGATTTATCTAATGCACGTGGTTTTTGTTTAAGCAGGTGTGCAAATTTCTGGTTTACGAAACTCTTCTCCGCTCCGCTGTTGAAAAGTATGCAAGCATATGAGTTATCGAGGAGAAACGTACCAGTAACTATTGTAGGATCAGCTACGGCTTCCTCGTGGCCTATGGCTAGAACTCTTCCTACTCTGCCAGCTATCCCTGCCTTAGGGTAGTTCCTCTTGTAGTGGCCCACTTCGCCACAACCGTAGCAAGCTTGGCCCACACCGGCGTTAGGAACTTGAGCGGTCGGCCTTGTTGGAGTCTTGCAGAAACGGGCAGTGTGCCCCTTTCTGTTGCAGTTATTGCACTGCATTTCCCGGCAAGGTCCGTTGTGATGGAAAGTGCATTTGTTGCACCTCGGAAGATTACCGACATAAGGTTTCGCTGGCAAGGGATTGGCAGGGACAACAGGGGTTACCATGGCAGCATTGATTGCCACTAGTTGTTGTCTCTTTGAGGATTCTTGCGAAGACCCGCTTTTCCTCTTGTTCCACCCCTTTTTCTTCTTGTTGTTGTTTCCCTTTTGTTGCTCGGGTGTAGGAATTGTTGGGTTTTGGTGGTTTCCGTGATCTATAAGAGATTGTGCCAGCTCTTTGGCGCTGTCAAAAGTAATAGGCCTGGATGCTAACACACTTGACTGGATCTGGGGCGACAGTCCCCAAATATATCTCTCTATTTTCTTGCTCTCCAGAGCAACCATATCAAGGCATAGAATTGTCAGATCACAGAATCTATTAGTATAGGTTGATATGTCGGAACCAACCATTTCTAGACCCCAGAGTTCCTGCTCGAGTTTTTGAATTTCCCCTTGAGGACAATACTCTCTCATCAGCATGGCTTTCAAGTTTTCCCAGCTGATCGAGTTTGCCACTATTAGAGTCAGAGACTTAACGTGGCCATTCCACCAAGTTAAAGCCCTGTCAGAAAAGGTACAAGTAGCAAACTTGACCTTGTTGCCCTCTGGGCAGGCGCAGATTTCAAAGACCGCTTCTGTCTTTTCTATCCACTGCCTTAAGATCATAACCCCACCAGATCCATTGGAATTCTGGGGTTTGGCATTTGTAAAATCCTTGTAGGTGCATTCCCGGGGATGCCTATGGCTCTCGCCATGGTTGGAAGGAGGTGCACCTGTTCCCGATCCACTAGGGACAGGAGTATGTATGTGTGACATGGCAGCCGCTACGGCCGCCGTGACAGCCGCTTGGAACATAGCAGCGTCAAACTGAGCAGGTGGTGGAGGTGGTGGTGGTATCGGTGTTTCGTTATTATTGTTACGCCTTGTACTTCTGCGAGGCGGCATTTTTCAATTATAAGTTGAAAGGATAAAGGAAATGATAAGAATTCAATAGTATAGAAAATGAACGTGTCTCATGAACTAAATCGCCATAGTTCAACAATAGATGATAGCAATTGGATAATAATTCCCATTAGATTAGGTACCTGTCAATATTACTGGAATTACAGACATAACAAGTTCGGGAAAAATGGCCAACAGATGGTGGCCTTACATCAACCAAGATGGGAAAATTTTTGACAGGACTACGACCTAATCAAAACCTAACAGGTCTAAGATGTACAAAGATAGGGAATTAGACCAGAGTTTTACATAACTAGGTTATATCCAAAAGAGGAGTCGATGAGATTTTATCGGCGACGAGAACTACTAGCATGAGTTCTTGATCCCGACAGCAGGCGTTCTATGTCCCTCATACGCCCGTCAGATCTTACTTGCTGAGCTCGAAGTTCCCTGACTTCAGCTTGGGTTCCAGCAAGTTCTCTCTGCAGAGCTGCATTGCGGACCAGAGTCCTTTCATGAGCAGACTCTAGTTGGCGAATGCGGACTGTGTTAACGCCAGAGTTGGCGTCAATCTCCATGACTCGGTCGATGGCGGCTCGACCTTGTTCGGTGTTCCGGGAAATCCTACGGACCATGATGGGCAGGACCCTATCAGCTGAACCTCCCTCAGTGAGGTTGTAGAAGCTTCTGTCTCCATTGTAGGGGATGGGTTGACTCTGTTCCTGACTCCATCTATTCAAGTTTGTGGCCCACAGAGGTGTGGGTCCTTGAAATGCTGGACGAGGGTTCAGGTTTGGGTTTTGAGCAGCTTGGGGTAGGTTGTTGACTTCAGGCTCCGAGTCAGAACTATCATAAAAGCCTTCAGCTTCGTGATCATGCAAAGGAATTGGGTGATCATTCTCTGGCTCCTCTCCGAGCCATCCAGCATTGTCGTGGTTAGGGTAGTACGGATCGCCGTGGGGATGGAATCCAGCCATAATATCTACGCGAGAAAAGAGGTATAAGAAATATTTAATAGACGAACTAACTAAGATAATTATAAGATGATCTTTATCAGTTACTCCAATACTTGTTTAGTGCATACTAGTTATATGTATTCAGGACAGGATAGACCTTCGAATAAGTGACCCTAACCCTAAGTCCCCAACCAAACAAGGACAGGACATAAAGCAAAGATTCACAGATTCTAAGTCTATGACATCCTAGATACATATAATTTTAGTGTATCCACTAAACAACTATTGGCATACTAATAAAGACCTTTAGTTCTCATATAAGTAATTATAATAAAACCAAATACCCCTATGGTATTTTATTGTGGTAGTGTTGGTAAGGTTTTAGACTTGTTGCCATATCACAACCATTCTTGGGCATATGCTAATCACTCCTCAGACCAGCATAGTTGATCAGGCTATGCCACTCCTAGGACTGACCATACATCCCCGAGCTTACTTGTGATATTCAACAATCGTAATACTTTTGTTCTTGTCATTGCGACACTGATTTTAGTATGAATGCAGGCACGTATACTTAATTAAATATTTTATTATTTAAAAGTATATACTCTTGGCCAGAGTATTTTAATCCCAATGTATTTATAGTTAGTATATCTTTTATGGGTTGATATACTCGATTCACTATAAACAAAGCTCTGATACCAATCTGTCACACCCCAAAACCAAGAACGGGGGAAACGTTCAGGGGTGGAGGACGTCATGTAAAGTATCATAACAGTGCAAAGTAGTAAACAAGCAACAACATCATCCATTGCATTAAAAGTAAAGTTTTAATACATGAGTGTTCTTTCAAAGTAATAAGACACCAAAATATGTAATCAAAATAAAAGACGAGTCTTGTCTGTGCTCCGTCTTCTCAAAAACCTGGCCATCGTACCTGTCTACTGGTGACCTGAGAATACAAGTTATTTTGAAAGTGTAGATCAGCATAAAGCTGGTGAATTCATAAGTATTTTAGTGTCATTAATTTGGAAAGATGCTATGAAAGACATGCAATTGTTGATGAAACATTTGATATAAGTGTGAAAACCCTAGAAAATCCCATATTTCCTACTAGTATAAAAGGTAGTCTTCTATAAACCCTCAAACTTATTCCTAAAAACTTGAAAGTTAGCATAAACAGTTTTGACTTCTATTGAAGTGAATGGTTGTACATAATAGAAATTTCGGGTTGTCACAGATATGAGTTACATGGTGTAACCCTAATAGCCACAATATATAAGGACCCCATGGCTCAAGAAATTGGCACTAGTGTGTGTACACATGAGGGCTAGCCGATTTGAGCATAAGAACCTTTTCTCTCAAGTTATTCCAAGATGTTGGTGATGTTGTGTGAACCATTTGAGGTGTCACATTTGAGGCACTAGGCTCTTAAGATCCATGGAATCAAGCTACAACAAAGTGGTATGTAATTCTACTAGAATTTATATTATATGTACTTCATATTATGCTAGTTAGAACAATACCTTGGAAAATTGATATTTGCATGTATAATAGAGAAAACATAGATCCAAGGTATTTAGGGTTGCATGTACACCATAGGAGTGTTAGAATGCTCAAAACCCATCAGATGGTCCACAAATCTTTGCATTTTTTTGTAGGTGGACCGTGATGAACTCTCCATCCTTCATCTTAGTTGTTATCGTGGAGGTGATTATTTCATACCTCTCTTGACGTGCACTCTGATGGTACCTTTTTATAAGATCCTGGTGCATCTCACAAAGGGTAGAAGTCCTCATAGGACTTTTGGAGTTCAGGTGCCATAGTGGGAAGCATGATACAAGCCACCTTGGTGGCATCTTTCTCATGTGCCCTAAAATCAGCAACCTCCTGTGGAGTAGCAGATGACTCATCAAGTTCCTTCAGCTCCTTGTCAAGGACATATTCCTTGTCCTCATAGCGTGTGACCATTCTGATGTTCCTATCCAGTCATTGAAATTAGTTCCATCAAAAATGATCCTCCCACAAAGGTTCATGAGAGAGAAGGAGCCGGTAGGGTTTGAGCCAGAAGCATTGTTGGAAGACGTCTGAAAAGAAGAAAAACAAGTTTAGATTAGATAAAGATTCCTTAATAAGAAACCCAAATGTAATATTAAGGCTAGGACCCAACACAATACTTTATTACTTGGAAGAGGGATGCCATAATCCAAGCCATAAAATATTTGAAGGTAGGTGAATGACGATTCACCAATTTCCACCATGAAAAACGAAATAAATTATTAACTTTTAATGAATTGAAATTCCTAGATTCTTTTGAGATTCATTGAACTTTTCAATGGCATGTTTAAATCTCGATTGTGCCCTCTCAAGTTTGTGACTAGGATGCCGAGGATCACAAACAAGGTGTGAATAACCATGCAAACTAACTTGCTACCCTTAATTTTATCACCTAATCGATGTGTCGGTCAACCACACGCGCTCCACCAATCTATGATAAACATTAATTTACCCTTTGACACTCTTACTAGTCCATGTTAGTGTGCCGGTTAACCACACACGCTCCACTAACGATTTTGTAAGGTACAAAGTGTAATTTCATGGGATAACACCAAATTCACAGTTTCCTAAGTAACTAAGATTGGGAATTTATAAAAGGTTTAGTTACTTTATATTTATCATTATACTTTTAATGAGAATTATAGTCCTTGTCCTACCCGTTCGGCTAACGACCATCCACCAGTCAAGGAAGCGGTGGGTGAGAGTGGACACCCATTAAGCTGCCATTTTATAGGCAATAACCTTATACCCACCTTATAGACCGACTTCGTGAATGAGGCCTACTAACGGTAAGACCGACTTGATCTTATACATATATATATATATATATATATATATATATATATATATATATATATATATATATATATATATATATATATTATTAACTTATAATATTATAAAGAATAAGGGTTGAATTTTAAGCTTTTAAAACTCTAGGGTTTGGAATTAAAATGTGTGTGAGACTTTACAAATTCCAAAACTTGAGGGCAAGTTTTGAAACTATTCAAAAACTTTTTATTTCTATAACTTATGAGTTTTAATGGTTTTAAAGAAAATACTTTTGGAATTCCATAACTTGAGGACAAGTTATGGAGTCCATTAATTGGCATTTAGATCAAGAATTACTCTAACAAATAATTTGCAAATAATTCCTATGATCTAGTAAAACTCATAAGCATGAAGATTCATATCAACAAATTTCAAGAATCATATAAACATATATAAAACTTGAAACTTTGATAAATTCATTGAAATTGGATTAGCATAGTCATTACCACTTTAAAAACAGATTTTACAAGTCCAAAACAGTTTAGGGTAATGATTCTAGTCCAATTCCAACAACAAAACTCGAAAATCTGCACACAGGGCCTCCTAATCGCCGAGTGCATGAACATACTCGACGAGTAGGATGACTTTTCCCTTGGACTCGTCGAGTCCCCCCATGGACTCGGCAAGTCCACTGAACAGTGAGCACAATTTCGACCTTTTCAAGCAATTTGCATCAAGTATAATGAAAATAAGCCTACGCTCTGATACCATTGATGGGTTTTGAGCATTCTAACACTCCTATGGTGTACATGCAACTCTAGAAACCTTGGATCTATGTTTTCTCTAATATACATGCAAATTTGATTTTTCCAAGGTTTACATCCTAACTAGCATGTTATGGGGTACTTGTAACATAAAATCTAGTAGAATGACATACCTTTTCTTTGTGGTTGATTGCTTGGAGTTTTTGAGAGCCTAGCACCAATAATGTGGATGCCTCAAGTGGAATCACAAATCACCACACAACTTGAAAAGCTTGAGAGAATAGTAATGCACACTAGAAATCGGCCCACCTTCTTTTTCACACACACTAGTGCCATTTCAAGTGCCAAAGACTTCTTTATATAGTATGGTGGATTAGGTTACATCCATGTAAACCCTAATACCCATGACCTTTCATTTCCATAGGATCCATGGGTTAAAAGCTCCATGGACTATCCATGGACTTTCATGCAAGCTTAGCCCATCCTAAATGAACATTTTCCCATTCTATATATAAAAGAGTCCATATCTAATTAGTTACCTTTTGATCACTAAATTAATTCCAAATTAATTCTTGATCAATACTAATTAAATAATGTGATTTCATATTAATATATTATAACATATAATATATTAATAAATCACAAATATACTATTCTCAAAAGACTATCCATACAAATTGCTCCAGTGAAGTGCAACCCGAATGGACCATGTCGGGTCGGGTCAAGTACATACCAAATATCGTTATGGACTTAGACACCTTATCCAACAGAAGCCACCAAAGTTTGATGGGACACAGGATCCGATTGCTGCCATGAGATGGATCACTGACATTGAGGGATGATTTTATACGTGTTCATGTCCAGAGCATCTGAGAGTCCGGTTCGCGCTGAACCAGCTTCGCTTGGGAGCGAAGGACTGGTGGAAGTTTTTGACGACTGATTTTACCCCTATAGATCATGCTGCGGTGACTTGGGAGAGGTTCACAAAGTTTTTTCGAGATGAGTATGTTCCCCAGGTGGAGAGGGAACGTTTGGCACATGAGTTTCTGTCTCTCAAGCAGAAGACAGAGTCGGTGACTGAGATTACTAGGATGTTTCATGAGAGGGCGATGTTCTGCCCTGATCAAGTGTCTACGGAGCAGGCACGTGTGACTCGGTGTTTGAGCATCTTGAGGAGGGATATTCGGAAGTTCGCGGCGAACTCGTCTTATCGTACATTGGTTGAGTTGCAGACCAATGCCAGGAGGTGGGAGATTGAGTTGGAGATTCAGACCAGAGAGGAGGAGAACAGCAGGGGAGAGATAGGAGACGGACACAGTCACAGCCGGTGGCTAAGCGGGCTAAGCCCGCTGATTCGATAGCTGGAGGCCAGAAGGGCCGCACTTGTAGCAAGTGCGGCAAGACCCACGAGGGATCTTGTCAGATAGGGAATTGCTATAAATACGGCAAGGAGGGGCATATGGCAAGGGACTGCGCCAAGGAATTTTCTGTTTGCTTTCGCTGCAACCAGACAGGCCATCAGAAGGCTGAGTGTCCTCAGCTTACCCAGGGATCCGCCCAGACTACCACTCCTGCTGCTTTGCGTGTTACTGATGGCCGACTAGGGAAGGCCGAGCCTCCGAGGGCTCGTAGGAGAGCATTTCAGCTGACATCGGAGGAGGTCCGTGCCGCGCCTGATGTTGTTGCTGGTACGTATCTCCTTATGTATGTTGTTTTGAGATTTCTTTATACTTACATTGTGCTGTGTATATGTACTTTTCTTTTGAGTTATGTACCTGCTTTAGTGTTGTTTGACTCGGGTGCGAGTCGATATTTCGTGTCCTTAGCTTTTAGTCACCACATCAGTATCCGACGTGAGGTGTTGAGTCGACCTCTGAGAGTTTCTATAGCCGACGAGCATGCGGTTTTTGCTACTGATGTATTCCGAGGGTGTGTACTAGAGATTTTCGGTGTTGAGTTCCCGATAGACCTGGTACCGATCGCGATGGGTGATGTCTGTGTCATAGTGGGCATGGACTGGTTGAGTCGGTTTGGAGCTGTAATCGAATGTGAGCGCCAGATGGTGACTATACGAGACCCTAGTGGGGGAGTGCTTACGATGTATGGCGAGGGTACCAAATTTGGATAAGCTTTCTACTCTGCTGCCAGAGCGAGACAGAGTCTACAGCAGGGTTGTATGGGGTTTTTAGCGTACGTGATGGATACGCGGGTTGCTACAGAGAGGTCGAGTTCTATCTCCGAGGTTCCGATAATGGTTCTTGACCGTCATCTTGTTCAACTCCCGGTAATCAATGCACATCCGGTTTGAACCATCCTTTTTCTTGACAAAAAGGATCGGAGCTCCCCACGGTGAGCTACTCGGTCTGATGAACCCCTTCCCCATCATCTCCTGGAGCTTTGAGGATAACTCCTGCATCTATGGCGGCGCAAGGTGATAAGGTGCCTTGGCAATAGGCGCTGCACGCGGAACCAAATCCGGAACTCTACTCGCCTCTCGGGAGGCACACCCGGTAACTCGTCGGGGAAAACATTGATGATTTATTCGATCAGTTGCAGGGGGAATCTTGGTTCTCCAAGATTGATTTGAGATCTGGATATCATCAGATGAGAGTTTTCGAGGAGGATATTAAGAAGACGACCTTTAGGACTCGTTATGGGTACTACGAGTTTGTGGTGATGCCTTTCGGGCTCACCAATGTACCGGCATCGTTCATGGACCTCATGAACCGGGTGTGCAGGCCCATGTTGGATCAATCAGTGATCGTGTTCATCGACGATGTTCTGGTGTACTCGAGGTCCAAAGAGCAGCACGAGGAGAATCTTAGAGAGATTCTTGGAGTATTAAGTTCGGAGAGGCTTTATGCCAAATTATCCAAGTGTGATTTCTGTTTATGAGAGGTCCAGTTCCTGGGACATCTTGTTAGTTAGAATGGGATATTGGTCGACCCGAACAAGATTGAGGCAGTTATGAGATGGGAGGTGCCGAGATCTCCGTCCGAGATCAGGAGTTTTCTGGGTTTGGCCGGTTACTATCAGAGATTTATCAGAGACTTCTCCAAGATTGTTGTTCCTCTCACCAGATTGACCCGGAAGGGTGTTACTTTTACTTGGGGGCCCGAGCAGCAGGCCTCATTTGAGACTCTTCGCCAGAGATTGTGCGAAGCCCCGATGCTGGCCCTTCCCGAAGGAGTGGAGGATTTTATAGTATACTGTGATGCCTCCGTATCAGGGATGGGAGCAGTGTTGATGCAGAGGGGACACGTGATTGCATATGCATCGATGTAGTTGAAGTCTCATGAGACGAGGTATCCCACCCACGATTTGGAGTTGGGGGCACTGGTGTTTTCCCTCAAGATTTGGCGTCACTATCTGTATGGAGTCCGGTGTACCCTATACACCGACCACAAGAGTCTGAAGTACCTCATGGATCAGCCCAACTTAAATATGAGACAGAGGAGGTGGTTGGATGTTGTGAAAGACTACGACTACGAGATCTTATATCACATGGGCAAGGCTAATGTGGTAGCCGATGCTTTGAGCCGCAGAGCAGAGAGTGCTCCGATCTGAGATGTGTGCATGAGGATGACAGTGATGAATCCAGTCTTAGATACTATTCGGGAGGCCCTAGTGGAGGCCGTGATACCGGAGAACCGCAAGAAGGAGTGGGTGATTGGGCAGGTTTCCGAGTTTGAGACAGATAGTCATGGGCTTATGACCTTCCGAGGGCGGATTTGGGTGCCCTATGCGAGTGGAGCTCGACGTATACTGATGGAGGAGGCACATAGATCGAGATTCTCGATCCACCTAGGGGCCACTAAGATGTATTTGGACCTGCAGAGAGATTACTGGTGGCCCTGTATGAAGAGAGATGCGTCATGAGTAGTTGAGAGGTGCTTGACCTGTCGTCGGGTTAAGGCGGAGCACTAGCGTCCACATGGCCCGTTACAGCCTCTAGAGATTCCCCAGTGGAAGTGGGAACAA
Source organism: Lactuca virosa (assembly GCF_052849685.1). Classification (NCBI taxonomy): domain Eukaryota; kingdom Viridiplantae; phylum Streptophyta; class Magnoliopsida; order Asterales; family Asteraceae; genus Lactuca; species Lactuca virosa. The sequence continues at coordinate 193,920,521 of NC_136428.1, read as the reverse complement.
ATTTCGATGGATTTTATCACCAAGCTACCGAGGACTGCACATGGGGTTGACGTGATATGGGTGATTGTAGACCGGTTGACGAAGAGTGCTCACTTCCTCGCCATCAGTGAGAGCTATTCTGCAGAGATATTGGCCGAGATTTATGTGAGAGAGGTGGTAGCACAACATGGGGTGCTAAACTTGATAGTGTCAGATCGACATGTGCGCTTTACTTCCAGGTTCTGGAAGAAGTTTCATGAGGAGTTAGGTACCCGGTTGCATTTCAGTACCACATACCACCCGCAAACAGACGGGCAGAGTGAGTGGATGATTCAGACGCTCGAGGATATGCTACGTGCATGTGTCATGGACTTCAGAGGAAGTTGGGACACCTATTTGCCCTTGGCTGAGTTTTCTTACAACAACAACCACCATTCTAGTATTGGCATGCCTCCCTTCGAGCTTTTATATGGGAGGAGGTGTCAGACTCCCATATGTTGGGGAGAGGTAGGGCAGCGAGTGATGGGTGGCACTGAGATAGTGCTGGAGACGACCGAGCAGATTCAGCAGGTCAGACAAAGGTTACTGACAGCCCAGAGTGTCACACCCCCAAACCGGAACGGCGGAAACGTTCGGGGGTGGATGACGTCATATGTAGTATCACAATAACTGCATCATAGTAATCAAAGTAAACACAACCATTACATTGATTAAGTAAAATGTTTACATCTGTTTGATTCATAATTATACACATTCAAAAGTATAACAAAAGTAAAAGACGTAACTCTATACGCTCTGTCTTCTCAAAATCTGGGCGAGATACATGTCTAGTGATTTCCTGAGAATACAAGCAGTTTTGAAAGAGTATCAGCATAAAGCTCGTGAGTTCATAAGCATGTTTTTGTAATGAAAATCCTGTCATTGAATCTGTAAAATGTTGGTATGCTTCCCAAGAAAATCCAATATTTTCTAACTTATATGCTTATCAATGTGTTCTGTAGTAGTGTATAATGTAGTAGTTTATATGTCTGGTTACCACCAGCTGTATTGTATAACGTTATTTTGAATGAAAAACCTTTGTATGAAAAATCCTGGTTACCACCAGTAATGTATAAGGTGTTCTGTTTGAAAACCCTTGTTACCACCGGTATGTATAGTAGTTTCATTACTTAAAATAAAACCATGAGTTGAAATCCCTGGAATCCTCCAGTTGTATTATGAACTAGTTTTATTAATAAAATAAAACTAAAGAAGAATGAAATCCCGTAAAAAATAAGGTTAGTTTATACTATTGTGAGTCGTATAACCATGCTTGATATGATATAGTGACCTTTACGACGTTCTTCAAGTGTTGGATAAATGACATTTGTCACCCCAGGCATGCCTGCCTAACTGTAGCTAGCAGTTCAGGTGTGGGATTGTCAGTCCCGAATAGATCTATTCACAAATCTCACGCTCTCCCTCCAGGAGACTCTGGTTATACTATGATAGGATTTAACCTGTACCCCGAAAGGTACAATTGAAGTGTTGTCTCTCAATCCTGTATTAACTAGTTTGCGTGTAGTTCTGTATTGATCTATTGTATTTAAACCTATGTGTATACTGTATGAGGTAATAATTATACTTAAATAATTATTAAATGTTGTACTCTTGATGAATGTGTATATTATTCAAACAATCATTGTGCATCATAAAATTATAGATCATAACATTTGCATCATTAATCATTGACTATGATCCACAAAATAATGATCAAACTTAGATGATCCATAACCTAACTTGATCCAAAGTTTTCAGAAATCTGGGTTTGCACAGATTAAAATCACACAACATCTTTGCAACATGTTTCTTCCTTATCTTAGCCAATTAAAATTTACCCATTATTTTCTCCTATGAAAGCATACCCACAAGCTGACAAAAACCAAACAAAAATCATTTAATGCAGGTGTTTCCTAAAGTACATTGCTACTTTTAGGTTTCATGAGAATTTATATGGGTCAAATAGTTTGTACATACAACAAGAGTTTTCTCATATCTAGTAATCAATATGCAACATCTCAAAAATCATAACAAATTTAAATTTTTCAAAACAACCCATTTACTAAAAAGAAGTGTTTACAAAACCATTGTTTTTAAAACATTATTTAAAATAAGAGTCTCCCAAGATCCAATCAACATAAAACCAAGGATGTGTATGGTCACGCCTTCGCCTTGTCACGGTCCTCATAAGTACATGAAACAAAGATAAAACTTTAAGTCAACAGTTAGCGGGTTCCCCCAAAGTACCACCACATAAACATAACAAACAACATCATGCATACAGAGCCTTCAGCATGACTGGACCGCCTTACTGGGCCTTCAGCCTATCTGGACCACTCTCCGGTCCTTCGGCCTGACTGGTCTGCTCCGCAGGCCTTCAGTCTATCCGGACCGCCCTGGGTATCTTGGCCTTCAGTACAAAGCAAGACCGTCTCAAACCAATATACCATCATATATAAACATATATAACATATACCATAACAATCAATAGCTATCATATACCGGTAGTCATACAGATCTAACAGATCACCACAACATAGCAACATCCTATATACCAAGATACAGATCTAACAGATCACTACAACATAGCAACATACGGTAAACCAGGATATCAATCTAATGGGCCGGCCTTGGTGCCTTCGACCCGTAAGTACAGTGAGGAAAACTCACCTCATAGTCTGACGAATAACTGATCAATACTCTACTCCTAAATACCGACTCAACCCAAATCCTAAATATCAAAACATTACCTATTCTAGATTAATACATTTTCCAAAATACCTTTGGTCAAATATAGTTAAAATCAACAAGTCAACCGAGTCAACACAGTTGAGTGAACTCAGCCAAGTCGACTCAGGCTTCGTACGCGGAGTGTACTCCGGAGGTACACGGGGCGTACAAGTTGGCCGAGGCGTCGAGGCTAGATCTGTGTACGCGCAGCGTACCCTTCGGTACACTTAGCGTACGCAACAGTCCCATTCTTAAACTATTAAGAGCTTATTTCTCCGACTTAACATGTCGAATTGCAAATCCAAGGCTAAAATACTATCAACAGTCATACAGTTTCCAACTTTATGACTTTGCATGTCCATTAAGTGCTTAATACACAAAATCTCAACCTCTTAATGCCTTAAGACCTTCTATAGCATGCATGGAATAAAACTAAGCATCAAGACCACATTTTTATGACTCAAGACCCCTCATAAGGTCTGAAAGGACGACTTATTGGGTTAAGAGCATGGCATGCTCAAGAATCACCATATTTGGCACCAAAAATGCCCTAAATGAAGAAATGGCTAGATCTACAAGATAGAGTGATCAAGTTATGAACTTTTTACCTCATGTAGGTTGCTAGCAAGTGGGGAATCCCAGATCTAAGTTGCTTCCAAGCTTCAATGTGCTTGCACCAACTTCTTCTTCTTCAAGAATACCAATAAAGCACACAAATGAGCTCAAAAGCACTCTTCTCACTTAGGGTTTTCTAGAGGGTCGAATTCTCAGTTTGAGGCTAATTAGGATGAAGGTCTTGGGCCATAAAGTTGTTTAAATAGGGTGCAAAACCCTAAATTTTAGGGTTTGGAACCCTCGCACGTACGCCCAACGTACGAGGAGTACACCCAGCGTACTAGGTCCCTCGCATGTACGCTATGCGTACGAAGAGTATGCTCATCATACTAAGTTCTAGCCAGAAATTACCAAAATGCCTTTTTGGGCCATTTACACCCTTTCTCATGCACAAGGACTAGAATGCAATGTTTATCCATACATAGGGCTAAAATTGAAATTACCTCAACATTGGGATGTTACAATTCTCCCCTAATTTACTAGAATTCGTACTCAACGCCATCTGCTGCAAGTAACTCAGGGTAATGCTCCTACATCTCTGCCACCGACTCACAGGTCCAATCGGAGCCTTTCTTGTGTTGCCACTGAACCTTTACCAAATGTATCTCCTTGTTGCGCAACACCTTCATCTTTCTCTCTACTAACACTACCAGACTCTCAATATAATTCAGATGCTCATCGAACTGAATATCATCCAAAGGGACCACTGCCTCATTGTCCAATACGCACTTCCGCAACTGTGAAACATGGAAGGTGTTATGGATCTGACTGAGCTCACTCGATAATTCCAACCGGTAGGCCACCCTGCCTACCCTGGCGATCACACGGAATGGTCCAATATAACGATGACCCAATTTCCCCCTCTTCCTGAAACGTATCACACCCTTCCAGGGCGAGACCTTCAGTAGTACTATATCGCCGACCTGAAAATCCAACTCTGATCGGCGCCGCTCGGCATAACTCTTCTGCTGAATTTGAGTTGTCTGTAGTATCTGCTTGATGTGCTGAATAAGCTTCATGGTCTGAAGGACTACTTCAGTCATTCCCATGACTCTGTGACCAACCTCTCCCCAACAAACTGGGGTACGACATCTCCGACAATACAGAAGCTCAAAAGGCGGGGCACCAATGAAGGAGTGATAGTTGTTGTTGTAGGAAAACTCCACAAGGGGTAGGTAGGAATCCCAACTCCCACCAAAATCTATAACACAAGCCCACAACATATCCTCAAGTGTCTAGATGGTTTGCTCACTCTGACCATCGGTCTGCGGATGATAAGCAGTGCTGAAATGTAGCCTCGTGCCCAGTTCCTTGTGTAGCTTCTGGCAGAATCGGGAAGTGAACCAAACATCTCGATTTGATACAATAGAGACCGGAACCCCATGACGAGCAACAATCTCCCAAACATACACATTGGCCACATTTTCGGCCGAGGAGCTCTCCCGGATGGCCAAAAAGGGGGCACTCTTGGTCAATCGATCCACGATGACCCATATAGCATCAAATCCATTGGCAGTCTTCGGTAACTTGGTGATAAAATCCATGGTGATCTGTTCCCACTTCCACATGGGAACTTCCAAAGGCTGTAGCTTGCCATGTGGCCTCTGATGCCCGGCCTTGACCATCCTACAGGTCAAGCACCTCTTAACATACCAGGCTATCACCCTCTTCATACACGGCCACCAGTAACTTAGTCTCAAATACCAATACATGTTGGTGGCTCCCGAGTGCATCAAAAAGCGAGACTTATGAGCCTCCTCTAAAACCATCTGTCTGATGCCACCAGAAACTGAAACCTATACCCGACCACACCGGGTCAAAAATCCCCGACTATCATTGATAAACCTGTCGATCTCGCCCCTGATCCTCTCCTGCTTCCAATTCTCCTTCATGAATCCTTCTGACCGTGCCCCTCTGATCAAATCCAAAAGTGAAGAATAAATGGATATCGTCATACACATATCCACATCTGAATATCCAACCGACTTGCGGCTCAAGGCATCCGCTACTACATTCGCTTTACCCGAACGGTAAAGGATCTTGCAGTCATAATCCTTTACCATGTCCAGCCACCTGCGCTGCCTTATGTTCAGGTTCGGTTGGTCCATAAGATTTCACAAACTCTTGTGATCCGTGTAAATGGTACAATGGACCCCATATAGATAATGTCTCCAAATCTTGAGGGCAAACACCACTGCCCCCAATTCCAGGTCATGAGTAGGATATCGTGCCTCATGCGGCTTCAGCTGCCGAGAAGCATACACAATCACTCGTCCCCTCTGCATAAGAACCGCCCCCAAACCAGTCATGGATGCCTCACAAAATACCATGAAATCCTTGACACCATCTAGAAGGGTCAATATCGGGGCCTCACATAACCTCTGTCATAGTGTCTCAAATGTCCTCTGATGCTCAGGGCCCCATCAGAAATCCACTCATTTCCTCGTCAGATGAGTGAGGGGCACAACAATCTTGGAGAAATCCTAGATAATCTCCGATATATCCCGCCAAACCCAAGAAACTCCTAATCTCTGAGGGAGATTTCGAAACCTCCCACTGCATCACGACCTCGATCTTGGCCAGATCGACCAAAATTCCATTTTGGTTAACGAGATATCCCAGGAACTGGACCTCTCGTAACCAAAACTCACACTTCGAGAACTTGGCATACAATCGTTCTCACCTCAACACTCCCAAAAGCTCTCGAAGGTGCTCATAGTACTGCTCTCTAGTCTTGGAATACACCAATATATCATTGATGAACACAATAACTGATCGATCGAGCATCGTCCTACACATCCGATTCATCAAATCCATAAATATCGTAGGCGCATTGGTGAGCCCAAATGGCATCACCACGAACTCATAATGCCCATAACGAGTCCGAAATGCTATCTTCTCCACATCCTCCTCTCTGACCCTCACTTGATGATACCTGAAACTCAAATTGATCTTGGAGAACCAAGATGCAACCTGCAACAAATCAAAAAGGTCGTCAATCCACGGAAGGGGATATCAGTTCTTCATCGTTAACTTGTTCAATTCCGGATAATCACTGGATATCCGGTGTGAACCATCCTTCTTCTTGACGAACAATATCGGCGCTCCCCACGACGAACTGCTCGGTCTGATGATATTCTTGCCTAACAGCTCCTGAACCTGAGAGGACAACTCCTGCATCTCGGGTGATGCCAAAACGGTTCAACGCCTTAGCAATCAGAGCTGCACCTAGCACTAGGTCAATCCTGAACTCAACCTGCCTCTAAAGAGGCACACCGGGTAACTCCTCCGGAAACAGAATAGCTAACTCTCTGACAACTGGCATATCTGAATCCGAGACCTGCTCCACCACCCAAGTATCAACCACATAGGCAAGATAACCCATACACCCATGCTGAATATGCTGCCGAGCCCTGGCCGCCGAACAAAACCCTGATCCAACCCTGGTACCCTCTCTGTAGATGACCAGTTCTCCTCCACTTGGGGTTCGAACTATCACTCGCTGACCTTCGCAATCGATCATAGCACCAAACCTGCTCAGCCAATCCATCCCCACTATCACACACACATCCCCTATGGGGATTGGAATTAAATCGATCGGATAAAGCATCCCGAAGACTTCCAATACACAACCCTTATACACTCTGGATGCAGAATCCCCATGTTCGTTGGCGATAGAAACCCACAACGGACACTCCAACTCGCTAAGGGTCATACCAAAATCCTTACTAAAAGATATAGACACAAAGGACTGACTCACGCCTGAGTCAAATAACACAAGTGAGGGCAAAGAATTCACTAAGAATGTACCTATCAGAAACATAAACATAAGCATATCATGCTGCTATTGGCAGAATAATAAATAGAAACATACCAATCATGACGTCTGGCGCTGCCCTGGCCTCCTCGGCAGTGAGCTGAAAAGCACAATCCAGAGCCCTCGAGGGCTCCGTCCTACCCTGGCGCCCATCGGTAATCCTCAGAGTGGCTGGTGTCGGGGCCTGTGCCGGCTTGATGGTGAGCAATGGACAGTTGACCTTCACATGGCCAACCTGATGACAATGGTAGCAAATCCTGGTGCTCGGTATTGGGGCCGGATAGCGACAATCCCTCACAAAGTGCCCCTCCTTGCCACATTTGTGGCATCCAGAAGTAGATCGACAAAAACCCTCATGAACCTTGCCGCACTTGCCACAAGTACGACCCCTCCGAATCCCAGATATCACATTAACGGCCTTGAACCGCTTTGCTGCAGGCTGCGACTGCACAGGGGCCTGCCTTAACTCCCTCGTTTGGAGCTCCATCTCAATCTTCCGCCTCATCGCGGCCTCCTGTAACTCAATGAGTGAACCATAGCGCTGAGTATACACAAACTGGAGGATGTCCTTCTTGAGCATGCTCAAGTACTGGGTCATCTGATCTTTCTCAGAAGCAACAAACTCGGGGCAGAACAATGCTCTCTCAGTGAACATCTTGGTGATCTCAGTCATCGACTCCGTCCCCTGCCTCGGGTCCAGATACTCCTGGGCTAATCTCTCTCTCCACCAAAGGGACGTATCTCGAGCGGAATATCTCAGAGAACTACTCCTAAGATACAACAACTCTCTGCTCTGGAGTGTATGATCCAGTAACCAGCCTCCACCAATCCTTCGCTCCATAATGAAGAAGTTCAGAGCGCACTTGACCTTCTTGTTAGCTAGGCAGGAGAAAATAAAGAAACATCCCTCAACATCGGACAACCACCTCATGGAAAAGATCGGATCCTGGACTCCATCAAACACTGGGGGCTTCGTATTGTCGAAGTTTCGGTACTGGAAGGCTCTCCCCCCCACCAATCCCTGAGCGATAACCGCGGTGGTTGCAACAGAACTAGCCTCAGAAAGTGAAGCGTATCGGTCATCAAATAACTCCATCGTGGCGGTCTTGATAGAGCCAAACAACTCCGATATTTGCCCCCAGACAATAGAAACAACCTCAACATGAATCATCTCCCTAACCTGATCCTCAGACAACCCTGGCCTATCCTGTCCACTCGCTCCTGCTCCTGATCCAAATCCTGACTCAATTCTCCTCGTAACCATCATACTGAAAATAAACTAGAAAATATCAGATGAGGTGCATATCATACCATAGGAACCATTTCACAATAAAAACCTAGGGTTTGTGACATCCCTGCTACGCGTACGGGTCCTGTGCTTCTAGTAGTACGGGCCCATACTACCTTCCGCACCTACCCGTATTTATCCCAGAAGATCATCAGAACAACCTTAACAACACACACTCAGATATGGATACATCATATTCTCACTTCCTAGAGAAAGGCTAAACATCCCTCAACTGGTGGGCTGACCCCACATAACTCATCCATGAAACTTCCACCAACCCTGCAACACCCGTGTATGCTATTCATTCATAACACAGACAGTCGAATACTTGATTCTACCCTAAGCCCACAACCAGACAAGGAACAAGAAATAAGGCCAAATCAAACATTCTCAGGCTATAAAATCTTAGTTATGTACAATCTTGATGCATACCCTAAGAAACTATAGTAATGATGTCAATTTCATTCAAGAATAACCCTAAGCTATCAGGCATCATATAATCAGAAAATTATATCATGCAATTCCTGAAGATCCCTAGCCTATCACTAACATGATGTTCTATCATAATCATAATAAAAAATACTGTGTGGTAACTTGGGGTATACTTATTGGCCCCGACTGATCGTACACATCGCATCCTTCCTTGGTTACTTTTGAAAACAATTTTGAAAGTCATTTAAAAACCTTTTCAGTTCCTTAGTTTGAGCCTGGATTCACACATATGTTCCTCCAATTCACTCAAACCAAGGCTCTGATACCAACTTGTAACATCTCAAAAATCACAACAAATTTAAACTTTTCCAAAAAACCCATTTACTAAAAAGAAGTGTTTACAAAACCACTATTTCTAAAACATTATTTAAAAGTAGAGTCTCCCAAGATCCAATCAAGATAAAACCAAGGATGTGTACGGTCACGCATTCGCCTTGCCACGGTCCTCAGAAGTACCTGAAACAAAACTAAAACTGTAAGCCAACGCTTAGTGAGTTCCCCCAAAGTACCACCACATAAACATAACAAACAACAACATGCGTACAGAGCATTCAACATGACTGGACCGCCTTACTGGGCCTTCAGCCTATCTGGACCATTCTCCGGGCCTTCGGCCTGACTGCTCTGCCTCGCAAGCATTCAGTCTATCTAGACCACCCTGGGTATCTTGGCCTTTAGCACAAAACAACTAGGACCGCCTCAACCCAATATACCATCACATATCAACATATATAACATATACCGTAACAATCAATAACTAGCATATACAGGTAGTCATATAGATCTAACAAATCACCACAACATAGCAACATCATATATACCAGGATACAGTTATAACAGATCACTACAACATAACAACATATGATAACCTAAGATATCAATGCAATGGCGTGACATCCCTATTTTCACGGCCAGAAAAGACCAATTTGTTTATGCTTATTTAAAAATCAGAGTATCCTTTTTGAAGAATAACATTGTGGAATTTGTTCCCAGAAAACATGAAAATGTTATTATCAAAGCATTTTCGAAGAAATGTATTTTATTTATATTAAAACAATGGGATGTCATCGTCAATACAAAAACATAAGCATAATGAAATATTACAAGCCTTATAGTAATTAAACTAGTGGCCTAATACTCCTTGAATCTCTCAGCAGAATGTATCTTTAATATCGCTACCCATGATTCAATAAACTGAGTGGGTCAGGTTGGGAAACCTGGTGAGTACATAGGGTTTTCAACTCACAATAATATAATTATTATGTTTAATCATCAAACAATTAACCCAATTTCCCATCCCTGTTATCTTCTTTATTCTGGATCTACCCTAAGGATCATCTATGTTGACAATACTAGTTCAGGGATTCCTCCATGATACTTGTCAGTAGGTATTCTTCAATATTTATTCCTAAGGAATAAGCACGAAGTCCATCGCTGCCAGCATTTAATAGGCACTAAGTCCATAGTTGCCAGTGTTATCTACTAGGCACTAAGTCCATAGTTGCAAGTGTTCATCTATAGGGCACTAAGTCCATAGCTGCCAATGTTCATCTATAGGGAACTAAGTCCGTAGTTGCCAATATATATCTAATAGGCACTAAGTCCATAGCTGCCATGGTCCATCTCCTTTATTGACAATATTATTTTAGGGAGTCCACCCACAATACATGTCAATGGGTTTTTAGACTACATCTGGTGAACACTTAGTTCAAAAACACCTACAGGTTGCGAGCTTGCTAGCATTCCACTAGACTGTCTAAAATAGTCTGTGGTTGTCATCTATACTCTTCTAGAAATGTCATCTCTAAAGTCAAGGCCTCTCATTATCTATTTTATCTTTCATCTCTCATCATCTATATCATCTTTCATCTACCCATCTTTACCCAATATATTTATAGTTATAAAAATACATATACAATTTAAATCAAGTAAAACATGTATAAATCGTTCATCTAGCATAAATATCAGGAACACAGATAATAAGCACATATAGCATGTATTAATATTAAATACTTCATATCTGTGTGTAAGATGAAAGTAATTATTGTTGGATTAATGTCTAAGTCCATAACTATAATTGGTAAGACTTGACCCGACCCGGCATGGTCCATTTAGGTTGCATGGCATCATGCATTTAGATAGACTATAATGAGAGAAATAACACTTAAGGTTGGTTAATATATTATAAGTTCTAATATATTAATAAGGTTATTTAATTAGTATTGATCAAGAATTAATTTGGAATTAATTAAGTGATCAAAAGGAGACTAATTAAATATATGGGTTGATTGTGTAAATCATTCATTCTTATATATGTGGGCTTGTGATCCAAGATTCCTTATGTTGGACTAAGTCCATGGGGTGACCCATGGATACTCCATGGAGGTTAAAATCCATGGAGCATAAGGAATGGGTAAAGTTATGAGTTACATGGTGTAACCCTAATAGCCACCATATAAAAGAATCCCATGGCTCAAGAAATCATGCACTAATGTGTGAGTGTGAGGGCTAGACGATTTCAAGGAGTGTTCAAGTTTCTCTCAAGTTATTCCAAGTGTATTTGGTGTTGTGTGAACCATTTGAGGTGTCACACTTGGGGCACTAGGCACTCAAGCTTCATGAAGACATTCTACATCAAAGAGGTATGTATTCTATCTTGTTATATTTATTATTTTGTATGCTAGATTAGGATAATACCTTGGATGTTCATAATTGTATGTATAATAGAGAAAACATAGATCCAAGGTATTTAGGGTTGCATGTACACTTAGGAGTGTTAGAATGCTCATAACCCAACAGTGGTATCAGAGCCTAGGCTTGTTTTCTTGTTATACTTGCAAAAGTAGCTGAAAAATCGAGTTGGATGCATATATTCGATTGGTTTGGCTGGAATTGGACTAGGAACATTACCCTAAGATGTTTTTGGACTTATAAACTTGTTTTTGATGTGGTAATGTTCATGCTAATCCAATTTCTAAGATAATTGTCATAATTTCAAGATTTGTATTAGTTTGTATGTTCATGCTAATTTCTTGAAGATTGATGATTTGAATTATCTTGTTCTTATGAGGTTCTTAGATTAATAGAAAAGTTGTGTGAAATAGTTGTTTTCAATCCATTTTAATCTAAGAGTTGATTCCAAAGTGTGTTTTTGTAACTTGTCCTCAAGTTATATGAAAAGTCACATTTAAGAATCATAAAACTCATAAAAGTTGGCAAAGGTTACAAAATGAAGAGTCTCTTCATTAAATTAAAAAAAAAAGTGTAACCTTAATTAGTTCCATAAGTTACAATAAAAAAAAAGGTTATTTTTTTTATTAATTAGTTTAAAGTCTTCCATAACTTGTCCTCAAGTTATGGAACTTGAAGAGTTTTTTTTTTTTTTAATTAAAACTACTTTAAACTCATAAGTTATGGAATTAATTAGTTTTGAATAGTTTCAAAACTTGCCCTCAAGTTTTGGAATTTGAAAAGTTTTCACTTATGAATACTTTAATTTCAAGTTAGCCCTTAGAATTTTAAAAGTTAAAATTCAACCCTTATACTTTATAATATTATAAGTTAATAATATTTATATATATATATGTATAAGAGTAAAGTCAGTCTTACCGTTAGTAGGCCTCATTCACGAAGCCGGTCTATAAGGGGGGGTATAAGGTTACTGTCTATAAAATGGCAGTTTAATGGGTGTCCACTCTCACCCACCGCTTCCTTGACTGGTGGAGGGTCGTTAGCCGAACGGGTAGGACAAGGACTATAATTCTCCTTTCATTAAAAGTATTAATGATAAATACTGAGTAACTAAACTCTTATTAATACCCAATCTTAGTTACTTAGGAAAATGTGAATTTGGTGCTAACCCATGAAATTACACTTTGCACTTTGCTTAAGTCGTTAGTGGAGCGTGTGTGGTTAACCGGCACACTAACCTGGACTTAACAAGGTAGGCAAAGGGTAACTTAATATTTATCATAGTATCGGTGGAGCGTGTGTGGTTAACCGGCACACTGATTAAGGGGTAAATATTAAGGGTACCAAGTATATTTGCATGGTTATTCACACCTTGTTTTGTGATCCTCGGCATCCCAGTCACAAAACCTGAAGGGCACACTCGAGATTGAAACATGCCTTTGAACAGTTCAATGAATCTCAAAGATCTAGGACTTTCAAATCCAATTAAAACCTAATAAATTATTTCGTTTTTCATGGTGGAAATTGGTGAATCGTCATTCACCTACCTTCAAATATTTTATAGCTTGGATTACGGCATCCCTCTTCTAAGTTATAAAATAGTTTGTTGGGTCCTAGCCTTAATATTTCATATTGAGTGTCATATTAAGGACTTTAAATCAACTATCTTGAATATCTCCCAAAAAGATGTCTGGTCTAGACATTTATGATCTTCCCAAATCTCTTGGAACAAGCTTTCCTAAATGAAGATGATGTCCCATGGATATCATACTTCTTTCACCTCCTCCAATTATTCTCCCTAACCCACAAGTTCCTAAAAAGTTTAAGGTCACTCAAGCCCTATTGGCAAAGCAAGGTCTAGGTGTGATCACATCTTGGAGATGTAGTCACATATTGACAAGCCGGGAGAGTTGGGTGTCAAAGTCTTGAGAAAGTTGGTGGCTCAACTACCTTCTAAGTCACATAGTGAGTTCTTTTGGGAATCCTATGAAACAGACTAAGACAATACCATTAATGATCTTATCTATTTGCTAAGATCAACTTCCTAAAACGCTATGGACATTGACAATGATGCCACTGGATATCCAATAAAGGTCTCTCTTCCCAATGGAAAGGGATCGGCCATAGTCAACTCTGTTGACCCAATGGTAAAGAGAGAGGCGAAGTCTGAGATAGTCCCATTATCAAGGATCCATAGGTAACTATTGCCAAAGGAAGGGGCATTGGTTACGAAGCTGCCAAATTTACCTAAGGATGTTAAAGTCAATAAGTTTGGCTCTACTTCAGGTAAAGTCCATTGTCTAACTCTATTAACTACATGCTGATTCTGATCGCGAAGATGGATTTCAATCGCATGGTTCGGTGATCAGAATTTTAGGCTATTACTTAAGAGTTATGATATTTATATTGCTTAGGAATAGATAACAACAAGGTTTTCATATGGATTGTAAGGATAAGTTTTTCCGCAAAGTTTTAAAATAAAAGAAAAAAAGTTTTGATTTTATTTATTTTAAGTATCCTTATAATGGCATTTTTGAAAAGTTGTTGCTTATAAGATTCCAGTGATAGAAATATTGGAAAAATGGATTTGATTCTTTCGGTTGTGGTAGTGTCTAATATTACCAAATAAGGAAAGATTCTCATCACCCAAGGTTCAATTGGACCGAAACTTGGAATCATGCAAGTTGTATAGTATGATGAATGAGAACTTTCAGCTTGGAAAATTAAGACTAATTCCTTATGTGAATAAGGAAAGGACTAAGGGATCGAGTACACATTCTTGTGCACTGGTCAAGTCCACCACAAAAGATCAAGAAGACTATTCGTCATGATTTACTTAAGTTCAGTAAATATGGTTATACTTATAAGTTTAAGTATAAGTCTGTAGCATTGGAGAAGTTTCAATGTGAGACAGAACGAATAAGAAGAATCAAAGTATGCCAGAAAGATAAAAGTTTCTCAAATCTGAAAAGATGGGAGAGTACTTTAGTATCATGTTTATGATCATCTTAATGATTAAGATACCATATCACAATTGGTCCTCTAAAGTCAAGAAGAGGAGTCATGAATTGTTGAAATGGTTAAATCAAAAAGATGAGTCATACTTCGTTCCAAAACAATTCTTAGAGTCATACTCCAAGATTGTAACTTGAGTGACATATCTTAAAGAGGGTTTGTTAACACTAGTCAAATGTAAGAGTAAAAGGTTATCTACTCTTGTACATTTGAAATTGGTAAGTTGTGATGTTTTGGATAAAACAGAGACCAACTTAGGCCAATTGTGTAAAGTGTTAGTCTTGATAAAGAATCCGCACTATCTCTTGAATATTTGACAAGGGAGTCTTATATGTCAAGAGGACAGTGGGAGTCTTAAAGCTCTTGAAAGTTTCAAGACTTAATCAAGAATAAAACCTAAAGTCCTTCACTAGCACACGACTTGAGGTTTATAACCTATCGTGTTGAAATTTTTGTGCCTATTCAAGTTGGCTTTGCATAGGAGTTCTGAGAGTTCTCAATTGGTTGCACAACTACTTGGAAGCAATGACAGGCACCTGAGCTGCCAAATGGCAAGAATTTAAGATTGCACAAGTTTAATCAATATGAGTTTGGATTTGTCACTAACCTTGTCTTGTGATTATGGTTTTGACAAATTCACATGGATAAGAACACATACACTATTAAATCTAAGTGTCATAAGGTTTCTCTCCGATTCATGAAAATGATGGTGAGGAAACACTTTCACTAAGTAGATTTTAGCTAGATAGCAATTGTGATATTTGCATTCTCAAAGTCGTTAGTGGAGCGTGTGTGGTTTACCGACACACTAACATGGACTTGTGAGAAGTGGCAAAGGTCTAAACAATTGAGACTATGATTACGGCATCCCTTTTCATAGTTCTAAAATTGTTTAGACACACATGTGAGCTATCTAAGAGAGGTGTATGATTTTGATAAAGTTTTATCAAAACAATCTAGTATCAGAAATCTGAACTTTGGTAAGAAAGTCAGCTGATTTCTGAGTACATGTCAAAGCTAGTGGGAGCATAAGTGTTATGCTAATAATCATCATGTTAGTGGGAGCATGATAATTATGACAAAGGTTGCAAGTTAGCAATGTTAATTATAGAAATCAAAAGTTTCAATTCGTGAGGTTGCAGGGGTTGAAAAAGTTGTTTTGCTATAATTAAGGGAGAGGAAATTATACTTCATTTCAATTCTAAAAAGCTTAGATTGAGATTTTAATCATATTTAATCAAGGATATATATATGAATTTCATGTTGGAATGGCTCAACATAAGGAAATTCTATATATGGTTCCATTATTTGCGTTCTAAAATTCGATTATGATTACGACATCCCTTTTCATAATCTGAATTTTGAGAACTTGGCAAATTGAAATGGAAATACTATAGCAAAAGACTGGTTTAGTCTTTATGTGAGACATCATGAATCGTGTCCCATATGCTTTGGATATAGGATCGATTACATGTGCTATATTCATCCTTTCTAAAATATTCCAAATGCCTGGGGCATTATGAAGGGAAAAGGTCTAGAATTGGATATGACTGAAATGATTAAGCAATTGTCGAGGACAATCTAAGGTTTACCAAATACTGGTTGCTCAAGGACAGTTGGAAGTATAATGTTAATTCTGGAAGGACCATATTGACATAATCTGTAAGGAGGCAACTCTTGTTCAGAAGTGATAGTCAAAATGGAATATGGAAATGTTTCAAAGTTAGAAATTATTCAATCTGTGTAAGATTAAGAAACTTAATGAAAGAAGGATGTTTCCAAGGAGCTGATCTCCTTTGGAATGCTCTGTAATGATTGTTGTCAAGTCTTTCTGACTTCGTGCATAATCATTAAGAGGATCAATGCATATAAGTTTAGAATCTAACAGATTTCAGTAAATGGCATGAATTTGGAATTCTTGCATTTGCAGTAAGGATTTGGGACTGTGAAAAGAGGATCATTGGAGTGATGTTCAATTGATCTATTTTACAAAGTAAAGATCATAGACAAACATAGTATGCATACTTGGTGTATGGCATGACTAGTGTTTAGAAAACATAGTGTACATGCTTGGAGCATGGGACAACTATTGTTTTAAATTCAAGTATAAAGTTGATAAAACCGAAACAATGAATAATGAGTAATCAGTATGGTGATAAATAAAAGTGTTTATTTATATTCATAGGGTTTGATACCATATTTGATTCATTTATTCTTGTGTTTCACTTTGCATGTTTTGACTTCCAGAATAACTAAGTCGCTCTTCCTGAATGATTAAGTTATTCAAACCATCCACAGTCAGTCATATGTTGGAAGTAGATATGAATCAAGACTGTCATGGGTTGGTTTGTAGAGGTCCAAGTTGGTGGACAAAAGTGGTGCTACAACACTCATGAGTGCTCATAAATTCTGAGTATTGGATTCAACCTGCGCTCATTTGAATCACTTCATGGATTTTATAACGAGTGATCATGAGACAATAATATCTTATATTCTTCAAACCTAGAGATATGAGTTGTTACTATGAGTTGGTTATACATTGATTGCACGAAAACGCATTGGTAACTCGATGTTATAAAACGTGCCTTTGTGTATGATTCAACAAGTAGTAGAACAAGCCATATGAGTCGAAGTTTATCCATTCCTTTTACCTTCGGGATAAAAGCGATATCTGTGGGCCCCTCGATGATTTAAAGATGATACATGTGAGTGCTTGGCCAAGCCAGGACTGATTTGATTTGTTCAATCAGTCAGTCATCATGAATCGGAAATCGGGAAACAACAAATGGACAGAGAGAATGATTGATAATCCATGTCTCAGTCCATATGATATCTAGAATGGAGGAATATATGATCCCTTATCTAGTGGACAAGTCATTGACAAAGGTCAGAGTTCATCGACAAGGTCAGAGTTCGACAGAAGCTTTTGAGAGCTACGATTGCTGATCGGTTCCTGAAGTCATACGCAATAATAGTTTTAGACTTATCCAAGTGGGAGACTGTTGGATTAATGTCTAAGTCCATAACTATAATTGGTAAGACTTGACCCGACCCGGCATGGTCCATTTGGGTTGCATTGCATCATGCATTTGGATAGACTATAATGAGAGAAATAACACTTAAGGTTGATTAATATATTATAAGTTCTAATATATTAATAAGGTTATTTAATTAGTATTGATCAAGAATTAATTTGGAATTAATTAAGTGATCAAAAGGAGACTAATTAAATATATGGGTTGATTGTGTAAATCATTCATTCTTATATATGTGGGCTTGTGATCCAAGATTCCTTATGTTGGACTAAGTCCATGGGGTGACCCATGGATACTCCATGGAGGTTAAAATCCATGGAGCATAAGGAATGGGTAAAGTTATGAGTTACATGGTGTAACCCTAATAGCCACCATATAAAAGAATCCCATGGCTCAAGAAATCGTGCACTAATGTGTGAGTGTGAGGGCTAGACGATTTCAAGGAGTGTTCAAGTTTCTCTCAAGTTATTCTAAGTGTATTTAGTGTTGTGTGAACCATTTGAGGTGTCACACTTGGGGCACTAGGCACTCAAGCTTCATGAAGACATTCTACATCAAAGAGGTATGTATTCTATCTTGTTATATTTATTATTTTGTATGCTAGATTAGGATAATACCTTGGATGTTCATAATTGTATGTATAATAGAGAAAACATAGATCCAAGGTATTTAGGTTTGCATGTACACTTAGGAGTGTTAGAATGCTCATAACCCAACAATTATGCACTCACTTGTTAAAGTGACGATTTGAAATTCGGACAACGCTTCGCTTCTAGCAACTGTCTTTTCCTTTGACATAACCTAGTGTCATTATCACTAAGTCTTTGTCAAATATTTATTGCGAATAATTATTAGCCTAGATTCATCATTAATTCAAAGTCTTCTGATATATAGCTGATAAGGGACAACCAGGTAGGATCATATCGGAGGTAGGGTCCGTTTGGCATAAAAAGTATACTGTGTGGAAATCCCACTTTAAACACCTCACTAAATCCAGCCTAGACTCATCCCCATAAGTAGATCAATTAGTATAACGACTTGGAATCACAGATAAATCTTGTTTATAGGTTCATAATAACGATAATGAACTTAAACATAAGTTATACTTAATGTATGGTAAGCATAACTCAACTTACAGGTGGTTTAGCGAGAAACCGGACTTTGCGTGGGCATAACTTCTAAGCCGAAAGCTCTACTTCTCGGAGCTTTCCGACGCTCCGGAGCTTCACTACTAACACCTAGAAAGGGTTAAAGAAAGGCATTGAGGCATTGGGGGTTTGGGAGAGAATGGAATGGAAAGTTGTGATGAAATGAGTGAATTTCGGCTCTATTTATAGGCTGTCCAGGGGCCTCTCACGTTGTGAGCTTGCATAGGCACCAAGGCTTCGCCTGGTGCTGACACATGGCATCGGACGCAGGTAAAACAATTGATCTTAAAAAAATTCATAACTTTCACATATTTATATCCACGCGTAGGTATTGACAAGATCTACAACTTTCCTTTTGACCTCATAAGCTAATTCTTGACTGATCTTAAATATAATAGTCTGAGAAGATTACATTGTTAATGACCGTGTAAAATTCATAACTTCTACATACATACTCTGTTTTCGACTGTATTTTTATCGTTGAATTCCTATTAATGAGATATTCGGTTCTCATTTAGATTGTGTTGGCTAATAATCAATCGATCTGAAATTCGATTTCCGAGTTGTACACTGTTACGCTGAAACTTCGAAAAAATCATAACTTCCTCTACTGAAATCAAATTTGGACGTTCTATATATGCACACTCTCGGTTTAATGAATACTATGATTTTTGTTTAGATTAATAAGGCTAAAAAGTAATTTATCAAAAATTTACTTTTTACGATACGCATAGTCGTGCCGGTTTAATCGTAAAACTTCGAAGAAGCATAACTTCTTCGTACGAAGTCAGATTTTAGCGTTCTTTATATGTACGAAATCCTTGTCACATATACTATAACTTTTGTTAAGATTATTGGTCTTATATAATCTTTTATCAAAAAGTCATTTTTAATGCTTACTATCTCTAAATTAACTAGCCCGAATCTGCGGGCATTACAAATGGGTCGGCCTAGGTGCCTTTGACCTGTAAGTATAGTGAGGAAAACTCACCTCACAATCTGAAGAATAGCGGATCAATACTCTGCTCCCAAATACCGGCTAAACCCAAACCCTAAATGTTAAAAAATTACCCATTCTAGATTAATACATTTTCCCGAAATACCTTTGGTCAAAATCAACAAGTCAACCGAGTCAACACAACCGAGTCGACTCAGGCTTCATAAGCGGGGCGTACTCCGGAGGTACACATGGCATACAAGTTGTCCGAGGCGTCGGGGCCAGATCTATGTATACGCAGGGTACCCTTCGGTACGCCCAACGTACGCAACAATCCCCTTCTTAACCTATTAAGAGTTTATTTCTCCAACTTAACACGTCCAATTACAGATCCAAGGCTAAAATACCAACAAGAGTCATAAAGTTTCCAACTTTATGACTTTGCATGTCCATTAAGGGCTTAATACACAAAATCTCAACATCTTAATTCCTTAAGACCTTCTATAGCATGCATGGAATAAAACTAAGCATCAATACCACATTTTTTTGACTCAAGACCCTCATAAGGTCTGAAAGGACGATCTATTGGGTTAAGAGCATTCCATGCTCAAGAATCACCATATTTGGGACCAAAAATGACCTAAATGAAGAAATGACTAGATCTACAAGATAGAGTGATCAAGTTATGAACTTTTTACCTCATGGAGGTTGCTAGCAAGTGGGGAATCCCAGATCTAAGTTGCTTCCAAGCTTCATGGTCCTTGCACCAACTTCTTCTTCTTCAAGAAGACCAACAAAGCACACAAATGAGCTCAAAAGCACTCTTCTCACTTAGGGTTTGCTAGAGGGTCGAATTCTCAGTTGGAGGCTGATTAGGGTGAAGGTCGTGGGCCATAAAGTTGTTTAAATAGGATGCAAACCCTAAACTTTAGGGTTTGGAACCCTCACACATACGACCAGTGTACGAAGAGTATGCCCATCATACGAAGAGTACACCCAACGTACTAAGTTCTGGCCAAAAATTACCAAAGTGCCACTATGGGTCCTTTTCACCCTTTCTCATGTACAAGGACTAGAATTAAATGTTTATCCATACATAGGGCTAAAATTGAAATTATCTCAACATCGGGATGTTACACAATAATAGGATGACAACATACAACTCATAACACATAAGGTGAAAATGTAAGGAAAAATGTAATTTCAAAGTATGTAGAATAAATTACTCTTAAACTTCTGAATGGATCCTACTGAGAGAAAAGAACATTTAAGCCATGTTATGCTTTATTTGATACATATGTATTCAGTGAAAACAATATATATCATAATTTTCATTAAACAAGTAAAAATTTGATGATGAAAATTTACTTTTGGGATTGTATCTTTAGTATGATGCAATAACTTTCTTACTACAATCTCAATATAATCTTCCATAGCATATTTATAGAGAAACCAATGGAAGAAAAACTTAAAATATATGAGAAAAGCATTTGAACTACAGCAGCACAATATGCAACATTAATGAGCTTACGTGGTTCTTCAACATTTATGATATTAACAAGAGTTCAATCTCCTGATTGATAGATCCGAGTCATCCAAAACCTCAAGTATCAACATCGAAATTTGATTGAAATACAACAACTACATCAAATAAAAAAAGTATATCAATAATTGTTTCTATCAGTATGCATGCACATTAGAATGGGGTCAAATGTTCTCTTGAGTTAGAATCATAACATAATTACATTTTACTTTCTAAATGTATATATCACTCATTAACCTAAAATCATAGATTTGTATCATAAGTAAAGTTATGATACTAACTTTATTTTGATTTTTTACAACAATATTGTTTGTATTTTACATTTTGAATGTATCTACCATTTTGTTTAACAAGTGAATTTCAAGAAAAACCCAATGACCATTATTATAATCAAGTACATAAGTGTGTATCACACATATAAACAAATGAAAACAACAAAATATTTGAGAATTTAAATGTTCCAAGATGTTGCTTCTTTAATACATTAGACCGAATACCTAGTAAGTATCACTGCAGTCAACTTCATTTATGAACGTAAACATGATTTCTGAAAGTACTAATCATCATCAATTGTCTTTTAAACTTAAATAACAACAAAAAATCAAAACATGAAAGTAACAAGAGACCAAATAAGTTTATGAAACTAGGATTTAAAAAACTGAAGAACAACATCTGCCAAAAAATCTTTTAGAATTCAAATTTTCTATGATATGGTTTCTTTGAGACATTAGATCTAACACTTTGTAAGCATCTTTGCATTCAACTTCATTTATGAACACAAACATGAGTTTAGAAAGCACCAATCATCAAAAAAATGTTTTTAAACTTAAATGAAAACAAAAAATCAAATATTAAAGTAACAATAGACCAAATATGTATCTAGAACTAGGGTTTAAAACAAAACGAAGAACGAAAGTATATGTATTTCGAGCAATCTAAACCAAATCTTGGACGATTGAAGACGATTATAAGATCTACACAAAGTAATACAATGAAAAGCAAAAAATCAGAGTAACCAGAGAACATTAGAAGTGTTCATAATAGGAATGGGAGAGAAATAACGTTGATAATCTAACCTGGGTCTTAAAAATGCAAGTTGACCATCTTACCCTCCAAAACTTTTCCCTTAAGAAAGAAAGTACCAAAAGGTCGTGTTATTTACAAAATTGTCACCATGTTTTCGATTAAAAAAACAGAAAATTCAAATTAATTACAACCACTCATTTTTAATAATCAAATGATAAGAATTGTCCTTGCAGTCCTACTCAAATTTCGAGTCCTCACCGGATTCTAATTCTCTCTCTCTCTCTCTATCTCTCCATATATATATATATATATATATATATATATATATATATATATATATATATATATATATATATATATATATATAAACTTAAAGTTTAGAAAAATCAGAGAAAATTTTCCACTACCAAATAAAGTTTTTTTCCAATCTTTAAGACGCTCATTAAAAACTTAATTCGTTAATTTTTTTTTTTTAAAAAAAACATGCTTTTCAAAAATGTGCATATATGCACATCAAAATGTATATACATGTATATTTAAAAATATATATATTTATTTTCGAAAAATAATTCACTGAATTGAACTCTTAGTTACCTTTTTAATGATTTGTCTACTTAATTTTGTTACATTTTCAACATTTTTTTCAAACTCAATTAAGCTTTCATATATATATATATATATATATATATATATATATATATATATATATATATATATATATATATATATATATGAAAGCTTAATTGAATTTGAAAAAAATGTTGAAAATATAACAATTAGTCCCAACCATTAATTTAAAGGGTATACATGGGTTTTTTTCAAACATGCTAGTAACATGTATCTTTAAACTATGGTAATTATTTTCTTATGACATGTAAGAAAAATATAGTTTTTGTTTTTTTGCTTTTTTTAAGGAACTATTTATATCGGAAAACGATTTTGAATATATCAAAATTCATATATATTTTTTATTTTTTATATATAGATGCCCATATTTATAGAGTTTTTATATGAAATACATATATTTTTTCTAATTTAAGCTATTATCACATGTCATATTCATATGTGAATAAAAAGTATATCAGATTTTTATTACACCACATTCGTTATTCACATGTGAATAAAACATGTGTTTAAGTTTTATTACAATTTGAATATCATTCATAGATGAATATAACAAGTTTTGTAGTTTTTTTATATAATTTTTTTACATCAACAATCGCCCAATGTTATATTCACATATAAATAAATTGTGTATCGTTTTGTTTGTTACAGTTCATTCGTTATTCATATGTGAATGAAGTATATTGAATTTTCAAAACATCTCGTGTTTTATTAACGTACATATTATTAGGTTATTCATATGTGAATAACCAATATTATTCACATGTAAATTATACTCAAACTATAATAAAAATTAAGCAAACATTTTATTCATATATAAATAACGAAATTGATGTAATAAAAATCTAATACAATCGTTATTCACATATAAATATAACATGTAATATAGATTTTTTATATAACATACTTTTTTTTTATATTAGTTCTCGTCACATGTTGTATTCACATATGAATAAAACGTATATACGAATAGGTCTCGATGTATGTTATATTGAAATGTGAATAATTTTTTTAAAGATTGTTGTTACAATTCATTTCTTATTCATATGTTTGTAAGTAGTATATCGAATTTTTAGAACATCTTGTGTGTTATTACCATACATACCAACATTAAAGCCTAATAAGTACTTGAAACAATAAGTTCAAAAAATTAAACAACGAAAAACTTGATGTTTCGTTGGCTTCATGTAGTTTACATGAAACTCAACCATGTTCTTTGAATTTTCAATCCATTCTTTGAAATAACTTGCCATTTTTATCAAGGCCAAAAAATCCCTTTCTGAGTTTATTTCAGTTGATCAGAAACCATCCTTAATTTGTTGTAGAAGTTTTTGAGGGTGATAGTAGGAAATATGATCTCTTATCAACTCTTAAGAAGTACTTTCTACGATTTTGTATTTCCTTAATAGTAATAACTTAGTTAGTTTATTACTTTATTATATTATACTTGGAATTATACACGAGATAATGTAGGTGTTAAAATACTATCAAAAGGTGTAAGTAATGGAAACAATTAAAAGGATGGGTAATTTGTAGAGGAAGAAACAAGGGTGGATGGCTAGTTGTGCGCAAGAATCAAATTATGGAAACTACAATCCCTATTTATTTAAGCCTTGGATGATCCCATTTCTCTTTTGGATTTCAGCCAAAACCCTAGCCTCTCCCCTCCTCATTCTTTGTTATTGATGACCTCAAAGGGAATTCTTGGATTTTTCATTTTTAAAGACATAAACTCAGCGTTCGGACGATCCTCAAATATTGAACCGTTAGATTATCGTGATTTTTGGACTGTAGATTCCTAAGACATGTACAAAGGTTCTAAACAGATGGTTTTTTTTGTTTCATGTTTTATAGCTCAAGATATATGTTTTCAAACAATGTTGGATTTTCAGAATGATGAGAAGTTGCTTCTTGTGTTTGTGCATCGATTATTCAATATCGTTAAGCCTATGTAAAATTTCTTCTTTTCTAACTGTATTTAAGAAGTAGAGGTCATAACTATTCAAATTGTTTGAGCACAAGCCGTAGGGTTGGGTGCTTTGATTGAAAATCCTAACCTTAGGTTTAAGTGATCATGCAATACCCCCCTTTTTGTAAAAATCATTAGTAGAAAATTGCATATGGGCAATGTCAGGGTCATTATAAGGATATGGGGTTCTAATTTTAGTCAATATTGGACCTTATATAGTAAGATTCTAAGTATTAATAGGTCAACAGTGTCATTTTTCAAGGTTGTCGAGCTGAATTAGACAACTTGCAGTTCTAGGTTGTAAAAACATAATAAATCATTGGAGAATTGTTTGTGGGCGAGTTTAGTGTCTTATAAAGATATGAGAGTATAATTTCTCCCATCGATGGACCACTTAACCTGATTTCAACTTCCAATGGGGTGAAAGATGCATTTTTCATAGATTGTTTGGTAATTTTGTAGATTGTAGCTGTCACATTGTAAAATCCATAATAAATCATAGAAAAAAATTATGCATATGTTCTTAGTAAGTTAGTATATATGTAAAGATAATGGAGGTTAGTTTAAGCTCTCTTAAGAAGTTTTTTTTCGTGAAAATGCATGTAGCGGGGTAGATCATGATTTAAACAAATAGTAGTACATAAAATATAATTAAAATGAATTGCTATAATTAAGTAGGGATTGAGTGTTGTAAACCAGTAAGTACTTAGTTGTAAATTATATTGGTTGATAAGAGCTTGGTTTACCTCTAAGTCCACAAGTCAATACTTGCTTTCAGCTAGTTTCAAACACAATACATGCGAGTTCTCACTTCTTTATATGTGATACTATGTGTTTCATGAGTATATATATATATATATATATATATATATATATATATATATATATATATATATACACACACACACACACGCACATACATCAAGACAAGTTTATGTAGTATTATAGTTGAACTATGACATTCGCAAGTTGTTGTAAAACGATTGTTGTTGTTCCGTGATAGCATTCATAAGTGGATGTAATTGTATGCTTTGTTATTGTTGGAAAATGGTGTCCAATGTCATAACTACTTGATATAAGTTTAGGAATAATAACGAAGTCCTTTTAGGGTTTTCCTCGAGAGCTAAAAGTACTAGAAAATGATTCTTGGTAGAGAGATAAATAGTTTATTAATTTATCATAGCTTGGTAAATTAATTAAAAACTAGTTAGAATTAATTTAGAATTAATTTGGTATTATTTAAAGTACAAGGAACGAATTATAATTATTCAATAGTTTAATAATTAGAACATTCTGTAGGTTACTAGAGATGGACGAAATTTATACGGGATTTATCGTTAATGATTTTGAGATTCCATATATAGAAGGAGGTGGAATTTGAATTAGATAAGGATTTAAATTTGTTAATTATCGTTATCATCCACGAAGTATTTAGCAAATTTGAATATCCCCTCCTAGCACCTCATATTTTCGTCCCTCTCTACTAAGCCCTCTTAAGTTCGAGTTTTGGCTTCCTCCTCTTTTTCATCTTTTCTATTTGTTAGTATTTTGGGTGTCACACTTTAGAGGCATTCTACTTTCGGTGCTAGTCTTCCAAGAGCTTTAAGAATTTGGACTAAGGGATCTCCAAGCTAGCAAAATATGATTTTTGCTATAAGGTTGGTATGTCTTAAACTATCTTGTTGTTTATATTATTAGATTAAGATCCTTGTAGGGTTTATATCATAATTTTCCTTAAAATAATTTGTTAAATGCTTTTGTTGTCATGTGTTTATTTTATTGTTAGGATTAATAAAATCCATTAGTGGTATCAGAATCTTAGTCTATGATAATTACACTTGATTTGAAATTCTTAAAGTTGAGTGCTTAAATTCAAATGTTTTCAAGAACATAAAAAACCAATAGAATTTTTTTATAAACCCTAGGGTTTTTCGAAAATTAAAGGGTTGTTTGGAGTTTTGTAAAACTTGAATTTGTTAAGAATTTTAATATTTGTTTGATATAGTTTTCTATCTAGTTAGATACGAAAGATTCAAATATTTAATCGGATTAATTCATATTTAATCGGATTAATTCATATTTTGTAGGTTTGAATTTCATTAATATTAGATTTAATTAAAAGATCAAATTTAAAATATGAAAGATAATTATATATATATATATATATATATATATATATATATATATATATATATATATATATATATATATATATATATAAAGAGAGAGAGTGAGAGAGAGGCTCCTTAATTTTGGTTAGTTGATTAACAATTAAATAAATATTGATAAATGTATATAAAACTAAATTTTATATATATATATATATATATATATATATATATATATATATATATATATATATAATTGGTTTAAAATTAATTAATTAAAAGTTAATTAAATTAATATGATTAAATCTTGTAATTTTAAATTGTTTAAAATACACCCTACATATAATTTTAATTTTTTATATATATTATATGTAGAACTAAAACATTAAATACATTGTTAGTCGAATCAAGAGTAGTCCTCATTTGTGACACCATGTTATAAGAGAGATATAATGAAACGGTCTATAAAATGACCGTTGAATAAGTGTCTTTTTCACCCACCATATCTTTATGTGGTTGATTGTTGTTAGCCGAAAGAGTTTGATAGGACGATGTTTTGTTAAATGTATAACGTATAAAGTACTAAAACAAAAATTCTCGTATTAGTTATATTAGGAAATGTGAATAGTTGCTAATCCATTAAAACCACACATCATTCCTAATTGTCTATTTATGGAGCGTGTGTAGGTAACTGACACATAAATTTGAGATGTAAGAAGAAGATGATGTGGCACTTTTGGTTGTGGTTTGTTGACGGAGCATTTGCGGTTAACTATCACGTCAACTTGAGATTATAACATAACTAAAGTGTCATGCGGGTTTTGCATGGTTGGTTCACCATCTTTTTTGCAAGACCTCGGTATCCCAGTCACAAATAGAAGATGTACAAATCCGAGATTAAAATGACATTAAATAGTTTTAATGAATCTCTAAAGATTTAGGAATTTCATAGAGATTGAAATTGATAAATAGTTTTATCTACCTAAAATAAATTTGTGATATGATTATGATATCCCTCTTCATAAATCGAATCTAAAATATGGATCCTAGCCTTAAAATAAATTGGGTAATTATTTAAGGATTAAATCAACTAACTAAACTGTCTGTCTTAATTTAGATGTATGGTCTTGATGGAAATCCTCTCCATCCTCCTCCCGCACCTTTAAATTCAAACTTCTCCCTACTCTTTTATTCTCCAAAGGAAAAAACTCACTGGTGGGGTTAACTACCTTGATTGGATGAGTAACCTGAGGATAACCCCAAGGTACGATTAGGGATGTGAATTTGGCCCGAAAACCCAAACCAAACCGAATTAGGACCGAATGAGCAATTCGATTCGGGTTTTGGGTATCTATATTATTCTTATTCAGTTGTCGGGTCATTCGATCTGGGTTACCCAAATAAGAGCTTATTCGGTTTTAAATACCCAACCCGGATAAGCATTCCTTATCCCCTTTCTCTGATCGACAAAAATCAAAATCACGATTCACACTTCTGTCATCGTCGTTCATAACAAAAAAAACCCTACACTCGTTCTCGTAGTTTCAAAATTGAACAATCTTCTCATCTATTTCCGAACTCACAATCATTTCTGCCGATCCTTCCTCTCGTTTCAGACTTTCAAAAGTCAACCCTTCCTATTGTCTCTAAGGATTCAAGAATTCCTACTTTGTCTAGTCATGGAAAATTGGGCTCCAAGTCAAGAAACTCAAGTAAGAAATTAATTCTCATTGTGCTAATATACTATGTAAATGCTATTCTTTTAATGTGTTGTTGACTTATTGTGGTATGTTAGTATTTGAATGTTTTATGTTGATGTAAAAATGTACATTGTTATTCTATTATTTGGGTTATAGAATCCTAATATGGTTTATTCGGTTTTTTTCAGTTATATTAGGTCCTTAAGCATCTTGTACATGTTATTCGGGTAATAACCGAACCGAACCGATTAATACCTAAACCGAACCGAACCCGAATTGGTTAATCGGTTTGGTTTTTGGTTCATGCAATTACCCTGATTCAGTTTTCGGGTTATACGGGTTCGTGTCGGTTCGGTCCGGTTCCAACATCCCTAAGTATGATGATCTTGTGTTTGTCCTAGATGATCCAATTCCCCTAATCAATGATCTCTCTACTGATGAATAAAAGGTTGCTCACCGCAAACACATTGAAGATTCAAATAAGGTTTCTTGCATCATGATCGTCTCTATATGCTCGAATCTCCAAGAGACTTTTGAGAACACTTAGGCATATGAAATGAACTTGCAGTTGGTTGAAATTTTTCAACAAAGGGCGAGGCAAGAACGATTTGAGGTCATGAGATTCTTAACGTCACGCAAAGTTAAGGAGGGAGGTTCGTTATGTGCTCATGTTCAACAAATGAAGAGCTATATAGACTGACTTGAGAATCTCGATGTTATCTTTGACAGGAACATAACTAAGGATCTTGTGCTTAGCTCTCTCCCTATTTAATATGATAATTTCATGACGACTTATCATTTGAATAGCATGGGCAAAACATTTATGGAACTCTACAACCTACTCCAAACTGTCGAAGCTAGACTGAAGAAAGCTCCAGTTAATTCTCAAGATATAATTCTTGCCATTCAGAATGGTGGTGGAAAGAAAAGAAAACATTCCAATCCCAATTGGAAAGGAAAGGCTCCAACTGGACCTTTTCAAAGGGGTAAAGTAAAAGGTAAGTCCTCCATTCCTCAAGTCAATCATTCGAAAAAGGAAAACCTCTTCTACCATGGTGTTAAGGGGCATTAGAAACGAAGCTTCCCTAAGTAATTGAAAGATCTCAAGGATGGTAAGGTCAAAGAGACTGGGTCATTTCAGGTACTTATATGATCGAACTCCATAATTCTATTATTTCAAATTCATGGGTTCTTGATACGGGATGTGGTCCTCACATATGCATTGTATTGCATGGTTTAAAGGAAAGAAGGAAGCTTAAGCATGTAACATCCTGTTTCCTGCCATTTCTAGGCCATGGACCGGGAGTCGACTGTGTAAGGCTTTGGGCCTTAAGGAGGCAAAGTTTAGTCCTTGTGGAAGGAGGTAATGTTAGTTAAGAGATTTTACCCTTGAATTGTGTTTTGGGCAGAAGGGTAGAAAGGGAAAAGTCATAAGACATGTTTTTGCATGAAATATGGATTTTTATTCTAGAAGCTTTTAGTCCAAAATATTTAGATAATATTTTAGATCTCTTCAACACCTTTCCGTGGATATAAAGAACGTCGAAAACGGAGTTGGAACGAAGAAGTTATGACCGTTTGAAGTTAGGGAGATTTTTGGGTTAGTCGCGTACGCTGGGCGTACGGGGAGTACGCTGGGTGTACTAGGAGTACGTTGGGCATACGTGATCAGTGTACACACCTTATTTTCGTGGTTTGAGCCCTATTTCAGCTCCTTAACTCCCCCAAACGCATTCCATTCTCAACTTCCACCTCTCCAACACCCTCTCTTCAAAACCCGAACCCTAAATTAAGCCTTTTGAGCAAAAAGAAGGTGTTTTTAAGTGCTTTGGAGTGTTCTTGGTGCGCCTTGGAGAAGAAGGAACTCAATAAAGAAGCATTGATTGCTTTAGAGCTTGTAGATACAGACCTTGTTCACCTTGATCTTTCTTCTAGAGGTATAAAGTTTGAATCTTGATGATGAAATTGTTAGATCTAGCTAGTTTTAGTGTTATGAGCTTTTGGTCACTTTAAGTGCATAAATCTTAGATCTTGAAAGTTTGTGACCTTGTTATGGTTAAAGTTGGAAAATGTATCCATCTAAACATCATATTGATTCAGATATGAAGGTTGGAGACTTGAACTTAATGGATTAAGTTGAAAAAGATGCATTTTGGGTCCCTTTGAGACTTAAAGACTAGATCTTGTTTGTTGGGACCATTCTAATGGATAAAGTTGGAAAATTTATCCATTATGGAGCTATTAGGAACCATAAAAATGTGATCTTGGTCCTTCTCTCCCTTCCATGCAAGAGTTGTGATGTCTTAATGGATTAATAAGTTTGGGTTTTAGCTTTTGGACCTTCCCTAACCATGGAAAGTCATAAAGGTCGAAACTTTATGACTTAAGACAATGTTTTGAGGCTAGATCTGAGTTTGGGTGAAAAGTACTTAAGGGATTAAGTGCTTAATGGAAAGGATGGAACCAGCTCGTGTACGCTGGGCGTAATTTTCATACGTTGCGCGTACTAAACCATCCCAGGTACGTTGGGCGTAAGTTGAGTATGCAGGGCGTACTCAACCAACGTTGGACTTTGACTTTTGTCGACTTCGTTGACCGTTGACTTTTTGACCGAGTTTGACTTTAGGTCAAACTTGAGGGTTTTGACTGGTGATTAAGATTTTATATGGTTTTGGTGTTAGTGGATCTGCGGGAGCAAACAATGTAGCAGAGAGCGTGTTGCAGTGGTTCTCGGGTTTCTTCATTCAGGTGAGTTTTCCTCACTGTACTAGTGGGTCGAAGGCACCAATGCCGGCCCACTGAATTTTGTATTCTGGTATATCGGGTGTTGTTATGCAGCAGTGATCTGTTAGATCTTTATTCTTAGATATAGGATGTTGTTATGGACATGCCTGTGTGTCTGAATGATTATATGATTATCTGTTTGTTGGTTATATGTTATCTGTTATGCATATGTCGAAATAGTATGGTTAGGTTGAGGTTGTACTGCTTTGTGCGGTAGCCAACAAACCCGGGAGCAATCCATACATAAGATGTGGGCCCCGAGGGTAAGCCCGATTTATGCTGTGGGATCGGGAGCAATCCGGACATAAGCTGTGGGCCCCGAGGGCAAGCCAGACTTATGTTGTGGGCTTGGGAGCAATCCAAATATGAGGTGTGGGCCCGATAGGCAAGCCATAATCATACTGTGGGCTCAGGGATAATACAGTCTTTTAGCTGTGGACCCAGTATATGCTGTTATATGTTGTTTGTGTTGGTACTTTGGGGGAACTCAGTAACCTTCGTGCTTATAGTTGTTTGTTATGGTTTCAGGTACTTCATATGAACGAGAAAAGCAATGGCGTGATATTGCACATCATTCGGATTTTATGTTATTGGATTCTAGGATACTCTGATTTACGTACTATACTTTTGAAACAACGTTTTTGTAAACAATTATTTACTTGGGGTTGTTTTGCAAAAATGAAAAATTTTCTCTAATTTTTGGGACATTACATGTTGGTATCAAAGCCATGGTTCGAGTGAATTGGATGAACATTCGTGTGAATCCAGACTTAAAATAAGGTTCTGTGAAAGTTTTCAAATTATTTTCAAATTAAATTCAAAATATTTTCAAAAGTAACCAAGAAAGGATGAGATGTGTATGATCAGCCGGAGCAAGAAAGTATACTCCAAGTTACCACACTGTTACTTGTTTATGATGATTATGGTAGAACTGCATGCTAGTGATAGGTTGGGGATCTTCAGGAATTGCATGATAGAGTTCTTGATATATGATGCCTGATATCCTAGGGTTACTTCTTGTATGAAATTGACATCATCACTGTAGTTGCTTAGTGTGTGCATCATAGTTGTACATAACAAAGATTCTATATCATGAGAATGTTTGCTTTAGCTTTATTTCTTGTTCTTGTCTAATTAAGGGCTTAAGGTAGAGTCAATTATTTGATTGTCTATAGGATCCAACGTTATGTATGATTAGCATGCACGAGTGGCTGCACGGTTGGTGGAAGTTTCATGAGTAGGTGCATTTCATAGGAGGTCAGCGTGAGGAATGATTATCCACTCTTGATAGAGCGAGGACATGATGAGGGTGTATCCTAGATGCTTGGGACTAGAGGTCCAGAATTTCGTATGACGATCTGCCTGATTTTTATTGTGTCTTAGTTCCAGTCGACTCCACTGCTTGAATATTGCTTGCTTCGTGCTTTGTAGTACTCATATTAATGTAAGCTAACTATCAAATGAATATGTTAAATTACATGATACGAAGGTTAAATAATCTTAGAGTGAAGGATATGCTCCTATTGTGCAACTCTTGTCTGACTTTAACCGTTGTAGGGTTGAATCCTTTAGTCAAAAGATTATTTAAGCTTTGTTGCATGTAATTGTATTCATGAAGTGCTTTGCTGACATTAGTAGGGATTCTTCTGAAGCTGATGGCAGGGGAGGTAGGGAATCCTAGGAGAGCCTAGGAAGTATTTTAGTGCAGTTGCTACACTATTGAGCAGGTATTGGGAGTATTATTATGAGTAGGTGACTTAAAGGACACATGATGATTCTTGAGGAAAGTATGGATAGGTGTGGAAGGTAGGATTGGGCCCATACTACTGGAAGCACATGATCCGTACTCGAATTGAGGAAAATTCCGGGGATTCTAAGGAGCTGGTCTGGGAAGATAGCATGGTTTAAACCATGACCCAGGGCAAGTGTTTTCGTATCTGTTGATCTGATTGGTGATGGTTTTTCAGATTGATAATGGGTATGGTGGTTGTTTGTTCCTTAATAGCCATGTAAGTTTGGGTTTGAAAGGTGCTGACCTAGGTGAGTTAGTTGAGTTTGAGGTATTGAGGGACTTGGTCGAGGTAATGCCAGCTGATTCGTATGACTCAAGAAAGAAGCAATTGTTATGATCGGCTCAGGGATTTCAGCAGGAGGTTGAGTGGTTGACAGATGGATTTGAATGTCGCTATCCATGGCGGGGTTATGTTCTTCCAGCTTGCTGTGTTCGTAGGAAAGACAGAGTAGACATGTGATCTTTAGAGTTGGGGTGTAGACCCAGCTCAGGAGGCTGAGTGGTTGGCAGATGGATTGGAATGTCAATATCCATGATGGGGTTATGTTCTTCCAACTTGTTGTGTTCGAAGGAAAGATAGAACATACATGTGATCTTCAGAGTTGGGGTGTAGACCCATCATATGGCTAGATGATTGCGGTTTTTGGCGACGGTACGGTGGTGTCGGAATGCACAAGAGGATCCTTGTCGTATAGTTGCTTAAGATAAGATCAAGGGTCTTCTTTCTTTGGATATAGGCAGGTCAGGTGCTAGTTGATGGTTTTCAGGGGAGGAGTGTAGTAATCCATTTGTTTCTATATAGGAAGCTGGTGTTGTGCTTGTGCATTTACAGGGAGTTCTTGATGTTAGTGGCAACCATGATTGGGGAGTTTCCGAGGTCTCCATTTGAGATTCAGAATCTTTTGAGTTTGCTTGGTCTCTATCTGGACGATTATATTGCGTTAGATATATCCCAATGATCAGGGATGCTATGTATCAGGGTGAGTCGATTAGGATTTTGGTTGTTTGCAAGGTCAGTTGGTGGTAGTTCGAACCCAAGTGGGGGAGAGCTGGATGTTCTGTTTAGAGGATCAGCGACCTCTTCGAGTTTTAGTTTCAGAAGAATGGGTCATAGGGAGTTGTGGTTCGGGTATGCGAAACTTTTGTTCATGATTTAGGCAAGATAGGAGTGCAGAGCATGTTGCCATCAAATGTATATATGGACAGGAATTCAAGAGCCGTCTTCGCAGTAAGAAGCTATTGGACAAGGGGCTCATGGTAGTCAGTGGCTCCTTTTGGAATCATCGAGGAATAGATCAAGATGCTTTTGGGTCGCACAGGTTGAGTATCGATTGTTGAGAGATTTGTCAGCCTGTTATCTAGCTTGATATCTATGGTCTAGGATGGGTAATTACTGATCGGTCGATTACTTTCAAAGTTTGGTGTATTCAGTTCCGCATGGGTTTGTTCAGTAGTCTATCGGGTCATGGGTTTAATTTTCTATGAATCCTCGATCGTTGGTCATTTCGTTCATCATCTATAAGGCGTAGGTTTTTCGAAAGTTTCGAGTTGTGTCAGTTAAAATTCAATGGAGGCGTCAACCTATCGTCAAGTTCCGTATGTTTATATTTTCTTTGGTCTCTGGGTATGTTTACACTTAATTGTGGTGTGTAATTTTGGTTCATATCAGGCTCAATTTTGACAGTTGTCCTTGGTTATTGGAAGTTCGGATGTTGGGGCAACTTTATTCAGCTTTCTAGGTGTGACTTTGATATGCGAAGAATCTAATTTTGGCATGTTGTGTTGGTAGGATTTGCAGTGGGTTTGATCCGACTAAATTTTTTGGCAACATTCTAGATCACCTTGGAAGTCTTCTCGAGCTAGTTACATATTGGTGTAATCTATTCAGTTTCAACCAAGGTGTAGGATCTGGGTCGGTCGTTCATAAGGATGTTTATGATAACGGTTGAGGATTGTCATTTCATTAGATCAACTGACACTTCACCCTTTGGGTAAGGTTGCGAGGAAGAAGGAATGCATTAGATCTAGAGATGGTTATGTGCTTCCCTTTAGGGATGTATATTGTGGCAGTTCATCAAATATGGTCATGAGGAGGTGTATATGAACTGAGTAAGATACATGAGAACACCTGGTTTGAATTCATTGGTACGGTTCTTAATTGGTTTGTAGCCCTTGAGTTGGAGAAAGAATACAACCACCTATCACATTCGTTGGTTGGGTGCGACCATGTTTTCGTCTGATTTTGTGCTGGTACCCGCCTATGTTGTCCAAGGAATTGTATGTGATAAAAGGGTATGGCCTGGGTTGTGTTTTCTTAGCGTCGAAAGGAATGTTGAATGGGTTTTCTGCAAGACAGTGGGTTGATGGTTGAGTATCTTTAGACCCGGTAGTCATTTGGTTGAGACACTTAGGTCTCAGATCATTAGTCTATTGGCATGGTTAGATGCACTGCGTTGTTCTTGGGAGCCAGGTGACTCGGTGACCAGCTGGTATGGATCATGTGGTCATGAAAAGTTATTTAGAATGGTATATTATTCGTGCTTAATGAATGGTTGCTATGGTGGACCCCATCTTCTTGTGGGCTGTCTATTAGGAGTTTGGTGTTCAGTATGAGGAGTTGGTTCTAAAATCTCGAGTGATTGTCAGGTGGAGGTACACCTGAGCTGATGAGGGATTTCGATGCAATGTGAAAATTCTTGGATTGACCATTCTTATGCCTGTGGGGGCAGCGGGTTGGTGATGACTCGTCAGGAAGTCAAGAGTATATTTAAAGTTTTTGGGCGGAATTCACGATCAAAATGTTTTGAGTATCTTTACAGCACGTTTTGGTGGTGTCCCTAGTCAGGGACTAGGGGTAGGTTCGACGGATGGATGATCATCAGTCTTAGGGTATGGTTTCTGAGAACAGACTGATGGGTTCCTAATTTCGGGAAATATAATGACGAGGATGGTTTATGGTTATAGTATCGAGAGTCCCCAGTCTGTGTGGGTTTCTCTGGAAGTTGGGTCATGCAATTAAGGAGCAAAAGAAAATTGTTGCGTTTGAGCATTTTCAAGTTATTGGGTTGCTTGTTGGCAGTTGGGGGTTTCCGAGTGGTCTCTCGAGTTTTATTTATAAGATGCCTTGATTTCTAAATGGTTAAAGGGAGTTATGGAATAAGTTGGTGTTGTTTTAGAAATCATAACCGAGATGGATTTTGAGGACGAAATCTAATTAAAGTGGGGGAGAATTGTAACATCCTGTTTCCTGCCATTTATAGGCCATGGTCTGGAAGTCGATTGTGTAAGGCTTTGGGCCTTAAGGAGACAAAGTTTAGTCCTTGTGGAAGGAGGTAATGTTAGTTAGGATATTTTACCCTTGATTTGTGTTTTGGGTCGAAGGGTAGAAAGGGAAAAGTCACAGGCCGGGTTTTTGCATGAAATATTGATTTTTATTCGAGAAATTTTTTGTCTAAGATATTTTGATAATATTTTAGTGCTCTTCAACACCTTTCCGTGGATATAAAGAACGTCGAAAACAGAGTTGGAACGAAGAAGTTATGACCGTTTGAAGTTAGGGCGATTTTTGGGTTAGCTACGTACGCTAGGCGTACTAAGGCATCCCTAGTAGGCCTGGCGTACTAGGAGTACGCTGGGCGTACATGATTAGTGCCCAAACCATATTTTTGTGGTTTGATCCCTATTTAAGCTCCTTAACTCCCCCAAACCCATTCCATTCTCATCATCCACCTCTCCAACAGCCTCTCTTGAAACCCTAACCCTAGATTTAGCCTTGTGAGCAAAAAGAAAGTGTTTTTAAGTGGTTTGGAGTGTTATTGGTGCACCTTGGAGAATAAGGAACTCATTGAAGAAACATTGGTTGCTTTTGGAGCTTGTAGATCCAAACCTTGTTCACCTTGATCTTTCTTCTAGAGGTATAAAGTTTGAATCTTGATGATGAAATTGTTAGATCTAGCTAGTTAAGGGTGTTATGAGCTTTTGGTCACTTTAAGTGCATAAAGTTTAGATCTTAAAAGTTTGTGACCTTGTTATGCATAAAGTTGGATAATTTGTCCATCTAAACATCATTTTGATTCATATATGAAGTTTGGAGACTTGGACTTAATGGATTAAGTTGAAAAAGATGCACTTTTGGGTCCCTTTGAGACTTAAAGACTAGATCTTGTTTGTTGGGACCATTATAATGGATAAATTTGGAAACTTTATCCATTATGGAGCTATTAGGAACCGTAAAAATGTGATATGGGTCCTTCTCTCCCTTTCATGAAAGAGTTGTGACGTATTAAGGGATTAATAAGTTTGGGTTTTAGCTTTTGGACCTTCCCTAGCCATGGAAAGTCATAAAGGTGGAAACTTTATGACTTAAGACAATGTTTTGGGGCTAGATCTGAGTTTGGGTGAAAAGTCCTTAAAGGATTAAGTGCTTAATGGAAAGGATGGAACCAGCTCGTGTACGATAGGCGTAATTTTCATACGATGGGCGTACTAAACCATCCCGGGTATGATGGGCATAAGTTGAGTATGCAGGGCGTACTCAACCAACCTTGTACTTTGACTTTTGTTGACTTCGTTGACTGTTGAATTTTTGATTGAGTTTGACTTTAGGTCAAACTTGAGGGTTTTGACTGGTGATTAATATTTTATATGGTTTTCTTGTTATTGGATCTGCGGGAGCAAACAGTGTAGCAGAGAGCGTGTTGCAGTGGTTCTCAGGTTTCTTCATTCAGGTGAGTTTTCCTCACTGTACTAGTGGGTCGAAGGCACCAATGCCGGCCCACTGGATTTTGTATTATGGTATATCGCGTGTTATTATGTAGTAGTGATCTGTTAGATCTTTATTCTCAGATATAGGATGTTGTTATGGACATGCATGTTTGTCTGACTGATTATATGATTATCTGTTTCCTGGTTATATGTTATTTGTTATGTATATGTCGACATAGTATGTTTAGGTTAAGGTTGTACTGCTTTGTGCGATATCCAACAAACCTGAGAGCAATCCAGACATAAGATGTGGGCCCCGAGGGTAAGCCAGATTTATGCTATGGGATCGGGAGCAATCCAGACATAAGCTATGGGCCCTGAGGGCAAGCGTGACTTATGCTGTGGGCTCAGGAGCAATCCAGATATGAGCTGTGGGCCCGATAGGCAAACCAGAATCATACTGTGGGCTCAGGGGTAATCCAGTCTATTAGTTGTGGACACAGTATATATTGTTATATGTTGTTTGTGTTGGTACTTTTGGGGAAGTCACTAAGCTTCGTGCTTATAGTTGTTTGTTATGGTTTCAGGTACTTTATATGAACGGGAAAAGCAAAGGCGTGATCGTGCACATCATTCGGATTTTATGTTATTGGATTTTGGGATACTCTGATTTACGTACTATACTTTTGAAATAAAATTTTTGTAAACAATTATTTACTTGGGGTTGTTTTGGAAAAATGAAAATATTACTCTGATTTTTGGGACATTACAAAGCATATGGAGCTAAATTTAATCATGGGGAATAGACGAACGTTGCCTGTCTCGATGGTTGGAGATATTGAGTTGATACTTTTTAGTGGAGTTATGATTAGTTTAGTTAATTGTTGTTATTCGCCTGAGATGAATAGAAATATTATTTCATTTCATGCGTTGTTTAAACAAGGATATTGTTAATTTTCATTTTAGAAGGAAACATGTGATATTCTAGTTTTTAAAGATGGTTGTTTTATGTTTAAAGCTTCTCCTCACAATGGCATATATGAAATTTTTGTGTGTTTCTAATAATAGTAATGTAATCTTAAATGTTGATTCTTCTAATAGCTTAGATAAATCGTGCTTGTAGCATTTTTCACCTTGGGTA
Source organism: Lactuca virosa (assembly GCF_052849685.1). Taxonomy (NCBI): domain Eukaryota; kingdom Viridiplantae; phylum Streptophyta; class Magnoliopsida; order Asterales; family Asteraceae; genus Lactuca; species Lactuca virosa. The sequence continues at coordinate 193,881,344 of NC_136428.1, read as the reverse complement.
CATAAATAAGAAACACATCACCAAGCTCCAATCAGATGGGATATTAGAATCATTTGAATTAAGATCAGATGATGTATGTGAGTCTTTCTTATTAGGCAAGATGATTAAATCACCATTCATTGGGATTTGTGAAATTGATGAAGGATTGTTGGATCTCATACACACACATGTGTATGGAGCCTTCATATCTGCCACAAGGGACGATAAACACTACTAAGTTACATTTACAAATGATTTTAGTAGATATCGTTATGTTTATTTCATTAAACATATGCCAGATACCTTTGAAAAGTTCAAAGAGTATCATGGGCAAGAAGATAAAGGTTCTCCGATCCGACATGTAAGGAGAGTACCTTAGTATCGAGTTCAATGATCATCTTAGTGATTGTCGAATTGTTTCAAAATTAGCTCCTCCAAGAACATCATAAAATAATGGTGTTTCTTAAAGGATAAATCAAACCTTATTGGATATGGCTTGGTCCATGATGAATTGGGCTTCATTACCATTAAAGTTTTTGGGGTATACACTTTAAACAACAGCCGATATCTTAAATCTCGTACCAACTACGAAGCTTTCAAAGACACCTCTTGAAACGTGGACTGGAAATGTTCCTTTACTCAATCACATTAAGATCCAGGGTTATGGGGTTTTCATTTGACGTGAAACCCAAGACAAACTTGAATCCAGATATGAGAAGTGTCATTTTTTTGGTTATCTACAAAAGGCTTTTGGATATTTTTTTAAAGATCAATTGAAAACATTGCGTTTGTAGCTCGAAAATGAGTGCTCCTTGAAGGATATTTTATATATCAAAAAGTCATTGGGAGTCAAATTCACCTCGAAGAAAGCCAGGAGTCAATTGTCAATGAGCCTATAGTTGGTACTAGTACTCAACCATAGATTGAAAAACTTGTTGAGCTAAATGACGTACCCTCACCTCTTCCGAGATCTAGTTTGGTTACCGGTCCTCTCCAGTTTTGTGGTTTCCATATAACTACACAAGAAACACGTTGATAAGTGATAGAACACTTGTCAATATGAATGAGCCAGCTAACTATAAGGAGGTGATAACAGGCCTTGAGTTTGCACAATGGAAAAATGCTATGGATAGCGAAATTTAGACCATGAAGGATAACCAAGTTTGGAATTTGGTTGATCAAAACCTGGTCTTAAGACAATAGGTTGTAAATGGATCTTCAAGAAGAAGACCGACATGGGTGGGAATGTGCACACATTCAAGGCTAGGTTGGTGGAAAAAGGTTTCACTCAAACTCAAGGAATTATTTATGAGGAAACGTTCTCACCCGTATCTAAGATAAAATCTATTAGGATAATACTTGCCATAGCTTCCTTTTATAATTACGAGGTATGGCAGATGGATGTTAAAACCACTTTAATTAAAGGGAAACATTCAGAGGATGTGTATATGGCACAACCTGGAGGTTATGAACATGGAAAGAATCCAGATAGAGTGTGCAAGCTTAAAAGGTCCATCTATGGACTTAAACAAGCATCACAAAGCTGGAATTCGTGCTTCCATGAAAAGGTAAAAGAGTATGGGTTTTCTAGAAGTATCGATGTAACATACCAAAAATAAAACCATAAAATTTTCGTTTTTAAATTAGAAAAACATTAATACATATCATTTCCACAAAACCAAAGTAATCAATATTTAACAAACATCATCATATCAGAGCAAATCACAGGATGCGTAAACATGTGGTGTGTGCTCTGCAACCATCATGAGTTCTTCCATTCGAAAACCAAAGTACCTGAAACATAAACTGAAAACCATAAGAACAAAGCTTAGTGAGTTCCCCAAGATACCTCATACCATACATATCATACACATAACGGGCCCCGCCCCATTGAGTATAACGGGCTCCGCCCTAACTTGCATAACAGACCCCACCCACTGAGTATAACGGGCCCCGCCCTAACTCGCATAATGGGCCCTGCCAAATAAACACATAACCATATAATCAGATAAACACTCAAACACATACGAAAATCACAAAGATAATAGCATACCGTACAATCATCGGGCCCGACCCACATACAACTCATATATGCATAAGCAGATACTAGCATACACAATAACCATTGGGCCCCACCCAGTAAGCATACAAGCACATACACATACAAGAGTCACACAAACATCTAGCACCCAACATAGCAAACCATGGACCGACATTGGTACCTTCAACCGACTAAACATAGTGAGGAAACTCATCTCGACTGCTGAATCTCATTGAAAATCCCTGGCTGCTGGTCCAACGAAACCCCGAGCTAATCAATACCAAAACAACACCAAATTAATAATTAGATTCCCATCCAAACCATCAGACCATTACTAGGGTATATGACCAATTTACCCCTTACCTAGTTTGGACCAAAACTTAAGCCCAAACCTAATAATCCAAAAGGCCAAAATACCAAATTAGCCATCCAAGGCCCAACTCATGGCCCAATTTTCCAAATTGGGCCCAAATCCCATTATAGGCCTTCACAAATAATTATCATCCCAAAACCTGATGGCCCAACAGGGCCCACGACAACCAAGCCCAAAAGATGGCCCAAACCGAAGCCCAAACCTCGAAATCCAATCCTAGTGAGTACGAGGGGTGTACTCAGCTGTACGCTAACCGTACATAGTAAATGGCTTGTACGCCGTGCGTATAGACTTGTACACCTAACATACTCACCCAACAAGCCAAATCCTTCCTTAAGCACTTAATGCTTAAGACCAGAAGTCCAAACCACAAATTTACTTCTTAATAAACGTCTATAACCATAAAGTCATTGACTTGGTGACTTTGCATGCCCCAAAAGGACCCAACTTTAAGAAATAGAATTACACTTCCACTAAATGGACACAAAATCATGCATGGGGGATTCTAAACCCTAAAGGTGATAACTTTATGAATCTAGAACCTCAGAAACACCAAGAGTGGCAACTCATAGCTCCTGGAGTGGTACCAAACCACTAGATCTCGTTCTTTGGGAAAAAAAGAGACCAAAACTCAAATATAATAGATCTAAGCCATTAATGAACAAGTTCATAGCTTTTTACCTCAAACAAGCTAGAAATGAAGAAAATAATCAATATCCACAAGCTCTTCCTTAATCCACAACCTTGCACCAAACTCTTTCTTCTTCAATACGAGAAAAAACACACCAAGATGCACACAATGAACTCAAAAACACAACCATGGAGGCTAATAAACAATTTATTGGGTTTTGGGGGCTTGGAGGCTGGTAAAAAGGCCAGCCCCAAAGACTTAAATCACTTATATAGGGTACAACATCTTAAATTAGGGTTTTCACTTACACCTCGTACGCCCCGCGTACTCCTCGTACACCCAACGTACGAGGGCTCGCACTCCCGATCCTTCCTTCGCACCAGTACGCCTCGCGTACTAGGGTTTCCTCTTAAACCCTAAGGTAATCCGAAAGCCATAACTTCTTCGTTATAAATCCAATTTCGATGATCGTTATATCCATGAAAAGGTAACAAGAAGCTATACGCTTTCCTCAACTCAAGCCTGCCCTAAACTTTCCCGAAAATGAATCCAATTTCCATAATAGCCCGAGCTGACATATTACCAAAATACCCCTTTGGCTCCAAAACACAAACTGAACACTCGGATCATCCAAATTACATCATCCACCTCCAAATAAGTCCAGATCTCAATCCTTCAAAGGTCCTAAGTATGATAATACCCAAATTCTTGATCACCACCCCGAAATATGTTCGATTCGAAACAGGGCGTTACAACTCTCCCACACTTAAATTGGATTTCGTCCTCGAAATCATTCCTTACCATCCCCGACACGCCAAACAACCTGAGCAATACTTCCATAACCCCGAGCATACCGCAACCTTCCCAAGGAAACCGAAACCAACCCTAGCAGGGCTCTCCAACCTGAAGATGAACGAATCCTTTTTCTACTTGAAAATAATCCCTTGCAAAACAAGCTTGTCTACTCAACCTGAAGTCTGAAATCTCGAGATGGTTTGACTTCCTGACAGACCACCCATACCGAACCATTTCTAAATCCATTCCACTTATCACCCAAGTAACTACTCAATTTCTAATAACTTGAGGTTCCCACTAGAAAACAGAACCATAGACCAAATATGTTGCAGAACACTTTTACTTTCCAGTAGGCTCAGATAATCCTTCGAGTATAAGACTCATCCCTGCAATGGTTAGACTCAGACGAGAGTTGCGCAACAGGGTCAAATCATTTACTCTGAGATTATATAATCCAAACTGTAAGTGACCTATCATATTCACCAGATAACAAGCGACTCCACACACGATTTCCAAATCAATAACACCACCTTGACTTATCATGATGCCCTTCACAGATAGAACCAATCCAAGGCACAATCACAAGGGCTTGATCTATCATCAAAACCGAGTCCATTCCTTACCCCTGAACCCTTCGATTAATGCCCTCGACATATAGATACCCCAATTCTTATCCCACTTAAGAGAAAATCTTGCACATAAACACTCGTGATTCCCAACTCGAGATCTCACCCAAAACCCAATCTAAGACTTAACTCATAACCCGAGATCTATAGATCTACACTTGCATTCACCCAAAAGCTTCTGATTCACCATAACCCCTCACTAGATCGGATACAAAGGTTCCCAAACCATCACTGAGACTCCCAGTCTCGCACCTGGTCCAACCACCAGGTTCTGAAGAATCCAAATATCAAGGCTACCTAAACTATAAACCCCTCTGCGTTATACACTGACCACTCACTTAATCCTGAACTCAAGATCCATTATCTTGACCCAACGGTCTCTACCAGGTCCCCCCTGTATTGCCATAATCACACGGGCCTCACCTACGGGTCCCAACCAAACTATACCATGGAGCGGCCTTGCCCACGGGTCCTACCCATCTATAGCTACACATGCCCAACTCCGCCACGGACCCCAATGGTCCTCAACCTAAAACAGAGAAATACTCCTCGACAATCCTGACCGGCGTGCCCAAGGCATGAACTGATCCCCCTTTACGCTCATGACCACCTCCAACGATAGTCTACCTCGAACTAGTCAATGCTACAATCCCATCGTAGTCTTACAACACTTCTAACCAACCATGGTTACCACCCATGGTCTCATCGCACCCAAACCATCACCACCCCACTCACAATGAGTCGAAATCACATTTAACTACATCCAGTCAGATGTTCGGGTCATGCTTTGAATTCCAAAGCCCTCAACCTGGACTCAACCAAAAGCCTGCTATGCATAACAAATAAAACGCCGACCAACGGTTGCAAGTTTCCTGAACTCCCACTTATACAATCCTCAATCTAAACGGCCACTTGGGTTGTCTCTCCTCCTGGTCAGGATGTGAAACTTTCCCTAGTTCCACACCCTTCCTAACTCCCGAAAATCCCACCCTACTTTAATTTGAGGAAGCTCTCTCTTATCTTTTAAATCCGATGGATTCCCAACCCATCAACCTCGTATGGCACGAACCGCCTATTACCTGAATTTATCAATACTAGCGTTCCATTACTAGACAAACTCAATGATTGCCCATCTCTTGAAGTCCTGAAGAATACTCTTGAAATCTTAACCAGTCTGATAATCCAAATCACCTCCCATGATACCATACCAAATCCTTGAGTTCTTATGCTGGCGACCAAAAACCATAACACTTACCCTGAACTGAAAAATCTTCACCCCAACTTCTATTCCCCAAGAATCATTGAATTCTAACCTTTTACAGCCCATGCGAACATAAAAACTCCCCTGGCATTTCCAATGACCAATCAACTCATGCAATGACACTACCATATTCCTGCTACCGCTCCTCTCCTAACAACAATAGTGTTCGAACCTCAAACGTTCTTCCATAGACGACTGCAGATCCCACCAGATCAAAAGATAAAACAACTGAACCCTGACCAAGGATCCTCCAAACAATACCCCAAAATTGATCCTATCAAGAACTGGAATAACAACCGAACACACTGAAACCCGCTCAACAAGATACAACCCGTTAATGATTCATTGAACACTCTCGCCATGCAGAATGGCATATAACAATCTTTGATAACCCAGTAATTAGCATAGAACCAACCCGAGATATTTCTAACCCAGACCCAAGCAAAATTCCAAAACAATATAAAATTCCGATAACAACCCAGAAAAACCAGAAGATAACATACCCGCAAAAGCATCTGAAGGAATCCTGACCTCCTCCTCTTGAGGACGTGGTGCAAAACTCACCTCCAATCCCAAATGAAAAGAACTAACAATAAGATCCTCCTTCCTGAAGGATTCTAGGGATCCATAAGCTTTGGGCTCCAGATGAGCCCCTAACTTCCCGCTACAATCTCGACGCGAAAGGCCCCGAGATGACCATCCAAGAGCTCTAAAATCCCTTCCTTAACCGAACTAAAGACCAACGGGGTTCCATTCCAAAATACCGCGAGTAATCTCTGATGAGATGAACTCCCACATCCGTGCACCGATCGGCTCAGTACCTGTACCTGAACCCCATTACTGAGTGCTCAACACCATACCAAAAACCACATGCAAACGATCAATATATACCTAAGAATCCTCATCTCACATGCTCTGTAGATTCTCCAAGACTCTCCCCGATTCGAGTATCGATCTTTTGCATCAGTAGTACGAGCCCAATACTATCTTCCACATCTATCCATACTTTCCTCAATAATCCTCCCAAAACCTCTAAGTCACCTTCTCAATCCATACACCTAACACTCGCTAACCAGCACAACAAACCCACTGAAGCAATTCCCTAGTCTTTCCTAGGTTCCCGACCTCACCCTGCCATCAACTGCTAAAAAACTCCCTGTAATGCCAGTCACTCACCTCATGAATACAATCACATGCAATGGTTGGACTCATACAAGACTCATCCCTACAACGGTTGGACTCATCCCTACAACGGTTGGACTCATACAAGAGCTGCACCATAGGGTCAAATCCATTACTCTGAGATTATTCAACCTTTGTCACATATGACTTAACATATTCATTTAGTAGCTAACTCCCATCACCTAAGAGTTCCACAAAGCACAAAGTAAGTAGCATTCGTGCAGTAGCACTCCAATCTATAGAATAATCACGAGCATCCAATCCCACAAACTAAAACTCATACTAGGAGCTCCCACTCCCGCTACTGATTGCTTTACACATACCACTCATTCCCAAACTAGCATCCCATGCTTCCTAGGTTACCAGGCATCACATAATAGGCCAACCTACCTACCGACAGATCAGAACTAGCATGAAAGTCTACAAGCTAATACAGTAGGCACACAAGGCATCTCTCCTAGCATTCTATCATGCAAACACTGAGCAGATCCTTAGTCCTACCTAGCATGTGATTCACAAATTCATAAATCAAATCATATCAGATAACATGTATGAGTATTTTGGGAGAAACTTACTTGAGCTCGGTTGATTCCATGCACCACACCCTTTCTTGTATTAAAAAACTTGTTTTTCCCTTTTTAAATCATTTTTTCTTTCATTTTTGAAAAACTTTACCAAATCCTCAGTTTGAGTTTAGACACACCCGAGAGTGTGTCTGAATCCCTCAAACCAAGGCTCTGATACCAACTTGTAACATCCCAAAAATAATACCATAAAGTTTGCGTTTTTAAATTAATAAAGCATTAATACATATCATTTCCACAAAACCAAAGTAATCAAGATTTAACAAGCATCATCATATCATAGCAAATCAAAGGATGCAGAAACATGTGGTGTATGATCTGCAACCCTCCCGAGCTCTTCCAATCGAAAACCGAAGTACCTGAAACATAAACTGAAAATCGTAAGCACAAAGTTTTGTGAGTTCCCCAAGATACCTCATACCGTACATATCATACACATAATGGGCCCCACCCAAAGAGTATAACAGGCCCCGCCCTAACTCGTATAACGGGCCCCACCCATTGAGTATAACGGGCCCCGCCCTAACTCGCATAACGGACCCCGCCCACTGAGTATAATGGGCCCCATCCTAACTCGCATAACGGGCCCTACCCTATAAACACATAACCATATAATCATATAAACACTCAAAAACATGCGAAAATCACAAAGATAATAGCATATCGTACAATCATCGGGCCCCGCCCACATACAACTCATATATGCATAACCAGATACTAGCATACATAATAACCATCGGGTACCCGCCCAGTAACCATACAAGCACATACACATGCAAGAGTCACACAGACATCTAACACCCAACATAGCAAACCATGGGTCGGCATAGGTGCCTTCGACCCGCTAAACATAGTGAGGAAACTCACCTCGACTGCTGAATCTCACTGAAAATCCCTGACTGCTGGTCCAATGAATCCCCGAGCTAATCAATACCAAAACAACACCCATTTAATAATTGGATTCCCATCCAAACCATCAGACTATTACTAGGGTAAATGACCAATTTACCCCTTACCTAGTTTGTGTTGGATTAATGTCTAAGTCCATAACTATAATTGGTAAGACTTGACCCGACTCGGCATGGTCCATTTGGGTTGCATGGCATCGGGACAATTGGATAGACAAGATGAGGAAAAAGGATACTAGTGATTTATATTAATATATTATAAGTTCTAATATATTAATATATAATCATATTATTTAATTAGTATTGATTAAGAATTAATTTATAATTAATTAAGTGATCAAAAGGAACTAATTAAATATGGACTCTAAGCTATATGTGTGTGATGGGCCAAGTTCATTTAGGTTGGGCTAAGCTTTCATGGATAGTCCATGGAGTTTTTAACCCATGGATCATATGAAATGAAAGGTCATGGGTATTAGGGTTTAAACCTAATCTCCACACTATATAAAGATGTCCTTGGTTGGTGAAATGGGCACTAGTGTGTGTACACAAAAGGGCAAGGCCGATTTCACTAGAGAGAACCAAAGTATCCTTATTCTCAAGGTTATTCCAAGTGTTCATGGTGTTGTGTGAACCATTTGAGGTGTCACACTTGGGGCACTAGGCACTCAAGCTTCATGAAGACAAGTTACATCAAAAAAAGGTATGTATTCTATCTATTTTATTACCCAAGTATATGATATTTGTATGCTAGTATAGGGTAATATCTTGGAAACTTCATATTTGCATGTATAATAGAGAAAACATAGATCCAAGGTATTTAGGGTTGTATGTGCACCATAGGATGTTGTAGTATACTAAAACCCAACAGTGGTATCAGAGCCAGGTTGTTTTCTGTTATATTCATGCAAATGTTTGATTTTCAAAGTTGAAAAAAAAGGAAAAAAAAACATGAAGTTTGTCAAATTTTAAGATAATTACTTGTTTTGTCAAAAACTAATTATTTGTAAAATATGAATCATTTGCTATATGAGTTGAATTAGGTCAAATTTAGTAAAAAAATAAAATGATATGATTATTTTATTAGTTTTAAAAGTTTGATCTAAATGTTTTAAGGAGTTACAAATTTTGTCATAAAATTTTGGAGCTCAAAAAGTTTTTTTTTAAAGTTGTGATCTTATGTGTTTTGAAACCTCCATAAGTTATGGATATGAAAAGGTTTTAAAAAAAATTGATTCAAAGTTTTTATGGAGTTACAAAATTTGGTGTTAATGTTTTAAAGAATTCCATAACTTATTCTTAAGTTATGGAACATGAAAAGTTTCATCATAAAACAAACATTTAACTCCATAAGTTATGGCTAAGTCTGCGATAGTCCCATGTACCATTCCCAGTGAGTCCACATGTTTCTCTTGCCAAAGGAAGGGGCATTGATTGCGAAGCTGCCTATTTACCTGAAAGATCATAAGGTTGATCAAGTCAAGAAGTTTGACTCTGCTTCAGTTAAATTTCACTATCTAACTCTGTTAAGTTTCTATTCTGAGATTCTTATTGCATGATGTGACTTGGTCACATGTTGATGTTTTAAGAATCAAAGAAAAGTGAAGAAACTTAAAGGAAGTATATGCTGATTCTGATTGCGAAGATGGTTTTTGATCGCATGGTTCGGTGATTAGAATTTTGAGCTGTTGCTTAGGAGTTATGATATATTGCTTAGGAATAGATAACAACAAGTTTTTCATATGCGTTTGCATTGTAAGGATAAGTTTTTCCGGAAGTTTTAAAATAAAAAAAAACAGTTTTGATTTATTTATTTTAAGTATCCTTACAATTGCATTTGTGAAAAATTGTTGTTTACATGTTTCCATTGATAGCAATATTGGAAAATGGATTTGATTCTTTCATTTGTGGTAGTGTCTAAATTTACCAAATAAGGAAAGTTTCTCATCATCCAAGTTTCAATTGGACCGAAACTTGGAATCATGCAAGTTGTATAGTATGATGAATGAGAACTTTCAGCTTTCGAAAATTAAGACTAATTCCTTGTTCACATGTATATGTGAGTCAAGTAAATGACTAAAGGGATCGAGTACACATTCTTGTGCACTGGTCAAGTCCACCACAAAGATCGATAAGACTATTCATCATGATTTACTAAAGCTTAGTAAATATGGTTATACTTACAGGCTTAAGTGTAATTCTGAAGCATTGGAAAAGTCTCGATGTATGGCAGAACGAATGAGAAGAATCAAATTAGGCAGAAAGATAAAAGTTTCTCAAATCTGAAAAGATGGGAGAGTACTTTAGTATCATGTTTTGTGATCATCTTAATGATTTAAGAACCACATCACAATTGGTCTTCTAAGGACATCTTAGTGCATTCTTATGACTAAGAAGAGGAGTCATGAATTGTTGAAATGGTTAAATCAAGAAGATGAGTCATACTTCGTTTCAAAACAAGTCTTAGAGTCATACTCCAAGACTATAAGTTGAGTGACATATCTTAAAGAAAGGTTTATAACACTTGTCAAATGTAAGAGTAAAAGTGTCCTACTCTTGTACATTTGAAGTTGGTAAGTTGTGATGTTTTGGATTAAACAAAGACCAACTAAGGCCAATTGTGTGAAGTGTTTGTCGTGATAAAGAATCCGCACTATCCCTTGAATATTTGACAACAGAGTCTTATATGTCAAGAGGACAGTGGGAGTTTTAAAGGTCTTGAAAGTCTCAAGAACTAATCAAGAGTACAACCTGAGGTTCTTCACTAGCACACGACTTGAGGTTTATAACCAATCCTGTTCACATACTTCTATTTCTGTGCCCATTCCAGTTAAAGTTGGTTTTTCATATGAGTTCTTAGAGTTCTCAATTGGTTGCATAACAACTTGGAAGCAATGGCAGGCTCTTGTACTGCCAGGTGGCACGAAATTAAGATTTAGTTCAGTCCATATGAGTTTGGATTTGTCACTAACCTTGTCTTGTGATTATGGTTTTGACAGATTCGCATGGATAAGAACACATACACCATAAAATCTAAGGGTCATAAGGTTTCTCTCCGATTCATGAAAATGATGGTGAGGAAACACTTCCACCAAGTAGATTTGAAGCAGATGGCAAAAGTTCTAAACCATTGAGACTATGATTACGACATCCCTTTTCATAGTTCTGAAATTGTTTTGACACACATGCATGCTATCTAAGGAAAGGTGTATGATTTTGATAAAGTTTTATCAAAGCATCTCGTATCAGAAATCTGAACTTTGGTAAGAAAGTTAATAAAGTATTGATTTCTAGAAGTCCAGCTGATTTCTGAGTACATGTCAAAGCTAGTGGGAGCATAAGTGTTATGCTAATAATCATCATGTTAGTGGGAGCATGATAATTATTGTTAGTGTTGCAAGTTAGCAATGTTAATTATAGAAAACAAAAGTTTCAATTCGTGAGGCTGCGGGTATTGAAAAAGTTGTTTTGCTATAATTAAGGGAGAGGATATACTTCATTTCAGTTCTAAAGGCATAGATTGAGACCTTAATCATCTTTAGTCAAGAATATATATATATATATATATATATATATATATATATATATATATATATATATATATATATATATATATATATATATATGAATTTCATGTTGGATTGGTTCAACTTAAGGAAATTCTATATATTGCGTTCTCAAAATTCGATTATGATTACGGCATCCCTCTTCATAGTCAAATTTTGAAAACATGGCAAATAAAAATATTGTAGCAAAAGACTGGTCTAGAATCATGTCTTTATGTGAGACATCATGAATCGTGTACCATTTGCTTTGGGTACAGGATCGATTGCATGTGCTATAATATTTGTCATTTCTAAAATTTTTCCAAATGCCCAGAGGCATTAAGAAGGGAAAAGGTCTAGAATTAGATATGACTAAAATGATTAAGCAATTGTCGAGGACAATCTGAGGTTTACCAAAGATTGGTTGCTCAGGGACAGTTGGAAGTATAGTGCTAATTTTGGAAGGACCATATTGACATATTCTGAAAAGAGGCATCTCTTGTTCAGAAGTGATAGTCAAAATGAGAATATGGAGTTGTCTCCATAGGTGGAAGTTATCTGTGTAAGATTAGAAAACTTAATGCAATAAGCATGTCCAAAGCAATGTATTTTGAATATGAGACTTAGTTTCCATGGAGTTGATCTCCATTGGAATTCCTTATAATGACTGTTGACAAGTCTGTGTGACTTTGTACATATTCATTACAGGAGGGTCAGTGCATATAAGTTTAAAATCTAAACAGATTTCGATAAATGATAGGAATTTGAAATTCTCACATTTTTCGATAAGGATTTGGGAGTGTGAAATTAGAATCATTGAAATTATGTTCAATTGGTTTATTTCACAAAGTAAGGATCATAGACAAACATAGAGTGCATACTTGGTGTATGGCAAAGCTATTGTTTAGAAAAACATAGTGTACATGCTTGGAGCATGGGACAACTAGTGTTTTTAATTCAGGTATAAAGTTGATAAAACCGAAACAATGAAATAATGAGTAATCAGTATGGTGATAAATAAAAGTGATCTATTTATATTCATAGGGTTTGATACCATATTTGATTCATTTATTCTTGTGTTTCATTTTGCATGTTTTGACTTCCAGAATAAACTAGGTCATTCTTCCTGAATGACTAAGTTATTCAAACTATCCAAAGCAGTCATATGTTGGAAGTAGATATGAATCAAGACTGTCATGGGTTGGCTTGTAGAGGTCTAAGATGTTGGACAAAGCGGTGCTACAACACTCATGAGTGCTCATAAGTTCTGAGTATTGGATACAACCCACGCTCATTTGAATCACTTCATGGATTTTATCACGAGTGATCATGAGATGATAATATCTTATATTCTTAAAAACTAGAGATATGAGTTGTTACTATGAGTTGGTTATACATTGATTGCACGAAAACGCATTAGTAACTCGATGTTATAAACCGTGCCTTTGTGTATGATTCAACAAGTAGTAGAACAAGCCATATGAGTCGAAGTTTATCCATTCCTTTTACCTTCGGGATAAAAGCGATATATGTGGGCCCCTCGATGATTTAGCGATGACACATGTGAGTGCTTGGCCAAGCCAGGACTGATTTGATTTGTTCAATCAGTCAGTCAACATAAATCAGAAATCGGGAAACAACAAATGGAAAGACAGAATGATTGATAATCCATGTCTCAGTCCATATGATATCTTGAATGGAGGAATATATGATCCCTTATCTAATAGAAAAGTCATTGACAAAGGTCAGAGTTCATCGGCAAGGTCAGAGTTCGACAGAAGCTTTTGAGAGCTACGATTGCCAGTTGGTTTTTGAAGTCATACTCAATAATAGTTTTAGACTTATCCAAGTGGGAGACTGTTAGATTAATGTCTAAGTCCATAACTATAATTGGTAAGACTTGACCCGACCCGGCATGGTCCATTTGGGTTGCATGGCATCGGGACAATTGGATAGACAAGATGAGGAAAAAGGATACTAGTGATTTATATTAATATATTATAAGTTCTAATATATATTAATATATAATCATATTATTTAATTATCATTGATCAAGAATTAATTTATAATTAATTAAGTGATCAAAAGGAACTAATTAAATATGGACTCGAAGATATATGTGTGTGATGGGCCAAGTTCATTTAGGTTGGGCTAAGCTTTCATGGATAGTCCATGGAGTGTTTAACCCATGGATCATATGAAATGAAAGGTCATGGGTATTAGGGTTTAAACCTAATCTCCACACTATATAAAGATGTCCTTGGTTGGTGAAATGGGCACTAGTGTGTGTACACAAAAGGGCAAGGCCGATTTCATTAGAGAGAACCAAAGTATCCTTATTCTCAAGGTTATTCCAAGTGTTCATGGTGTTGTGTGAACCATTTGAGGTGTCACACTTGGGGCACTAGGCACTCAATCTTCATGAAGACAAGTTACATCAAACAAAAGGTATGTATTCTATCTATTTTATTACCCAAGTATATGATATTTGTATGCTAGTATAGGGTAATATCTTGGAAACTTCATATTTGTATTTATAATAGAGAAAACATAGATCCAAGGTATTTAGGGTTGTATGTTAACCATAGGATGTTGTAGTATACTAAAACCCAACAGTTTGGACCAAAACTTAAGCCCAAACCTAATAATCCAAAAGGACCAAATACCAAACTAACCATCGAAAGCCCAATTCGTGGCCCAATTTTCCAAATTGAGCCCAAATCCCATTATGATCCTTCACAAATAATTATCAGCCCAAAACCTGATGGCCCAACAGGGCCCAAGACAACCAAGCCCAAAAGATGGCCCAAATCGAAGCACAAACCTCAAAATCCAATCCTAGTAAGTACGCGGGGCGTACTCAGCTGTACGCTAAGCGTACATGCTAAATGGCTTGTACGCCGTGCGTACAGACTTGTACGCCCAACATAGTCACCCAACAAGCCAAAGCCTTCCTTAAGCACTTAATGCTTAAGATCAGAAGTCCAAACCACATATCTACTTCTTAATAAACGTCTATAACCATAAAGTCACTGACTTGGTGACTTTGCATGCCCCAAAAGGATACAACTTCAAGAAATAGCATTACACTTCCACCAAATGGACACAAACTCTTGAATGCGGGATTCTAAACCCTAAAGGTGATAACTTTATGAATCTAGAACCTCAGAAACACCAAGAGTGGCAACTCATAGCTCTTAGAGTGGTACCAAACCACTAGATCTCATTATTGGGGAAAAAAAGAGACCGAAACTCAAATATAATAGATCTAAGCCATTAATGAACAAGTTCATAGCTTTTTACCTCAAACAAGATGGAAATGAAGCAAATAATCAAGATCCACAAGCTCTTCCTTGATCCACAACCTTGCACCAAACTCCTTCTTGAATATGAGCCAAAACACACCAAGACGCTCACAATGAGCTCAAAAACCCAACCATGGAGGCTAATGAATGATTTTTAGGGTTTTGGGGGCTTGGAGGCTGGTAAAAAGGCCAGCCCCAAAGACTTAAAGTGCTTATATAGGGTACAACATTTTAAATTAGGGTTTTCACTTACACCTCGTACGCCCCGCGTACTCCTCATACGCCCAGCATACGAGGCCTCGCACTCCCGATCCTTCCTTCGCAGTACGCTAAGCGTACACCACATTATGCCTCACGTACTACCCTTCAAACCAGTACGCCCCGCGTACTCCCTAGGTACGCCCCGTGTACTTGGGTTTCCTCTTAAACCCTAAAGTACTCCGAAAGCCATAACTTCTTCGTTATAAATACGATTTCGACGATCCTTATATACATGAAAAGGTAACAAGCAGCTCTATGCTTTCCTCAACTCATACCTGGCCTAAACGTTCCCGAACATGAATCTAATTTCCATAAAAGGCTGAGCGGATATATTACCAAAATACCCTTTTGGCTCCAAAACACAAACTGAACACTCGGATCATCCAAATTACATCATATACCTCCAAATTAGTCTAAATCTTAATCCTTCAAAGGTCCTAAGTCTGCTAATACCCAAATCCTTGATCACGACTCCGAAAATGGGAACGATTCGAAATAGGGCATTACAATAGATGAGTAATGAATATATGTTAAAGCTAGTGGGAGTGTCGTCTTCCTAATATTATATGTAGATGATATATTACTCATAGGAAATGATGTCCCTGAGTTGTAAAGTGTAAAAACTTGGCTGAGGAAATATTTCGCAATAAAAGACTTAGGTGAAGCGACATACATACTTGGTATAAGAATTTATAGAGAATTATCTAGGAGTCTAATAGGACTTAGTCAGAGTACTTATAAGGATAATATATTGAAAAGATTCAATATGGAAATTTCCAAGAAAAGCAATGTTCATATGAATCATAGCGTAAATTTGAGTAAGTCTCAAAGTCCTACTTCTAATAAGGAACATGATAAAATGAATCGAGCCCCTCATGCTTCGGCTATAGGATCTATGTAGCACCCCGGCTCCCAGGTATATATTTTACAGCTTTATAGTCATTTTCAAAGGCCTACTCGACGAGTTGGATGCCTCAACTCGTCGTGTAGAATCAGATGTGTCCGCGTGACTTAAGGGACCTACTCAACGAGTTGGAGGACCCAACTCGATGAGTTGGAGCGGGAATATGAAACCCTAATTTCCAGGGTTTTACACCCTATTGAAAGGATCATTATCCTCCGTCAGCCTCCCTTACCGTCCCCCTTGAGCTCAAAAAACCCTAATCGCGCCTACTCACCATTTTTATGTGTTAAGAAGCTTGGAAGGTGGATCTTGTAAAGAGAACTTGAAGTCTAAGGAGATTGAAGCAAGGAGAAGCTTGTGGATCTGATTCTACTCCATCTTGGCATCATATTGAAGGTAACAAGTCGTTACCTTGACTTCTCTCTATCTAGATCTTGTTATGCATAGGTTTAGGGCCATCTTTAGCATATTTATGGATCATTTCGGGTATTGGGCATGATCTGCAGTTGTAACTTCAGATCTGGACTCTTCTAAGTCCTTATAGTCATAAAGTTATTGGATTTAGCAAGCTCTGTCCCTTCTCTTTGGCTTAAACCTCTCCCTTAGCTTGGTATGACATTTAGGACCTTGCATGTACGTAAAGTTTGCAACTTTACGTGGAAACCATGCCCTAGGAGGTTAGATCTTCAACTTGGAGCTTTGGGTTGCTTAAAAACATCTGGATGAGAAATGGACTGAAGGGACTCAACGAGTTGCCTGGCCAACTCGGCGAGTCAGATGAAGATTGCATGTATTAGTTCTGCATGGACTCGACGAGTTAGTGAGAAGAATCGACGAGTTAGTTAGGGTTTTTCCAGACATTTGGTCATCGTATGGACTCGACGAGTCAACTAGGGTTTTCACGATTTATTGAGTTCTGGAAGGACTCGACGAGTCAGTGGGCCACACTCGACGAGTTGGGTCAACATGGACTGTTGACCTTGACCGTTGACTTTGACTTTGACCAAGGGTTGACCAGTTTAACTTCTGGGGGTATTTTAGTAAATTGGGAATTTATGGAAGTGGATCATTGGTGGATGTAGGTGTTTGAGTTGGACCTGTATTTGGAGGAGCTGACATTATCATCCCGAGATACTTGTGAGGTGAGTTCTTCTCACTATATCAACAGGGTTTACGGCACCAATGCCGACCCTTTATGCTTTGTATCCTGGTTATAGGATGGTTGCTATGTTAGTGATCTGTTAGATCGGTATCCTGGTTATAGGATGGTTGCTATGCTAGTGATCTGTTAGATCGGTATCCTGGTTATAGGATGGTTGATATGTTATTGATCGGTTAGATCGGCATCCTGGTTATAGGATGGTTGCTATGTTAGTGATCTGTTAGATCGGTATCCTGGTTATAGGATGGTTGCTATGTTAGTGATCTGTTCGATCGATATTCTAGTTATAGGATGGTTGTTATGTTAGTGATATGTTAGATCGATATCCTGGTTATAGGATGGTTGCTATGTTAGTGATCGGTTAGATCGGTATCCTGATTATAGGATGGTTGCTATGTTAGTGATCTATTAGATATGTATGATTATCTGTACATCCTAGCTAGCGTATGATATTCATGTGCACATGATTGTTTGATTGGGGGTTGGGTTGAGGCAGGTCATGCTTTGTGTTGTAGGCCAACATACCCAGGGCGGATCGGATAGACTGCAGAACCGGTTAGGGCATACTAGTCAAGCCGAAGGCCCGACGAGTGGTCCGGATAGGCTGAAGCCCTGAGAAGCGGTCCAGACGTGCCGAAAGCTCGGAGAGCGGTCCAGATAGACTGATGGCCCAACGAGGCGGTCCAGTCATACTGATGGCTCATTAATAATGATGCGTTTGTTTATATGATATGGTTATATCTATACTGCGTTGGTATTTTGGGGGAACTCACTAAGCTTCGGGCTTATAGTTGTTGATTATGTTTCAGGTACTTCTGATGATCGTGGGAAGGCGAAGGTGTGATCGTGCACCTCCTTTTGGGGATACTCTGACATGATACTATTTTGAAAACAAAGTTGTAATAATTGATGTTTTTAAATGTTTTAAAAAGTTTTAAATAGGATTTATTTTTTAGGGTTATACAATCTATCATGTGTGACATGTTCTAGTCCTGATGCCTCTTATCTTTTGAGCATGGAGAGTCAATATTAGGAATATCCGCGGCTAGGTCATTGGACGGCTGTTAAGAACATTCTTATGTATCTGAGAAATACAAAAGATATGTTGGTTATGTATTGAGGGGAACAAGAGATGGTTGTGAAAGGATAAAGTTATGTGAATTTCTAAATAGATAGAGATGACTCCAAGTAATAGTTTGGATGGGTATTTGTGTTAAATGGTGGTATGGTGCCATGGAAAAGTTTCAAACAGGAAATGGTGGCACACTCTACCTGCGAGTCTAAATATATTGCTGCAAGCGAGGCGTCCATGGAAACAACCTGGATCAATAAGGTCATTGGTGATCTTGGAGTTGTTCCAAGCAATAAAGATCCTATGGAGATATTCTGTGATAATGAAGCTGCAGTCGCTCTGACTAAAGAACATAGGGATCATGGAAGGTCAAGGCAAATGAAGAGGAAGTTCCATTACATTCAAGTCAAAGTTGAGGATGGAGATTTAGTAGCGGGTATCGTCAAGGGGAATCCAACTGATCCGTTTAAAAAGGTAACAACCAAGGGAAAGACATTATATGCATGCTAGGAGCATATGCATGAAAAATGATGTAAAGTTTAGTAATTAGTTGATTTGTTGAAACATTTATAATAGCGAATAAATTTTGTAATTGTTTTAGTGACTAAAAAATGTATAATTATTTATTTTTAGGAGTGTTTCCATTTACAATTAATTTATTATTGTGTTTCGTCTTTGAATGTTTGTACCCCACTTCCCGAGTATTAATTTACTCAAACATTCATAATCGATCATACTTTTGAAAGTAAGTATTGAAATAAGATTGTCAAGAAGTGTTAGTAGATTGTCTATGGTGATTAGGTATAGCATGGAGGATTGTGACTAACATTCTTGAGTACTTAATAGAGATTTAAGTATTTGGAGAAACCCACACTCAAAGAGATTACTTCATGGATTTCATCACGAGTAATTATGAGCTGATAATATCTTTTATTCTTAAAATGGAAAGACATTGAGTTCTTTGCATACAAGTTGGTTGTGTATTAGTCTTACTCTAACGTTATCCATAACTGGTGGTCATAAAAAGTAAGTCTATGTGTGATTTGACGAGTGGACAAAAACTATATAGTCAAAGTTTATCTTTTCATTTTTTTTCCTTAATGGGAAAATCGATATCATGGGCTCCTTGATGGTTTGATGTTGACATTTTAGTTCTAGGTAGAGCACAGACTAAATTGATGTGTTCGATTAGTATTCTGATTTCATCATCATAAATCGTTAATCGAGAAACATAATTTTGAACTTTAAGGTTGGTTCATAAATCCATAAAGCATTTCATACATATATCTTGTAGAAACATATGAATAACTGATGACTTATATAAGGGCTAATTCTTGATTTAATAAGAGTTCGGTACATGCTGTGGAAGCACACTTTTTTGGTTATTCGAAGATTATTCGACCAATAGTAGCTGATAACATGTCCAAGTGGGGGACTATTGGAAATGGATGTCCAATGTCATAACTAACTGGTATAACTTTGGTAATAATAACAAAGTCCTTTTAGGGTTTCCCTCAAGAGCTAAATGTACTACAAAATGATTTAAAAGAGAGAAATAAATAGTTTATTAATTTATCATTAATTGGTAAATTAACTAGAAACTAGTTAGAATTAATTTGGTATTAATTAAAAGTACATGGACTAAATTATAATTATTAATTAGTTGAATAACTGGAACATTCTGGATGTTACTAGAGATGGACAAAATTCACTAGGAATTTAACAATTCCATACATGGAAGAATGTGGAAACTAAATAAGACAAGGATTTTAATTTGGTAATTATCCTTATCCGTTTCCTGGTCCGCCAAGTATTTATTAGCTATAAATACCCCCTCCTAGCTCCTCATATATTCGTTCATCTCTACTGAGCCCTCTCAAGTTCGAGTTTTGGCTTCCTCCTTCCTCTCCTTTTTTTCCAGTTGTTAGTATTTTGGGTCTGAAACTTTAGAGGCATTGTACTTTGGGTGCTAGCCTTTCAAGAGGTTCAAGAATATTTACTAAGGGATCATCAAGCTAGCAAAATATGATTTTTGCTATAAGATTAGTATCTCTTACACTTTCTTTTTGTTTATATTATTATATTAAGATCCTTGTATGGTGTAAATCTTAACTTCCCTTAGAATAACTTGTTAAATGCTTCTGTTGCCATGTGTTTATTGTAGTTTTAGGATTAGTAAAACCCATCAGTTTTATGTGGTAGAATGTATAATTTTGTAAGCTTTGCTTACCCGATGATGTTTAACTTTTTCATGACCCTCAACGTTGAAAAAAGGAAGAACCCCACTCGACTGCAAAAACGTCTGCATTAAGATTTTAGTATTTATGTTTTAAAATGAAAAAATTATGCCGATTTTTTTTAATTCACGCATGTTTAGTTATTGTTGATGAACAAATCAAGACTTTGGTCTTATGAAAGAGTTACAAAGTTTTTATTTGGTGTTTATAATTAAAATGTCAATTAAAAATATTGGGATGTTTTACATTATTTGAATAGACCTAACCTCTTTGAGGTGTTGTTGCAACATCGAGTTTTAGGAAGTTTCTTATTTCAGAATGATGGGCTTTACTTTAGTCAAGAGCAGGTATCAGGATTCAAAAGTATAAAGTTTGGATCTTATTAGATGTTGATAACGTTGGTTGAAGTGATTTAAGCCACTCGATTGTATATTGGATCCATGATGGGGTAAAATCGGAAAAAGTGATATTTTGGACTTTTTGCATCTATTAATAAATTAAGATTGGTATGAGTTAAGTCAAAGTAATTAGATAGAATTGTGGGGCTTGTCAATACTTTTGTGTGCATTTAAAAATCACAGAAATCGGGTTCAGAACGAACAAGTTATCTTTCTTGAAGGTGAAGCTGAAAACTGAAGAATCTGGAATTTATCTTAGAAGCATGGAGCGCCCTTTAATGAGCGTGGGGCCCCTCCAGCTTAGTGGGTTGCATGTTTTTTAGGGTTTTTTTAAGTAATTAAACACCATTAACCCTATAGTTCGTCATTTCCAGCCTCCGCCTCCTCTAGAACACCGATAATGAAACCCTAGCCTCCATAAAAGTGTTTGGAGCACATCCTATCTCCTAAATTCGTTTTGGTGCTCCTTTTTTCTCCTATGGTGTTCTTGGGTGATGATGCAGGAAAGCTTGGGCAGGGAAGCACATATCTTGAAGATTTCGGCCTTCTTAACACCTTTGGACCTTGGTAAACTCTAACGTTACATGATTTATTATGTTTCCTCCGTAGATCTAAGAGTTTGTTGGGGTTTTGGTCAATTTTAGTAAGTTTTGGTCCCTTTGTGGCTTATTCCATTGAGTTGGAAAAACTCTTGAGCTTTTGACTGATGTTTGGGATGTTATATGGTCATTTGGGGGAGTAAAAAAAACATGCAAGAGTTCTCTTTACTTCATGCATAAAGAAGATGGGTTTTTGGTTATTTCTAAACTTAGGGTTTTAGATCTTGGAAGTTTTTGGATTTATAATGGACAAAGTTGGAAACATTATCCATTTAGACATCATGTTGATTCAAATCTGAAAGTAGAAGGCTTGGACTTGCTAGATTAAGTCGAGAAAAATGCATTCTTGGACATTTGAGACTTAAAATTTAGATCTTGATTGATTGGAGTGTCTTAATGGGTAAATTTGGAAACTTTATCCATTTAGACATTGTTGAGGACTGGGTTTTGACTTAACGGATTAAGTCTTTTCACTTTGTGAAGAAGGTCTGAACGCGACACACCCTTCCCAGGTGCAGCGTGCTTTTTGGGGTTTTATGAGTCAGGTCTATTTTTGCCAAGATACCTGATTATTTTGTCCTACGGTGGGTGCTTTTTGGGGTTTTATGAGTCAGGTCTAGTTGATCAAGGGTTGATTTTTTGAACGGTTTGACTTTTGGTCAAACTTTGGTATAATTGAGTATTTGACTAAGGATTAGTCTTGCTTTAACATTAGGTAGCTCGGGTTAGTTGTTTTGTTACTGAGGTTCTATTAAGCTTCTATTGTTTTGCTTGGCTGAATCTTCTCAGTATACTATGTATAATGTTAGACTGTCTTTGTGACTCTTGCATGTATGTCGGGCGAGGACCGTTATGTATATTGGGTGGAGAGAATTATGCAAATTGGGTTAGGCCCGTTATATGTATGATGTATATGTATCTTGGGGAACTCACTAAGCTTTGTGCTTACGATTTTAAGTTTACATGTTTCAGGTCTTTTTGGCAGTACGAGGAAGAGCACGACCTGATTGCATCACATCTGCTTTTATGACTTTGAGATGTTCTACACTTATGAAATTATTACTTTCATTTATGTTATCAAAAAACTGAATGTTACCTTTTTATGATTTAATGCTATGTTTTTCTCCATTTTAAAAATAAAGATTTTGGTTTGAAATTTGGGACGTTACAGTTGTGATAGAATATTCGTCCAAGAAGTTATCAATACCATCAAGGTGAAAGTTGGGAGTATGTATATTGGCTTGCGTAAACTTTCTCAACAGAACATCCAAGGAGGAAAAGTCTCTTACCAACTCCATAACACAATATGATAATCTCTAGAAATAATTTTGATAGATTTTGCATTCACCGTGAACAATATAATACATAAGGGCTACAATATCAACCTGATTATCTGTGAAAAAATAACTTTAATGAGATTGTGTTCATAACCATTTGAGTTGGAAGCTTGAAATAGAAATAGGGCTTATAGTCATGGAGAAGCATTGTCATATTCCTAACCTTTCTAGTTATGTAGTTATATCATACTTCATCTTGAGGTTTAGGCAATAGCTCATAAAAATTTGTAACACATCGACACTTGATGATTTGATAGACAATAGGATTCTATCCTAATCCACAAATATTGAATATTTTTTCATGAGGAGAAGCATGTATATCCTATATCTTTAGAAATCCAACTGCCTTATAAGGTGTCATCACAAGATTGATTATAAAAAGATAATCCATTTTCTCATAGGCAGTAATTGGATAAAAAAAGTCTTCCCACCATAACATTTCTTTGATAAACAATAAATTTAATATCTGATAAAGGTCTATATGAGCTGCAATAAATTTAATATTTTGTTTAATTATTCATGTAGAACAAAAATTTCCTCAAATGGATTAGTAAAAGAAATTGGTTCTATATTAGCTGCAATTAAGGGAGACACAATGAGCTTTTTATGTTCTTCAATCTTTTTTTGTTGTTCGTATATAGTTGCTTGTTAAAGGGAGATTATAGATTTTAATGTTTTGGTTTTGTCTTCGATAAGATCTAAAGTTGGATTTCTATCAATTACAAACTCCTTAACTTTTTCCTTTAATTGAGTAACTTTACTCTTCATTTCTTCTCTAAGCTTTGATAATGTTCCTTTAGTTTCCAGATTCTACCCATGGATAGTCTCAAATTGTCTTTTAATGTATTTGATATCACAAATTGTCTTTTAATGCCTTTGAATTCTCCGGATTTCATCTTTCCTTTATTTAGAAGTTTGGAGATCTTGGGCGTTTTAGTTACTTCTAAATTTTGATATGCAATGCACATTAGTTTTCAGTACTACTTGATCATCTCAAAATTAGGACTAAATAGAGATAACATATGATCAATAATATTATTTAATGCACTCAAAGCACTTTGATCATGAACTGTAAACCTTGTCATATTCTTAATCAAATTTGTATCCTTATTACCTCTATAAACATGCATTTCTAAAGATTAAGACTTATAACATTCATCAACGATTATAATTCACCACCTGAAACATGGTGCTAATTCTCCAACACTCACTTCCGTGAAATATACAAAATCATTCCAACTTAACTTGAAAATACTTACCTTCCCCAATGTTGATACCAAAACACATAGTTAAGATTGTTTTATTTGTTTGTTCTTAACCACCTGTTTTACCAGTCAAAGATCTCAAGATAACCGTAGAAAGGAAATTTCAATGAGCATGTAGGAACTTTTTTCATCATTTGAACATTGATGTCTCCTTAAATAAAATCCATATCCTTGATCATCTCAAATATATCTTCGTCGTATGGTTCGACAAACTCACCATAAACATCTAGATGCAACAATTTACCCAATACTTCCTTCATTGTCTTTGATTGAACATCATTTGCAACCTAGAATTATACCTTGCCATCAATAACCCTAGCAGCGGAAGCTACACTATGTAATAGAGAAAAAGGAACATCTTTATACTTAGATAATGCATAGAACAATTTCAAACCCTTGAGGTATTCAACAATGATCTTCACATTCACATTCAGTTGGATTGAATCAAGTGTAGCATTCACATTGCATGATATATTATTAGCAAAAATAGTGTTTTCAAACGCCGATGTTGGAGAGTATTGCATTTTTTCTGATTGAATATCTGCTTCCACGGAAATATGAATAGAGGGTTCGATTAAGGCGTAAAACAAATGATTTAGGAAGAAGGGATGAAAAAGAGCAGGGTTTGAAATTCTATATACTTGCAACGGTTTTCTTGCAAAGCATGCATGAGAAATTCAAAATTAAACTGATTGAAAATAAAGTAGATCTATGCGTCATGACTATGTTGCATCCTTAAAATCATAATATATAATAAAAGAAATTGGTGCTAAAGACTGAATCACCTCCTAATGATGTGCAGTAGGAATGACCTGGTATGCGGTCATTAGTAAAAATATATTCGATAGAAAATTTCAAAACCTTATGGTATGTGGAAACCATGTAATATATTCGGTGCTTCAAAACAAACTTTAGTAAATATGTTTGGTATTTGAAATGATAATATGTTCAATGCTGCAAAACAAACTTCAACTATCATACTTTGTATATGAATATGTAACCATAGATAACATCTATATTATATATATAAGGTAATATACCATTAGTTACACAC
Organism: Lactuca virosa; assembly: GCF_052849685.1. Lineage (NCBI taxonomy): Eukaryota > Viridiplantae > Streptophyta > Magnoliopsida > Asterales > Asteraceae > Lactuca > Lactuca virosa. Next base: position 193,855,825 of record NC_136428.1, on the reverse strand, counting down.
TATGAACAAACCTATTAACACAATACCTCTAAATGTTTTACACAACCAGTAAATAATTTCTAGAAGTTATTTCACGAAAGACATATTGATTCTTATCCTTCATTGAGATTAAAATCAGGAAAACCAGTCTCATGCAACGCCCACACAAGTGTCTTCAAAATACAACACCTACATAAACACACTACAGAGAAAAACGAATAAATATTGTTTAATAACCTTATAACATCTATAACATAAAAGAAAAACATACACTAACTATTCGAACCTGCTTTACAATTTTCACTGGTGGGGTATGAAAACTCCCTCCATGGTCATTCTTCATAGATATGTCACATTGTTTTACACCCAACACCTAAAAATTAAATAATTAAGGTAACCTAAAAGGCAACTTTGTACATGTGTCAACTACAAAATACCTTATTTAAACACACTAAGAAGACCAATTATAATGGAAGATGGAAGTTTAAAGGTTACATTTTTGAATCATTTTCATAAATACTTCTGAAATACGGACAAATGTTCATGTTTTGTATTGAGATATTGATCATGATTAGTTTTGAGACTTGTGTGAGAGTTGGGTACCTAAAAACAAGGAATAAATACACATTTAGAGGGTTTTGTGATAACATTCTAGACAACCTCATATGCACGTGGTATTTTCTACCCCTTGTATGGTTCATGTGTGATAGTCAAATGTTTTACGAGTTTGGAGAATTCAAGTTCTTAGTATGAAATATGCTTGTTGATATATGCTCAATAACACTACATGTTAGTAAGCCAATTAATAAACGAGTGGTTCTATCGGGATACACAATTGATTGAAACCGAAAATAATAATAAATAAACAGAGGGACAAATTTGCCTTTTATTAGTAAAAAATAATATAACTTCAAATTATAAAGAATGACCTTTTGTATGATAAATTTTTGAAGTTTAAATTATGGTATTGTCACAATAATTAAGAAAACTTGGAGACAAAGGATTCTCCTAAGGTTTATGCCCTATATAAAGAATGGAAAACCTTCAAGACTCCTTACCCCGGTTCGATCTATCCTCTTCCCCTCTCCTCTCTTTATACAGATCAAAGAGACACATCTAAAGATTTGTTTGAATTTAAGAAGAAGGAACTTGAAGATATTGAATCAATGAAGTCAAGGGTAAGATTCTAATAGAATAACTTTGAATTGGGTTTCTTCATTCTTCATGACATCAAAAAGGGTATTAGTTATCTTAACATTATTGTAGGATAATTCTAACTACATAAAGTTTAATAAACAATGATCATGTTTTGTTTGTGATGTTGTTTTTGCTTCCGTTGTTTATATGTTGTTTATATATTATAGTATTCTTTTATAAGTATTATCACCCAATAGTGTTCTCACAGACATATGTTTATTATTTTAGCACCATATATATATATATATATATATATATATATATATATATATATATATATATATATATCTATATATATATATATATATATATGTTTGTGATGTTGTTTTTGCTTCCGTTGTTTAGATGTTGTTTATATATTATAGTATTCTTTTATAAGTATTATAACCCAATAGTGTTCTCACAGACATATGTTTATTATTTTAGCACCATATATATATATATATATATATATATATATATATATATATATATATATATATATATATATATATATATATAAAACATTTTTCTTTTACCACATTCATTTGAATCCTGTTAACCCTTCAATTTATATCTTATATATAAATTGTTTTAATTTAACTATATTATTAAATATTAAATATTATCACATTAATTATAAACTTATTGAATTATCAATATTGTTGAGAGAAGAACTTTGGGAAACACTTGAACAAACGTTAGTACAAGTTTACAGTTGCAGAATAAGTTAATCTCAAAGGATCATGAAAGGTCAACAACAATAAGTTAGATTTGTTAGAATGTTAGTTGCTGAAATGTAAAGTGCTGAAATGTAAACAAAATATAAATGACAAGATATATTAAGTAAACACTAAACTGATACGAAACACAGTTTGCATTTAAAGTGAAGGGGATATTCGATGATGATCAGTAGAGATATGAGAAAGTAATCTTTATATTTCAGAGAGATCAAAATATCGTGAAGTAGTAAGAGGTAAGAGATAAAAGGTAAGAAGTAAGAAGTGAGAGAAGTGTTTGAAACAAAACATGAGCACTCTATTTATAGAGCTTCGAAGACTTACTTACTGAATAAACAATTAATAAACTATTGACTACTAGGCCGTACAAGGTCCATTCGATAAACATATGCTATCAAACTAAGTCAGTACATAAGTTAAGTCTTCATTGTGGTTCACTTCTTGATTGCAGTAGTAGGGGAGTAATTACGGTAGAGAAAATAGCAGGTTGCGGTAGACAAAAGAGTTGCGGTAGCAGAGATGATTGCAGATTGCTAAGTTTAAGAGGGTCACTTTTTGCTTCAACAATTTCCCCCTAAGTGGCCTCTTCAACTTATCTTCATTTACTTATCAAGCTTCAAAAATTTGATGAGGAGCCACCATAACTTTCTCACTTCTCCTAGACTGGAGATTCTTCTCGAAATCTCAAACTTCACTTCTTCAGTGGTATGCTTGGATCTCTGAACCGAAGTCATAGTAACTTTAAGTTGTCTACGGGTCAGACGATGCATTGCGATGATCGGTATGAAGTACTTGATGTCACTGTTGACTCTTTTAAAAACAAATCCAAGTTTAGGGAAGTTGGTTGCTCCTAAGGACCTTTCTTGATATCCTTCAGTGAACACTGGTGCAGGTTCAAGAGCTGGGAGATTGAACTTTTGGGCAAGTACTGGATGATATCCGCATCGATCTTAGCAAAGTCACACACTGTTGCTTTGAGATATTCGCAAGCTTTCTCATACGCAATCTTCATCTTCGGATGCTTCGCCGACTTGAATTGAAAGACCCTTGGAATCAGGAACACTTCCTTTGGATTCATATAAGGAAAGTCAGATTGAGTCCTGATGTAATCATCACCTCTTCTTGTAAGCGTATACTGAAGGAACTCCGTCTTCATGAACTTCCTTATCTTATAACTTTTCACTGTTGATGGCCTATCATTAGACCAAATACTTTCAAACTTAGATCCATGCTTGGCATGAAATTGACTAAGTCGTTCAAATTCTAGAGGAAGCCTTTGGTCATCAGGGAGGCTACGGTCATATGGCTCAAAGACAGTGAAAAACATGGCGTTGGGAGAGATTGGGACATCCTGGTATCCATCAGAAGGCGGCTCAACATATGTTAGAACTGGCCTGTAATGATCATCAAGCAATCTTCGAGACGGATTGACCCAAGAATGGATCAATGTTTCATCAATCGTTGTATCGAAGCCGTGATCTCTCCAGATCTGTTCAACAAATTTTGTAGCTCTCCAGTCTTGTTTCCGTTGAAGAGTGGCAGGAGAGTCAAATGAGTGAACCGATGACATTGATGATTCCATGTTCTTGAGATGAGGGGGAGTTTCTTGATGTGGAGAAGACTGGTGTTGACCTTCTTGTTGCGGAGAATCTTGTTGAGGAGGAGACTTAGGTGAATGCGGTGAAGTTTGAACCGAAGTTGTTTTCTTGGGAGATGCTTGAGGTGTTGGTTGCGGTGGTGGTTGTTGAGTCACAATTCTTTGATGAATTGGACCAAAAGTTGGGATTGGGATTGCTGCGGTAGATTGATGTTGCTAAGGATGAGTGTGTTCACTTCCCCCTTTTTAGGAAGAAAAAGTTTGTTTCTCCTCAAACCATTGTTTGAGGCCATCAGTCTTCGAAAAGGTCATGTCAAACTGAGACTTGAGCAACTCAGATATTTTTACGTTTGTTGGAACTTTGGTATTGAACAGGAGTTGGTGGATTTCCTTGGTGAGCTTGAGGATTTCATTGACGTGATATGGGGTAGACAGAGAACGTCTGAGAGAGTTGATGGTGGATTGGAGGACCGCAATTGCTGACTCATAAGCATTGTGAGTCTCTTGGACAAGATTCTAAGAGTTAGTAGCTTGACGTTCAAGGGTAGACTTGAGTTCTTCTTTGATGGTTGTGACCTCTTGGATGAGAGTTTCAGCAGTGGAAAGGAATTGTTTGTGATCCACAATGCGACTATTATCGAGGGCTGTAATACCCATTTCGATTTTGAGAGTGACGCGCTCTGCTACGAGGCGTTCCCTTGTTTCAAGAGTTTTAACTCTTTCAAGTAGTGATTGCGGGGTAGGGAGCTCAGAGTGTTGGGTTTTGTTGGAAGATACTCCTCAGACTAAAAAGCATGTAAGTGTGCTGCCCTGGAGACCTTAGGGCGTGTTGTACTAGTGGGATCCTCTTGGGATCCAACTGGGGTGCTGTCTCCATGTTCTGTTGAAACAGATACTCATTCTGTATATGAGTAGGAGAAGAGGGTAGAAGCGAATAAGCCTGCGGGGGATCCAAGGACTACCAGAGTCTTTCGAGAGACTGTGGTATGAGTCCGGTCACGCATTTGGCTATGACTATGGGTAAGTTTGAGCTTCTTGCATCTGAAAAGATCACTGGAGTCATGATCAGAGTCTTCTTCAACATTGAAAGGGATGTCATGAGATTCAGAGGGAGAGGCAGGGGTTTCATCTAAAGATTCAATAATCCTTGTCTTGTGTTTCATTGAGGGATTTTCACCCTTTGTGACTATGTTGCAGGGGGCTCTATTAGAGAAAACAATTTGCTTGCGGCACTTGGTTTTGTGATGGCTAGACTGTTCTTCGGTACGAGGGACTGAAGTGGAAGTAGGAGCTGCGGTACTAGAAGGACCTTGGGTTTTGGTAGGAACTACAACAGCCTGACTGGGATGAGGTGGGGAGGAATGGTATGGGTCAATACCATCCGTAGCCTCAATGTGGTCAGTGACTTCACGAGAACTGACTCCAATAGACTCCAGGATGTGGCCAGGTATTCTCCTAAGAGGTCCAAAAACATATTGATCTTTGGAAGGGGTGTACCTTTTCAAGTCGCGGGTGATAAAGAGTGTGGAATCGTCACCCATATCTAGCTTCGCCTCCTTGTGAAGATCTCATACGTAGAGAGACCAAAAACGAGAAAAAGTAAGCTCTATAGCATCTTGTCGAGGAGTTTCCTTCGGGATGTACTGTAGGAAGTCATCCCACAAGATTTGACCGAAGTTGCCCGCGTTGCCGGTGAAGATGCTCCACACAAGCTCGAGAAGCTTGATTCCCATGTTGTATGTGCCACCTGTTCTTCGGACAAACTTCTAATCACAAAGTGACAGATGAACTGCCACATCGCCGGTAATTGATTCTTTTTAAACTCGCCAATCCCTTTCAGTTTCTTTTGGTACCCCATCTGGTACAGAGTGGTGATGATGTCAGATGTGCTTGGTGAGAAAAACTTGGTGTTGGGAGGAACTCTGAGATTGATGGCTTCCAGAAACTTGTTCTTTGTGAGCACGACCAGTGAATCATCGATTAAGTGCAGGTGAACTTCTTGAAGGTTATGGAGTGGTCGATATGCAGAAAAAGCACATTTGAATAGTGTGGGGAGTGGAACGACATCAGTGAATGCATCAAAAGCACCAAACAATGGATGAGATGGAATGAACTGGATCATTAGGCGAATTGCATCATTGTAGTGAGGTTGATCTTCAAATACAGCCCTAAAGTTGCTTGAAGCAATGGATGAGGATTGAACCTTGATCGTTTTGTTTGAACCAGCTGGTTTCGCTGGCCCTGAGGCCTTTGATTGCTTCTTGGAAACACCATATTTCACCATTATTAAAAGAAAGGTTTTGAGGAACTTGCAGGAAAATTGTAGAAGAATATGAAGCTTGTTCGTCGATTAGGGATTCAGAAAGCGTAAAGCTTTCCTGGGAGGAAAATGGGGGTTTTTATACCTCCAGATTTCAAAGTTTATTGGAATTAACTTTTTACAGCTGTTAATGGTAAAAACCCATGGGTTTTAGCCATTATCAGCCACAGAAAAAGAAAAATTAAATCAAAAGAAAAAATAAAATATTTGCTTGGAAACCGGGGCGTTTAATGACTGTCAGGCCCATGATCACACGTTGTAGAATATGTGGTGACGGGGTTTTATCCGTTGTAAAAAGGAAGAATTTGAAACGAAATTGACAGTTTGGGGGCTATGAGACGTGACACAATAAACAAAAAGATTTTCTCAAAAGATTTCTTTTATGGAAAAACGATTTATTTGTTTCATAGCCCAAAACAGGTCTGACACAGAAAAGTGATTTTGAAAGAAACTGAAATGTTGTATGCTACAAAATGAATGTTTCGCTTCTATGAGGAATTTTTATTTAATGAGAACCATTAAATAGCACACAATGTTATCAAAAAGATTTATGAGGTAATTGTGGGATCCTTTAATGATACTGCGGTGAAAGATGATGACTACGGTTGAGATATGGTAAGGCTGCGGTAGCTTGAGCCGAGGAATCACTTGATCAAACAGTTAGAAATAAAAGGAGTTAAGGACCCGAAAAATATATACATCATATGTGACGGCAGTACACATATGATGAATGTATTGTTCTAGAACCGCAGTGAAGAGAATGCTTCAAGAATTTTTTGAACAAAAAAAAGAAACAAGTTCTTCACAGGACTGCGGTAGCTATCAATTCAAAAGGAATTGCGGGTCAGGATTCATCATTCCTAACATTTCAAGAAAGTTATTCAGTTGAGTGGCATTAAGTGCTTTTCTGTAAACATCAACTATTTCCTCGTGTGTGGGAACAAATATTAGTTCGATGTTACCTTTAAGGATGTGGTCTTTGATGAATTCGTACTGCAATTCAATGTGCTTAGTCTTTGAGTGTTGGATTGGATTGTGAGAAATTGCAATGGCACTCTCTGAGTCATAATAAATTTGTATCCGCAGCATTCTGTACCCGTAGTCCATCAGTGGAGTCTTCATCCACAGAACTTGAGAACAGCAACTGGCGGCGGCCACATATTCTGCCTCTGCGGTAGACAACGAGACACAATTTTGTATTCTTGAAGACCTGCTGACTAATCTTCCTACTAGAAATTAGCAGCCACCGAAAGTACTCTTTCGATCTAATCTACAACCACCATGATCCGCATCCGTGAAGGCTTGGAGGCTGAAGTCATTTCCCGCGGGGTACCAGAGGCCTAGAGCTTTGTTTCCCTTAAGGTATCTGAAGATTTGCTTGACTGCGGTCAGATGTGATACTTTAGGATCGACTTGGTATCGAGCACATAAGCATGTGGCAAAAACAATGTCTGGTCTGCTTGCGGTTAGGTACATCAATGACCCAATCATTCCTCGATTAATTTTGTGATCAACTGACTCTCCGGTAGGATCAACAGAGATCTTGTATCCAAAGGCCATTGGAACTTTGGCTGAGGAGCAATTGTCCATTGAGTATTTCTTTAACAGCTCTGAGGTGTATTTTTCCTGATGAATGAAAATCCCTTGAGGGACTTGTTTTACTTGAAGATCTAGAAATAAATTGATCTCTCTATTCATGCTCATTTGAAATTTGTTTTTCATGAGCTTCGCAAAATCATCCACCATATTCTGGTCAGTTGAACCAAATATAATATCATCCACATATATTTTGACGAGCATTAAGAGGTTACCATTTGCCCTTCTAAATAAAGTGGGATCAATTACACCTCTTTTGTATCCAGGCATGACGAGAAAATCTGAAAGAGTCTCATACCATGCCCTTGGAGCTTGTTTGAGACCGTAGATTGCCTTTTCAATCTTATAGCAGTAGTTTGGAAATTCTTGACATTCGAAGCCTGAAGGTTGTTGAAAGTAAACATCCTCCTTCAGTTTACCATTGAGAAATGCACTTTTTACATCCATTTGGTGAACCTTGATGTTCTTATGTGCCGCATACACCAAGAAGATGCGTATGGCTTCCATTCGGGCTACAGGGGCATAAGTTTCATCATAATCAATGCCTTACAGTTGAATATACCCCTTAGCAACAAGTCTTGCTTTGTTTCTTACCACCGCACCGGATTCGTCAAGCTTGTTCTTGTAAACCCATCTAGTACCGATGATTGTGTGGCCTTTCGGCTTCGATACCAGCTTCCACACCTTGTTTTTTTCAAACTCAACTAGTTCTTCTTGTATTGTGGTGATCCAGTCGGGCTCCGTGAGTGCTTCTTTTATACTTCGAGGCTCTATTGTAGACATGAGGGCTGCGTAGTGGCAATGGTCCGTTAGATCACTAGAAGATCGAGTTTGTACGCATGCATATGGATTACCAATGTTTTGACCCGGTGGGTGATCCTTTGTCCAAATATAAAGGCGATATTGTAGGTGATCAGCGGCTACGGTAGAAGGAATATCTTCAATGTCACATCATTCTGCTGTTGGAGAAGTATCTTGGACTATAGGAGCTTGAACTGCAGCTGAGAAAAGACGTTCCCCTGGAACTGCGGATGGGAGTTCCACCTCGATTGAAGATGGTCCCCCCTGAAAAGATGAATGAGTGATAACCCTTGAATCTGATCTTGTGTTAATGTTCTCAATTTCTTCATCATCAGAGTCTGAAGGAACATTTGGTTGGCTTGGGACTCTGTGAGAAGGCATCGGAGCGGCATCTTCTAGCACTGGAACCTCGATGGTTGTCGTTTGAATCGGAGTTGAACTTTCCCCCTCAACCGGCGAGGTGGACGTGTTGAGTGACAATCCATCAGATAGAGATGGATCAGATACTTCAGCATGCTGTCGTTGAGCTACCAGATACAAAAGGATTTCAGAAAGATGTGCCGTTTCTACAAGGTCAAAAAGATCATCATAGTTGATTTCAACTATGTTTAGGGGACCCGAAGAGGTTGGGATATCACTTTCTAGGATAAATTTGGTTTCAGTGGAAGGAGCAGTGTTGTGGACGAAATAGTCATCGAATTTAACATCGAAGCTTTCGACTATCAGTCTCGTTCGTCTGATGGGAACCCGGTAGGCCACTTTATTGGTAGAGTAGCCAAGAAAAATGCCTTCATCTGATTTGGGTGCAAATTTGTTAAGATGATCCTTGTTGTTGATCACAAAACATCTGCAACCAAAGATGTAAAAGAATCTGACATTTGGTTTGCGGTTGTTCAGGCCCTCATATGGAGTTTTGTTTAGACGATTGCAAATGATGCTTCGATTTTGCAAAAGCACACAGTTGCCACTGCTTCGGCCCAGAAGTATAGAGGAAGGTTGGCAAAATTTAACATTGATTTAGATGCTTCAACCAATGTACGATTTCTTCGCTCTACAACGCCATTTTGCTGCGGTGTGTAGGGAGCTAAGAAGTTGTGACTGATACCTTTGGAAACCAAGTAATTGTTCAAGAGATGATTAGTGAACTCGGTTCCATTGTCACTTCTGAATCTTCGGACTGGTAACTTGATTTGGAGCTCGATCTCTTTGATAAAGTTAATCAGGACTTGCGGTGTTTCAGATTTGAGTCTCAAGAAGAAGACCCAAGTGAAACGAGTATAGTCATCAACTATAACCAATATGTATTTCTTATGATGAAGACTGGCTACGGTAGATGGACCACATTGGTCAATATGGAGCAGCTCTAATGGTTCAAAAATCGAAGAATCAATAATTAGTGGATGGCTTTCCTTTAATTGCTTTCCACACTCACAAACAGGGCAAAGATAATCATTATTGTACTTTAGAATGGGGAGACCTCGGAAAAGTTCTTCGGTGACCAGGTTGTTGATATACCTGAAGTTAAGATGAGCCAGTTAGCGGTGCCATAACCAGCTAACTTCGGATACTACTTTAGACAGAAAGCACAACTGCGGTTTGCCAGTGATCAACGAGACATCCAAAGGGTACATTGTCGCTTCAAACTTGGATTTGATCAAGCAGATGCTTCTATCGCTTGTCACGATGTAGCAGTATTCATTATCAAATTCAACTTTGTGACCTTCTTCGCATAGTTGTCCTACACTGATGAGATTATGCTTGAGGCCTTCCACGTAAGCAACCTTTTGGATTGAGAAATTTCCTGTTTTCAGCACACCGTAACCCCTGATGATACCATTCGCATTGTTGCCAAATGTGACATGTCCACCATTGCATATAGGCATGAAGTCCAAGATATATTCTAACCTCCCGGTCACGTGCAAGGAGCAGGCACTATCAATTAACCACTCCTCTTCTTGTTCCTCCTTGCACATTGCCTACAAGATTAATGGGTTAGTTTGGGCACCCAAACAAGTTTGGAGCCCGGAGACAAATGAGAATCTTTCTGACTAGGTGCATGTACTTGTGTCTTAGGGACATATTTCGTGTCAGTGTTTAGACCTAGTCCTGGGTGCTTGGTAGCCTTGGGAATATTACGAGGTTGGAATGGACTTGAAGTTTTCAGAAGAAAGAGTCCAGACGAGAGGGGTTTTATCCAGACACCGAAATTGGTCATTGGTCCGGAGTGTGTAGTCTGAGTCTTTTTTCCGGTACATGAATGACTTTTGACTGCATAAACCTTGGGACTTGAAAAAGTGTTTACACGTGAATTTCTCCTAGGTTTTGACTTGAGAAGTGACGGAGGTGACTTTGCTGATTTTGGAGTTGGTAAAAGACCTTTCCATTTTGGATCTTTTAAGGAATAATTTTGAAAAATATACATTTGAAAAGATGTGTCTCTCTTTTGAGATTTAGCAGGAGAGTTTGAAAAGTTTTTGTTACTGCACACTCCATTTTGTCTAATTCCTTTACTGTAGTGATTTTTGAAAGATTTTTGTCATTGATGGGTTTTTCGAGATCCTTTTGTTTTGAAACCTTGGGATGTTTGAAATTGTTTTTGAATTTATCATCCCGATTTTTGTTTCGAGACTTGAGATGTTCTTTGAAAACCAATTTTGCATGAGTTTTTGGAGAACCGCGGTTAGAAATGTTCAACTGCGGTTTCTTGGCAGATTTCGACTGTTTTGAAAACCGAGGACTGGAATCATCTGAACTAGAGAGTTCAGGATTTTGTGAATATTGACCATACTCAAAATTTTCAATTGGTAATTCATGATGGATGGGCTGAATGGTCACAGTGCTTTTGACTGCGGTTTGCGGTAAGGATGACTGGACTACCACAAAATAAGTCAATAATGGATTTGTGTTGGGACATTTTACGAAAGATAAAGATGAACAATAATTGGCTAAGTCTGGTCCTTCCAAAACAATTTATTCGTCAACATCAGAGGATGACTAAGAATTGGGACAATTTGTGTTAGTGACTGGTATGGGATCTGAGGATTCGGGGAGAATTTCCTCAATAACACAATTATTACTCAGTTCATGAAGCCTACCGAAGTGACATCTAATGTGTTTGGGGAATGTTTTATCATTGACAGGGAACTGAAACTCCCGATCCGGATGGACATATGGACGGTCTTGGTTAAATCGAGGTGATGAGTCCTTTGCGGTTGAAAACCCATTGGACCAACCCCAATTGTATGTGTTATCTACAGTCCGATTATTCACAAGATTTTCAATAGTCTCACTTTCATTAAACAACTTTTCAATTAAAAGATTTAATCATACATTTTCTTTTTGGGCTAAATCCCTTTGATTCAAGGCTATCCCTAACTATGTTTCACACAACATCCTAGCATTTTTCTCTAACACTAAGTCCTTCTCCAACATAGTAGCTTTAAGTCTCTTATCTTCTAGTCGTCCTCTCACATGAAACATTTCTTGGGACGTTATGTTCTTCTCATATAATGTCTTGTTATATTCTGAAAGGACGACAACACAAGTGTTATTAATTTTGTCCAAGAAGGGTTGACAATCATGCATGATGTAGTTATTAGATTAGATCATGAGTTTTACCTGTTCGATGATGCTTAGAGTTCCATCTTTCTCCATGAAGCAGTAGTTTTTCTCCAGCTTTGTTGATCCATCCTCATCACTAGTTGCCACCATGCAGATTTTTCCTTTGCCCTTGATATTGTTAAGATCTTCACCTTCATCTCCGGTCGACTACACTTGATGATCCCTTTTTACATGGGCCACGTATGCCCTTGCCTTCTCTTTCTCTTCCATCTCCTGAGTCATTCTAAGATAGAATGCTTTATCTTTTACCACATTTGCTTTGCAGTCGTTAGCAAAGTGGTTTTCCTTGTTGCACTTGTGACAAATAATAACATCATTTTTGTCTTCAGTTGAGGTACCGGAGTCAGTTGACTTGATGGATTGTGGTACTTCTTTGGGCTGATGAGTGTTTTGAGGTTGCAGAGATTGGTGAGGATTTTTAGGATATCGAGAATGATTGTTCTATGGATTGAAGTTATGGTTGAAGGGTGGTTTGGTAAACTGCCGATTTTTACGAAAAGAGGTTGGTGATAGCCTATTGAATTGTTGGCTAACCAGGGCAATGGCATTTTGAATTTCTTCTTCATCATTATATTCTGTATCGGCTTCATAGGATTGCGGTGGGTTGTCATATGAGAGTGGATATGGTTCATATGATTGGGTGGTTTTGCTTTGAGGAGTTTGAGCTATGAGAGCAAGTGGACCTCCGAAGTCTGCACAATATTTTAGCACTGTTGATTCTTGTGCCTGAAGTTCACCATACAACTTGAAGAGAGACAATGTGTGAATTTTCCTATCTCCTTGGATTATCATCTTTGCTGTAGTCCAATGCTTACCCAAACCATTGAGAAACTGAAGGTTTGTTTCATAATTGCTTCAGACGGTACCAACATTTGACAACTTGGTGACAATAAGATTGAATCTTTTGAACGAGTCTTCAAGACTTTCACCTGGATGAGCTTTGAAGTTATTAAACTCATTGAGGGAAGTGGTGAGTTTCTTGACTTGAGCTTGCTCGGAACCTTCATACATGTTTTTGAGAACATCCCAGATTTCTTTAGCTGATTTGCAGTTGATGATGATGTCAAAGTTATCTGGGGCCACTCCACATGAGATTTCATAGAAAGCCACAGCATCACTTTCCATTTTATCAAAATCACCTTTTTTGTTTTTTTTTAGATAAAGATGAGCTTTAGTGGTATAGAGGGCTTTTCAAAATTAGAGTTTTGTTTAAAAAGCAACAACTTTTGCTCTAATACCAATTTTTGAGAGAAGAACTTTGGGAAACACTTGAACAAACGTTAGTACAAGTTTATAGTTGCGGAATAAGTTAATCTCAAAGGATCATGAAAGCTCAACAATAATAAGTTAGATTTGTTAGAATGTTAGTTGCGGAAATGTAAAGTGATGAAATGTAAAGGAAATATAAATGACAAGTTATATCAAGTAAACACTAAAATGATACGAAACACAACTTGCATTCAAACACGAGTTAGTATGTGAGATCTGTTTAAAATGAAGGGGATCTTCGATGATGATCAGTAGAGATATGAGAAAGTAATCTTTATATTTCATATATATCAAAAGATCATGAAGAAGTAGTAAGAGGTAAGAGATAAAAGGTAAGAAGTAAGAAGTGAGAGTAGTGTTTGAAACAAAACATGATCACTCTATTTATAGAGCCTCGAAGACTTACTTACTGAATAAACAATTAATAAACTATTGACTACTATGGCCATACAAGGTCCATTGGATAAATAAATGTTATCACACTAAGTCAGTACATAAGTTAAGTCTTCATTGCGGTTCACTTCTTGATTGCAGTAGCAGGGGAGTAATTGCGGTAGAGAAAATAGCAGGTTGCGGTAGATAAAAGAGTTGCGGTAGCAGAGATGATTGCAGATTGCTAAGTTTAAGAGGATCACTTTTTGCTTCAACAAATATAATAAATTTAATTTGTCAATTTAAATACGAAATTAAATCTAAGGCCTACATGAAAATATAAAATAAAATTCAAAGATAGTAAATGATTATTTTTTAGAATAGCTAAAAAAGGTTTAAATAGTAAATTGAGTATGAATATACATTTATTTAAATCTCTATAGCTTTACAAATAGTATTTCAAATTAACAAAATCATCCAAACTAAAAAATATCAAATAAATAAATTTTAAATTAATTGCTTATAAAAATAGTTAAAAGTAACACAATATCAATAATTATATTTAATTTTATTAGCGTGCAAGCCACGGGTAGAAGTTATTTAATATTGTGATAATCGATTTAGTGTAACAATTACTATTTTATAGTTAATGTCAATAAAATAATCATTTTCAATATAATATATTTTTTAGAATTTTTATTACATAATTTAACCTGCATAACGTACGTTTATTCGTCTAGTATACTATGAAGCAATCCATTTGAATTTAACCTCATTCATTTGAAAATCCTAAGCCCATTTATTTTATCTCTTAATTAATACATTAAACTACTTTGTTACTTTAATGTCAATGTTAATTTTAAATATTTTTTAAGGGTAGCACTTCATAATGATTAAACTAATATAGTTATAGTAAAGTCCTAAATTTCCAAAAAAAAAAAAAACTTCATTTTTAAAATAAGGTTTTGGCATCCAAAATCTCATGATTTGAATAAATAACATAACAATAATTTGGTTCAAGTTCATAAATAATAAAGTCAATCAAAGTTATATCATAAAAACTAGCGAAAGTCTCAAAACAATATCATAACCTTGATACACGTGTATAGTCATATCATGCCCTTCCCTTTAACACCTGAACAAACTAAAAACAATTAATGATAAAACGTAAGCATAAAGCTTAGTGAGTTCCCCAATATATCAGACATTCCATTAAACTTACAATTTTATGGTCTAACCATAGTCCAACATATAACTACTATAATACAATTACAGTCTAACCATAGTCTCATATTCCATTACTATAGTCTAACTATAGTTTGACATACAAATGCCATAGTCTAACCATACTCTCACAAAAGTCACAAAGACAACTTATCAAGAAATGACATCTAATTTCACACATAGTATAGTGGGAAAAATAACCTGAATCTAACAATCAAAACTCCAAACCAGTTCCCAAATGAACGGCTAACACGAACCACCTAATACCATACATAGGTCATTCATTTGTCTAATCAGGGCCGTTCGAAACATATTTAGGGCCCAGAGCGAGAAGGAAAAAAAAGACCCTTAAAATACACAAATTTCATTAAGTTTTTATAATAATTTAATAAATGGAAGATAATTACTTTTACTAGTTACCTAATATATCATTTTTGATTATATATATATATATATATATATATATATATATATATATATATATATATATATATATATATATATATATATATATATATATATATATAGAAAGTCCATAAAAGTTTTGGGTCCCTTTAAAAGATGGGCCCTGAACGGTCGCCCCTATCGCCCATCCTCCAGGACGGGCCTGTGTCTAATACTCATATCCATCTAAGTTTAACCAAAAGTCAAATTCTTCAAAAAGTCGATGACCAAAGTCAATGTCAAAGGTCAACATACTGACGCATCGCGTCGATAAGTGTACGCAACACGTCCAATTAAGGACAAAATAGTTGCAAACCCACAACTAGATGTGTCGCGTCCAAGGGGTGATGCGTCACATTTTATGGGCTGAAGAACTTCTTCCATTAAGTGCTTAATCCTTTAATCTATAAGCTAAGATTTTCCAGAAACCATCTAGGTGATGGGTTTTGAGCAAAAGAACATCCTATGTGCACATGAAAAACCCTAAAGCTTGGATCTAGGTTTCTCTATTGTACATGCAATTCATCCAAGACTTTTAAACCCTAGATCTAGCATACATATTTCGAAATTAACCTAATAGATCAGATCTAGATGATTACCTTTCTTGAATGGCTTGAATCTTCAACTCTTGGAGCTTAGTGTCACAAATGTCACACCTCTAATGGCTTACAAACACCACAAGCGAGAGGATGATATTGGAGAGAGGGGAAGGGATCACAATTTCGGCTATGAACTCTCTAGGGTTTCCAGTTGCCAAAATATGATGCCCTAAGGGTTCAATATATACTTGTGTTGCTAGGGTTTCAGTCAAAACCCTAATGGACAACTTAGGCCTGAAGCAATCCAAGGAACGTTCCGGAATAAGGCCCCCCTTGGACGAATTCAGGATGGACTCCATCTTAATTTTGTCCATGCCCTAATCCATAACGATTCTCTGCCCAATAACTAACTATCACACAATTGACAGTTCCAGTCCCCTTTAATTAATTAATCTCTTTTAGCCACCAAATTAGTTCATAATTAATTCATGACTAATATTAATTAAATAATATGATTTCTCTTTTAATATATTATTCATATAATATATTAATAAACCATAATAACTTCTCTCTCTCTATAAATCATCATGTCAAGTTGCTTTGGTGAAGGCAACCCAAAAAGAACATGCACAACCGGGTCTAGTACATACCAAATATAGTTACGGGCTTAGACACTAATCCAACAGTCTCCCACTTGGATAAGTCTAGTAACTATAAATGCAAGTACAACTTTAGGATGTAATTAGCAATCAGCTCTCAAAGACGCTGTCGAATTCTGATCTTATCAGTAACCTGTCTTTTAGATAAGGGATCGTATAATCCTCCGTTCTAGATATCGTGCGGACAAATACATGGAACATAGTCATACTTATTGTCCAACAGTTTGTTTCTCGATCTCTGGTTCATCTGACATAGAACTTAATTGAACACATCAATTCAGTCCTGACCGGGCCCGACACATAAGTCAAACAAAACCATCGAGGGGCCCAGATATCGCTTTTACCCTCTTAGGATAAAAGGAACATATAAACTTCGACTTATATGCATTTACTATTCAGTCATCAAATTGTACACAACAATGCGTTTTATAACATCAAGTTACTAATGCGTTTACGCATTATCAATGCACAACCAACTTGCGAACAATAAACCATATATCTAGGTTTAAAGACTATATGATATTATCATCTTGAGATCACTCGAGATAAATTCCATGAAGTGATACCAGCAAGCGCGGGTTTAATCCAATGCTCAAATCTTAGTTCATAAGCACTCATGAACGTTGTAGCAAACTTTTGCTATGTCTAATACACTTTAGACAGTCTACAATCCAATTCATGACAATCTTCTTTCATACCTACTTCCAAAGTTTAAGCGACTATGGACTGTTCGAATAATCTTATTATTCAGGTAGTCAAAACATGCAAAGAGAAACAATAGGTAAATGATTAACACAAGACAGTAACTTTACTTATAAATAATACGCCTTTATTTAATCATCAAATGTTAATTACAATTTATCTATTACACGTTTTGAAGCTATCTAATCTAAACTAATATCTTCCTTCAGCCCAATGCTCCTGGCGTGCTGCAAGTGCTTAACCCTACTCAGTCCCTTCGTAAGGGGATCTGTTGGGTTATCCTCTGACGATGCCCTCTTCACTACGAGGAGTCCCTCTTCTACCCGATGTCTAATAAAGTGATATTTCCTGTCGATATCTCGAGAGCTTCCATGATCCCTCGTTTCCTTTGTCAAGGAAACTGGTCCTTCATTATCGCAGAATATCTCCATAGGCTCCTTTATGACTGGTACAACTCCAAGGTCTCCAATGAAGTTCTTCAACCATATCGCCTCCTTTGACGCTTCGCTCGCCGCTATGTACTCTGATTCGCACGTTGAATCAGCTACGGTCTCCTGCTTGGAACTTTTCCAAGTCACTGCTCCTCCATTTAGGGTAAAGACCCAGCCTGACTGAGACTGGTAATTTTCTTGGCCGGTCTGAAAACTGGCGTTACTATACCCCCGCACCCTTAAGTCATCACTCCCACCGAGGACTAGAAACCATTCCTTGGTCCTCCGAAGGTACTTAAGAATATTCATGACTGCGGTCCAATGTGCTTTGCCAGGGTTCCCTTGATATCTGCTGACCATGCTCAAAGCGAAGGCGACATCAGGGCGAGTACAAGTCATAGCATACATGATCGAGCCAACTTCGGAAGCGTACGGTACTCGGCTCATCTCTGCTATCTCGACTTCGATACTCGTACTTTGAGTCTTACTCAACTTGGCATTACTTTGGATTGGTAACCCCCATTTCTTGGAATTCTCCATACTAAAACGCTTTAGTACCTTGTCCAAGTAAGTATTCTGACTAAGTCTTATTAGTCTCTTACTTCTGTTTCTCACTATCCTTATTCCCAGAATATAGGCAGCCTCTTCGAGGTCCTTCATAGCGAAGCACTTTCCAAGCCAGGACTTAAGTTCCTGCAGGGTTGGGATGTCGTTTCCTATGAGTAGTATGTCATCGACATACAATAAGAGGAAGCTAACTATACTCCCACTGGCTTTGACATATACACATGATTCATCCTCGCTTCGCAGGAAGCCAAACTCTTTGACTTTCTCGTCGAAACAAAGATTCCATCTGCGAGACGCTTGTTTCAATCCATAAATGGATTTCTCAAGCTTACATACTCTATTAGGATGCTTCGCCTCGACAAAACCCTCTGGCTGACTCATGTACACATCCTCAGCTAACTTTCCATTAAGGAAAGCGGTTTTGACATCCATTTGCCATATTTGATAGTCATGAAATGCAGCAATGGCTAGCATCACCCTAATAGACTTTATCTTCGAAACCGGTGAGAAGGTCTCATCATAGTCAACTCCTGGAGTTTGAGTAAAGCCCTTCGCAACCAATCGCGCTTTATAAGTGTGTACCTTCCCATCCATGTCGGTATTCTTCTTGAAGATCTATTTGCACCTGACCGTCTTACGACCTGGCACATTATCAACCAAATTCCAAACTTGGTTGCCATACATGGACTGAATCTCGCTGTCCATAGCCTTTTTCCATTTTGCAGACTTCGGGCCTGCGATGGCTTCCTTGTAGCTGTTAGGTTCATCCAAATTTATTAGTGTACTATCACTAATAAACGTATCACCTTCACTTGTAGCTGTTAGGTTCATCCAAATTTATTAGTGCACATCTCGTGAGGTGTTTTTGTTGGGTTTTGAGCATTCTAACACTCCTATGGTGTACATGCAACCCTATAAACCTTGGATCTATGTTTTCTCTATTATACATGCAAATATTAACTATTCCAAGGTTTCATCCTAACTAGCATATTATGAAGCACCTATACTACAAAGTTCTAGTTAGATGACATACCTTTTGATGTAGCTTGATGTCTTCAAGCTTTAAGAGCTTAGCCCCAATAGTGTGGAAGCCTCAAATGGAATCACAAATCACCAAAACACCTTGGAAGAACTTGAGAGAATATGTATGCCCACTAAAATCGGCCCACTCTTATTTTCACACACTTGTGCCAATTTTGTGAGCCAAGGACCCCTTTATATATTATGGAGGATTAGGGTTACATCCCTGTAAACCCTAATACCCATGACCTTTCATTTACATAAGATCCATGGGTTAAAAGCTCCATGGACCATCCATGAAAGCTTAGCCCAACCTAAATGAACTTGGCCCATTCCATATATATAAGAGTCCATATTTAATTAGTTCTTTTTGATCACTTAATTAATTCTAAATTAATTCTTGATCAATACTAATTAAATAATATGATTCCATATTAATATATTAGAACTTATAATATAATAATATAAATCATAAATATACTATTCTCAAAAGACTATCCATATAAATTGTGCCGGTGAAGTGCAACCCAAATGGACCATGCCGGGTCGGGTCAAGTACATACCAAATATAGTTATGGACTTACACATTAATCCAACAGTCTCCCACTTGGATAAGTCTAAAACTATTATTGAGTACGACTTCAAAACCTAACTGGCAATCGTAGCTCTTAAAGCCGTTGTCGAACTCTGACCTTGTCAATGACTTGTCCATTAGATAAGGGATCATATATTCCTCCATTCTAGATATCATATGGATTGAGACATGGATTATAATCATTCTCTCTGTCCATTTGTTGTTTCCCGATTTTCGATTTATGATGACTGACTGATTGAACAAATCAAATCAGTCCTGGCTTGGCCAAGCACTCACATGTGTCATCGCTAAATCATCGAGGGGCCCACAGATATCGCTTTTATCCCGAAGGTAAAAGGAATGGATAAACTTCGACTCATATGGCTTGTTCTACTACTTGTTGAATCATACACAAAGGCACGTTTTATAACATCGAGTTACCAAATGCGTTTTCGTGAAATCAATGTATAACCAACTCATAGTAACAACTCATATCTCTAGGTTTGAAGAATATAAGATATTATCGTCTCATGATCACTCGTGATAAAATCCATGAAGTGATTCAAATGAGCGCGGGTTGAATCCAATACTCAGAACTTATGAGCACTCATGAGTGTTGTAGCACCACTTTGTCCACCAACTTGGACCTCTACAAACCAACCCATGACAGTCTTGATTCATATCTACTTCCAACATATGACCGACTGTGGATGGTTTGAATAACTTAATCATTCAGGAAGAGCGACTTAGTTATTCTGGAAGTCAAAACATGCAAAGTGAAACACAAGAATAAATGAATCAAATATGGTATCAAACACTATGAATATAAATAAACACTTTTATTTATCACCATACTGATTACTCATTATTCATTGTTTCGGTTTTATCAACTTTATACTTGAATTAAAAACACTAGTTGTCCCATGCTCCAAGCATGTACACTATCTTTTTCTTAAACAATAGCTTTGCCATACACCAAGTATGCACTCTATGTTTGTCTATGATCCTTACTTTGTGAAATAAACCAATTGAACATAATTTCAATGATTCTAATTTCACACTCCCAAATCCTTATCGAAAAATGTGAGAATTTCAAATTCCTATCATTTATCGAAATTTGTTTAGATTTTAAACTTATATGCACTGACCCTCCTGTAATGAATATGTACAAAGTCACAAAGACTTGTCAACAGTCATTATAAGGTATTCCAATGGAGATCAACTCCATGGAAACTAAGTCTCATATTCAAAGTACATTGCTTTGGACATGCTTCTTACATTAACTTTTCTAATCTTACACAGATAACTTCCACCTATGGAGACAACTCCATATTCTCATTTTGACTATCACTTCTGAACAAGAGATGCCTCTTTTCAGAATATGTCAATATGGTCCATCCAAAATTAGCACTATACTTCCAACTGTCCCTGAGCAACCAATCTTTGGTAAACCTCAGATTGTCCTCGACAATTGCTTAATCATTTTAGTCATATCAAATTCTAGACCTTTTCCCTTCTTAATGCCTCTGGGCATTTGGAAAAATTTAGAAATGACAAATATTATAGCACATGCAATCGATCCTGTACCCAAAGCAAATGGTACACGATTCATGATGTCTCACATAAAGACATGATTCTAGACCAGTCTTTTGCTACAATATTTTTATTTGCCATGTTTTCAAAATTTGACTATGAAGAGGGATGCCGTAATCATAATCGAATTTTGAGAACGCAATATATAGAATTTCCTTAAGTTGAACCAATCCAACATGAAATTCATATATATATTCTTGACTAAAGATGATTAAGGTCTCAATATAAGCCTTTAGAACTGAAATGAAGTATATCCTCTCCCTTAGTTATAGCAAAACAACTTTTTCAATCCCTGCAGCCTCACGAATTGAAACTTTTGTTTTCTATAATTAACATTGCTAACTTGCAACACTAACAATAATTATCATGCTCCAACTAACATGATGATTATTAGCATAACACTTATGCTCCCACTAGCTTTGACATGTACTCAGAAATCAGCTGGACTTCTAGAAATCAATACTTTATTGACTTTCTTACCAAAGTTCAGATTTCTGATACGAGATGCTTTGATAAAACTTTATCAAAATCATACACCTTTCCTTAGATAGTATGCATGTGTGTCTAAACAATTTCAGAACTATGAAAAGGGATGTCGTAATCATAGTCTCAATTGTTTAGACCTTTTTCCATCTGCTTCAAATCTACTTGGTGGAAGTGTTTCCTCACCATCATTTTCATGAATCGGAGAGAAACCTTATGACCCTTAGATTTTATGGTGTATGTGTTCTTATCCATGTGAATCGTCAAAACCATAGTCACAAGACAAGGATAATGACAAATCCAAACTCATATGGACTGAACTTATGCAATCTTAACTTCTTGCCACCTGGCAGTACAGGGCCTGCCATTGCTTCCAAGTTGTTATGCAACCAATTGAGAACTTTCAGAACTCCTATGCAAAGCCAACTTTAACTGGAATGGGCACATAATATGTCAACACGATAGGTTATAAACCTCAAGTCGTGTGCTAGTAAAGAACCTCAGGTTTTATTCTTGATTAGTTCTTGAAATTCTTTTTAGGATCTTTAAGACTCCCACTATCCTCTTGACATATAAGACTATCTTGCCAAATATTCAAGAGATAGTGCGGATTCTTTATCAAGACAAACACTTCACACAATTGGCCTTAGTTGGTCTTTGTTTTATCCAAAACATCACAACTTACCAATTTCAAATGTACAAGAGTAGGACACTTTTACTCTTACATTTGACAAGTGTTTTAAACCTTTCTTTAAGATATGTCACTCAAGTTACAATCTTGGAGTATGACTCTAAGAATTGTTTTGGAACGAAGTATGACTCATCTTCCTGATCTAACCATTTCAACAATTCATGACTCCTCTTCTTAGTCATAAGAGTGCACTAAGATGACCTTTAGAGGACTAATTGTGATATGATTTCTAAATCATTAAGATGATCACAAACATGATACTAAAGTACTCTCCCATCTTTTCAGATTTGAGAAACTTTTATCTTTCTGCCTAATTTGATTCTTCCCATTCGTTCTGCCATACATTGAGACTTTTCCAATGTTTCAGAATTATACTTAAACTTGTAAGTATAACCACATTTACTAAACTTTAGTAAATCAAATAGTCTTAACGAGCTTTGTGGTGGACATGACCAGTGCACAAGAATGTGTACTCGATCCCTTTAGTCCTTCACTTGACTCACACATCCATGTGAACAAGTAATTAGTCTTGATTTTCCAATGTTTGAAAGTTCTCATTCATCATACTATTCAACTTGCATGATTCCAAGTTTCGGTCCAATTGAAACTTGGGTGATGAGGAACTTTCCTGATTTGGTAAATTTAGACACTACCACAAATGAAAGAATTAAATCCATTTTCCAATATTGCTGTCAGTGGAATCATATAAGCAACAATTTTCCACAAATGCCATTGTAAGGATACTTTAAATAAATAAAATTAAACAATTTTCTTTTATTTTAAAACTTTGCGGAAAAACTTATCCTTACAATCCACATGGAAAATTGTTGTTATCTATTCCTTAGCAATATATCATAACTTCTTAAGCAACTGCTCAAAATTCTGATGCGATCGAAATCCACCTTCACGATCAGAATCAGCATATACATCCTTTAACATTTCTCTCTATTCTTTTATTCTTAAAACATCAACATGTGACCCAGTCACATCATGTAATGAGGATCTCAGAATAGAACTTAACAGAGTTAGATAATGGGCTCTACCTGATGTAGAGTCAAACTTATTGACTTTAACATCCTTAGGTAAATTTGGCAGCTTTGCAATCAATGCCCCTTCCTTTGGCAAAATAAACATATGGACCCTTTGGTAATGGGACTATCTCAGACTTAGCCTTTCTCTTTACCATTTGGTCAACCGGGTTGACTATGGCCAATCCCTTTCCATTGGGAAGAGAATGCTTTTTCTGGATTTCCAGTGTCACCATTGTCACTGTCCATAAATTTTTTTTGGAAGTTGATCTTCTAATCAAATTTGCTTTACTATCGTTCCAAATCATTGTTGATTCAGCAGCACCAAGCAAATAGATATGATCATTAAGGTTAATGTCATAGTCTGTTTCATAGTAGTCACAAAGGAACTCACTATGTGACTTAGAAAGTGATTGAACATCCAACTTTCTCAAGACTTTGACACCCAACTCTCCCGGCTTATCAATATGTGACTTCATCTCTAAGATGTGATCACACATAGACCTTGCTTGCCATTAGGGCTTGAGTGACCTTGAACTTGTGGGTTAGGGAGAATAATTGGAGGAGGTGGAGGAAGAGAAGTATGACTTCCATGAGCCAAACTCGGGAAGTCATATTCATTAGGAAAGCTTGGTTTGGGAAGATCATTGTTGTCTAAGCCAGACATCAACAATGGGAGAAATTCACGTAAAGTTGATTTAAGTCCTTAATATAACACCCAATATGATATATTAAGGCTAGGACCCAACAAACTATTTTATAACTTGGAAGAGGGATGCAGTAATCCAAGCTATAAAATATTTGAAGGTAGGTGAATGACGATTCACCAATTTCCACCAAGATAAACGAAATGTATTATTAGGTTTTAATTGGTTTTGAAACTCCTAGATTCTTTTGAGATTCATTGAACTTTTCAATGGCATGTTTCAATCTCGAGTGTGCCCTTCAGGTTTTGTGACTGGGATGCCGAGGATCACAAAACAAGGTGTGAAGTAACCATGCAAATATACTTGGTACCCTTAATATTTACCCCTCAATCAATGTGCCGGTTAACCACACACGCTCCAACGATACTATGATAAACATTAAGTTACCCTTTGCCTACCTTGTTAAGTCCAGGTTAGTGTGCCGGTTAACCACACACGCTCCACTAACGGCTTAAACAAAGTGCAAAGTGTAATTTCATGGATTAGCAGCTTATTCACATTTTCCTAAGTAACTAAGATTGGGAATTTATAAGTGTTTAGTTACTTAGTATTTATCATTATACTTATACTGAAGGGAGAATTATAGTCCTTGTCCTATCTGTTCGGCTAACGACCCTCCACCGGTCACGGAAGCAGTGAGTGAGAGTGGACACCCATTAAACTGTCATTTTATAGGCAGTAACCTTATACCCCCCTTATAGACCGGCTTCGTGAATGAGGCCTACTAATGGTAAGACGACTTTATATTATACATATCTATATAATTAAAATTATAATACTAGTATAAGGGTTGAATTTTAAACTTTTAAAATTCTAAGGTCTAGTTTGGAATTAAAGTATACATGGGGGGTAACATTACAAATTCCAAAACTTGAGGACAAGTTTTGAAACCTTTCAAAACTCTTGGATTTTTCATAACTTATGAGTTTAATTAAGGTTTAATGAAAAAAAAAATCAAGTTCCATAACTTGAGGACAAGTTATGGAAGACATTAAATCATTTAATGATGACATTAAAAATAGTGACTCTTCTATTTTCATAACCTATGAGACTTAATGACACTTTAAAAAGAAAAACTCTTCACTTTCCATAACTTGAGGACAAGTTATGGAGTTCATAAAAACCATTAA
This sequence comes from Lactuca virosa, assembly GCF_052849685.1. NCBI lineage: Eukaryota > Viridiplantae > Streptophyta > Magnoliopsida > Asterales > Asteraceae > Lactuca > Lactuca virosa. Next base: position 193,830,562 of record NC_136428.1, on the reverse strand, counting down.
GATCAAATATTCCAACTAACACAATAATCAAATAATTTTTATATGATCTAGATTAAACTCATAAGTAAAGATAATTCACATCAACTATTTTCAAGAAATTAGATAATCATATAAACTAATACAAATCTTGAAACTTTGACAATTATCCTTTGAAGACTCTTGGAATTCATAACCTAAAGAGTTAATAAATGAGACATTTCACATCCATAACTTATGGAAGTTTCAAAACTCTTAAGATCATAACTTTAAAAAAAACTTTTGAGTTCCAAAATTTTATGACAAAATTTGTAACTCCTTAAAACCATTTAGATCAAACTTTTAAAACAAATAAAATAATCATATCATTCTATCTTTTAATAAATTGACCTAATTCAACTCTTGTAGTAAAGTGACTCAAATTTTATAAATAATTAGTTTTTCATAAAATCAAGTAATTATCATAAAATTTGATAAACTTCATGTTTTTTTTTCTTTTATTTTTCCTTCAACTTGAAAAAAAAAATACATGTGCATCAAATATAATAGAAAACAACTCATGGCTCTGATACCACTGTTGGGTTTTAGTATACTACAACATCCTATGGTGCACATACAACCCTAAATACCTTGGATCTATGTTTTCTCTATTATACATGCAAATGGTTTCCAAGGCATTAAACATATAACTAGCATGCATTTAACATAAACCATATAATATACTAGTTAGGGAAACATACCTTTTATGTGGCTTGAAGTCTTGATGTATTTGGCCTTAAGAGCTTAGCACCAATAGTATGAAATGCCTCAAATGGAATCACAGCACACCTAGGACAAAGGTGGCTCTTGAGAGAGAATTTCATGCACCAAAACACCTCCATATTTCTCTAAGAAAAGAAGTGGTGATTTTGGCTATGGAGTAACCTATTTATATGTAGGATTCCAAGGGTCATGGGTATAACCCATAATCCATACCCATGGGTTTTATGATCCATGGTTCATGTGGCCCAACTCTTTATGTATCCATACATAAACTTGGTACAACATGGATCATAAGCCCAACACATATAAATATAACTAATTATCATAATTAGTCCCCATGGATTTAATTAGTCTCTTTTGATCACTAAATTAATTCCAAATTAATTCTTGATTGATACTAATTAAAACATATGATTTCATATTAATATATTATAACTTATAATATATTAATAAACCATAAATAACCTTCTCTCAAAAGTCCATCCTAACAAATTGTCTTGATGATATGCAACCCAAATGGACCATGCTACTCTCGGGTCAAGTACATACCAATAATAGTTATAGGCTTAGACATCTAATCCAACAGCTTCCATGATCATAAATTTTGCACCATTATCCCATGAAACCCCTTCTAGACCCCAGATCTGGAAGATTGAACACTTGGGGCGTCCATTCCCCAATGACTAAGCTTCTTGGACCAAAAACCCCATAAAGTGATAAAGAAGAGATCTAACAAGCTACTAAGGAAGGTTGAGACTTGATTACCAGAAAATGAAGAGGATAAGATGTTGCTTCTGGATCTACTAGCTTCCTTCTTAATCTCCAAGCTTCTTCTCTTCTTCACAAGCTTCAAATGCACCGAGTTCACTAAAAAATGGCTCATCAACTCAAAAAAGGCTCGAGGGTTTCATGGATAGGGTTTAGGACTTGGAGGGTGGAAATGAGGCCAGCAAGTGGGGATTAAGATGCTTAAATAGGGTGCAAAACCCCGAAATTAGGGTTTCATCCTGGTAGAGCTACTCGCCGAGTTGAGGGTACCAACTCGTCGAGTAGATTGCTTAAAACCCGCGTCCCTTCTAGTCTCTACTCGACGAGTTTGGGGCTACCAACTCGTCGAGTTGCTTTATAAAAATGAGTGATTTAATAATTAATGTGCACCAGGAACCAGGTGTTACAATTCTCCCCCACTTGTCTTAGACTTCGTCCTCGAAGTCTGCTGCATCTGGAAACAACTCCGGGTAGTGCTCCCTTATCTACTCCCCGGGCTCCCAAGTCCACTCGGAACCCTTGCGGTGCTGCCATTGCACCTTCACTAGCTCAACCCTCTAGTTCCTTAACTCCTTCGTCTTCTTATCTAGAATAGCTATCGGTCTCTCGATGTAATTCAGGCTGTCATCAACCTGAATGTCCTCTAGGGGCACAACTGCCGAGTCATCCACTAAGCACTTCCGTAACTGAGAAACGTGGAAAGTGTTGTGGATCTGGCTGAGCTCTACTGGATGATCCAGTCGATACGCCACCTTGCCCACCCAGGCTATAACCCTGAAAGGACCAATTTATCTGGGGCCTAGCTTGCCCTGCTTCCTGAATTGGATGACACCTTTCCAAGGCGACACCTTCAGGAGGACCATGTCGCCCACCTGAAACTCCAAGTCTGAATGTCGCTTGTCGACATAGTTCTTCTTCCGACTCTGAGCAGTCTGGAGTCTGCTCCGGACCTGCTGGATCTTCTCAGTAGTCTTGAGTACTACTTCAGTACTTCCCATGACTCTCTGACCGACCTCACCCCAACAGATTGGGGTCCTACATTTCCTCCCGTTGAGCATCTCAAAGGGAGGTCGGTCTATGCTGGTGTGGTAACTGTTTTTATACGAAAGTTCTGCTAACGGAAGATACGTATCCCAACTGCCACCGATGTCCAAAACACATGCGTGCAGCATGTCCTCGAGAGTCTGAATCGTCCTCTCGCTCTTTCCATCCTTCTGAGGGGGGAAAGCGGTGCTGAAGTGGAGACGAGTATCCATCTCGTCATGAAACCGCTTCCAAAATCTGGAAGTGAAATGGACATCTCGTTCTGACACCACCGAAACAGCCACTCCATGTCGTACCATTATCTCACGCACGTAGATCTTGGCCAGCTTCTCGGTCAATATACTCTCCTGGATCGAGACAAAATGAGCACTCTTGGTTAACCAATCCACGATGACCCATATCGAATATACTCTACGTGCGGTCCTGGGAAGCTTTGTGATGAAGTCCATAGTGCTATCTTCCTATCTCCACACGGGAATGTCTAGTGGGTGCATCTTGCCATGTGGTCTCTGGTGCTCTGCCTTGACCTTCCTGCAGTTCAAACACCGCTCTACATACCATGCTACGTGTCGCTTCATGCAGGGCCACCAGTAATCAGGGCGAAGATCCCGATACATCTTCGTCGCCCCGGGATGGATGGAGAACCTCGACTTGTGGGCCTCATCCATCAGAACCTTGATGGGTTTTGAGCATTCTGTGACAACCCGAAATTCCTACCTTGTACTGTTATTCAAACCAATCAAAGTCAGACTCGTTTCTGCTACCTCCAAGCGTTGCTTTGAGTCGATTTGAGTGTTCTAAACCTAGTATCTTCAAGTTAGATCTTAGATTTGAGTTCCGCAAGTTCACCCGACCCAAAAATTGGCCAAACACTCCAACTTAAGGAGTGTACGGCCGTACACTTAGGTGTGCGGCTGCACACCCACCCTCCAGCCGCACACTCACCCTTATATATATAAGGTGACCCTCTTCATTCATTCCTTTCATTTAGCTGCACTCTACTTTCCCTCTCTACTTTCTCTCTCTAAAAACCTCATCCAAGAACACTCTAAAGGCCTCAAGAACGTGAATTACTCCATCATTCAGCTTGTTATAGTGGTAAGACACCTTGATCTAAGCTTAAAACTCATCATGTTATTCGTTTTCTTCGTCACTTGAAGGTGTACGGCCGCACACCTTCATAAGGTGGCCGTACACACCTTAAACACTCTCAAATGTGAGAGTTTGGCCTTCATTGTTGGATTAGTGTCTAAGTCCATAACTATATTTGGTATGTACTTGACCCGACCAGGCATGGTCCATTTGGGTTGCATGGCATCATGCACTTGGATAGACTAAATGAGAGAAACAAGACACTTGTGGTTATTAATATATTATAAGTTCTAATATATTAATAATAAGAATAATAATATCTAATTAGCATTGATCAAGAATTAATTTAGAATTAATTATGTGATCAAAAGAAGACTAATTAAATATATGGGTTGATTGTGTAAATCATCCATAACTTATATAGAGGGCCAAAGCTCCATGGATAATCAAGTTGGGTTAAACCCATAGGATGCTCCATGGATGCTCCATGGAGGTTACATAACCCATGGGTCATATTATTCACCAAAATTGGCACAAGTGTGGGAAAAAGAAGGGCTAGCCGATTTCTTGAAGTGTGGATTTCTCTCTAAGTTATTCCAAGAGCATTTGATGTTGTGTGAGCCATTTGAGGTGTCACATTTGAGGAACTAGGCACTCAAGCCCCATGGAGTCCAGCTACACTACAAAAGGTATGTATTCTATCTATATTATTACCCAAGTATCTATGATTGTATGCTAGATAGGGTAATACCTTGAAATATTAGCATTTTCATGTATATTAGAGAAAACATAGATCCAAGGTATTTAGGGTTGCATGTACACCATAGGAGTGTTAGAATGCTCATAACCCAGCAGTGGTATCAGAGCCTAGGGCTGTTTTCAATTATACTTGATGCAACTTATTTTTCAAGGCTGAGAATCTGTCCAGACAGAAAACTCGACGAGTTCTGGCCATAAACTCGATGAGTTCATGTGTTAAGGCATGAACTCGACGAGTTTCATATAAGAACTCGACGAGTTTGTGTCCCAGACAGCATATCTTCGACTGTTTTAGCTGGAATTGGACTAGGAACATTACCCTAAGCTGTTTTTGAACTTATAAACCTATTTTTGATGTGGTAATGTTCATGCTAATCCAATTTCAAAGATAATTGTCAATAGATTCATGTTTTGTATTAGTTTAAGAGTATTGCTAATTACATGGAAAAGTTTGATGTGAATTATCTTTGTTCATATGAGTTGCTTAGATTAATAGAAAAGTTAATTGAATAGTTGTTTTCAATCCATTTTAATCTAAAAGTTGATTCTAAAATGTGTTTGTGTAACTTGTCCTCAAGTTACATGAAAAGTCACATTAAAGTTTCTTAAAACTCATAAAACTTGGCAAAGGTTACAAAATGAAGAGTCTTGTCTTCATTGAATAGTTTTACGACTCCATAACTTGTCCTCAAGTTATGGAGGTTCAAGAGTCACTTCATTAAGTAATAAAATGTGTAACCTTAATTAGTTCCATAAGTTACAAAAATAAAGAAAAGTTACATTCTTTTATTAGTTTAAAGTTTTCCATAACTTGTCCTCAAGTTATGGAACTTGAAGAGTTTTTTAATTAAAAACTACTTTAAACACATAAGTTATGGAATTAATTAGTTTTGAATATTTTCAAAACTTGCCCTCAAGTTTTGGAAGTTGAAAAAGTTTTCACTTATGAATACTTTAATTCCAAGTTAGCCCTTAGAATTTTAAAAGTTAAAATTCAACCCTTATACTTTATAATATTATAAGTTAATAATATTTATATATATGTATAAGAGTAAAGTTAGTCTTACCATTAGTAGGCCTCATTCATAAAGCCGGTCTATAAGGGGGGTATAAGGTTACTGCCTATAAAATGGCAGTTTAATGGGTGTCCACTCTCACCCACCGCTTCCTTGACTGGTGGAGGGTCGTTAGCCGAACGGGTAGGACAAAGACTATAAGTTCTCCCTTCATTAAAAGTATTAATGATAAATACTAAGTAACTAAACACTTATAAATTCCCAATCTTAGTTACTTAGGAAAATGTGAATAAGGTGCTAATCCATGAAATTACATTTTGCACTTTGTTTAAGCCGTTAGTGGAGCGTGTGTGGTTAACCGGCACTCTAACCTGGACTTAACAAGGTAGGCAAAGGGTAACTTAATGTTTATCATAGTATCGATGGAGCGTGTGTGGTTAACCGGCACATCGATTGAGGGGTAAACACTTAAAGGTACCAAGTAATTTGCATGGTTACTTCACACCTTGTTTTGTGATCCTCGGCATCCCAGTCACAAAACCTGAAGGGCACACTCGAGATTGAAACATGCCATTGAAAAGTTCAATGAATCTCAAAAGATCTAGGAGTTTCAAATCCAATTAAAACCTAATAATACATTTCGTTTATCTTGGTGGAAATTGGTGAATCGTCATTCACCTACCTTCAAATATTTTATAGCTTGGATTACGACATCCCTCTTCTAAGTTATAAAATTGTTTGTTGGGTCCTAGCCTTAATATTTCATATTGGGTGTCATATTAAGGACTCTAGATCAACTATCTTGAATATCTTCCAAAAGATGTCTAAGTTCAGACATCTATGATCTTCCCAAATCTCTTGGAACTTTACTTCTTTCACCTCCTCTAGTTATTCTCCCTAACCCACAAGTTCTTGAATAGCTTAAGGTCACTCAATCCTTATTGGCAAGCAAGGTCTATGTGTGATCACATCTTGGAGATGAAGTTAAGTATTCACAAGCCGGGCGAGTTGGGTGTCAAAGTCTAGAGGAAGTGGATGTTCGATCACCTTCTAAGTCACATAGTGAATTCCTTTGGGACTCATATGAACTAGACTATGACAAGACCCTTAATGATCTTAACTATTTGCTTGGTGCTGCTAAATCAGAAATGATTTGGTGTACTAGTAAAGCAAATATGATTAGGAGATCAACTTCCCAAAAACTTTATGGACAGGGACAATAGTGACACGGGAAATCCAGAAAAGCATTCTCTTCCCAATGGAAAGGGATTGGCCATAGTCAACTTGGTTGACCAAATGGTAAAGAGAAAGGCTAAGTCTGAGATAGTCCCATATACTATTACCTAAGGGTCCATATGTTTCTATTGCCAAAGGAAGGGGCTTTGGTTACGAAGCTGCCAAACTTACCTAAGGATGGTAAAGTCAATGAGTTTGACTTTATTTCAGGTAAAGTCCATTGTCTAACTCTATTAAGTTCCTACTTGGAGATTCTTATTACATGATGTGACTGGGTCACATGTTGATGTTATAAGAATCAAAGAAAAGAGAGAAAGCTTAAAGGAAGTATATGTTGATTCTGATCGCGAAGATGGAGTTCGATCGCATCAGAATTTTTGAGCTGTTACTTAGGAGTTATGACTCATTCCTTAGGAATAGATAACAACAAGGTTTTCATATGGATTGTAAGGATAAGTTTTTCCGCAAAGTTTTCAAATAAAAGAAAAAATGTTTAATTTTATTTATTTTAAATATCCTTACAGTGGCATTTGTGAAAAATGGTTGTTTATATGATTCCATTGATAGCAATATTGGAAAAATGGACTTAATTCTTCCGTTTGTGGTAGTGTCATAATTTACCAAATAAGGAAAGATTCTCATCACCCAAGGTTTCAGTTGGATAGAAACTTGGAAATCATGCAAGTTGTATAGTATGATGAATGTGAACTTTCAACTTTGGAAAATTAAGACTAATTCCTTGTTCACATGTATATGTGAGTCAAGTAAAGGACTAAAGGGATCGAGTACACATTCTTGTGCACTGGTCATGTCCACCACAAAGCTCGTTAAGACTATTCGTCATGATTTACTAAAGTTTAGTAAATATGGTTATACTTACAAGTTTAAGTATAATTCTGAAACATTGGAAAAGTCTCAATGTATGGCAGAACGAATGAGAAGAATCAAATTAGGCAGAAAGATAAAAGTTTCTCAAATCTAAAAAGATGGGAGAGTACCTTAGTATAATGTTTTGTGATCATCTTAATGATTAAAGAACCACATCACAATTGGTCTTCTAAGGACATCTTAGTGCATTCTTATGACTAAGAAGGGGAGTCATGAATTGTTGAAATGGTTAAATCAAGAAGATGAGTCATACTTCGTTTCAAAACAATTCTTAGAGTCATACTCCAAGATTGTAACTTGAGTGACATATCTTAAAGAGGGTTTATTAACACTAGTCAAATGTAAGAGTAAAAGGTTATCTACTCTTGTACATTTGAAATTGGTAAGTTGTGATGTTTTGGATAAAACAGAGACCAACTTAAACCAATTGTGTGAAGTGTTTGTCTTGATAAATAATCTGCACTATCTCTTGTATATTTGGCAAGTGAGTCTTATATGTCAAGAGGACAGTGGGAGTCCTAAAGCTCTTGAAAGTTTCAAGACCTAATCAAGAATAAAAACCTGGAATTCTTCACTAGCACACAACTTGAGGTGTATAACCTATCGTGTTGACATTTCTGTGCCTATTCAAGTCGACTTTGCATAGTAGTTCTGAGAGTTCTCAATTGGTTGCACAGCTACTTGGAAGCTATGGCAGGCCCTTGTGTAGCCAGGTGGCAAGAACTTAAGATTGCACAAGTTCAATCCATATGAGTTTGGATTTGTCACTAACCTTGTCTTGTGATTATGGTTTTGACAAATTCATATGGGTAGGAACTCAGTCACCATAAAAATCTAAGTGTCATAAGGTTTCTCTCCGATTCATGAAAATGATGGTGAGGAAACACTTTCACTAAGTAGATTTTTAAGTAGATAGTAATCTTTGCATACTCAAAGTCGTTAGTAGAGCACACTAACATGGACTTATGAGAAATTGCAAAGGTCTAACCAATTGAGACTGTGATTACGGCATCCCTTTTCATAGTTGTTAAATTGTTTAGACACTCCAGTGAGCTAGTTAGAATAATGTGTATGATTTTGATAAAGTCTTATCAAAGCAATCTAGTATCAGAAATTTGAACTTTGGTAAGAAAGTCAATAAAGTATTGATTTCTAGAAGTCCACTAATTTCTGAATGCATGTCAAAGCTAGTGGGAGCATAAGTATTATGCTGATAATCATCATGTTAGTGGGAGCATGATAATTATGATAAGTATTGCAAGTTAGCAATGTTAATTATAGAAAACAAAAGTTCAACTCGTGAGGTTGCAAGGGTTGAAAAAGTTGTTTTACTATAATTAAGGGAGAGGAAATTTTACTTCATTTCAATTCTAAAAGGCTTAGATTGAGATTTTAATCATTTTAGTCAAGAATATATATATATGAATTTCATGTTGGATTGGTTCAACTTAAGGAAATTCTATATATTGCATTCTCAAAATTCGGTTATGATTACGGCATCCCTCTTCATAGTCAAATTTTGAAAACATGGCAAATAAAAATATTGTAGCAAAAGACTGGTCTAGAATCACGTCTTTATGTGAGACATCATGAATCGTGTCCCATTTGCTTTGGGTAGAGGATCGATTGCATGTGCTATAATATTTGTCCTTTCTAAAATTTTCCAAATGCCTGGGGCATTAAGAAGGGAAAAGGTCTAGAATTGGATATGACTACAAGGATTAAGCAATTGTCGAGGACAATCTAAGGTTTACCAAAGATTGGTTGCTCAAGGACAGTTGGAAGTATACTGTTAATATTGGAAGGACCATATTGACATATTCTAAAAAGAGGCATCTCTCGTTCAGAAGTGATAGTCAAAATGAGAATATGGAGTTGTCTCCATAGGTGGAAGTTATATGTGTAAGATTAGAATACTTAATGCAAGAAGGATATTCAAAGCAATGTGCTTTGAGACTTCGTCTCCATGGAATTGATCTCCATTGGAATAACCTGTAATGACTGATGACAAGTCTTTGTGACTTTGTACATATTCATTACAAGAGGGTCTGTGCATATAAGTTTAAAATCTAAACAGATTTTCGTAAATGTTAGGAATTTGGAATTCTTACATTTTTCGATAAGGATTTGGGAGTGTGAAAAGAGAATCATTGAAAGTACGTTCAATCGATCTATTTCACAAAGTAAGGATCATAGACAAACATAGAGTGCATTGCAAAGCTATTTTTTTAGAAAACATAGTGTACATGCTTGGAGCATGGGACAACTAGTGTTTTCTAAATTCAAGTATAAAGTTGATAAAACCGAAACAATGAATAATGAGTAATCAGTATGGTGATAAATAAAAAGTGTTTTATTTATATTCATAGTTTGATACCATATTAGATTCATTTATTCTTGTGTTTCATTTTGCATGTTTTGACTTCCAGAATAAACTAGGTTATTCTTCCTGAATGACTAAGTTATTCAAACCATCCACAATCGGTCATATGTTGGAAGTAGAAATGAATCAAGACTGTCATGGGTTGGCTTGTAGAGGTCCAAGTTGGTGGACAAAGTGGTGCTACAACACTCATGAGTGCTCATAAGTTCTGAGTATTGGATTCAACCCGCGCTCATTTGAATCACTTCATGGATTTTATCACGAGTGATCATGAGATGATAATATCGTATATTCTTCAAACCTAGAGATATGAGTTGTTACTATGAGTTGATAGTACATTGATTGCATGAAAACGCATTGGTAACTCGATGTTATAAAACGTGCCTTTGTGTATGATTCAACAAGTAGTAGAACAAGCCATATGAGTCGAAGTTTATCCATTCCTTTTACCTTCCGAATAAAAGGGATATATGTGGGCCCCTCGATGATTTCGCGATGACACATGTGAGTGCTTGGCCAAGCCAGGACTGATTTGATCTGTTCAATCAGTCAGTCGTCATAAATCGGAAATCGGGAAACAACAAATGGACAGAGAGAATGATTTACAATCCATGTCTCGGTCCATATGATATCTAGAATGGAGGAATATATGATCCCTTATCTAATGGACAAGTCATTGACAAAGTCAGAGTTCAGTTACAAGGTCGGAGCTTGACAGCGGCTTTTGAGAGCTACGATTGCCAGTTGGTTCTTGAAGTCATACGAAATAATAGTTTTAGACTTATCCAAGTGGGAGACTGTTGGATTAGTGTCTAAGTCCATAACTATATTTGGTATGTACTTGATCCGACCAGGCATGGTCCATTTGGGTTGCATGGCATCATGCACTTGGATAGACTAAATGAGAGAAATAAGACACTTATGGTTATTAATATATTATAAGTTCTAATATATTAATAATAAGAATAATAATATTTAATTAGCATTGATCAAGAATTAATTTAGAATTAATTTAGAATTAATTATGTGATCAAAAGAAGACTAATTAAATATATGGGTTGATTGTGTAAATAATCCATAACTTATATAGAGGGCCAAAGATCCATGGATAATCAAGTTGGGTTAAACCCATAGGATGCTCCATGGATGCTCCATGGAGGTTACATAACCCATGGGTCATGGAAACGAAAGGTCACGACAATTAGGGTTTACATGGTGTAACCCTAATTGTAATATACTATATAAGTATCATATTATTCACCAAAATTGGCACGAGTGTGGGAAAAAGAAGGGCTAGCCGATTTCTTGAAGTGTGGATTTCTCTCTAAGTTATTCCAAGAGCATTTGATGTTGTGTGACCCATTTTAGGTGTCACATTTGAGGCACTAGGCACTCAATCCCCATGGAGTCCAACTACACTACAAAAGGTATGTATTCTATCTATATTATTACCCAAGTATCTATGATTGTATGCTAGATAGGGTAATACCTTGGAATATTAGCATTTGCATGTATATTAGAGAAAACATAGATCCAAGGTATTTAGGGTTGCATGTACACCATAGGAGTGTTAGAATGCTCATAACCCAACATTCATTTGTTAGTTGGACTTGGTATTGGCCTTGAAACACCCGAAAAATCGACATTTTTAAGCATGAATGAAGAGTGTACGGCCGCACACCCCTATGTACGGCCGCACACCCCTATATACGGCCACACACTCCCATGTACGGCCACACACTCCCTGACTGCACACACCTGGCCGCACACCCAATGGGCAGCACACCAGGTGGCCGCACACGACCCTGTACGGCCGTACACCCACTTTAGAAGACTTTGGTGCTTCTAACACTTCAATCTAAGTATTTTCTAAGTCCTAGGGTGTTTTTCCTTTCATCATTAGTTGTATAAAGACTAATTATATACATATATGTGCCAATATATGCTTATTAGGATCCGTTGTGCTTGAGTCTTCACTTGGTACTCAGCATCCTACCAAACGAACCTTCATTCGTACCACTCACTGCAGGTGAGTTCATAACCCTACACCTTTTTCCGATTTTTTTCATGTTTTCAGGGGGAGAATACAAGCAAAAGTACAAGGAAACTTGTACTCAAAGTATATTATTTCATATAAAATACTTGTATGTTCAGTATGCTTTTAACACAGAAAACATTTTTACCAAACGATTAAGAAATCAACTCGTAGAAACAGTTTTCAAAACTAAAGCAACGAACTTGTGAATCTTGTCATAAAATGCGATATTTTGCAAAGGATTCATATAAAACATAAACAGGATTTTCAGTATTATTACTTGTAAATTTGTTAGGCTAACTTTTAAGACACTTTCTTGGTAACACTCCCACCGGATTCGAGAGTGTAGGACAAACCCTTGTAACCAGAATCTCTTGGAGGGAGAGCGTGACTATTGTGTATAGATCTATATGGGACTGACTATCCCGCACCTTCGCTGCTAGCTACAGCGGGACCGTTAGGTTCAGGGGTGACAAAGTCCAAAAAAGATACTGGCACCGATACATGCCATATCCAGTCTAAGTACGGTTATGACACTCACAACCTAGATAGCAAAAATTTACTTTTGTAATAATGAAACAAGTGAACTAACCTCAAAGTAATAACCGATTTGATTACTATAGGGCATTAGTAATACCCTTAGGATCTAGTTCACTACCTATTTTATTAGTTTTATTTATGTAATAAGGCTAATACACCTCACAGAGAGCAAACAAGGTTTTTTTTAGAAACTACATCTAACGATACAAGTATGGTAGATACTTGTACACCTCATTCCAGAACAGTTAACCAACTATCAACTTTTAAGGAAAATATAGGATCTTCCTGGGATAACTCAACCTTACATAAACAGGTTGTTAAACAAATAATCGGTTCATTATTTAACTAAAGAACATTCATTAGTAATTCCACGACTGCTTAGTTTATGCATCCAGGTTACATATGAAGAATATCTGATAGATTGTGGAATGTGTGTTTTCCGCCTCATTCCATGTTCCTTGTTTGGTTGTGGGTTTAGGGCAGATTCACACAATCAACTGTCTACCCGATATTGGTTTATGCATAACTAGTATGAACTAAGAAGTCATAGAAGGAATGGGTTAATCTTACTTCACATAAGAAAATATTGGATTTTCTTGAGGAACACTTTCAACAGACATCAAAGAATCGTTTTTACTTAACATTCACTTCATCATCATATATAAGGTTTTCAGGAGAAACATAATGTACTTTTCGAAAGAATAAAGAATAGTTTTCTAAAACATAACGCTTATGAACTCACAAGCTTTATGCTGATACTCTTTCAAAACCTACTTGTATTCTCAGGTCATTAGTAGACAGGTACACGCACCGGGTTCATGAAGATGGAGCATAGTAGTTTCGAGTATTTACTTGTTATCTACTTTTGGAGTCAATCATGTATGATTCAAATGTAATGTCAACCTTATACTATAAATACAATGGTTGTGTTTGCTTTGATTACTATTATTCAATTGTTGTGATACTACAAATGACGTCCTCCACCCCCGAACGTTTCCGCCGTTTCGGTTTGGGGGTGTGACAGATTGGTATCAGAGCATTGTTTATAGTGAACTTAGTATATCAACCAGTAAAAGATATACAACTATAAATACAATGGGGCCGGAGTGCTCTGACTAAAAGTATACTTTTAAAATATAAGTATTTTACGATAAGTATACTAATAAGCATACATACTAATGACAAGTATCACAATAAGAACAAGTAAGAACAAAACAAACAAAAGTATTTAGATGTTGGACACTACAGTCAAACCTGAGCAGTTATCTAATCATATCTGGAATAAATATAACCTGATCAACTATATTTATTTGAGATACGGCCAACATGTGTTTGGGAATGATAGTAGTGTTGCAACAAGTCTAAAACTTACCTAACTACATACACAAAGGTGTCCTTAGAACAAAACATGAAGATAAAATATTATAGGAGTATTTTAGGCACTATAACAAGCTTGGATAAGAACTAAAAGACCTTTACTGGCAGGTTTATAGTTGCAAAGTGCATGCTTCCAGGGTTATGTATAATTGGGATCTTATAGACTCAAAATTTGGTGATCTACGCTCTACTACCTGTTCCTTGTTTGGTTGGGGTTTTGGAGTAGGATCACCTATTCGAAGGTCTATTTGATCTTGGTTATATACAGCTTGCATGCACTGCTTAACTATAGGAGGACCCAGTTTGGATCATCAATAACTAAAGAATAAATGTTTACTTAACCTCATAAGATTCTCTAGACATCCCCATTCTCGCACGAACAACCTAGATATAGGTAGCCACTCCAACCGCCAATAGAGGAATCAAAGAGGAACTATAGAGGATTCATAAAGAGGGTTCCTAGAAGGAATCATACGAAGAGACAAACCCTCAATCAGGAAGTGACGAAGATCTATAAGTAGAAACCGGAGCAGGATCTGCGGTGAATAGGAAAAACTATAGGAAAGTTCAGAGATAACAAATCCCCACAGCTGAATTTAGGACCATCATAACTAGAACAGAAAAACCCTCCCAAGGCGCGTCAGGTGGTAGAGCACCATATACGTCATACTAATAATCAACTAGCTAATATGATCTAGTGAGTTAGTGATTACACTGTTCACACTATGTGTTAGGCTTATCTCCTTTTTCATATACGTTAGTATCAGTAAACCAGATCCATAACTTCATCAAGAGGGTAGTCACTATCAAATTCATAAGTCTATGTTGCATAGATCTCTGTTATGAATTGATTTAAAGTCGGAACATGATACATTCAAAACCGAGACCATTTCTATTCAGATAACATTCGATTCGTAGCTACTAAGGACTTACCCTTGTTTCGTCTTATTAGCAGAACGATGCCACCTAAGAAGTCGAACAGAAACAAGAACAGCACACCCCCACCGCCACCTCCTCCGTATGACCCGGTTGTCTTTCAGGAAGCAGTGACAGCTGTCATGGTGCAGGTCAATGCAAGTGGTACCAGTGGATCGGGTAGTGGAATCAACAACTCTAACCACGGACGCACAAGGGAGTGCTCATACAAGGACTTCATGATTTGCGGACCCAAATCCTTCGATGGAAGTGGGGGAGCCATTGCTCTAATGCGATGGTTCGAAAAGACAGAATCGATTTTTGAGCTCTGCGGGTGCCCAGAAGGGAGCAGAGTGAAGTTTGCTGCCTGCACTTTCTCTGACAGAGCCCTTACATGGTGGAATAGCCATGTCAAGTCATTGACTCTTCCGATTGCAAACGCAATGGGCTGGGAAAATTTGAAACAGATGATGCTGGAAGAATACTGCCCGAGGGGCGAAGTGCAAAAACTAGAGCATGAGCTGTGGAATCTCACCATGACAGGCTCAGACATAGAAGCCTACACCGACCGATTCAGCGACTTAGCTACACTATGCCCTGGGATGGTTACCCCGTAAAGTAAGAAGGTAGAAAGATTCATTTGGGGACTACCTTCTCCAATCCAAGGAAACGTAATAGCGGGAAAACCTCTTACGTTTGACAGTGCCAAACGCCTGGCTCGGACCTTGGTGGACTATGGGATCCTCCAAGGCGTAATGGACCCCGTCCGTAGGACAACAAAAGGAAGGAATGATAATCAAGGGTCCGAGAATAGAAAGAAGAGGCAGTCAACACAAGAACCCTCCGAGGAACAACAGACAAGTACTGCCTATGCTGCCCCGAGGCCAACCACCTCAGCGCTTGGCAGTCGTTATGCTGGAATCCTCCCTAAATGTAATAAGTGCAACTTCCATCATATCGGAAGGTGTCAGAAGTTGTATTGCAAGAACTGGCTCCGAAGGGGACACATCATCGGCTTCTGTAGGGCACCGGCACGACCAATCTCTCAGGTCCCATTCGAGGAAGCAAGTCAGACCTGCCACGAATGTGGTGAATCGGGACACTTCAGGAGAGATTGTCCCTTGGTCAGGAATCCTGGTGAAGATGGAAAAGTGCTAATGATCACCGCAAGGGAGTCTACCCCGGAGACCTCCGAAAGCAGCGGTACGTCTCCCAACTCGAATCTTTTCCCAAAACCTACATTTTCAAGGAAACCATTTCGCGATTAAGTTTTAACGGTAATAGTTTCTTCCTCATCTAAAGTAAGCACATAGTTTATGTATAGAAACTAAATATTCTTTCTGGTAAGCTATAATGGCTTGGTGTAAACATTAGGGCTATATATAATTAGGAACCAATAGACTTAGAGTGTGTGACTCCGCCTTATCTCCTGTTCCTTGTCTAGTTGTGGATTTAGGGCAGAGTCCAGAACATACAAATACATATACATGCAAGAATCACAAAGACATCAAGCATACTAACAACCTTTGGGTACCGTCCTGGCATCGGATCGGAATCCGAAAAAGCATATAAACCTACATCGGGCCCAACCCGACATCAGATCTTAATCCAGAACATACTAATAAACATAAACGGGCCGACCTTGGTGCCTTAGACCCGTTCCTACTGGAGGAAAACTCACCTCTCAAGCTGGCTGCTGGAATCTCGTGTGAGGAATCTCTGATGGCTGCACCAAAGACTCCCTAACTATCATTATCACAATAATCACTTAGTCAAAAACTGATAATCCTTCTAAGGGCAAAATGACCATGTTACCCCCTGGTCAAAGTCAATATTCTGGTCAAAGTCAACATTCTGACCGACTCAACTCGCCGAGTTGACCTATCAACTCGTTGAGTTCTATAACTCAAAAATCCTGGAATCACGATCCAACTCGCCGAGTCATCCCCCTGAATCATCGAGATCTATCTGGTACAAAATTGGGACAACACGATTCAACTCGCCGAGTTCCTCTATGGACTCGACAAGTTCTTCAGTCTGTTTGGGCCATCTTAAGGGATTAATCCCCTACTCTTCAGATCCATGCTCCATACTTCATCTATATACTGGAAATACCCTTTTAAGGGTAAAGTTTCCAACTTTACCCACTATTAGTCCTTCTCAATGAGTTTAACTCAAACCCTAGCTCTTCAAGACATAGATCTTGGTCCAAAAGCCATAATACTCCAAACCAAAGCATACTAACATAGATCTAGGCCTTAGACATCATTTTAAAACGTAAAGCTCCGAACTTTCCTTCCATGCATGGCCTTTTGGGGCTTAAAAGGCCATAATTATTGGATTAGGTGTCTAAGCCCATAACTATAATTGGTGTGTACTTGACCCGAGAGTAGCATGGTCCGTTCGGGTTGCATATCACCAGGAAATTTTGTGGATGGATATTTGAGTAAGAGGTTATTTATGATATATTAATATATTATATGTTCTAATATATTAGTATGAAATCATATTATTTAATTAGTATCGATCAACAATTAATTTGGAATTAATTTAGTGATCAAAAGAGACTAATTAAATTAATGGGGATTGATTATGTAAATCAGTGATATAAATTGTTTGGGCTAATGATCCATAATGGGCTAAGTTTATGTAAGTTTCCGTGAAGAGTTAGCCCACATGAAATATGGATCATAACCCAAAGTGTATGGATTAGGGTTTACCCATGACTTTTGGATTCCTACACACACACACACACACACACACACACATATATATATATATATATATATATATATATATATACATAACCCCATGGCTAAAATCGGTTACAACAAGTGTTCTTGGAGTTCATAACCGATTTGTGTTCCTAGTAATCTCTCTCAAGTCATCCAATTGTTCAAGGGTGTGTTGTGAACCGTTTGAGGTAATTCTATAACTCATATTTATGTTTTTTATATCAATTGTATGCTAGTTGTAGGCTTCATGCTTTGGAAACAATATTGCATGTATAATTAGAGAGAACATAGATCCAAAGCATTTAGGGTTGTATTTGATGCATGGCTTATTTTTCAAAGCTGAAAAACTATTCAGACAGCACCTACTCGACGAGTAGGTTGTTTTTGCCTTGAAATCGACGAGTCCATAGTTGGGCTTGACGAGTTGGATGATCATACATCATTTTTCGGGTTTTTTGGCCTGTTTTGGTTTAGGATCATTACCACAAAATGTTTTAGTTCATAAAATTTGATTTTGTTGGTATGGTAATGATTATACTCATCCAATCAAAAGATAATTGTCAAAATTTCAAGATTTGTATTAGTGTATATCATAGGCTAATTTCTTGTAAATTATTGATATGAATTGTCTTGACTTATTAGTTTAACTAGATCATAGATAAATTATATGATAATTTTTTATTTGTTAAAATATTGATCTAAATTCTCTTTAAAGTCTTCCATAACTTGTCCTCAAGTTATGGAACATGAAAAGTTTTTCCATAAAAACCATATTAAACTCATAAGTTATGGAAAACAAAGGTTTTTCAAGAGTTACAAAACTTGCCCTTAAGTTTTGGTATTTGAAAATTCTCAAATTAAGAAACTCTTGTAATTAAAAATGTGTAACTCTTGGGTTCATAAATTAAAAAAATTAATTAATTAGTTTTTAATTTTGAATTTTTCATATTTAGAACCTTGAAGTATTTGAATAATTCAAATTGCACCTTATGGACGTTATTTAATTAATTAAAGTGTTTAATTAAAAGATTAAACCATCTAGTATTTTAAAAGTTTAAAATACACACTTATACTATATAATATTAAAAGTTTAATATATATATATATATATATATATATATATATATATATATATATATATATTTATAATACAAGTCAGTCTTACCGTTAGTAGGCCTCATTCACGAAGCCGATCTATAAGGGGGTATAAGGTTACTGCCTATAAAATGGTTGTTTAATGGGTGTTCACTCTCACCCACCGCTTCCTTGACTGGTGGAGGGTCGTTAGCCGAACGGGTAGGATAGGACATTAATTCTCGTTAAAACTATAATGATAATTATGAAGTAACTAAACTTTTATTAAATTCCCAATCTTAGTTACTTTATAGAAAATGTGAATTTGATGCTAACCCATGAATTTGCACTTTGCACCTTGCCAAGTCGTTAGTGGAGCGTGTGTGGTTATTCACACCTTGTTTGTGATCCTCGGCATCCCAGTCACAAACTTGAAGGGCATAATCGAGATTTAAACATGTCATTGAAAAGTTCAATGCATCTCAAAATATATAGAAATTTCAATTCATTTAAAACTTAATAATCAGTTTTGTTTTTCATGGTGGAAATTGGTAAATCGTCATTTACCTACCTTCAAATATTTTGCAATTGGATTACGGCATCCCTCTTCCGAATTGTAAAATATTGTGTTGGGTCCTAGCCTTAATATTTCATTTAGGTGTTATATTAAGGACTTAAATCAACTAAACTTGAATTTCTCCCTTGTAGATGTGTAGTTCGGACAACTCTGGTCTTCCCGAATCTTTTGGAAAAAGTCTTCCTCATGAAGATGATGTTCCCAGAAATCATACCTCCACCTCCTCCAATAATTCTCCCTAACCCACAAGTTTAAAGACTTGAAAAGTTCAAGGTCACTCAAGCCCTATTGGTTAGCAAACACCAACATGGAAGGTCTGTGTGCACATGTCTGGAGATGAAGTCACACATTGACAGGCTGAGAATGTTGGGTGTCGTTGCTTCAAGGAACTTGGTTGTTGACTTGGTTCTTCAATCACTTCCTGGTTCATATAGTGAGTTCATTAAAGATTACTATATGACAGACCGCGACATGTCCCTTATCGATCTTACCTATTTGCTTGTTGCTGCTGAATCAACAATGATTTGGTGCAATGGTAAAGCAAACTTGATTGGAAGATATACTCCTCAACCTTCCATGGACATTGACAATGGTAACATTGGAAGTCCAAAAAAGCTTTCTCTTCCCAATGGAAAGGGGTCGGCCATGGTCAAGTCATTTGACCAAATGGTAAAGAGAAAGGCTAAGTCTGCAATAGTCTCGTGTACCATTCCCAAAGAGTCCATATGTTTCTATTGCCAAGAGAAGGGGCACTGGTTGCGAAGTTTCCATATTTACCTCAAAGATCGTAAGGATGGTAAAGTCAAAATGTTTAACTCTACTTCAGGTAAGTCCACTATCTAACTCTATTAAGTTCCTATTTGGAGATTCTTAATACATGATGTAATGTAATTACATTTTGATGTTTTGTAGGATCAAAGGAATGAAAGGAAACTTAAAGGAAAAGTAAGCTGATTCTGATCGCGAAGAGATGGATTTCGATCGCATGGTTCGATGATCAGAATTTTGAGCTGTTGCTTAAGAGCTATGATATATTGCTTAGGAATAGATAGCAACATAGTTTTCATTTGTAATTGCATTGTAAGGAAAATTTTTTCCCAATTTTAATAAATAAATTTTTATTTTATTTTATTTTAAGTTTCCTTACAATGGCATTGGTGAAAATTGTTGTTTATATGTTTCCATTGATAGCAATATTGGAAAATGGATTTGATTCCTTCATCTTTGGGAAATTAAGACTAAATCCTTGTTCACATGTATATGTGAGTCAAGTGAAGGACTAGGGGATCGAGTACACTTGGTTGTGTGCTGGTCAGGTCCACCATAAAGAACGATAAGACTATTCGTTATGATTTACTAAAAGTTTAGTAAATATGGTTATACTTACAAGATTAAGTGTAATTTTGAACCAATGGAAAAGTTTCAATGTATAGCAGAACGAAAAAAGAAGAATCAAATTAGGCAGAAAGATAAAAGTTTCTCCAATCTAAGAAGAAGGGAGAGTACTTTAGTATCGTGTTTTATGATCATCTTAGTGATTATGAAACCATATCACAATTGATCCTCTAAGGACATCTTCGTTCACTTGTATGGCTAAGAAGAGGAATCGTGAATTGTTGAAATGGTTTAAAAGAGAAGATAAATCATACAATGTTCCAAAATCAGGTCTTAGAGTCATACTCCAAGATTGTAACTTGAGTGACATGGTCTTAAGAAAGGTTTATAACACTCATCAAATGTAGGGTAAAATGTTTCTTACTCTTGTACATTTGAAATTGGTAAGTTGTGATGTTTTGGATAAGACAAAGACCAACTAAGACCAATTGTGTGAAGTGTTTGTCTTGATAAGAAATTGCACTAACTCTTGAATATTTGTTGTCAAGTAATGTTTCTTGACAAAGATAATCTTATATGCCAAGAGGTTAGTGGGAGTCTTAAAGATCTTGAAAAGTTTCAAGAACTAATCAAGAATGAAACTATTGTTTATCACTAGCACACGACTTGAGGTTTCGAACCTATTGTGTTGACATATTCTTGTTTATGTGCCCATTCCAGTTAAAGTTGACTATGCATGTGAGTTCTATAAGTGCTCAATTGTTTTCATAACAACTTGGAAGCAATGATAGGCATTTGTGCTAACAGGTGGCAAGAAATTAAGATTGAACAAGTTCAGTCCATATGAGTTTGGATTTGTTACTAACCTTGTCTTGTGATTATGGTAATGACAAATTCACATGGATAGGAACACATACACCATAAAATCTAAGTGTCATAAGGCTTCTCTCCAATTCATGAAAATGATTGTGAGGAAACGCTTTCACTAAGTAGATTATTAATAGTTACCAATTGTGATATTTTCATTCTTAAAATTCAATTATGATTACGACATCGCTCTTCATAGTTCGAATTATGAGAAATGGAAAAAGGTCTAAACATTTGAGGCTTATTGCTGTAAGTTCTAAAATTGTTTAGACACACATGTGAGCTATCTAAGGAAAGGTGTATAAGTTTGAGGAGCCTAGATAAATTCTTATCGAAGCATCTTGTATCAGAAATCTGAACTTTGGTAAGAAAGTCAACAAGTATTGATTTCTAGAAGTCCAGCTGATTTCTGGGTACATGTCAAAGCTAGTGGGAGCATAAATGTTATGCTAGTAAGATAACAATTATTATGCTAGTGGGAGCATAATTTTTATGGTAAGTGTTGCGAGTTAGCAATGTTAATTATAGAAAACAAAAGTTTCAATTTGCAAAGTTGCAGAGTTTGAAAAGTTGTTTTGCTATAATTAAGGGAGAGGAATTCATACTTCATTTCAATTCTAAAAGTTTAGATTGAGATTTTAATCGAATTTAGTCATGGACATATGTGAATGTTATGTTGAAATGATTCAACATAAGGAAATTATATATGTGGAAATATTATAGCAAAAGACTGGTAAAGTATCATGTCTTTATGTGGGACATTATGAATCGTATTCCATATGCTTCAGGTATAGGATTGATTACATATGCTATAATATTAATCTGTTCTAATTTTCCAAATGCCTAAGGCATTAAGAGGGAAAAGGGACTAGAACGAGAGATCACTAAAATGGTTAAGCAATTATCGAGGACAATATGAGGTTTACCAAAGATTGGTTGCTTGTGGACAGTTGGAAGTATATTGTAAATTTTGGAAGGACCATATTGACATTTTCTGAAAAGAGGCAATTCTTGTTCAGAAGTGATAGTCAAAATAGGAATATGGAAATGTTTCTATAAGTGGAAGTTACTCTTTAAATCTGTGTAAGATTAGAAAACTTAATGCAAGAAGGATGTTCAAAGGAATGTACTTTGAATGTGAGACTTCGTTTCCATGGAATTGCTCTCCATTGGAATACTTTGTAATATATGTTACCAAGTCTCCGTGACTTTTGTGCATAGTCATTACAAGAGGATCATTGCATATAAGTTTAGAATCTAAACAGATTATAGCAAATGGCAAGAATTTGGTATTCTTACATTTATGATAAGGATTTGGAATTGTGAAATGAGCATCATTGAAATGTTGTCAATTGATCTATTTCACAAAGAAAGGACCATAGGTAAACACGGTGTGCATACTTGGAGCATGGGATAACTATTGTTTTAATTCAAGTATCAATTTGATTAATCGAAACATTTGTTGGATTAGGTGTCTAAGTTCATAACTATTTCTGGAATGTACTTGACCCGGTTGGCATGGTCCATTTGGGTTGCATGGCATTGCAACATTTGGATAGACTAAATGAGAGAATAAGACACTTATGGTTTATTAATATATTATAAGTTCTAGTATATTAATAATATTATTTAATTAGTATTGATCAAAAATTAATTTAGAATTAATTTGGTGATCAAAGGGAGACTAATTAAATATATGGGGTTGATTGTGTAAATCATCCATTCTTTTATAGTGGGCTAATGATCCATGGTTTATTGGATTGGGCTAAATCCATAAGGTGCTCCATGGAGGTTACAAAACCATGGATCATGGAAGATGAAAAGCCATGCACATTAGGGTTTACATGAAGTAACCCTACGTGTGGCACACTATATAAGAAGCCCCATGGCAAGCAAAATCGGCACTACTATCTGTAGAACAAGAGGGCTAGCCGATTTTGAGTGATAGTGTACTTCTCTCAAAGTTATTCCAAGTGTTGTGGTGTTGTGTGAAACATTTGAGGCATCACACTTGAGGTGCTAGGCTCACAAAGTTCTCAAGGAATCCAAGCAACAAAAAGGTATGTTCTTCTACTAGCTTTTATGTTTCAAAGTTCCCCATGCCATGCTAGTTAGGTTAAGAACCTTGGAAAATCAAATTTGCATGTATCTTAGCAAAACATAGATCGAAGGTTTCTAGGGTTGCATGTACACCTTAGGAGTGTTAGAATGCTCAAAACCCTTCAGTGGTATCAGAGCCTAGGCTTGTTTTCTTGATACTTGATGCAAATTGTTGAAAAAACTCAAGTTTTCTGCATTCTGCGTCATGAACTCGCAGAGTCCATGGGGGACTCGACGAGTCCATGTGATAATTCATCCTACTCATTGAGTAGGTTCTTGCACTCGACGAGTAGGATCCCCTGGATGCAGATTTTCGAGTTTTGCTGTTGGAAATGGACTAGAAACATTACCCTAAACTGTTTTGGTCTTATAAAACTTGTTTTAGATGGTGTAATGGTTATGCTAATCCATTTACAATGGCTATTATCAAAATTTCAAGTTTTGTATGTGTTATTTATGATTCTTGAAATTGTTGATGTGAATGTTCGTAAACTTATGAGTTTGGTAGATCATAGGAATTATTTTGTTAGTTTAATTCTTGATCTTGATGTGTTTTAATGGAATCCATAATTTGTCCTCAAGTTATGGATTACCAAAAGTCCTTCTTTTAAAGTCCATTAATGAACACATAGGTTACATAAAATGAAGAGTCTTTCATTTTAATAAACCATGAACTCATAAGTTATGAAAGATGAAAAGTTTTGAAAGTTACAAAACTTGCCCTCAAGTTTTGGAACATGTAAAGTCACCTTAAAAACTTTAGTTCCAATAAGAACAAGTCGTTTTACCGTTAGTAGGCCTCATTCACGAAGTCGGTCTATAATGGGGGTATAAGGTTGTTGCCTATAAAATGGCAGCTTAATGGGTGTCCACTCTCACCCATCGTTTCCTTGACTGGTGGAGGGTCGTTAGCCGAACGGTTAAGACAATGACTTTAAATCCTCATTAAAAGTATGATAATTATAAAGTAACTAATTGTTTTATAAATTCCTAATCTTAGTTACTTTAGGAAAATGTGAAAAAGGTGCTAACCCATGAAATTACACTTTGCACTTTGCTTAAGTCGTTAGTGGAGCGTGTGTGGTTAACCGGCACACTAACCTGGACTTAACAAGGTAGGAAAAGAGTGGCTTAAGGTTTATCATAGATCGGTGGAGCGTGTGTGGTTAACCGGCACATCGGTTAGTGATAAACAGTAAGAGTACCAAGTAATTTGCATGGTTAATTCACACCTTGTTTTGTGATCATCGGCATCCCAGTCACAAAACCTGAAGGGCACAATCGAGATTGAAACATGCCATTGAAAAGTTCAATGAATCTCAAAAGAATCTAGGAGTTTCAAAACCAATTAAAACCTAATAATTTATTTCGTTTTTCATGGTGGAAATTGGTGAATCGTCATTCACCTACCTTCAAATATTTTATAGCTTGGATTACGGCATCCTTCTTCTAAGTTATAAAATATTGTGTTGGGTCCTAGCCTTAATATTATATTTGGGTGGCTTATTAAGGACTATATTTATATCTAATATAAACTTGTCCTTCTTTTTTTTAGATGTCTTCCAACAATGCTGCTTCTGGCTCAAACCCTACAGGCTCCTTCTCTCTCATGAACCTTTGTGGGAGAGTCATCTTCGATGGATCAAACTTTATGGATTAGATCAGGAACATCAGGATGGTCACTCGGTATGAGGACAAGGAATATGTCCTCGACAAGGAGCATAAGGAACTTGATGAGTCGTCTGCTACTCCAGAGGAGGTCACTGAATTCCGAGCACATGAGAGGGATGCCACTAAGGTGGCATGTATCTTGTTGGCCATGATGACAGCCGAGCTCCAAAAGTCCTATGAGGACTTTTATCCTTTTGAGATGCACCAGGACTTGATGGACCGCTACCAACAAAGTGATCGTCAAGAGAGGTATGAAATCATCTCCTCCATGATAACAACCCGAATGAAGGATGGTGAACCCATCACGGGCCACATGCAGAAAATGCAAAGATTCGTGGACCGTTTGCTGAAACTAAATTTGAACTTCCCCGAGGACTTGGCAATTGACATCATTTTTCACTCCTTACCTTCGTGTTATGATCAATTCCGAATGACATATCACATGAACAAGGAGGAAGCTACACTCTGCAAACCTCAAGGACTTCTGAAGACCGCCGAAAGTGGTCTTAAAGGTAAATCGGTTGTTACTACTTCTACTCCTGCCAACGCCCCTGTTCTGGCTATCGGTAAAGGTAAAGGGAAGAAGAGGAAGAGCCCTTCGAAGGGTACCAAGGGAAAGTCCCTTCATGGCTCCTCTTCAAGTGGAACCAAGAAAGGTTTTGTCACTCCTTCTGCCAACCCTAATGAGGCAGAATGCTTCTATTTCCATGAAAAGGCGCACTGGAAGCGAAACTGCCCAAAGTACTTGCAAGATGTTAAGGATGGGAAAGTGAAACCCAACCATTCAGGTATTTACACTATATTGTCTAATAACTCACCCTATTCTAGTTCTTGGGTCCTTGATACAGGTTGTGGTATTCACATATGTTCTGATTTGCAGGGACTAAGAAGAAGTGAGAATGTGGAGCATGGGAAGATAAACTTGATCATGGGGAATAGGAAAGTTACACCTGTCACCAAGATTGGAGTTTATTCTTTGTTGCAAAGTAGTGGGTTAACATTAGATTTGAATAAATGTTGTTACTCGTCTGAAATGGCGAGAAATATTATTTCCTTTCATGGTTTGTACAAACAAGGTTTTACCTTTTCGTTTGATAATGAATGGGGTGGTATTAATGCTTTCTTTAATAATGTTCTTTATTTTAAAGCATTACCTTGTGATGGTGTGTATGAAAGTGTGTCGGTTGTAGATATCTAGGAAATAATGTGTTGTGTTTCGATTCTTCCACTAGCTTGGATAAAGCATCATTATGGCATTATCGTCTTGGACATGTAAGCAAGAAACGCATAGGCCAACTCCAAAAGGATGGAGTCTTGGGAGTCATTTGACCTAAAGTCAGATGATAGTTGTGAATCTTGTTTGCTTGGGAAAATAACAAAGTCACCCTTCACTGGTACTTGTGCAAGGGGTGAGGGTTTGTTGGACCTCATACATACTGATGTGTGTGGACCCTTCAGAACCGCCACAAGGGATGCTAACCGCTTCTATGTGACTTTTACTGATGATTACAGTAGATATGGATATGTCTACTTAATCAAGCATAAGTCAGAAACCTTTGAAAAGTTCAAGGAGTTTAAACAGGAAGTGGAGAATCAGTTGGGCAGGAACATTAAGATGATTCGATCTGATCGATGTGGTGAGTATCTTAGTACAGAGTTCCTTGACTATCTTAAGGAATGTGGGATTGTCTCACAATTGACACCTCCTAGAACACCACAGCTTAATGGTGTGGCAGAGACGCGTAATCGAACCTTATTGGATATGGTTCGTTCCATGATGAGTCGAGCTTCGCTACCAATATCATTTTGGGGGTATGCCTTAGAGACTGTCGCCCATATCATTAATCTAGTCCCTACAAAGTAGGTTACCAAAACACCTCACGAGATGTGGACTAGAAAAGTTCCCAATCTAGATCACATCAAGATTTGGGGTTGCGAGTTTTTTGTGAGGCGCGAGACTCACGATAAGCTCGAACCTCAAAGTGAGAGGTGTATTTTCATCGGCAACCCACAGAAATCCTTTGGTTACCTCTTCTACAGACCCAGTGATAATGTGGTCTTTGTAGCAAGGAGGGGAGTCTTTCGAGAGAGAGAGAGAGTTCATAAGCCAAGGAAACAGTGGGAGGCAAATTGACCTTGAAGAAATTCAAGAGTCAAGTGGTGAAGGAACCTCAAACCCTAGCAATCAACCTGAGGAGGAAACTCATGTTGATCCGACTGACGATTCGGTACCTCTGAGGCGTTCCACGAGAGTTAGGAATGCACCTGAGCATTACTATGGTTTCCATATTACTGCGGAAGGTGATACACTTATCAGTGATAACACACTGGTAATTCTGGATGAACCTCACTGCTACACGGAAGCCATGGCAGGCCCTGACGCTGCTAAATGGAAGGAGTCTATGGACAGCGAGATACATTCCATATATGAAAATCAAGTTTGGAACTTGGTTGACAATGTACCAGGTCGTAAGACAGTCGGGTGCAAATGGATCTTCAAGAAGTAGACCGACATGGATGGTAATGTACACACTTATAAGGCGCGAATGGTTGCAAAGGGATTTTCTCAAACTCCGGGAGTTGATTATGATGAGACCTTTTCACTAGTAGCAACGATTAAGTCTATTAGGGTTATGTTAGCCATTGCTGCATTTCATGACTATGAAATATGGGAAATGGATGTCAAAACCGCTTTCCTTAATGGAAAGTTGGTTGAGGATGTTTACATGAGTCAGCCAGAGGGTTTTGTCAGTACAGAGTACCCTAATAGAGTGTGTAAGCTTGAGAAATCCATCTATGGATTGAAACAAGCACCTCGCAGATGGAATCTTTGTTTCGATGAGAAAGTCAAAGAGTTTGTTTTTTCAAGGAGCGAAGATGAATCTTGTGTATATGTCAAGGCTAGTGGGAGTATAGTTAGTTTTTTGGTATTGTATGTGGATGACATACTACTCATAGCACATGACATCCCAACTCTGCAGGAGGTGAAGACCTGGCTTGGGAAGTGTTTCGCTATGAAGGACCTTGGAGAAGCTGCCTATATCCTAGGGATAAGGATTTTGAGAGACAGGAGTAAGAGACTAATTGGACTTAGTCAGAGTACCTACTTGGATAAGGTGCTGAGTAGGTTCAGCATGCAGAATTCCAAGAAAGGAGAGTTACCGATCCAGAGTAACGTCAGACTGCGTAAGACTCAGAGCCCGAGTACATAGGTTGAGATAGCTAAGATGAGTCGAGTATCGTATGCTTTCACTGTAGGCTCGATCATGTATGCTATGACTTGTACTCGTCCTGATGTGGCCTTCGCATTGAGCATGGTCAGCAGATATCAGGGGAACCCTGGCAAGGCTCACTGGACTGCGGTAAAGAACATTCTCAAGTACCTGCGGAGGACTAAGGTCTGGGTCATTACACTCAATGGGAGTGATGACTTGATAGTGGTAGGGTATAGTGATGCTAGCTTTCAGACTGATAAGGATAATTTCCGCTCTCAGTCAGGCTGGGTCTTTACCTTAAACGGAGGAGCAATTACATGGAAAAGTTCCAAGTAGGATACAGTGGCTGATTCAACTTGCGAATCAGAGTATATAGCGGCAAGCGAGGCAGCAAAGGAGGCTATATGGCTAAAGAACTTCATTGGAGACCTTGGAGTTGTACCAGCTATAAAGGAGCCTATGGAGATTTTATATGATAGTGAAATTTCAGTTTCCTTAGCCAAGGAACCAAGGGATCACGAAAGATCCAGACACATCGACAGAAAATACCATTTCATCTGACATCGAATAGAAGAAGGGATCCTCGTGGTAAAGAGGGTATCATCGGATGAGAACCCAGCAGATCCCCTCACGAAGGGACTAGGTAGGGTTAAGCATCTCCAGCATGCGAGGCGCATAGGGCTGAAGGATGGTATTAGTTTTAGTAATTAGGTAGCTTTGAAATGTGTAAAGTGTAATTGACATTTGATGATAAATAAAAGTTGTTGTTTATTTATAAGTATAAGTGTTGCTATCTTCTGTCAATCGTTTACTATCATTTCATTTTGCATGGTTTGACTTCCAGAATAATTATGTTATGGTATATCATATTATTCAAATTCTCCACAGTCGGTCATATGTTGGAAGTAGATATGAATCATGACTGTCATGAAGCTGGCTTGTAGATCTCTAAAGTATTGGACATAGCAAGAGTTGCTACAACATTCATGAGTACTCATAAGTTCTGATTATTGGATTCAACCCACGCTCACTTGTATCACTTCATGGAATTTATCTCGAGTGATCGTGAGACGGTAATATCATATAAGTCTTCAAACCTAGAGATATGAGTTGTTGACTATGAGTTGGTTATACATTGATTGTACGAAAACGCATTGGTAACTCGATGTTATAAAACGTGCATTTGTGTACAATGCAACAAGTAGTAGAACAAGCATATGAGTCGAAGTTTATCTGTTCCTTCTTGGATTAGAAGCGATATCTGGGCCCCTCGATGATTTTGTTGTGACCTATGTACCGGGCCCGGTCAGAACTAAATTGATGTGTTCGATTAAGTTCTATGTCAAATAAATCGGAAATCGGGAAACAAAATGTTGCACAATAAGTAGGACATTGTTCCGTGTATTTGTCTGGCTGATATCTAGAACATATGATTATATGATCACTTATCTTAAATGGCGTATCATCATCATCTCAGTTCCGCGAGACTTTGAAGGAGCTACGATTGTTGATCGGTTCCTGAAGTCATTCTTGCAGTTATAGTTATTAGACTTATCTAAGTGGGAGACTGTTGGATTAAGTGTCTAAGTTCATAACTATTTCTGGAATGTACTTGACCCAGTTGGCATGGTCCATTTGGGTTGCATGGCATTGCAACATTTGGATAGACTAAATGATATAATAAGACACTTATGGTTTATTAATATATTATAAGTTCTAATATATTAATAATATTACTTAATTAGTATTGATCAAGAATTAATTTTGAATTAATTTGGTGATCAAAAGGAGACTAATTAAATATATGGGGTTGATTGTGTAAATCATCCATTCTTTAATAGTGGGCTGATGATCCATGGTTTATTGGATTGGGCTAAATCCATAAGGTGCTCTATGGATGCTCCATGGAGGTTACAAACCCATGGATCATGGAATATGAAAAGCCATGCACATTAGGGTTTACATGAAGTAACCCTACATGTGGCACACTATATAAGAAGCCCCATGGCAAGCAAAATCGGCACTACTATGTGTAGAACAAGAGGGCTATCCGATTTTGAGTGATAGTGTACTTCTCTCAAAGTTATTCCAAGTGTTGTGGTGTTGTGTGAAACATTTGAGGCATCACACTTGAGGTTCTAGGCTCACAAAGTTCTCAAGGAATCCAAGCAACAAAAAGGTCTGTTCTTCTACTAGCTTTTATGTTTGAAAGTTCCCCATGCCATGCTACTTAGGTTAAGAACCTTGGAAAATCAAACTTGCATGTATCTTAGCAAAACATAGATCCAAGGTTTCTAGGGTTGCATGTACACCTTAGGAGTGTTAGAATGCTGAAAACCCTTCAACATTATATAATGAATAATGTGTTATCAATATGGTGATTAAATAAAAGGTGTTTTATTTATATTCATAAGTTCTGAGACCATATTGGATTCGATTATTCTTGTGTTTCACTTTGCATGTTTTTACTTTCTGAATAACTAGGTTATTCAAACCATCCACAGCCGATCATACTTTGGAAGTAGGTATTGACGCAAGACTGCCATGAATCTGACTCTAGATTGTCTAGGTGTTTTAGACATAGCACAAGTTTGGTGCAGTGTTCATGAGTACTCCTGGAATAAGATTCGAGTATTGGATTAAACCCACGCTCATCTAAATCACTTCATGGATTTTATCTTGAGTGATTGTGAGATGATAATATCTTATATTCATAAAATAGAGACGTGTCAGTTGTAGCTTACAAATCGGTTGAACATTGATGATGCGTAAACGCACCAGTAAGTTGGTGTTATAAAACGCATTGTTGTGTGTGATTTGATGAGTAAATATAGCAAGCATATGAGTCAAAGTTTATCCATTCCTTTTACTCTTAGAGGGATAAAAGCGATATTTGTGGGCCTCTCGATGATTTAGTGATGACACCCTAAGCGCCTGGCCAAGCCTGGACTGATTTGATTTGTTTAATTAGTCAATTGTCATAAATCGGAAATCGGGAAACAACAGATGGACAAAGAGAATGATTATAATCCATGTCTCAGTCCATATCATATCTTGTATAATGGAGGAATATATGATCCCTTATCTAATGGACGCGTCATTGACTAGGTCAGAGTTCGACAATGGCTTTTAAGAGCTACGATTGCTAGTCGGGATTTTGGAGTCGTAC
The DNA here is from genome assembly GCF_052849685.1 of Lactuca virosa. Taxonomy (NCBI): domain Eukaryota; kingdom Viridiplantae; phylum Streptophyta; class Magnoliopsida; order Asterales; family Asteraceae; genus Lactuca; species Lactuca virosa. The sequence goes on along the minus strand of NC_136428.1, from coordinate 193,799,028 downwards.
TTGCAATAATAGTTATTAGACTTATACAAGTGGGAGACTGTTGGATTAGGTGTCTAAGCCCATAACTATAATTGGTATGTACTTGACCCGAGAGTAGCATGGTCCATTCGGGTTGCATATCACCAGGAAAATTTGTGGATGGATATTTGAGTAAGAGGTTATTTATGATTTATTAATATATTATAAGTTCTAATATATTAATGTGAAATCATATTATTTAATTAGTATTGATCAAGAATTAATTTGGAATTAATTTAGTGATCAAAAGAGACTAATTAAATTAACGGGGACTGGTTATGTAAATCAATGATATATATATATATATATATATATATATATATATATATATATATATATATATATATATATATATATATATATATATATATATATATTGTTTGGGCTAATGATCCATAATGGGCTAAGTTTATGTAAGATTCCATGAAGAGTTAGCCCACATGAAATATGGATCATAACCCAAAGTGTATGGATTAGGGCTTACCCATGACTTTTGGATTCTTGGAGTTCATAACCGATTTGTGTACCTAGTAATCTCTCTTAAGTCATCCAATTATTCAAGGGTGTGTTGTGAACCGTTTGAGGTGCAACATTTGAGGCACTAAGTTCTTAAAGTCCAAAACTACAAGCTACAACAAGAGGTAATTCTATAACTCATAATTATGTTGTTTATATCAATTGTATTCTACTTGTAGGCTTCATGCTTTGGAAACAATATTGCATATATATAATTAGAGAAAACATAGATCCAAAGCATTTAGGGTTGTATGTGCACCATAGGATGTTGTAGAATACTAAAACCCAACAATAATAACACCTTAAAGCTTGCATGGGGCTTCCATGGTCATAAAGTTTGCACCATTATCCCATGAAACCCCTTCTAGACCCCAGATCTGGAACATTGAACACTTGGGGCGTCCATTCCCCAATGACTAAGTTTCTTGGACCAAAAACCCCATAAAGTGATAAAGAAGAGATCTAACAAGCTACTAAGGAAGGTTGAGACTTGATTACCAGAAAATGAAGAGGATAAGATGTTGCTTCTTGATCTACTAGCTTCCTTCTTAATCTCCAAGCTTCTTCTCTTCTTCACAAGCTTCAAATGCACCGAGTTCACTAAAAAATGGCTCATCAACTCACAAAAGGCTGTAGGGTTTCGTGGATTAGGGTTTAGGACTTGGAGGGTGGAAATGAGGCCAGCAAGTGGGGATTAAGATGCTTAAATAGGGTGCAAAACCCTGAAATTAGGGTTTCATCCTGGTAGACCTAATCGCCGAGTTGAGGGTACCAACTCGTCGAGTAGATTGCTTAAAACCCGCGTCCCTTCTAGTCTCTACTCGACGAGTTTGGGGCTACCAACTCGTCGCGTTGCTTTATAAAAATGAGTGATTTAATAATTAATGTGCACCAGGAACCAGGTGTTACAATTCTCCCCCACTTGTCTTAGACTTCGTCCTCGAAGTCTGCTGCATCTGGAAACAACTCCGGGTAGTGCTCCCTCATCTCCTCCCCGGGCTCCCAAGTCCACTCGGAACCCTTGCGGTGCTGCCATTGCACCTTCACTAGCTCAACCCACTAGTTCCTTAACTCCTTCGTCTTCTTATCTAGAATAGCTATCGGTCTCTCGATGTAATTCAGGCTGTCATCAACCTGAATATTCTCTGGGGCCACAACTGCCGAGTAATCCACTAAGCACTTCCGTAACTGAGAAACATGGAAAGTATTGTGGATCTGGCTGAGCTCTACTGGATGATCCAGTCGATACGCCACCTTGCCCACCCAGGCTATAACCCTGAAAGGACCAATTTATCTGGGGCCTAGCTTGCCCTGCTTCCTGAATTGGATGACACCTTTCCAAGGCGACACCTTCAGGAGGACCATTTTGCCCACCTGAAACTCCAAGTCTGAATGTCGCTTGTCGGCATAGCTCTTCTTCCGACTCTGAGCAATCTGGAGACTGCTCCGGACCTGCTGGATCTTCTCAGTAGTCTTGAGTACTACTTTAGTACTCCCCATGACTCTCTGACCGACCTCACCCCAACAGATTGGGGTCCTACATTTCCTCCCGTAGAGCATCTCAAAGGGAGGTCGGTCTATGCTGGTGTGGTAACTGTTTTTATACGAAAATTCTGCTAACGGAAGATACGTATCCCAACTGCCACCGAAGTCCAAAACACATGCGTGCAGCATGTCCTCGAGAGTCTGAATCGTCCTCTCGCTCTGTCCATCCTTCTGAGGGGGGAAAGCGGTGTTGAAGTGGAGATGAGTATCCATCTCGTCATGAAACCGCTTCCAAAATTTGGAAGTGAAATGGACATCTCGGTCTGACACCACCGAAACAGCCACTCCATGTCGTACCACTATCTTACGCACGTAGATCTCGGCCAGCTTCTCGGCCAATATACTCTCCTGGATCGAGACAAAATGAGCACTCTTGGTTAACCGATCCATGATGACCCATATCGAATCTACTCTACGTGCGGTCCTGGGAAGCTTTGTGATGAAGTCTATAGTGCTATCTTCCTATTTCCACACGGGAATGTCTAGTGGGTGCATCTTGACATGTGGTCTCTGGTGCTCTGCCTTGACCTTCCTGCAGGTCAAACACCGCTCTACATACCATGCTACGTGTCGCTTCATGCAGGGGCACCAGTAATCAGGGCGAAGATCCCGATACATCTTCGTCGCCCCGGGATGGATGGAGAACCTCGACTTGTGGGCCTCATCCATCAGAACCTTGATGGGTTTTGAGCATTCTGTGACAATCCGAAATTCCTACCTTGTACTGTTATTCAAACCAATCAAAGTCATACTCATTTCTGCTACCTCCAAGCATTGCTTTGAGTCGATTTGAGTGTTCTAAACCTAGTATCTTCAAGATAGATCTTAGATTTGAGTTCCGCAAGTTCACCCGACCCAAAAATTGGCCAAACACTCCAACTTAAGGAGTGTACGGCCGTACACTTAGGTGTGCGGCCGCACACCCACCCTCCAGCCGCACACTCACCCTTATATATATATAAGGTGACCCTCTTCATTCATTCCTTTCATTTGGCTGCACTCTACTTTCCCTCTCTACTTTCTCTCTCTAAAAACCTCATCCAAGAACACTCTAAAGGCCTCAAGAACGTGAATTACTCCATCATTCAGCTTGTTATAGTGGTAAGACACCTTGATCTAAGATGAAAACTCATCATGTTCTTCGTTTTCTTCATCACTTGAAGGTGTACGGCCACACACCTTCATAAGGTGGTCGTACACACCTTAAACACTCTCCAAGGTGAGAGTTTGGCCTTCATTTGCTAGTTGGACTTGGTATTGGCCTTGAAACACCCGAAAAATCGACATTTTTAAGCATGAATGAAGAGTGTACGGCCGCACACCTCTATGTACGGCCGCACACTCCCTGACCGCACACACCTGGCCGCACACCCAATGGCCAGCACACCAGGTGGCCGCACACGACCCTGTACGGCCGTACACCCACTTTAGAAGACTTTAGTTCTTCTAACACTTCAATCTAAGTATTTTCTAAGTCCTAGGGTGTTTTTCCTTTCATCATTAGTTGTATAAAGACTAATTATATACATATATGTGCCAATATATGCTTATTAGGATCCGTTGTGCTTGAGTCTTAACTTGGTACTCAGCATCCTACCAAACGAACCTTCATTCGTACCACTCACTGCAGGTGAGTTCATACCCTTACACTTTTTTCCGAGGTTTTTCATGTTTTCAGGGGGAGAATACAAGCAAAATTACAAGGAAACTTGTACTCTAAGTATATTATTTTGTATAAAATACTTGTATGTTCAATATGCTTTTAAGACAGAAAACATTTTTACCAAACGATTAAGAAATCAACTCGTAGAAACAGTTTTCAAAACTAAAGCAAGGAACTTGTGAATCTTGTCATAAAATGCGATTCTTTCAAAAGATTCATATGAAACATAAAAAGGATTTTCAATATTATTACTTGTAAATTTGTTAGGCTAAGTTTTGAGACACGTCCTTGGTAACACTCCCACCAGATTCGAGAATGTAGCACTAACCCTTGTAACCAGAATCTCTTGGAGGGAGAGCGTGACTATTGTGTATAGATCTATATGGGACTGACTATCCCGCACCTTCGCTGCTAGCTACAGCGGGACCGTTAGGTTCAGGGGTGACAAAGTCATAAAAAGATATTGGCCTCGATACGTGCCATATCCAGTCTAAGTACGGTTATGACACTCACAACCTAGATAGCAAAAATTTACTTTTGTAATAATGAAACAAGTGAACTAACCTCAAAGTAATAACCGATTTGATTACTAGAGGGCATTAGTAATACCCTTAGGAACTAGTTCACTACCTATTTTATTAGTTTTATTTATGTAATAAGGCTAATACACCTCACAGAGAGCAAACAGGTTTTTTTTTTAGAAACTACATCTAACGATACAAGTATGGTAGATACTTGTACACCTCATTCCAGAACAGTTAACCAACTATCAACTTTTAAGGAAAATATAGGATCTTCCTGGGATAACTCAACCTTACATAAACAGGCTGTTAAACAAATAATCGGTTCATTATTTAACTAACGAACATTCATTAGTAATTCCATGACTGCTTAGTTTATGCATCCAGGTTACGTATGAAGAATATTTGATAGATTGTGGAATGTGTGTTTTCCGCCTCATTCCCTGTTCCTTGTTTGGTTGTGGGTTTAGGGCAGATTCACACAATCAACTGTCTACCCGATATTGGTTTATGCATAACTAGTATGAACTAAGAAGTCATACAAGGAATGGGTTAATCTTACTTCACATAAGAAAATATTGGATTTTCTTGGGGAACACTTTCAACAGACATCAAAGAATTGTTTTTACTTAACATTCAATTCATCAGCATATATAAGGTTTTCAGGAGAAATATAATGTACTTTTCGAAAGAATAAAGAATAGTTTTCTAAAACATAATGCTTATGAACTCACCAGCTTTATGCTGATACTCTTTCAAAACCTACTTGTATTCTCAGGGCATTAGTAGACAGGTACACGCATCGGGTTCATGAAGATGGAGCATAGTAGTTTCGAGTATTTAGTTGTTATCTACTTTTGGAGTCAATCATGTATGATTCAAATGTAATGTAAACCTTATACTATAAATACAATGGTTGTGTTTGCTTTGATTATTATTATTCAATTGTTGTGATACTACAAATGACGTCCTCCACCCCCGCACCGAACGTTTCTGCCGTTTCGGTTTGGGGGTGTGACACATTCTAACACTCCTATGGTGTACATGCAACCCTATAAACCTTGGATCTATGTTGTGATACTACAAACGACTTGGTATTGGCCTTGAAACACCCGAAAAATCGACATTTTTAAGCATGAATAAAGAGTGTACGGCCGTACACCCCTATGTACGGCCGCACACTCCCATGTACGGCCGCAATCTCCCTGACCGCACACACCTGGCCGCACACCCAATGGGCAGCACACCAGGTGGCCGTACACGACCCTGTACGGCCGTACACCCACTTTAGAAGACTTTGGTGCTTCTAACACTTCAATCTAAGTATTTTCTAAGTCCTAGGGTGTTTTTCCTTTCATCATTAGTTGTATAAAGACTAATTATATACATATATGTGCCAATATATGCTTATTAGGATCCGTTGTGCTTGAGTCTTCACTTGGTACTCATCATCCTACCAAACGAACCTTCATTCGTACCACTCACTGCAGGTGAGTTCATACCCTTACACTTTTTTCCGAGGTTTTTCATGTTTTCAGGGGGAGAATACAAGCAAAATAAGAATTTTCCAAGGTTTACATCCTAACTAGCATGGCATGGGGTACTTGTAATATAAAAACTAGTAGAATGACATACCTTTGTAGTTGCTTGGATTCCTTAAGACCTTGTGAGCCTAGCACACCAAATATGATGTCTCAAATGTTTCACACAACACCTACAACTCTTGGAATAACTTGAGAGAAGAACACTTTCACTCAAAATCGGCTAGCCGTCTTATTCTTGTCTTAGTGGCCGATTTTGCTGTTTATGAGGTTGTTTATATAGTGTGCCACATGTAGGGTTATACCATGTAAACCCTAATGTGCATGGCTTTTCATTTCCCCATTATCCATGGGTTTTAACCTCCATGGAGCATCCATGGAGCACCCAATGGGTCCTAGCCCAATCTAGTGAATCATGGACCATAATCCCACTATATAAGAATGAATGATTTACAAATCAATCCCCATATATTTAATTAGTCTCTTTTTTATCATAGAATTAATTCCAAATTAATTCTTGATCAATACTAATTAAATAATATGATTTCATATTAATATATTAGAACTTCTAATATATTAACAAACCATAAGTGTCCTTATTCTCATTTTGTCTATCCAACAGTTGAGATGAAGATGCAACCCAAATGGACCATGCCAAATCGGGTAAAGTACATACTAAATATAGTTATGGACTTAGACACCTTATCCAACAGTCTCCCACTTGGATAAGTCTAATAACTATATGTATGACTTCAAGAACCGACCAACAATCGTAGCTCTTTCAAAGTCTCGCGGAACTATGATGATGAGGCGCCATTTAAGATAAGTGATCATATAATCCTCTCTTCTAGATATCAGCCGGACAAATACATGGAACAATGTCGTAGTTATTGTCCAGCAGTTTGTTTCTCGATTTCCGATTTGTTTGACATAGAACTAAACTGAAAACATCAATTTGGTTCTGGCCGGTCCTGGTACATAGGTCAAAACACAATCATCGAGGAGCCCAGATATCGCTTCTAATCCTCCAAGGACTAGAAGGAACAGATAAACTTTGACTCATATGCTTGTACTAACCACTTGTTGAATCATACACAAAAGCACATTTTATAACATCGAGTTACCAATGTGTTTTCGTACAATCAATGCACAACCAACTCACAATCAATAACTCATATCTCTAGGTTTTAAGACTTATATGATATTACCGTCTCACGATCACTCGAGATAAATTCCATGAAGTGATACAAGTGAGCGTGGCTTGAATCCAATACTCAGAACTTATGAGTACTCATGAATGTTGTAGCACCTTTTGCCATGTCTAACATCTTAGACATCGACAAACCCAATTCATGACAGTCTTGATTCATACCTACTTCCAAGATATGACTGACTGTGGAGAGTTTGAATAATCTAGTTATTCGGGAAGTCAAAACATGCAAAGTGAAACACAAGAATAATACTAATCCTATATGGCCCCAAGCACCTTTGAGAGTAAATAAAATACCTTTTATTTAAACACCATATTGATTACACATTATTCATTGTATAATGTTTCGATTTATCAACCTAATACTTGAATTAAAACAATAGTCAAGCCATGCTCCAAGCATGCACACTATGTTTGTCCAAACAATAGTTATGCCATACTCCAAGTATGCACACTATGTTTGTCTATGATCCATACTTTGTGAAATAGACCAATTGAACATGATTCCAATGATGCTCATTTCACAATCCAAATCCTTATCGTAAATGTAAGAATTCTAAATTCCTACCATTTACCGAAATCTGTTAGATTCTAAACTTATATGCATTGATCCTCTTGTAAAGACTATGCACAAAGTCACAAAGACTTGTCAAAATACATTACAAAGTATTCCAATGGAGATCAATTCCATGGAAACGAAGTCTCAAATTCAAAGTACATTCCTTTGAACATCCTTCCTACTTTAAATTTTTCTAATCTTACACAGATTTAATGAATAACTTCCACCTATGGAAACATTTCCATATTTCATTTTAACTATCACTTCTGAACAAGAGTTGCCTCCTTTCAGAATATGTCAATATGGTCCTTTCAAAATTAACACTATACTTCCAACTGTCCATGAGCAACCAATCTTTGGTAAACCTCAGATTGTCCTTGACAATTGTTTAATCATTTTAGTCATATCCAGTTCTAGTACTTTTTCCCTCTTAATGCCCTAGGCATTTGGAAGATTTAGAATGGATGAATATTATAGCACATGTAATCGATCCTATACCCGAAGCATATGGGACACGATTCATGATGTCTCACATAAAGACATGATCCTAGACCAGCCTTTTGCTACAATATTTTTTATTTGCCATGTTTTCATAATTCGACTATGAAGAGGGATGCCGTAATCATAATCGAATTTTGAGAACGCAATATATTAGAATTTCCTTATGTTGAACCATTCCAACATAAAATCCATATATATATATATATATATATATATATATATATATATATATATATATATATATCCCTGACTAAAGATGATTAAAATCTCAATCTAAGCTTTTAGAATTGAAATGAAGTATAATTTCCTCTCCCTTAATTATAGCAAAACAACTTTTTCCCAATTGAAACCTTTTGTTTTCTATAATTAACATTGCTAACTTGCAACACTTATCATAAGTGATTATGCTCCCACTAGCATAATCATTACTAGCATAACAATTATGCTCCCACTAGCTTTGACATGTACAAAGAAATAGTTGGACTTTTAGAAATCAATACTTTATTGACTTTCGTACCAAAGTTCAGATTTCTGATATGAGATTCTTTGATAAGACTTTATCAAAATCATGCACCTTTCCTTAGATACCTCACATGTTTGTCTAAACAATTTTTAGAACTTTGAAAAGGGATGTTGTAATCATAGTCTCAATTGTTTAGACCTTTGCCATTTCTCACAAGTTCATGTTACTGTGTCGGTTAACCACACACGCTCCACTAACGACTTTGAGAATGCAAATATCACAATTGCTATCTACTTAAAATCTACTTAGTGAAAGCGTTTCCTCACCATCATTTTCATGAATCAGAGAGAAATCTAATGACACTTAGATTTTATGGTGTATGTGTTCATATCCATGTGAATTTGTCAAAACCATAATCCCAAGACAAGGTTAGTGACAAATTCAAACTCATATGGGCTGAACTTTTTCATTCTTAATTTCTTGCCACCTGGCAGCACACGGGCCTACCATTGCTTCCAAGTTGTTATGCAACCAGTTGAGAACTCTCAGAACTCATATGCAAAGCCAACTTTAACTGGAATGGGCACAAAACTAGAATATGTTAACATGATAGGCTATAAACCTCAACTCGTGTGCTAGTGATAAACTACATGTTTTTATTCTTGATTAGTTCTTGAACCTTTTCAAGATCTTTAAGACTCCCACTGTCCTCTTGACATATAAGACTCTCTTGTCAAGAATCATTCCTTGACAAACAAATATTCAAGAGTTAGTGCGGACTCTTTATCAAGACAAACACTTCACACAGTTGGTCTTTGTCTTATCCAAGACATCACAACTTGCCAATTTCAAATGCACAAGAGTAGAAAACATTTTACTCTACATTTGACAAGTGTTTTAAACCTTCTTTAAGATATGTCACTCAAGTTACAATCTTGGAGTATGACTCTAAGAATTGTTTTGGAACGAAGTCTGACTCATCTTCTTGATTTAACCATTTCAATAATTCATGACTCCTCTTCTTAGCCATAAGAATGCACTAAGATGTCCTTAGAGGACCAATTGTGATATGGTTTCTTTAATATGATCATAAAACATGATACTAAAGTACTCTCCCATCTTTTCAGATTTGAGAAACTTTTATCTTTCTGCCTAATTTGATTCTTCTCATTCGTTCTGCCATACACTGAAACTTTTTCCAACGTTTCAGAATTATACTTAAACTTGTAAGTATAACCATATTTACTAAACTTTAGTAAATCATGACGAATAGACTTATCGATCTTTGTGGTGGACTTGACCAGTGCACAAGAATGTGTACTCGATCCCTTAGTCCTTCACTTGACTCACATATACATGTGAACAAGTAATTAGTCTTGATTTTCCAAAGATGAAAATTCTCATGCATCATACAATACAACTTGCATGATTCCAAGTTTCTGTCCAATTGAAACTTGGGTGACGAGAATCTTTCCTTATTTGGTAAATTTAGACACTACCACAAAAGAAGGAATAAAATTCATATTTTCAATATTGCTAGAAACATACAAACATCAATTTTTCATAAATGCCATTGCAAGGAGATATAATAAAACAAAATTTTATTTATTTATAAAATGCAGAAAAAACCTTTTCCTTACAATGCAACTTTAAATTAAAACTATGCTATTACATATTTCCTAGCAATCTATCATAACTCCTAAGCAACAGCTCAAAAATCCGATCTTCGAACCATGCGGTCGAAATCCATCTTCGCGATCAGATTCAGTATACTATTCCTTTAAGTTTCCTTACCTTTGCTTGATCCTGCCAAACATCAAAATGCAACCTAGTCACATCATGTATTAAGAATCAACAATTAGAAACTTAACAGAGTTAGATAGTGTACTTACCTGAAGCATAGCCAGACTTTTTGATTCTTCCTTCTCTCAGATCTTTCAGGTAATCAGGACAGCTTCGTAACCAATTCCCCTTCTCTTTACAATAAAAACATATAGACTCTTTGGGAATGGTACACGGGACTATCACAGATTTAGCCTTTCCCTTTACCTTTTGGTCAACCGGGTTGACTAAGGCCGATCCCTTTCCATTGGGAAGAGAAAGCTTTTCTGGACTTTCAATGTTATAATTGTCAATGTCCATGGAAGTTTGAGAAGTAGATCTTCCACCCAAATCTACTTTTCCAGTGCGCCAAAACATTTCTGATTCAGTAGCAACAAGCAAATAAGTAAGATCAATAAGGTTCAAGTCGTGGTCTGTCACATAGTAGTTCTTAATGAACTCACTATACGACTCAGGAAGTGATTGAAGAACCCAGTCAACAGCCAACTTCCTTGAGACTTCGACACCCAACACTCTTAGCCTGTCGATATGTGACTTCATCTCTAAGACGTGAGAACACACATGCCTTCCATCTTCATGTTTCATTGCAAGTAGGGCTTAAGTGACCTTGAATTTTTCAAGTCTTTGAGCTTGTGGGTCAGGGAGAATAATTGGAGGAGGTGGAGGAAGAGAAGTATGATTTCCATGATCCAATCGCGGAACATCATCTTCATTAGGAAAACTTGTTCCAAGAGATTTGAGAAGATCATAGTTGTCTGATCTAGACATCTACAATGGGAGAAATTCAAGTTAGGTGATTTAAGTCCTTAATAGAACACCCAATATGAAATATTAAGGCTAGGACCCAACACAATATTTTATAACTTGGAAGAGGGATGCCGTAATCCAAGCTATAAAATATCTGAAGGTAGGCGAATGACGATTCACCAGTTTCCACCATGAAAAACGAAATGGGAATTAGGTTTTAATTAGATTGAAACTCCAATTAAACTTCCATTTTATAGGAATTAGGTTTTAATTGGATTCGCCAGTTTCCACCATGAAAAACCAGTCAAGGAAGCGGTGGGTGAAAGTGGACACCCATTAAACTTCCATTTTATAGGCAGTAACCTTATACCCCCTTATAGACCGGCTTCGTGAATGAGGCCTACTAACGGTAAGTCTGAGTTGCTCTTATACATATATAAATATTATTAACTTATAATACTATAAAGTATAAGGGTTGAATTTTAACTCTTAAAACTCTAGGGTTTGGAATTAAAGTGTGTATGAGACTTTACAAATTCCAAAACTTGAGGGCAAGTTTTGAACAATTCAAAAACTTTTGGATTTTCATAACTTATGAGTTTAATTAAGGTTTTAAAAAAAACTTTTAATGGAGAGACTCTTGAACATCCATAACTTGAGGACAAGTTATGGAGTCCATAAAACTATTTACGAGAAAGACTCTTCAATTATGTAACATATGACTCTTTAATGGATCTTTAAAAGAAATGATTTTTGGTAATCCATAACTTGAGGACAAATTATGGACTCCATTAAAAAACATTTAGATCAAGAATTAACTAACAAACAATTTGCAAATAATTCCTATGATCTTACTAAAACTCATAAGCATGAACATCCATATCAACTATTTCAAGAATCATATAAACATACATAAAACTTGAAATTTTGATAATAAGCATTGAAAACGGATTAGTATAATCATTACCACATCAAAAACAGGTTTTATGAGTCCAAAACAGTTTAGGGTAATGATTCTAGTCCATTTCCAGCAGCAAAACTCGAAATTCTGCACACAGAGGCTCCTACTCGTCGAGTGCAAGAACCTACTCGACGAGTAGGATGAATTTTATCATGGACTCGTCGAGTCCCCCCATGGACTCGGCGAGTTTACTGTACAGATTGCAAAATTTCGACCTTTTTCAAGCAGTTTGCATCAAATATCAAGAAAACAAGCCTAGGCTCTGATACCACTGATGGGTTTTGAGCATTCTAACACTCCTATGGTGTACATGCAACCCTATAAAACTTGGATCTATGTTTTCTCTAATATTCATGCAAATAAGAATTTTCCAAGGTTTACATCCTAACTAGCATGGCATGGGGTACTTGTAATATAAAAAACTAGTAGAATGACATACCTTTGTAGTTGCTTGGATTCCTTAAGACCTTGTGAGCCTAGCACCCCAAATGTGATGCCTCAAATGTTTCACACAACACCTACAACTCTTGGAATAACTTGAGAGAAGAACACTTTCACTCAAAATCAGCTAGCCCTCTTATTCTTCTCTTAGTGGCCGATTTTGCTCCTTATGAGGTTGCTTATATAGTATGCCACATGCAGGGTTATACCATGTAAACCCTAATGTGCATGGCTTTTCATTTCCCCCATGATCCATGGATTTTAACCTCCATGGAGCATCCATGGAGCACCCAATGGGTCCTAGCCCAATCTAGTGAATCATGGACAATAAGCCCACTATATAAGAATGAATGATTTACAAATCAATCCCCATATATTTAATTAGTCTCTTTTTGATCACATAATTAATTCTTGATCAATAGTAATTAAATAATATGATTTCATATTAATATATTAGAACTTATAATATATTAACAAACCATAAGTGTCCTTATTCTCATTTTGTCTATCCAACAGTTGAGATGAAGATGCAACCCAAATGGACCATGCCAAATTGGGTCAAGTACATACTAAATATAGTTATGGACTTAGACATCTTATCCAACAAACCTGTCATACTCCGCCCCAGTATGGAACCCAGACCCTCCCATGCAGGGTCAACAACGCTCGGCTGTCATAATTAAATGAGGCCACCCGAACTACGATCCGCTCGCACTTCTGGTGCTCTTCTTTCAGACCCTCAGCCTGCACCTCTCCAGTCCGCTCCAGCAATGGAGTAGTCACTGTCATCCTCAAACATATGTCTCGAATCGGGGCCGCCACTTCCCTGCAGCTTAGAGCATCGGCCACTACGTTGGCCTTGCCCGGGTGGTAACGGATCTCACAGTCGTAATCCTTCACCACATCCAACCACCGACGCTGCCTCATGTTCAGATTCGGCTGATCCATGAGGTACCTCAAACTCTTGTGGTCCGTGTAAATCGTACAAAAAACCCCATAGAGGTAATGCCGCCAAATCTTGAGGGCGAAAACCACAGCCCCCAACTGTAAATCATGTGTCGGATAGTTAGCCTTGTGAGGCTTCAACTGCCTCGAAGCGTAAGCTATCACGTGACCTCGTTGCATCAATATCGCTCCCATGCCCGTGATCGAAGCGTCATAGTAAACCATGAAGTCATCGACGCCCTCCGGCAATGTTAGATTCGGTGCCTCAAATAACCGCTATTTGAGAGTCTCGAAGGCTTCCTGCTGCTCAGGCCCCCAGCGGTATGTCACCGACTTCTTGTTCAGTCGGGTCAAAGGAACAACAATCTTGGAGAAATCCTAGATGAATCTCCGGTAATAACCTGCTAGACCTAGAAAACTCCGAATCTCAGTTGGAGACCTCGGAACCTCCCACTGCATCACAACCTCTATCTTGGCCGAATCGACCAGAATACCCTTGTGGTTGACAAGGTGCCCCAGAAACTGCACCTCACGCATCCAGAACTCACACTTGGAGAATTTTGAAAAAAGTCTCTCCCTCCTCAGAGTCTCTGACACCTCTCTCAGGTGCTCCTCATGTTGCTCCTGAGTCTTGGAATAAACCAAGATGTCATCAATTAAAACTATCACAGACCGGTCCAGCATCGGCCTGCACACGCGGTTTATGAGGTCTATAAAAGCGGCTGGAGCATTGGTGAGCCTAAACGGCATCACCACAAACTCATAGTGTCGATAGCGAGTCCTAAAAGCTATCTTCTAGACATCCTCGTCCCTGACTCGCATCTGGTGATATCCCGACCGTAGATTAATCTTGGAAAACCAAGATGCAACCTGTAGCCTGTCAAACAAATCATCAATCCTCGGGAGGGGATAATGGTTCTTCATCGTTACCTTATTCATCTCCCGGTAGTGTATACACATCCGATGTGACCCGTCCTTCTTCTTCACAAACAGGATCGGGGCTCCCCATGGAGAACTACTCGGCCTGATAAATCCCTTGTCTGATAGCTCTTGCAGCTGCGTAGACAACTCCTGCATCTCAGGAGGAGCCAACTGATATGGTGCCTTGGCTATCGGAGTCGCACCAGGGACTAGGTCAATCCTGAACTCAACCTGTCTCACCGGAGGTACCCCAGGCAGATCCTCCAGGAATACGTCCGGGTACTATCGCACGACCGACACATCATCCACTGTCGCCTTACCCTTATCCTGGATATCCATAACATAGGCGACATATCTTGCGGAACCCTGCTGAAGGTAGCGCCTCGCTCTCGCTGCTGAGCATACTGCTGGTCCACGCTATGGCCTCTTGCCCTGGATCACTAACCCTCCCTCACTAGGAGTCCGAATTCTCACTACTGTTGCTCGCAGTCGATCACTGTCCCATTGGGGATCAACCAGTCCATACCCACTCTACCCTTATTCCCTCACAGGGGAATGGGGACCAAATCCACTGAAAACTGCTCATCGAACAACTGTAGTATGCATCCCCGATGCACCCTCACAACCCGAACGGGCCTATCATCTGCTATCTCCACATCAAGTGGATAGTCTATCTCCCCCGGTGCTCCAACAAATCGCCTGCTAAGCGCAAGCGACACAAAAGATCGGATTGCCCCCGAATCGAACAATACCAGGGCTGATATATCGTTCACTAAGAATGATCCTATAACGAAACAAATAACCATAAGCGATAATCAATACAAAATAAGGAGATAAGGAGAGAATACATACCCGTCACAACATCGGGATCCGCATGTGCCTCCTCTGCAGTAAGCTGGAAAGCCCTGCTCCTCGCCGTAGGCGCCTCTGTCCGGCCCTGACGGCCATCTGTAATCCTCAACGTGGCAGGAGCGGGTGCCGCCACCTATCCTGCTGCTGCTAGACTTGGACATTGGGCCTTTTTTGTGGCCCTTCTGATTGCACTGAAAGCAAATCAGATCTGAAACGGTTGTGGTGGTGGTGGTAGTTGTACAATCCCTGCTCATATGACCAGTTCGTCCGCACTTGAAGCAACCCGAACTCCCCGTCCTGCACGTCCCCTCGTGCATCTTGCCGCACTTGCCACACCGGCTGTGACCCTGCTGGCTCCTCGATCTGTGATCATATACCTTGGGCTTCTTGCCCGAACTGCCTGTATGAACCCCATCTGGTTTCCTCTTCCTCTCCATCTCCATATCCAGCTCCCTCTCCCAAGCCCTAGCAATCATATCCTCCAGCGTCTTGCAGCTGGATCGGCTCACAAACTGGCGGATATCACTCCGCATCATCTCATGATATCGGGCCTTTTTCATCTCCTTGTCCTCCGCATACTACGGAATGAGAAGGGCCCTCTCCCTAAACTTGGCGGTGATCTTCGCTACTGTCTCAGTCGTCTGCTCGAGATCCTGGAACTCCCTAGCAAGCTGTTGCACCTCAATCACAGGTGCAAACTCGGCCATGAACCTGGCCAAAAAATCACTCCAGGTCATAACATCTAGAACCGCATCATCCCTAATGGCTCGTCCGACCTCCTCCCACCAGTCATGTGCCATGTCCTTCAAAAAACAGGATGCAAGTCGGACCTTGTCCCCCTCGGGACATCTGCTCGTACGGAACGTGTTGGCGACATCAGCCAACCATCTGTTGCTAGCAATGGGGTCCCGAACCCCATGATATTCGGGAGCTCCACAAGCCCTGAACTCTCTAAATATCAGTGTGCGCGACCCCATCATGGTCGCCACCTCGATGAGGAATGCACTCAGTCTCTCATCCAAATGCTCCATAATTCCCTCCTTGATCGTACCGAAGATCACATGAGTCTGGTTTAAAATACTGCGTGTGATCTCAGACGAAATGAACTCTCTCGTCTGCTCATCTAGCTGCCCGGCTCCAGAGGCCGAGCCTGATCCCTCTCTGGTGCCTGAAGTGCCCACTGGCCTGGTGCGTAGCATCACCATACTGAAAATACACCATAACAAACATCATAATACTCATCATCGCTCGAGGGATCTCACACACTACAAGTTTCCTGGATTCATCTCAGCTTTCCTTAATTCGAGTACGGATCATCTGCTTTCAGTAGTACGGGCTGATACTACCTTCCACATCTATCCGTAATTTCCTCAAGAACCGCCTCGACTCCACCAAGTCCCTTCTACTACTACTTCTTTTCTCACGCTAATCTCATCCTAGTCTTTCCCTAGGGTAATCACCAACCCACTCTCCGCCATCAGCTACATAAGAAGTCCCTACTATCTCCTCCTAACTAGCTCGCGAGTACCATTACATATCACTAAGACTAGATAATTCTTCGAATGAGAGGTCCTACCCTACAACGGTTAGACTCAAACGAGAGCTGCGAAATAGAGCTAAACCTAACCTTCTAAAATTATTTAATCATCGCAATATGTAACTTAACATATTCGTTTACTAGTTAGTTAGAGATAACTAGAACTCCTAAAAGCACAAAGCAGCATCATTCGACCATTGAGTACACATAATCAAGCATCTCCTATTCATGCCATCATATTACTGATTAATCAGTACTAGCATACAGTTCAATAATCTCATACAACAGGCATGTAAGGCATCCTTCCTAGATCCTTAGCCCTAAACTAGCATGCAGTTCTCATATACATATAACAGGCATACAAGGCATCCTTCTTAGATCATTAGCCCTAAAATAGCATGATGTTCTCATAATCATATCATAACATAAACTTGTATGGGTAGTTTGGGAGTACTTACTTGAGCTCGGCTGATTGCATGCACCACACCCTTTTCTTTTTTTTTCAAACTTCTTTTCTCTTTTCAAAATTCTTTTCTTTTTCTCAAAGTTCTTTTTATAAAATGATTATTATTTGAAAATTTTCACACCAAGTCATCAGTTTGAGTTCAGAAACACCCGAGAGTGTACCTGAATCCCTTAAACCAAGGCTCTGATACCAACTTGAAACATCCCAAAATTATAGCCCAAAAATTTCGTTTTAATTCATTAATAAAAACCATAAATATCATCCATAATATAAAAGTCATAAATCATGTATCTCGAAAATATCATAATATTTGTCAATGTATCAAAATCATATATCAAAACATCAGAGTGAATCCTCCCAGGCTAAAAATTGTGGTGTGTGCCATGCGGTCATCCCGAGCTCTTCCCTTTACTAGCGGAAGTACCTAAAACCAAAAATGAGAACTGTAAGCACGAAGCTTAGTGAGTCTCCCAAACTACCACATACCATACACATAATCACATAATCGCATACATTGGGCCCCGCCCTGCTACCTCGGGCACTGCCCGACATCGGCTTGTCCGTCATCGGGCCACGCACGGCATCATACCACATCTGGCATCGGGCCCCGCCCGGCATCGAGCAAAGCTCGACATACATATGAGCATAACTACTATTACACACAATCATAAGCATAACCACTTAACTATAGACACATAGACATTCCTCGGGCCCCGCCCGGCATCGGACCGCAATCCGAAAACATGAAAACGTTCCTTGGGAACGACCTTGACATCGGACCGTAGTCTGGAACATACAAATACATGTACATGCAAGAATCACAAAGACATCAAGCATAATAAAACCTTCGGGTACTGTGCCGGCATCAGATCAAAATCCAGAAAAGCATATAAACCTACATCGGGCCCCGCCTGGCATCAGATCTTAATCCGAAACATACTAACAAACATAAACGGGCCGGCCTTGGTGCCTTAGACTTGTTCCTACTAGAGGAAAACTCACCTCTCAAGCTGGCTGATGAAATCTCGTGTGAGGAATCTCTGATGGCTGCTCCAACGACTCCTCAACTATCATTATCATAATAATCACTTAGTCAAAAACTGATAATCCTTCTAAGGGTAAAATGACCATTTTACCCCTGGTCAAAGTCAACATTCTGGTCAAAGTCAACATTCTGACCGACTCAACTCGCCGAGTTCTATAACTCAAAAATCTTGGAATCACGATCCAACTCGTCGAGTCATCCCCTGACTCGTCGAGTTCTATTTGGTACATAATCGGGACAACACGATTCAATTCGTCGAGTTCCTCTATGGACTCGACGAGTTCTTCAGTCTGTTTGGGCCATCTTAAGGGATTAAGCCCCTACTCTTCAGATCCATGCTCCATACTTCATCTACATACTGGAAATACCCTTTTAAGGGTAAAGTTTCCAACTTTACCCATAATTAGTCCTTCTCAATGAGTTTAACTCAAACCCTAGCTCTTCAAGACATAGATCATGGTCCAAAAGTCATAATTGATAATACTCCAAACCAAAGCATACTAACATAGATCTAGGCCTTAGACATCATTTTAACATGTAAAGCTCCGAACTTTCCTTCCATGTATGGCCTTTTGGGGCTTAAAAGGCCATAATAACACCTTAAAGCTTGCATGGGGCTTCCATGGTCATAAAGTTTGCACCTTTATGCCATGAAACCCCTTCTAGACCCCAGATCTGGAAGGTAGAACACTTGGGACGTCCATTCCCCAAGCACTAAGCTTCTTGGACAAAAAAAACCCATAAAGTGATAAAGAAGAGATCTAACAAGCTACTAAGCAAGGTTGAGACTTGATTACCAGAAAATGAAGAGGATAAGATGTTGCTTCTGGATCTACTAGCTTCCTTTTGAATCTCCAAGCTTCTTCTCTTCTTCACAAGCTTCAAATGGACAAAGTTCACTAAAAAATGGCTCATAAACTCACAAAAGGCTATAGGGTTTCGTGGATTAGGGTTTGGGACTTAGAGGCTGGAAATGAGGCCAGCAAGTGGGGATTAATATGCTTATATAGGGTGCAAAACCCCGAAATTAGGGTTTCATTCTGGCAGACCTACTCGTCGAGTTGAGGGTCCCAACTCGTCGAGTAGATTGCTTAAAACCCACATCCCTTCTAGTCTCTACTCGACGAGTTTGGGGCTACCAACTCGTCGAGTTGCTTTGTAAATATGAGTGATTTAATAATTAATGCATACCAGGAACCAGGCGTTACAAGTGGTCACGACGTGAGAGTGCCGATTGACCATTTGACCCGTATTCTCGAACCTCACGACGTGAGGCATAAGGTCTCACGACGTGAGTCATGCCTGATGACCTAAACCCCTAATTTTTGAGTATTTAATAGAATAAGAGGGCTAGGATCGCCCATCCTGAGTCTCTCTCACTCTCTAGCCCCCTGAAAACCCTAACTTCGACCTCCTTGAGACTTTAGGCCATCGTCGGTTATTTTGAAGAGCTTACATAGAGGTTTTTGGATCTTTGAAGTGGAAGAAGGCTCTTGTGGTGCTTCATTTTGGCAATCTAGCTTTTACCTCTTGGATTTGCTGAGCTTTTGAGCATTTGTAAGTCATAAAGCTCTTATCTTTTTGCCCTAAGCATGCTAGATCCAAGCTTTGGAACCTTTCTTTGCATGGTTGGTTTGTTTAACATGCATGAGATCTATAAAGTTGGCAACTTTATGGACCATTGAGACATCTTCTATATATGAGTCCTTGGATATAAGTTTTGGTGTGGGTTTTGGACTCCAAGCTTGAGTCTTGATCTCTATACGCTTCTTTTGACCTAGTTAGTGTCTAAATCATGCATTGGACATGCATGGCTGAAAAGCTACGATTTTTATGGTCCTTGGGGTCGAGGAAGGTGTTATGTAAAGTCCTAAAGTATGTCTTAAAGGATTAAGAGCTTAATGCTCAAATTTGGCCAGAACCGATCTCACGACATGAGAAATGGAACCTTACAACGTGAGAAAGGTGGTTGTCCCGATCTGAGGATCCTATTGCATGAGTGAAATTGAGTCGAATCACTGAGTGGGTCCGGGTCGAGTCTATCCTCACGACGTGAGACTTAGTGGTCATGACGTGAGGGTGAACTAAGGAGAAAGTTGACCTTTGACCCTAGGCGTTGACTTTTGATCATAGTTGAGTTTTGGTCAAGTCTTAGATTTGAAGGGTAGATCTAAGGTTTGCCTTGCATGATTATCTCGGTGTGGAATACCACCAGTGTAGCTGATCGTGGGAGCATCAGTAGTTGATTGTCTGTTGAGAAGTAAGTTTCATTCACTGTATCGGTGGGTCGATGGCACCAATGTCGGACCACTAGTTCATTATGTAGTATGATGATTGTCTTCGTGACAACTATCAGTTATGCTTGTATTTGCTTGATGACTCTGTGATTCTTTGTGATGATATTATATGGTAGTGGTAGGGGGTAAAATAGACCCGGTATCCGATAGAAATAGACCGAAGGGGATTGCAAGCACCCATATATGCTTGATAGTATCCGGTTGAAATAGACCGAAGGGGGTTTCAAGCACCCATATATGCTTGATAGTATCCCGTTGAAATAGACCGAAGGGGATTGCAAGCACCCAGATATGCTTCGCTGTATGTTTGTATGGTATGTGGTATTTTGGGGGAACTCATTAATCTTTGTGCTTACAGTTTTTACTTTATGTTTCAGGTACTTCCAATTCGAAGGGGAAGGGCCCGACTTGATCGCATCGCATCACCCTATGGTTTCCGCATTTTGAGATTTTGGGAATTTGTACTCTGATAACATGTTACTATGATACACTTTCGACTATTTTGTTACTAGTATCGTATGATTTGAATGAAGTTAAAAACAAAAATTTTATCTGTATTTTTTTGGGATGTTACAAATGAGGGTAAGAACGATTAAACCTGTTTCGACGAGGTACGTTGGGCATACGGATCATGTATGCGGGGCGTCCTCGGTGAGGCTTTAATCCGAAATCAGGACTTTTTCTCGTTACGCGGGGCGTACCAGCACTTACGATGGGCATAAATTTGTGACTTTTTTTTCTTTTTGTACATTTTATTTATTTATTTATTTTCAATTTTCAATTAACTGACTATACTTTAAGTATTATTAATTAATCATAAATACAAAATTTAATATTTACATATCAAATTTATATAAAATATAATCTATATATAAAAAAACTAATAAGTTGAAGTGTATTTTTGTTCTAAGCTAAAGAAATATACTTATACTATTACACATACTAGAAATATATTTTTTAAATAAAAATAAAGTAAGAGATGGTCTGATGTTAGAGAGGCAAGCGACATTGTCCTAATGCTTTTTTTTTTTTTTTTTTTTTTTTTTTTTTTTTTTTTTTTGTAGATTTGAGAAATTTGACCAAATATTTCATGTAATTTTGTGGTGTACAGAATTTAAATATTCTTCAATCTTTTGTTTCTATTTATTTAAAATGATGACAAATGTATAAATTTAAAAGCTCATTCAAATTTAAATTAAATTAAAATACAATTGTTATCATCTAAAATAGATTAAAAGATAGTGGAAACAAAGAATAGAAGGATATTTAATTTCTCTGTGTTATATATTATGTTTAGTTAGTAATGTAATTAATATATATATATATATATATATATATATATATATATTTAAACGAAATACGTATCGGCCATTAAAAGTTATTTGAAGTGTATTTACATATTTGGAATCTTTTAAATTATTATATTAAACAATTAATTATTTATTTGTTCGTGAAATTATAATTATGTGAAATTTAATAGTTATTTATAAATTTTGAAAAATAAGAATAAAGGTATTAAAGAGTTCACACGTTTAGGGCTGTTCACTATTTGGATAAAACCGAATTGTCCAATTGGACAATTTGGATTGGACTATTTGGTTCGGATATTCGGATTTTTGAATTGGCTTTCAACAAAACCGAATTATTATTTTGGATTTCGGATTGGTTTTGGTTTATAAAATAAGAACCGAATAGTCCAAAAAAACCGAATTATAAAAACTGATCCAACTGAATTGTAATTGGATCGGATCGGATCAGATTTGAATTTAGTTTGGACTATTCAGATTCGTGTTTTGAAAACCGAAATCAATTTGGATTCACTTGATTAGATCGGATCAAACCGATCCATCCAAACGAACACCCCTACACACGTTCATTTTTAAGCCATTATAAAAATTAAATATTTTGATTTCATATACAGTAGTATTTCTATTTTTGCCACCTCTAATTGTTTGGTATTTGCTCCTCTTATTATTTGGCTTGATTATTATTATTTGCTCCACTTTGTAGCCATCAAAAATGGTTTTTAGAATATGCAGCGAATCAAAAAAATATTTTAAAGATTTATGATATAAAAACATAGACATTTATAAGTGTACAATATATATATATATATATATATATATATATATATATATATATATATATATATATATATAGTTGCATCAAAAGGTAAATCTATATGTGCACCCTAATTACTTCTTGTACTCCTAATTAATCTTTTGTTTTATTCTTCTGTCTTTTTAGTTTTTTTTATTTTGTAATTTATTTTCTTTTGATTTTCTTTATAGTTTTATTTGATTTATTTGACTTTATTATTATTATTATTACTATTATTATTATTATTATTATTGTTGTTGGTTTGTTTCACTAATTGTATTGAAGTGTAATGGGTTTGACTTGTTGACCAAAAATCAATCTTGATGAATATTAAACAAATAAGAAATGTGCGGAGTGGACACTTGTGGGTTCGGGGGCAGCGCCCCTGGGAGCGGGGTCCAAGGGGCGGCGGCCCCTGACTGGGTCGAAAATCCAAATTTTGAATATTTGACCCGTTTTTGGCTTTGCATTAATCCATATAGAAAACCCGGATTTATGACAGTTTTAACTGTTGAAAAAAAAACTATTTTATGACAGTTTTAACTGTTTTCAGACAAAGAAAGTTTTTAACCAATTTTGGTCAGTTTTCTGGTATTCACAAAATTAATAAATCTTATTATCCGTTCTTTTCTCTTCTGAGTCTTATCCAATCAAAGATTCGGGAGTACCACCCGAATATTTTGATTTGATAGTGAAATCACAATTCTCAGAATATTCAAGTGCCTTTATTACCCTGAATTTCTAACAATTATTATTATTATTATTATTATTATTATTATTATTATTATTATTATTATTATTTACTGTTTGTTTTTCTTACTAGTTGTGTTAAAGGGATATACTAAATAATATAGGGTAACACCCGATTTATATGATAGAACGTTTAAAGTGGTGAATGGATCAAGGTTTAGGTTAACGAGAGAGATTCTCCTAATCCATTTTACTATTACTAATAATTATAGGTGGCAGGGAGATTTATTCAAACCCACCTTCACGTACATTAAGGAATCGCATAGGTTCTCGTTGATTATATAATTTCAAAATTAAAGAACAATAGGTGGGTTTTGTGTCACAGCCTTTTGAATATGAGTTTTTCGATAACTTTATCATCAACTACATTAATAGTTTAAGATTTTTTTTTCCTATCTATTTTCATACCCATATTTGAAAGTCCTGATAATTCTTATCATAGAAAATTTCGATTAGTATTAGCTTTTCCCCTATTTTATATGTACTTGTTTGTTTATCAACATCTCAATAATTTTTCAATATATATATATATATATATATATATATATATATATATATATATATATATATATATATATATATATATATATATATATATATATATATATAGGTGAGATCGGTTGAGAACTCATGCTTTCTTGAGAACCCGAGAACTAAAAGTGGAATGTTGGATCAAAATGAATTCATTAAGGACATGATCGTAATCTTACCAGTATTTTTTAATGTTTAATTTTTTGTGTTATTGAATATATTAATATAAATGTCTAAAAATTTACATAATAAATCAAATTTTTGGATTTTTTTAAAAATAGTATTTTTCGATTTTTTTTTAAAAAAAATGCAGATTTTTTAATTTTTTATAGAAAAAGTGAATTTTTAAAAAAAAAATTGAAAAAAAAATTATTTTAAGTAACTGCAATTTTTTCAAAATACTGAATTTTTTTAAAAGAAAACGGCATTTTTTTTTTAAAAACAAAAACTATAACTTTTAAAAAAACTATATTTTTAAATAAAAAAAATGTAATTTTTTCAAAAAAACTGCAAGTTTTTTAAAGAAAACTGAATTTTTTTCAAAAAAAAAAAAACTGCAATTTAAAAAAAAAAACTGCATTAAAAAAAACTGCAATTTTTCAAAAAAGCTGCATTTTTTTTTAAAAATAAAATTTTTAAAAATCAATAAGTTTAGAAAAAGAAATAGAATATTTAAAAAAAATACTCTAATTTTTTTAACAATAAAAATCAAGTTTTAGGTGCATATATGCATATTTTTTCAAATGTATATATCCATATTTCTTATACAATAATATTCGTAAGTAAATTATAAAAAATCTCATTTTTATTCATTAATCTATAAACATAATAGTACAAGTATTTTATTCGATACAAAATAAAAGATAAAAAATAAAAATGCTACAAATTACAAAGCGTTTTTATGTATTCATGTCAATATTTCTTTATTTTCTTCAATTTATCATTTTTCACCTCTTCACTATTCACCACAATTTCTTCCAAATCTACAAGAAAATTAAAAAAAAATTATTGATGCAAAAACACTCACAAAAATACATATATGATTTTCATGTGATTAACATATGAATCACATGCGCTTCACATATGAATCACATGCAATTCTGTTACAACTAGCATTCTAGCTAGGAAATTCTGTACTCTTGTAAACATTATCTACTGTAAACTCGTAACCCAAATTCATGTTATGCTTGAAGTTCAACCTATGGAAACACATTCAAACCTAGATTCATCAAGTAAAGTTGAAAACCCTAGAAATCCCGGTTTAAGTCCTATATGGACTAGGGTTTCCTTATTGGGCCTAATGGGCCAATAAGCTTCCAATTTGACTATTTTGGGCTTAGAACTCTTAAATGGGCTCTCATTGGACCCACTCTCATAAGACTTAACCTTTTTGGGCCTTATAAGCCTAAAATGGACTACTTTATCTTTAATGGGCCTTATTGGGCCATAACTAATCCACTTAGATTTAATGGACTCAAATTCATTCTCTTATACAAAAATTGGGCCGTGAGCTACCCTAAGGGCCCAATGGGCCATAAGTTTTCCTTATGGGCCTCATGAACTCGAGCCAAGGCAAGAATGGGCCAAAGTGATTCCTTCCTCCCTCCTTAGCCCATTTCGGCCCAAGTAAAACAAAAAAATATATAAAAGAATAGATAAATGAGGGTTGACAATTGTAGTGCCACCTCATAAATATACATAGGGTATCCATGCACCATTCTCATGTTTCCATGCATGTCAACTCATCTCACTCTCTCCCCTCTCCCCTC
Source organism: Lactuca virosa (assembly GCF_052849685.1). Lineage (NCBI taxonomy): Eukaryota > Viridiplantae > Streptophyta > Magnoliopsida > Asterales > Asteraceae > Lactuca > Lactuca virosa. The sequence continues at coordinate 193,773,287 of NC_136428.1, read as the reverse complement.
TTCTTGTTTCGGCCGAAGACACACAACACACACACTACACAAAAATTCTCTCCATTTCTCTCTAAGGCCATCTCCTTCCTTCCTTCAAGGAATTCTCGAAAATTTGGCTTGGATTCAAGAGTCTTCATCAAGTGTTGTCAATCTTTGGTAAGCCTTTACACATCCAAGCTTCATAACTTCACTCTCTTGTTAGATCATTCCTTTACACAAAGTTTTTGGTGTTTATACTCTTAGAAATCTTCTTGAGTTCGAGATCTACTCAAGGAAGTTGCTAGGACCAAACTCTTCCATTTCTTTCCTCAAAACCGAACCCACAAACCTAAGGTGAGTTCATACCCCTCTATTTTTGGTTTTCATATGATTTATGGGGGAGAATACAAGTAAAATGTGAAGATCTATGTGTATTTGTATGTTATGTGTGATTTCTTGTGTTTTTGTGGTAAATATGTGCTAAAAATGAAAGATATTTCGAGATCTATAGTTCAAGAAGGAAAAATATGTGATCTAGGTCATATTTCACTTAACATGTCAAGATAAACTACTATACAAGCTTTAAAATAAACACACTACAACATAAAATTTGTTATTGGACCATTTTTGATAAATAAACAAAAGATGGGGAAAAAGATGTCATTCACGGTTTGTACAAGGATCAAAAGGTCAAAATAGCTAATATAAGAGTTTTTATAAATAATAGGTTTTTTAAAGGACTAAAAATGTAAATTTTAGCCTAATGGGCTAAAATTTGGGCTTTTCGGCTATTTAGGCCCAAAAATGCGAAAAATCAAATTTAAGGGGCTGAAATGGAAAGTTTTCTCAAAACAGGGGCTATAAACGTATATAAACCTATTTTAGGGGTTAAAATGGCCTTATTTATCAAAAGGGACTAAAAATGCAAAGATTTTGGATTTTGGGTAAAAATTGTAAAAATTGCGAAAAGTGAGGATTTAAATGCAAATCTTTTAACTAAGGGGCTGAAACTGTCCTAAATAAAATTTTGGGCTTAAAACATCATTTAATTAAGTGTTTAGGTCAAAAATGTCAAGAAAAATAGTTCAAGGACTTAATATGTCATTTTTCATAAAAAGGGCTAAAAATTGCCAACTTTACCAAAATAAGGTGCTGAATTGGTCAAACTAATATTTTTAGTCAATTATGTTAATAATAAAATAATTAGGTCAAAATATACAAAACTTTATAACTTATGGGTTTTAAATAGAAAAATAACTATTTTTATAAATCTACGAATCGTTATAAAACAAATTGGTGATTATTACGACATATCAATTAAACAACTTCGCAACACTAATACTATACAAAACAAGTAAACATTCTAATTGTTGGGCTTGAAAGATTCTAATCATGCTTATTGGGCCTTCGTGACCCATTAACATGACTTTTGGGCCCAACATAAATAATACATGTTATTGGGCCTCCTGTGACCCAATTACATGATTAAGGGACCCTCAATGGCTTTTACATGCTATTGGGCCTCAGTGGCCCATTAGCATTGCTAGTAAGGTCCAAATAAATCTTATGCGAAATGGGCCAACGCGCCTTTCGTATACTCGACAGCCTTAAATAACATACGTAATTAGTAGGGCCTAGTAGTCCTCTTCTCCTCGTCTGTTAGGCTTACCTTCTCTTCAAGTAAACTAAAATCAGGTCATTAATCAAGGTTAATCAAATTCATTTGGATTAAGTGAGTAATAACGGGCGACACCAATAAGTGTCGGTCGTAGTCTGTAGTTGTAATCAAAGTCTCCTGGAGGGAGAGTGAGAGTTTGTGTATAGATCTATACGGGGGTGACTCCCCCACACCTAAGCTGTTCGCTACAGTTAGACTCGGCCAGTCTAGGGTGACAAAATCTTAAGATCAATTCTGGTGTTCATTAGAATGCCAAGATAGACGAACTAGTCATTATCATGCATGGTTATAACGACTCACATAGAGATCCAATACCATCTAAGTAATCAAGGGAAATTATATTCATTCGCTGTGACGATACAATAATACAAAACAATCATAATATTTGATCGGAAGACATCGGGTTTTCCGGGGAAACCAATCTTACTCACTTGTACTTTCAAAAACTATAATGCAAAACTTCTCATTTATACACGTTTTGAAATCATTCACGCATATACTTACAGGATCATCACAACATTTTCATGAAAAGTCTTATTACAGAAAATATCGGATTTTCTGGGTTTTACGAACGACATAAACTATTTTACATCAAACATACTTATGAACTCACCAACATTATATATGTTGACCGTTTTCAAAATAACTTGTATTCTCAGGTAATCGTTAGAACGAGGAAGCATCCAGTGTGTTGAAAGTTTCTTTTGTAGTTGCTAATCACCAAACACTTTATATTTTAGGATTATGTAATGTAAACCATGTACTTGATGTAAACAATGCTAGTTGTACTATGTAATGTTTGGTGATGAATGTGTTATGTTTCATGTATATTCATTGTGATGATATTTCAATTTAAGTCACGCGAGCCCTCGGACGTTTCCGCCGTCTGGTTCGGGGGTGTGATAGGTTGGTATCAGAGCTCTGTTTATAGTGAACTGGCATATCTAATCACACATTGATATGCAACTATAAACCCAGCAAGGGACTAAATAACTCTGAACAAAACAAATAAAATGTGCTAATAAACACTCTTATTTGTGCGACTTAGAAAAATGAACATAATAACAAATCAAAGAAGATGATTAGGGAGAACCTGATATCCCGGTTAAACCAGGGCTGTTCACAGTTGTATTAGGAATGAATGTAGCCTGATCAACTACATTTCTTCGTAATACAACTAACACATTCCCTGGGACGATCGTGATGGTCAGTAAACCTAAGGCATACCCTTTTGTTAAATAAGAAGAGCGCATCAACCTAACTTTTTATATATATAAATAATAAATCTTAGGAGTAATAATAGCTTATTCATATACCCTCTCGCAGACAGTATGGCCGGCTTCCATCATCCTGGGGATCCGTATTTCCCTAACCAGGGAAATAACGGATGGCTGGAAGAGGAACCTGAAGAAGACCCCGAGGAGGAGTCTAAAGAGGAACCCGAAGCGGAAATCGAGGGCGGACCTGTTGAGCCAGTGGTAGACTTGGAGGAAGAAGAGGCCGAAGAGGACCCCGAAGGGGAGTCCGAGGAAGAACCCGGTGATGACGGCGATGGCGATTCGGACGCGGAGTCCGAAGTCATCAACCCACCTTACCCGATTAGGGTGCCCGCTCATCGGATGGGCCCAAATGGCCCCACGCCTCCATGGGGCGTGGATATTTGGAGATGGAGCAGGCAGCAGGGGCAGCGACCCCCATACGGGATGGCTAGGGAATTTTATGATCTGAGAGACGGAGGGCCAGCCGACCGGGCACTTCCTGTCTTGGTGAGGCGGTTACGGAACACGAGCGACCTAGTCCAGGACACGGCCGAGAAACTGAATCAGATGTGCGCCGTAGTGGCACGAGCGGAACGAGAAACTCAAGAAGTAATCCATAACTTTCAGGTACGTTAAGCAATTTGGGAGGATCGACTACGAGCCACAGAACAGCAGGTGGCACGTCTTCAGGGCGCATCCACATCATCAGCCCCACCACCCGACGCATCCCAGAACACTTCGGACCAGTAGACCCCTCTACTAGTGTTAGGTTTCTTTTGTACGCACTATACTATGTACTACCGACTCCATGTTTAAGTGATTACACTACTCATAGAGTCGTTATGCTGTCGAAATTTGTACCACTATGTATGCTCTTTCGAGCAAATTTTCATGTATCAAAGTGCGGATAATATTAGTGGAAAATATTATGTGTTTATTTGTGATGTTGTTATCTGTTATGTGTTATACATTCTTATTGCATAGCGTAAATTATGGAAACACTTAGATGCGCAAATCGATTCACGAAATTCCCAACTTAAAAACAATACATACTCAACATCTTTCTGTTCCGTAACAGCAAGATGCCGCAGAGACCAAACCGCGGATATAATCAACCACCGACACCACCGGAAGTCGACTCAGCTGTGTTTCAAGCAGTTGTATCTGCTGCAGTCACAACAGCCATGACGCAAATCCACCAAGGGAACCATGGCGGAGGAAACGGGCAGGGGGCTGGAAGTTTAAACAACGGAATAAATCAAAGACCTACCAAGACATGCTCTTACAAAGATTTTACCAACGCCAAGCCACGAACCTTTAATGGAACGGGAGGTGTCATAGCCCTAAAGAGGTGGATTGAGAAAATTGAATCCGTCTTTGAAATTTGCGGATGTCCAGATGGGTGCAAGGTCAAGTTCGCAGCATGTACCTGTAATGCCCGTGTTTCTAGGCTAGGCATTAATGTTGACATAATAGTCTAGGTTAACTTTTGTGACTCATTTTGAAGAAATGAAAAGGAATTATGTGAATATTATGTGAATTATGTGTTTTATGCTTAATTATTAGGGTTTAATTAATTAAGAATAAAAATGAGCGTCAAAAATTAAATTTTAGATAAAGCCGATATCTATTAAGAAACTTGTAGTGGGCGTTACAAGGATTACAGATATATAAAGAATGCCGAAATCCGAGTTATAACGAAGAAGTTATGACCTGTCGAAGTTTCGCGAGAAACCGGCACGGTGTCGAATGTCGTAAAAAGTAAGTTTTCGATAAACTACTTTTTGGCCTTAGTGATCTAAACGAAACTCGTAGTATTCGTTAAACCGAGAAGTTCGATAAAAAGAACGCCCAAATCTGACTTCGTATGAGGAAGTTATGATTTTTCGAAATTTCAGCTTAGCAGTAGACAGCTAAAAACTCGAATTTTAGATCGAGTGATTTTTAGCCGACACAACCTAAACGAGAATCGAAGGTCTCATAAATAGTAGCCCAACGGTAAAAAGTCTGACGAAAATGGACGTCGGATGAAGAAGTTATGAATTTTTAACGGATTTCTTGTCCCGGTCTGTTAAAAATAATAATATAAAAATTAAAGTTGAAATTAGCCGATGAAGTCTAAACAGAAGTTGTAGAGCGTAATTTTACCTACGCGTGCATATAAAGAACGTCAAAAACGGAGCTCGTATGCGAAAGTTATGGATTTTAGAAGTTTTTGCACAAAAATCGAGAAAATTCGCATAGTCACGTTTTTGCCACGTCACCCTCGCTTAGAACGTGCCACGTGTCCGAAATGGGTGAGTCAGGCGAGCAACGTGTCCGAGCTGCTGAGTCATCCGAGCTCCTGACCTTATCCGAAGCGGTCCAATAGCGGTGCGACACATACTCTCTTGCACGTGACCAAGCCCTCGCATGAAGCCACGGATGCCCTACTTCGGACCCTAGACCCCGGTCCGGTAAGAAGCTGCCAGCAGCCACTTCGCACGCGCAGCCCATGTGCGAGCCCTCCCTGCGAGCCTTCGGATCTTCGCCACCTGGAGGCTTCTCAGCCGTCCGATCAGAAGCTCCACCCTATAAATAGAAGGTTGCGAGCCTTCCCGGGTAACTTTGGAAATTTGCCACCTTTCACCCTAAATTTCATATTTCTTTCATATTAACATCCCCCGAAGCTCCGGTATCGATTATAACCCCCGGAATACGCCATGAAGTGCCTGAGAAGCCCGGAAAATTTATCTTTTCGGTTTCGAAGCCCGACCCTCGCAGAGCCCGGTTTCTCAATAAAACTCCCGGTTTTATTAGAAACGATCGTTTTAGGAAACGAATTGCTGCCCGATTTTCATTAAATCAGGTGAGTGTGTAGTCACTTTCATCTTACACATAGATATGAAGTATTTTATATAAAATACGTGCTATGTGTATATATGTTGTTTGTTTATTCGAGATGGGTGTTAAATGAATGTTTTATACATGTTTAAAATGATTTAAAATGTATATATATTTTATCTTCAAATATGTTGGGTAAAACATGGGTAGATAAAGTATGAGGGATAGAAGTACAGTATAGATGTACGTTGGTAGCTATGAATTTAGTACAGTATAGATGTACGTTGGTAGCTACGGATTTAGTATGTTGGCATCTATGGACTTAGTGCCTGTTGTATAAACCTTGGCGACGATGTGACTTTGTGCCTATTTGACATAAATTGTTGAGGGAAAAACAATGTTGTCACCCCGGTGTTTGTTTTATTTGACATTAATTGTTGAGGGAAAACAATGTTGTCATCCACGTGTTTGTTTTATTTGACATAGATTGTTGAGGGAAAGCAATGTTGTCACCATACTGATTGTTTTATGTCAGGTGGTCTTATTTGACATAAATTGCTAAAGAAAGCAATGTTGTCACATATTATTGGTTGTTTTATTTGACATAAATTGCTGAGGGAAAAGCAATGTTGTCACCCCAGTGTTTACCTTATTTGACATAAATTGCTGAAGAAAGCAATGTTGTCACCTTATTGGTCGTTTTGTGTTAGGTTGTCTTGTTTGACATAAATTGCTAAGGAAAGTAGTGTTGTCACCATGTAGGTTGCCTTATTTGACATAATTGTTGAGGAACCCCCGAAGCAAAGTTGTCACCCCTAATGAAAATCCTTAGGCTAGGTCCATTGTGATAGTTGTTTTAGGGACGTAAGGTGAGGATAACGGGAATGGGTAATTAGGGTTGTTTTTGGTTGATGAAATTGATAACTTATTTGTTGATTGATAAACTTAAAGAGTTTATTATTTATTGTGGGTTGAAAACCCTATATGCTCACCATGCTTCCAAGCCTGACCCACTCAGCTTTTTATATTACAGGTAGTGGACCCCGAGCATAGTCGGATGATGATGATGAGTGATTTTTGGATTATAGGCCAGTAGTTATAAATAACTATTGTAAGGCTTATAATGTCTTGTTTATACTTTTGATCTGTATTGGAACATGACATCCCGAGGTTTTGATATAAAAGGAAATCATATATTGCTTAAAGAAAGGTTTTGACCAACTTTTATCATATTTTGTTTTGGGGACCAATTCCGCAACATCTTTTATAAAGATTTCTCTGATTTGATTTTAAAAAGCATAAATTAAATCGGTCTTTTCTGGCCGAGAAATTAGGGGATGTCATAGTTGGTATCAGAGCATTAGTTTAAGCGAACTAAGAAATTGTAGGATTTCTAGACTTAAACTTAGAATGCTAAGTGATGATTGTGAGATGAGTGTCTACCATATTTTAGACACGAGTACTAGTTTATTTTAGGAAAGATGCCTAAAATGCCCTTATGTGCTAAATGTTATATGTTTGCCATATATGCCATTATTTGTTCGGATCTATGGTCTGTTGCCGACCGGATCTAGAAACCTTATGTGTGTAGGATTCTAAGCGTATGATTACGAGATTAGAACTAACATGTAAACGTTTCGGAGTGAATAGGGAATTGACATGTCTAACACGGATAAAGACCTAAATTCGCCTTATTCGGTATATAGATTATAATGGCAAGAACCCGAAGTGGAGCTGGAAATGTAAATAGAAATCAGCAACCTCAACCCCAAGTGGTGGAACATGTGCCTATAGCAGGAGCTGCACCCAAACCCATCACCATGGATGGAGTACGACCTGTGATTCTGACCATGATGGATGAACAGAGGGAGGAGTTGAGGCAAATGTTGCTGAACAACAGGGATGAACCTTCAGTTCCTGTTGAACAACGTGAACTAAATGACGATCGATCTGAAGAAGGGAGCAACAGCAGATCGGTTGGTCATAGTGAACCGTTTGTGGTTGGGAGGAATAACCACGAGGGTAGAGTAGAGAGAAATGGGTGCAAGTATAAGGACTTTATGACTTGCAAGCCATCGACCTTCACTGGAAAAGAAGATCCTGTCGGAGTAATGGACTGGATCTCGGAAATGGAGTTGGCTTTCATGACTTGTGATTGCCAAGGCAAGTTACAAACTACCTTTGCAGTACGTCAGTTCAGGGGTAGTGCTACTCGTTGGTGGAATACATTGGGGAAAACCCTAAGCCCTAATGAGCCACTGCAAATGACTTGGACAGAGTTCTTGGTGCACTTTAAGCGCAAGTACTGCTCGGCCCAAAACGTGCTTGAGTTAGAAAACCAATTTCTAACGTTGAAGAAGGGGAGTATGACCGTTGATGAATATACGAATAACTTCACAGACAAAATGGAGTTTGCTTTGCGTATTGTCCCAGATGAGCTGGCGAAAATTGACAGGTACGCAAAGGGACTTCCATGGGAGTATGCGGTGCCAGTACGCCAGACACTTACTTTGGAGGCAGCTATCTGGGCTGCCAAGTCTGTTGAAGATATGATTAAGGGGAGAGCCGCCAGCAAGGTTGAAGTTGGCGAGAAAAGAAAGTTTGAAAAGACTTCAGGGTCCAACAAGAAAAGAAAGTTCTCGAAGGCTGGAGGAGGAGAAGGCGAAGCAAAATGGTGCGAGAAGTGCAAAAAGAAGCACTTCGGGAAATGTAGCGAAGAGGTGACCTGCTACAAGTGTGGAAAGACTGGGCATTATGCCAACGAGTGTCCGTCGAACAAGAGGATGTGCTATCGATGTAACGAGGAAGGGCACATTTCGAAAGACTGCCCAAAGAAGAAAGAGGCAGCAATCCCCAATGTTCCACCAAAACCAAAACCAAAGGCATTCCAAATGATCCTTAATGAAGCAGATGAAAATACAAAGGATCAGGAGTAAGGACCTTATATTCTCAAAGCCAAGATATAAAGTAGCAATGCAGTTAGTAAATTATGGTGTAGCCTATTAGAGGCGTAGTATAGGGTAAACTCGAACCTCTGTGTAATTATTTTAAGAAATAATATAAACCCTGGTTTTGTCATCTGATGAATTGAATGACTATGTGAAATTCTTGTATGGTGACTTGGAGAACTGCGAGACAATACTTGGGATGAGTAGGAGTAGGTGTGAATGGTAGTAGAGGCCTATATTACCGGAAGCACAGGACTCATACTTGGATCAAGGAAAGTCACAAGGTTACCAAGAAGCTAGAAATTGATTTCGTTATTTTTAGAGTACTTCATTACCTTCGTTTCGGTAATGACTAAGAAGATGATTGTTATTCCGACCCTACAGGTCATATCAAATTAAGTCCGACTACGATGAGTTTGTTACGTGGTTCAGAGAACCAAGTTCGATGTAGTAGTTGACTTAAGTCGAATTGAAGTAAAGGATGTTAGCAGCTCAAGATCGTCAAAAGAGTTATGCTGACAAGAAAAGACAACCGATATCATTCGAAGTTGGAGATACGGTTTTACTTAAAGTCTCGCCATGGAAGGGACTTATAAGATTTGGTAGAAGGGGAAAGTTGAGTCCATGATTTATTGGACCATTTAAAGTTCTTCAGAGGATCGGGAATCAAGCTTACAAGCTAGAATTACCGGAAGAACTGGAGGGTATTCATAACACCTTTTATATGTGTTATTTGAGGAAGTTCACGGGAGATGTGCCCGACATAATTCCCATTTCTGAATTAAGGTTGGATGAAAACAAGAGGTTAATTGAAGAACCTGAGGCAATCGTTGACCGTAAGACTAAGAAGTTGTGACGCCAGATGGTCGATTTAGTACTTGTGCATTGGAAACATACGAATGGGCCAAATCTCACCTGGGGAAACGGAGAGTGACATGGTGAGTCGCTACCCGTATTTGTTTGCTGATGTGTGATTCCGGGGACAGAATCATTCTAAGGGGGAGAGAATTGTAATGCCCGTGTTTCTAGGCTAGGCATTAATGTTGACATAATAGTCTAGGTTAACCTTTTTGACTCATTTTGAAGAAATGAAAAGGAATTATGTGAATTATGTGTTTTATGCTTAATTATTAGGATTTAATTAATTAAGAATAAAAATGAGCGTCAAAAATTAAATTTTAGAAAAACCCGATATCTATTAAGAAACTTGTAGTGGGCGTGACAAGGATTACGGATATATAAAGAATGCCGAAATCCGAGTTATAACGAAGAAGTTATGACCTGTCGAAGTTTCGCGATAAACCGGCACGGTGTCGAATGTCGTAAAAAGTAAGTTTTTGATAAACTACTTTTTGGCCTTAGTGATCTAAACGAAACTCGTAGTATTCGTTAAACCGAGAAGTTCGATAAAAAGAACGCCCAAATCTGACTTCGTATGAGGAAGTTATGATTTTTCGAAATTTCAGATTAGCAGTAGACAGCTAAAAACTCGAATTTTAGATCGAGTGATTTTTAGCCGACACAACCTAAACGAGAATCGAAGGTCTCGTAAATAGTAGCACAACGGTAAAAAGTCTGACGAAAACGGACATCGGATGAAGAAGTTATGAATTTTTAACGGATTTCCTGTCCCGGTCTGTTAAAAATAATAATATAAAAATTAAATTCGAAATTAGCCGACGAAGTCTAAACAGAAGTTGTAGAGCGTAATTTTACCTACGCGTGCATATAAAGAACGTCAAAAACGGAGCTCGTATGCGAAAGTTATGGATTTTAGAAGTTTTTGCACAAAAGTCGAGAAAATTCGCATAGTCATGTTTTTGCCACGTCACCCTCGCTTAGAACGTGCCACGTGTCCGAAATGGGTGAGTCAGGCGAGCAACGTGTCCGAGCTGCTGAGTCATCCGAGCTCCTGACCTTATCCGAAGCGGTCCAATAGTGGTGCGACACATACTCTCTTGCACGTGACCAAGCCCTCGCATGAAGCCACGGATGCCCTACTTCGGACCCTAGACCTCGGTCCAGTAAGAAGCTGCCAGCAGCCACTTCGCACGCGCAGCCCATGTGCGAGCCCTCCCTGCGAGCCTTCGGATCTTCGCCACCTGGAGGCTTCTCAGCCGTCCGATCAGAAGCTTCACCCTATAAATAGAAGGTTGCGAGTCTTCCCGGGTAACTTTGGAAATTTGCCACCTTTCACCCTAAATTTCATATTTTTTTCATATTAACATCCCCCGAAGCCCCGGTATCGATTATAACCCCCGGAATACGCCACGAAGTGCCCGAGAAGCCAGGAAAATTTATCTTTTCGGTTTCGAAGCCCGACCCTCGCAGAGCCCGGTTTCTCAATAAAACTCCCGGTTTTATTAGAAACGATCGTTTTAGGAAACGAATTGCTGCCCGATTTTCATTAAATCAGGTGAGTGTGTAGTCACTTTCATCTTACACATAGATATGAAGTATTTTATATAAAATACGTGCTATGTGTATATATGTTGTTTGTTTATTCGAGATGGGTGTTAAATGAATGTTTTATACATGTTTAAAATGATTTAAAATGTATATATATTTTATCTTCAAATATGTTGGGTAAAACATGGGTAGATAAAGTATGAGGGATAGAAGTACAGTATAGATGTACGTTGGTAGCTTTGAATTTAGTACAGTATAGATGTACGTTGGTAGCTACGGATTTAGTATGTTGGCATCTATGGACTTAGTGCCTGTTGTATAAACCTTGGCGACGATGTGACTTTGTGCCTATTTGACATAAATTGTTGAGGGAAAAACAATGTTGTCACCCCAGTGTTTGTTTTATTTGACATTAATTGTTGAGGGAAAACAATGTTGTCATCCACGTGTTTGTTTTATTTGACATAGATTGTTGAGGGAAAGCAATGTTGTCACCATACTGATTGTTTTATGTCAGGTGGTCTTATTTGACATAAATTGCTAAAGAAAGCAATGTTGTCACCTATTATTGGTTGTTTTATTTGACATAAATTGCTGAGGGAAAAGCAATGTTGTCACCCCAGTGTTTACCTTATTTGACATAAATTGCTGAAGAAAGCAATGTTGTCACCTTATTGGTCGTTTTGTGTTAGGTTGTCTTGTTTGACATAAATTGCTGAGGAAAGTAGTGTTGTCACCATGTAGGTTGCCTTATTTGACATAATTGATGAGGAACCCCCGAAGCAAAGTTGTCACCCCTAATGAAAATCCTTAGGCTAGGTCCCTTGTGATAGTTGTTTTAGGGACGTATGGTGAGGATAACGGGAATGGGTAATTAGGGTTGTTTTTGGTTGATGAAATTGATAACTTATTTGTTGATTGATAAAATTAAAGAGTTTATTATTTATTGTGGGTTGAAAACCCTATATGCTCACCAGGCTTCCAAGCCTGACCCACTCAACTTTCTATATTACAGGTAGTGGACCCCGAGCATAGTCGGATGATGATGATGAGTGATTTTTGGATTATAGGCCAGTAGTTATAAATAACTATTGTAAGGCTTATAATGTCTTGTTTATACTTTTGATCTGTATCGGAACATGACATCCCGAGGTTTTGATATAAAAGGAAATCATATATTTCTTAAAGAAAGGTTTTGACCAACGTTTATCATATTTTGTTTTGGGGACCAATTCCGCAACATCTTTTATAAAGATTTCTCTGATTTGATTTTAAAAAGCATAAATTAAATCGGTCTTTTCTGGCCGAGAAATTAGGGGATGTCACAGTACCTTTGCTGCACCTATCCAAGGGAATGTCATTGCGGCAAACCCTGAGACGTTTGATAGCGCCAAAAGATTAGCCAAGAAACTGTATGACCATGGTAGCAAGAAGAGTGTTAAGATTGTGGAAGCGGATCTTAAGAAGGAAGAAGAGAATAAGAAAGGAAAGAACAACAAGAGAAGAGGTAAACAGAACTCAGAATCATCTAAGAAGCAACAGACAGTGACTGTCCATGCAGCAACCCAAGCTACCACAGCACCACATGCTCCAGCCTCATCCACGCCGAATGCTCCAAAACAGTACACATGGAATCTTCCCAAGTGTAACAAATGTAACTACCATCACCACGGGGAATGCAGAGAGATGATGTGCACAAGATGCAACCGGAAGGGCCATACAGCAAAGTATTGTAGGACCCAGCTTCCACAAAACCAGATGCCCAACAACAACAACAACAACAACAACAACACAAAGGATGGAGCCAGTTATACCTGTAATGGGTGCGGGAAGACCGGACATTTCAGGCGGAATTGTCCCAATGCAAACAACCAGGCGACAGGAGCAGCAGGAAGAGTGCTCACTATGGGTCAAGGAGAAGCGGTTCAGGATCCCGCTGTTGTCACCGATACGTTTCTCCTTAACCACTCATATACATGCATCCTGTTTGATATCGGAGCAGAGCGAAGCTTTGTGAGTAATAAATTCAAACACTTGCTAAAACAACAACCCCAAAAGCTTAATGAAACCTATATGGTGGAAATGGCTAATGGGAAAACAAAATCAACTAGGGAAATCTATGTAGGATGTACCCTAACCTTAAATCAACATGCCTTTCAAATAAACTTGATGCCTGTAACTATTAGGAGTTTTGATGTGATTGTCGGCATGGACTGGTTGAGCCCCATCATGCCGAAATTATGTGTTGCGAGAAGGTCGTTCACCTTCATCTTCCTAACCACGAAACCCTAATTATATATGGGGACAAACCCAGTACGAACCTTCGTCTTATCTTGTGCATTAAGGCACAGAAGTATCTACAAAAGAAGGACTTGGCGTTTCTGGCTCACATAGTGGATAAGTCCAAGGAAGAGGTCAATATTCGAGACATCCTAGTGGCTTGCGACTTCCCGGATGTCTTTCCTGAAGATCTTCCGGTGATACCCCCAAAAAGACAAGTCGAGTTCCGAATTGACCTAGTACCGGGAGCCACACCCATTGCCAAATCACCCTATAGGTTGGCTCCTGCGGAGATGCAAGAACTGTCAAGCCAACTTGGCGAACTCTTGAGCAAAGGATTCATCCGACCTAGCTTCTCACCCTGGGGAGCTCCGGTCCTCTTTGTTAAGAAAAAGGACGAATCCTTTAGAATGTGTATTGATTATAGAGAACTAAACAAGCTCACTATCAAAAATCGCTACCCACTTCCGCGAATCGACGATCTATTCGACCAGCTCCAAGGAGCAAGTTACTTCTCTAAGATAGATCTGCGATCCGGATTCCACCAACTCAAAGTCCGGAAAGAGGATATCCCCAAAACCGCTTTCCGAACTCGCTATGGACATTACGAATTTGTTGTAATGCCCTTCGGTCTAACGAATTCCCCCGCCGCATTCATGGACCTGATGAATCGAATCTGCCGACCATTCCTCGACAATTTTGTCATTGTTTTCATCGACGATATCCTAGTCTATTCTCGAAGCGAAGAGGAGCATGGCCGACATCTCCGGCAAATCTTGGAAACCCTACGAACTGAAAAGTTATACGCAAAACTCTCTAAGTGTGAGTTCTGGCTCCGTAGTGAACTTTTTGGGTCATGTTGTCAGTCAAGAAGGGATACATGTAGACCCTTCTAAGGTCAAATCCATAGAAGGATGGGCGGTCCCAACGACACCCACATAAATTCGTCAATTTTTAGGTCTCGCAGGCTATTACAGGAGATTCATTCTGAACTTCTCCAAAACAGCCAAGCCACTTACCATGCTTACACAAAAGGGCGTGCCATTTGAATGGACAGAAAAGCAGGAGGTTGCCTTCCGAACTCTGAAGCGAGCTCTCTGTAGTGCACCAATACTATCACTACCAGAGGGAACAGAGGACTTCGTAGTTTACTGCGATGCTTCGAATCAGGGTTTAGGCTGTGTACTCATGCAGCGTGGAAAGGTGATAGCTTATGCATCCCGACAACTAAAGACACATGAGGTGAATTATACCACCCATGATCTCGAATTGGGAGATGTGGTCTTCGCCTTGAAAATTTGGAGGCACTACCTCTATGGTACCAAGTGCACCATTTTCACCGACCACAAGAGTCTCCAGCACATTTTAAATTAAAAGGAGTTAAACATGAGGCAGCGAAGATGGGTTGAGCTGCTAAACGATTATGAGTGCGAAATCAAGTACCACCCAGGCAAGGCTAACGTGGTAGCTGATGCCTTAAGTCGGAAAGAATACTCAAATCATCGTGTGAAGACCCTTTTGATAACCGTTCAATCCCATCTGTCCTCGCAAATCAAAGCAGCCCAGTTCGATGCCATGAAGATAGAAAACAGAACAAGCGAAGCGTTACGTGGAATGGAAAAGAACTTTGAAGTCAAGAAGGACGGAGCATATTACTTCATGAACCGAATTTGGATCCCTAAACTTGGGGGATTCAGAGAAGTAGTCATGAATGAAGCCCATAAGACACGATACTCCATCCATCCGGGTTCAGATAAAATGTACTTGGATATCAAGCAGCAGTATTGGTGGCCTAACATGAAGGAAGAAATTGCCAATTACGTTAGCAAGTGCCTCACCTGTGCTAAGGTGAAGGTAAAATATCAGAAGCCCTCGGGACTATTACAACAACAAGTAATACCCGAGTGGAAATGGGAAAGGATTACTATGGACTTTGTGACCAAATTACCCAAGACAACAGATGGATTGGATACCATATGGGTAATACTCTACAGGTTGACAAAATCCGCTCATTTCCTGCCAATAAAAGAGTCATACAAGATGGAACGATTGACGAGAATCTACATCAAGGAAATTGTGAGACTCCATGGAGTACCAATATCTATCATCTCAGATCGAGATAGTAGATTTACTTCACGCTTTTGGCAATCGCTTCAGAAAGCTATGGGAACACAACTCGACATGAGCACTACCTACCACCTACAAACCGATGGTCAAAGTGAGCAAACCATTCAAACGCTTGAAGATATGCTTCGCGCATGCGTGATAGACTTTGGAAGGTCGTGGGATACCCACTTGCCTTTAATTGAGTTTTCGTACAACAACAGTTATCACTCAAGCATCAAAGTTGCTCCTTTTGAAGCCTTATATGGACGTAAATGTAGATCACTGTTGTGTTGGGCTGAGGTAGGTGACACTCAGCTAGCAAGAGAACAGACACCAAGCAATGCATTAACAGGACCAGAAATCATACGCGAAACGACAAAGAAGATAGTTCAAATCAAAGCTCGACTTCAAGCATCACGAGACCGACAGAAGAGTTACGCTGATAAACGGCGAAAGCCCTTGGAATTCCGAGTCGGGGATCGGGTGTTGTTAAAAGTCTCTCCCTGGAAAGGGGTGATTCGTTTTGGGAAATGGGGAAAACTAAACCCACGATACATTGGACCATTCGAGATTCTTGCCCGAATCGGTCCAATGGCTTATAGACTGCAGCTACCTACCGAACTTAGCAGTGTACACCCCGTGTTCCATGTTTCAAATTTGAAAAAGTGCTTATCCGACAAGACTCTCGTCATCCCGTTGGAAGAAATCGAAATCAACGAGAATCTCCTGTTCGTAGAAGAACCCGTCGAGATCATGGACAGGGAGGTGAAGCGTACTAAGCAAAGTCGCATTCCAATAGTGAAGTTTTAGTGGAACGCAAAACGTGGACCATAATTCACATGGGAACGCGAAGACCAGATGAAGCAAAAGTACCCTCACCTATTCTCGCATTCTCAAATCTAGCTTCAAAAATAATTTCGGGACGAAATTCCCGCTAACGGGGGGATGATGTCACAACTAGCATTCTAGCTAGGAAATTCTGTACTCTTGTAAACATTATCTACTGTAAACTCGTAACCCAAATTCATGTTATGCTTGAAGTTCAACCTATGGAAACACATTCAAACCTAGATTCATCAAGTAAAGTTGAAAACCCTAGAAATCCCGGTTTAAGTCCTATATGGACTAGGGTTTGCTTATTGGGTCTAATGGGCCAATAAGCTTCCAATTTGACTATTTTGGGCTTAGAACTCTTAAATGAGCTCTTATTGGACCCACTCTCATAAGACTTAACCTTTTTGGGCCTTATAAGCCTAAAATGGACTAGCTTATCTTTAATGGGCCTTATTGGGCCATAACTAATCCAATTAGCTTTAATGGACTCAAATCCATTCTCTTATACAAAAATTGGGTCGTGAGCTACCCTAAGGGCCCAAAGGGTCGTAAGTTTTCCTTATGGGCCTCATGAACTCGAGCCAAGGCAAGAATGGGCCAAAGTGATTCCTTCCTCCTTCCTTAGCCCATTTCAGCCCAAGTAAAACAAAAAAAAAATAAAAAAGAATGGATAAATGAGGGTTGACAATTGTAGTGCCACCTCATAAATATACATAGGGTATCCATGCACCATTCTCATGTTTCCATGCATTTCAACTCATCTCACTCTCTCCCCTCTCCCCTCTTCTTGTTTCGGCCGAAGACACACAACACACACACACTACCCAAAAATTCTCTCCATTTCTCTCTAAGGCCATCTCCTTCCTTCCTTCAAGGAATTCTTGAAAATTTGGCTTGGATTCAAGAGTATTCATCAAGTGTTGTCAATCTTTGGTAAGTCTTTACACATCCAAGCTTCATAACTTCACTCTCTTGTTAGATCATTCTTTTACACAAAGAAGTTGCTAGGACCAAACTCTTCAATTTCTTTCTTCAATACCGAACCCACAAACCTACGGTGAGTTCATACCCCTCTATTTTCGGTTTTCATATGATTTATGGGGGAGAATACAAGTAAAATGTGAAGATCTATGTGTATTTGTATGTTATGTGTGATTTCTTGTGTTTTTGTGGTAAATATGTGCTAAAAATGAAAGATATTTAGAGATCTATAGTTCAAGAAGGAAAATATGTGATCTAGGTCATATTTCACTTAACATGTCAAGAAAAACTACTATACAAGCTTTAAAATAAACACACTACAACATAAAATTTGTTCTTGGACCATTTTTGATAAATAAACAACAGATGGGGAAAAAGATGTCATTCACGGTTTCTACAAGGATCAAAAGGTCAAAACAGCTAAAATAAGAGTTTTTATAAATAATAGGATTTTTAAAGGACTAAAAATGTAAATTTTAGCCTAATGGGCTAAAATTTGGGCTTTTCGGCTATTTAGGCCCAAAAATGCGAAATATCAAATTTAAGGGGCTGAAATGGAAAGTTTTCTCAAAACAGGGGCTATAAACGTATATAAACATTTTTTAGGGGTTAAAATGGCCTTATTTATCAAAAGGGACTAAAAATGCAAAGATTTTGGATTTTGGGTAAAAATTGTAAAAATTGCGAAAAGTGTGGATTTAAATGCAATTAAGGGGCTGAAACTGTCCTAAATAAAATTTTGGGCTTAAAACATCATTTAATTAAGTGTTTAGGTCAAAAATGTCAAGAAAAATAGTTCAAGGACCTAATATGTCATTTTTCATAAAAAGGGCTAAAAATTGCCAACTTTACCAAAATAAGGGGCTGAATTGGTCAAACTAATATTTTTAGTCAATTATGTTAATAATAAAATAATTGGGTCAAAATATACAAAACTTTATAACTTATGAGTTTTAAATAGAAAAAATAACTATTTTTATAAATCTATGAATTGTTATAAAACAAATTGGTGATGATTATGACATATCGATTAAACAACTTCGCAACACTAATACTATACAAAACAAGTAAACATTCTAATTGTTGGGCTTGAAAGATTCTAATCATGCTTATTGGGCCTTCGTGACCCATTAACATGACTTTTGGGCCCAACATAAATAATACATGTTATTGGGCCTCCTGTGACCCAATTACATGCTTAAGGGACCCTCAATGGCTTTTACATGCTATTGGGCCTCAGTGCCCATTAGCATTGCTAGTAAGGTCCAAATAAATCTTATGCGAAATGGGCCAACGCGCATTTCGTATACTCGACAGCCTTAAATAACATACGTAATTAGTAGGGCCTAGTAGTCCTCTTCTCATCGTCTGTTAGGCTTACCTTCTCTTCAAGGAAACTAAAATCAGGTCATTAATCAAGGTTAATCAAATTCATTTGGATTAAGTGAGTAATAACGGGCGACACCAATAAGTGTCAGTCGTAGTCTGTAGTTGTAATCAAAGTCTCCTGGAGGGAGAGCGAGAGTTTGTGTATAGATCTATACGGGGGTGACTCCCCCACACCTAAGCTGTTCGCTACAGTTAGACTCGGACAGTCTAGGGTGACAAAATCTTAAGATCAATTCCGGTGTTCATTAGAATGCCAAGACAGACGAACTAGTCATTATCATGCATGGTTATAACGACTCACATAGAGATCCAATACCATCTAAGTAATAAGGGGAAATCATATTCATTCGATGTGACGATACAATAATACAAATCAATCATAATATTTTATCGGAAAACATTGGGTTTTCCGAGGAAACCAATCTTACTCACTTGTACTTTCAAAAACTATAATGCAAAACTTCTCATTTATACACGTTTTGAAATCATTCACGCATATACTTACAGGATCATCACAACATTTTCATGAAAAGTCTTATTACAGAAAATATCAGATTTTCTGGGTTTTACGAACGACATAAACTATTTTACATCAAACATACTTATGAACTCACCAACATTATATATGTTGACCGTTTTCAAAATAACTTGTATTCTCAGGTAATCGTTAGAACGAGGAAGCATCCAATGTGTTGAAAGTTTCTTTTGTAGTTGCTAATCACCAAACACTTTATATTTTAGGATCATGTAATGTAAACCATGTACTTGATGTAAACAATTCCAGTTGTACTATGTAATGTTTGGTGATGAATGTGTTATGTTTCATGTATATTCATTGTGATGATATTTCAATTTAAGTCACGCGAGCCCTCGGATGTTTCCGCCGTCTGGTTCGGGGGTGTGACAAATTCACATATGAATCACATTTACATATGACATCATATGTAAATCACATGCGATTCACATATGAATCATATGTGATTCACATGTGAATGACATGTGATTCACATGTGAATCACATGTGATTTACATGTAAATCAGATGTGATTTACATGTGAATCAAATGTGATTAATATGTGAATTACATGTGATTTTCATGTGATTAACATATGAATGTGTACATATATACGTAATTCATATGTAATTCACTTGTGATTTAAATGTGAATAACATATTATTCATATATTATTCATATATGATTTACATGTGATTAATATGTGAATCACATGTGATTTACATGTGAATCACATGTGATTTACATGTGAATCACATCCACATTAATTCACATGTGACATCATCTATTTTTAACAATTGAAAATATATCTAAACCAAAATCAACAAAATCATATTGTAATTTCCAAAAAAAAATATATACTAGTGAAATTATAAGAATATAGTCATATACCATATCAATCTTGGCAAAAATATCTTTGACGACTCTGTGAATAATTCCCGGATCATTCTCAAACCCATTGATTGTAAACGTTTTTCCACTACTTGTTTGTCCATCAGCAAACAGAATGCCTGAAAACGCATAGTTATTAGCTTCCAAATTAATTTTCATGACCAGTAACTACAGAACTTAGTCAATTCGTAGAAGGTGAACAGATTCAGAGTGAGAGATGCAATAACACAGCACAAAATGAAACCCATGAACAAAATGCATTCTGCCCTAATTTCTTCATCTTTGCCTGCATTAATTACCCCAAAAAAAAATTACACTCAAGGATCAAAAATGTAATTAAACAAAGAATTAAAACAAGATTGTTGAAATGAAATCATACCTCCTTAAAGATGAAGGATTCAAGAGACCTCTGTACAGAAACCATCCATGGATGCATCTCGATTGAGACAAACTTTTTCACATGGTGATGATGTTTTAAATTTAAACCATGTAAAGGAAAACCTTCTAAAAGTTTGGGAAGAGGATATTCTGTTAACATTACACCATGTTTGTAAAGCTCTTGTAGATAATCAACTTCAATTGGTTGAAGAAACAACAAGGAATCTCCTTTTTCACATAGTCAAGCAATTCTTCCAACTCTATGAACATATTCAGTTGCTTCACCAGTGGAATCATACTGAATAATGCAACAGACTTTTAGAAAATCTAGACCTCTTGCTGAAACATTTGTTGATAATAAAAGAGCCGATTTTTCTGTTTTGAAAGAATTGAATGTTTTGACTCGATCTTCATGCTTCATGTTTCCATGTAATCTTAAAATGTTACATTGCATAAATAGATCTTTCTTTTCTGTTTCTATTTCTGAATTTGATAGTCCGTGAAATTGACTTAAAAGTGCATAATGGAAATCGACTGCATCACATGTTGAGAAGAATACCACAATCTGAAATCACAAAAGAAAGAGTCTTTATGTATACAACACTTAATCCAGACAAACATCATTACCTTTTTAAGGATGGCTTTACCTTTTGAGAAGGTTCTCCAGTGAATAAATTCTTTATAATGGAAAGAAGCACCACAAGACGAGAGCCACAAGGTACCGGAGTATGAGAAAACTATAAGAACAATGCAATTGAAGCTTATGAAACTATGAATGTATTTCTTTCTTTTTTTCTATTGAATTACCTTTGACATATCTCTGATTCAGTTGAGCTAGAAGATTATATTCCTCATTTGAAGCAACTAATACTTTCCCAGAATTCTCTAATCTTTCAATCGCATCAGAAATCAATGATGTAGCTTGCTTACTAGATGGTTGAATCTTTTTTTCATCAAGACCAATCATAACTGGATCTTTCAAACTGATGTTTGCAAGATGGTTGACTTTTTCATTTAAGGTGGCTGACAAGAGCAAATTTTGTCTCACAACTTCAGTATCATTGCCTTTTGAACCCAAAATATCAAGTATCTCTTCTATCTCTTTACCAAATCCTAGTTCAAGAATCATGTATGTCTTGTGTAAAAGATCAAACATGTAGAAATGAAATACAATTTCCTAAATGGGATTTAAGAAATCAAACATGTCTGCCTCATCGAATATTATCCAACGCAAATTCTTATGAACAAATGATGTTGTGTGCTTTAAATGATCTAGTAAACGTCCTGGAGTTGCAACTGATGGGTTTTGAGCATTCTAACACTCCTAAAGTGTACATGCAACCCTAAATACCTTGGATCTATGTTTTCTCTATTATACATGCAAATATCAATTTTCCAAGGTATTGTTCTAACTAGCTTAATATGAAGTACATATAATATAAATTCGAGTAGAATTACATACCTCTTTGTTGTAGCTTGATTCCATGGAGCTTAAGAACCTAGTGCCTCAAGTGTGACACCTCAAATGGTTCACACAACATCACCAACATCTTGGAATAACTAGAGAGAAAAGGTTCCTATGCTCAAATCGGCTAGCCCTCACGTGTACACACACTAGTGCCAATTTCTTGAGCCATGGGGTCCTTATATATGGTGGCTATTAGGGTTACACCATGTAACTCATGTCTTTCCATATTCTTCATGCTCCATGGGTTAAAACCTCCATGGAGTATCCATGGGTTACTCCATGGGTTTAGCCCAACATGAAGAACTATGGATAATAAGCCCACATATATAAGAATGAATGATTTACATAATCAATCCCCATATATTTAATTAGTCTCCTTCTGATCACGAAATTAATTCCAAATTAATTCTTGATCAATACTAATTAAATAATATGATTTCATATTAACATATTAGAACTTATAATATATTAACAAATCATAAATATCCTTTTCTCACAAAAGTCTATCCAAATTGTTTTGATGCCATGCAACCCAAATGGACCATGCCAATCGGGTCAAGTACATAGCAATTATAGTTATAGAATTAGACACTAATCCAACAGTCTCATACTTGGATAAGTCTACAACTATTATTGCGTATGACTTCAAAACCCGACTAGCAATCGTAGCTCTTAAAAGCTGCTGTCGAACTCTGAACAAATCAATGACGCGTCCATTAGATAAGGGATCATATATATTCTTCCATTCTAGATATCATATGGACTGAGACATGGATTATAATCATTCTCTCTGTCCATTAGTTGTTTCCCGATTTCCGATTTATGACGACCGACTAATTGAACAAATCAAATCAGTCCAGGCTTGGCCAAGCACTTCGGGATGTCATCACTAAATCATCGAGGGGCCCATAAATATCGCTTTTATCCCTTTAAGAGTAAAAGGAATGGATAAACTTCAACTCATATGCTTGTTCTACTACTTGTTGAATCATACACAAAGGCACGTTTTATAACATCGAGTTACCAATGTGTTTTCGTACAATCAATGTATAACCAACTCATAGGCAACAACTCATATATCTAGGTTTAAAGAATATAAGATATTATCGTCTCATGATCACTCGTGATAAAATCCATGAGGCGAGTCAAATGAGCGTGGGTTTAATCCAATATTCAGAACTTATGAGCACTCATGAATGTTGTAGCAACTCTTGCTATGTCCACTACCTTGGACATCTACAAACCAGCTTCATGACAGTCTTGCCTTAATACCTACTTCCAACATATTATCGACTGTGGATGGTTTTAATAACTTAGTCATTTGGGAAGAACGACCTAGTTATTCTGGAAGTCAAAACATGCAAAGTGAAACACAAGAAAAATCGAATCGAATATGGTCTCAGAATTTATGAATATAAATAGAACACCTTTTATTTATCACCATATTGATTACACATTATTCATTGCATATTGTTTCAAATTATCAACTTTATACTTGAATCAAAACAATAGTCATGCCATGCTCCAAGCATGCACACTATGTTTATCCAAACAATAGTCATGCCATACACCAAATATGTACACTATGTTTTTCCAAACATTAGTTATGCCATACACCAAGTATGCACACTAAGTTTGTCTATGATCTTTACTTTGTGAAATAGATCGATTGAACATAATTCCAAAAATTCTCATTTCACAATCCCAAATCCTTACCGCAAATGCAAGAATTCCAAATTCCTGCCATTTACCGAAATTTTGTTAGATTTTAAACGTATATGCACTGATCCTCATGTAATGATTATTTACAAAATCACAAAGACTTGTCAACAGTCATTACAGATTATTCCAATGGAAATCATTCTATGGAACCGAAGTCTCAAATTCAAAGTACATTGCTTTGAACATCCTTCTTGCATTAAGTTTTCTAATCTTACACAGATTGAATAACTTCCACCTATGGGAACATTTCCATATTCCCATTTTGACTATCACTCCTGAACAAGAGTTGCCTCTTTTCAGAATATGTCAACATGGTCCTTCCTAAATTAACCCTATACTTCCAACTGTCCTTGAGCAACCAATCTTTGGTAAACCTTAGATTGTTCTTGACAATTGCTTAATCAAATTAGTCATATCCAGTTCTAGTACTTTTTCCCTCTTAATGCTCTAGGCATTTGGAAAAATGTAGAACAAATGAATATTATAGCACATGCAATCGATCCTATATTTGAAGCATATGGGACACGATTCATGATGTCTCACATAAAGACATGATAATAGATCAGTCTTTTGCTATAATATTTCTATTTCTATTTGCCAAGTTCTCGTAATTCAGATTATGATTACGGATTCGAATTTTAGAACACAAATAATGTTCCCATATATAGAATTTCCTTATGTTGAACCATTCCAACATAACATTCATATATATACTTGACTAAATTAGATTAAAATCTCACGATCTAAGCTTTTAGATTTGAAATGAAGTATATTTTCCTCTCCCTTAATTATAGCAAAACAACTTGTCCCAATTGAAACGTTTGTTTTCTATAATTAATATTGCTAACTTGCAACACTTATCATAATTATCATGCTCCCACTAACATGAGAAATATCAGCATAACACTTATGCTCCCACTAGCTTTGACATGTACTCAGAAATCAGTTGGACTTCTAGAAATCAATACTTTATTGACTTTCTTACCAAAGTTCAGACTTCTGATACGAGATGCTTTGATAAAACTTTATCAAAATCATACACCTTTCCTTAGATAGCACACCTGTGTGTCTAAACAATTTCAAAACTATGAAAAGGGATACCGTAATCATAGTCTCAATTGTTTATACCTTTGTCATTCCTCACAAGTCCATGTTAGTGTGCCGGTTAACCACACACGCTCCACTAACGACTTTGAGAATGCAAATATCACAATTGCTATCTACTTAAAATCTACTTAGTGAAAGCGTTTCCTCACCGTCATTTTCATGAATCGGAGAGAAACCTTATGACACTTAGATTTTATGGTGTATGTGTTCCTATCCATGTGAATTTGTCAAAACCATTATCACAAGACAAGGTTAGTGACAAATCCAAACTCATATGGATTGAACTTGTGCAATCTTAAATTCTTGCCACCTGGCAGCACAAGGGCCTGCCATTGTTTCCAAGTTGTTATGCAACCAATTGAGAACTATCAGAACTCATATGCAAAGCCAACTTTAACTGGAATGGGCATAGAAATAGGAATATGTCAACACGATAGGTTATAAACCTCAAGTCGTGTGCTAGTGATAAACTACATGTTTTATTCTTGATTAGACTCTTTCAAGATCTTTTAGACTCCCACTGTCCTCTTGACATATAAGACTCTCTTGCCAAGTACCATGCCTTGTCAAACAAATATTCAAGAGATAGTGCAGATTTTTATCAAGACAAACACTTCACACAATTGGCCTTAGTTGGTCTCTGTTTTATCCAAAACATCACAACTTTCCCAATTTCAAATGTACAGGAGTAGAACACATTTTACTCTTACATTTGACAAGTGTTATAAACCTTCTTTAAGATATGTCACTCAAGTTACAATCTTGGAGTATGACTCTAAGAATTGTTTTGGAACTAAGTATGACTCATCTTCTTGATTTAACCATTCCAACAATTCATGACTCCTCTTCTTAGCCATAAGAATGCACTAAGATGTCCTTTAGGGGATGAATTGTGATATGGTCTCACAATCATTAAGATGATCATAAAACATGATACTAAAGTACTCTCCCATCTTTTCAGATTTGAGAAACTTTTATCTTTCTGCCTAATTTGATTCTTCTCATTCGTTCTGCCATATATCGAAACTTTTCCAATGTTTAAGAATTATACTTAAACTTGTAAGTATAACCATATTTACTAAACTTTAGTAAATCATGACGAATAGTCTTATTGATCTTTTGTTGTGGACTTGACCAGTGAACAAGAATGTGTACTCGATCCCTTAGTCGTTCACTTGAATCACATATCCATGTGAACAAGGAACTAGTCTTAATTTTCCAAAGATGAAATTCTCATTCATCATACAACTTGCATGATTCTAAGTTTCTATCCAACTGAAACTTGGTTGATGAGAATCCTTCATTTTTTTGTAAATTATGACACTACCGCAAACGACATAATCAAATCCATTTTCCAATGTTGCTATCAATGGAATCATATAAACAACAATTTTTCACAAATGCCATTGTAAGGATACTTAGAATAAAAAAAATCAAAAAATTTTCTTTTATTTTAAAACTTGCGGAAAAACTTATCCTTACAATGCAAATGCATATGAAAACAATGTTGTTATCTATTCCTAAGCAATCTATCACAACTCTTAAGCAGCAGCTCAAAAATTCTGATCACCGAACCATGCGATCGAAATCCATCTTCGCGATCAGATTCAGGTTACTCCTCTTTTAAGTTTCCTTCCATTTTCTTGATCCTACCATACATCAAAATGTATTAAGAATCTTCAAATAGGAACTTAAGAGAGTTAGATAGTGGACTTACCTGAAGTAGAGTCAAACTTTCTGACTTGACCTTCTCTCAGATCTTTTAGGTAGTTAGGGCAGCTTCACAACCAATGCCCCTTCCTTTGACAATAGAAACATATGGACCCTTTGGGAATGGTACACGAGACTCTCTCAGACTTAGCCTTTCTC
Organism: Lactuca virosa; assembly: GCF_052849685.1. Classification (NCBI taxonomy): domain Eukaryota; kingdom Viridiplantae; phylum Streptophyta; class Magnoliopsida; order Asterales; family Asteraceae; genus Lactuca; species Lactuca virosa. The sequence continues at coordinate 193,746,661 of NC_136428.1, read as the reverse complement.
TTTACCATTTGCTCAACCGAGTTGACCATGGCCGATCCCTTTCCATTGGGAAGAGAAAGCTTTTCTGGATTTTCAATGTTACCATTGTCAATGTCCATGGAAGTTTGGGAAGTTGATCTTCTAATCAAATTTGCCTTACCAGTGCTCCAAATCATTGCTGATTCAGTAGCACCTAGCAAATAGATAAGATCATTAAGGGTCATGTCATAGTATGTTACCTAGTAGTCCTTAAAGAACTCACTATGTGACTTAGGAAGTGATTGAACAACCAAATTTCTCAAGACTTTGACACCCAACTCTCCCGGCTTGTCAATATGTGGCTTCATCTCCAAGATGTGAACACACATATACCTTGCTTGCCAATAGGGCTTGAGTGACCTTGAACTATTCAAGAACTTGTGGGTTAGGGAGAATAATTGGAGGAGGTGGAGGGAGTGAAGAATCATTTTCGGGACATCATCTTCATTAGGAAATCTTGTTCCAAGAGTTTTGGGAAGATCATAATTGTCTGAACCAGACATCTTTTGGGAGATATTCAAGATAGTTGATTTAAAGTCCTTAATATAACACCTCATATGAAATATTAAGGCTAGGACCCAACACAATATTTTATAACTTGGAAGAGGGATGCCGTAATCCAAGCTATAGAATATTTGAAGGTAGGCGAATGACGATTCACCAATTTCCACCATGAAAAACGAAATAATTTATTAGGTTTTAATTGGATTTGAAACTCCTAGATCATTTGAGATTCATTGAACTTTTCAATTGCATGTTTCAATCTGGATTCTGCCCTCTCAAATTTTGTGACTGGGATGCCGAGGATCACAAAACAAGGTGTGAATAACCATGCAAATATACTTGGTACCCTTAATATTTACCACTCAATCGATGTGCCGGTTAACCACACGCGCTCCATCGATACTATGATAAACATTAAGTTACCATTTGCCTACCTTGTTAAATCCAGGTTAGTGTGCCGGTTAACCACACACGCTCAACTAACGACTTTAAGCAAAGTGCAAAGTGTAATTTCATGGGTTAGCACCAAATTCACATTTTCCTAAGTAACTAAGATTGGGAATTTATAAAAGGTTTAGTTACTTAGTATTTATCATTAATACTTTTAATGAAGGGAGAATTACAGTCCTTGTCCTACCCGTTCGGCTAACGACCCTCCACCAGTCAAGGAAGCGGTGGGTGAGAGTGGACACCCATTAAGTTGCCATTTTATAGGAAACAACCTTATACCCCCTTATAGACCGACTTCGTGAATGAGGCCTACTAACGGTAAGACTGACTTTGTTCTTATACATATATATAACTATTAACTATTAATATTTTAATAGTATAAGGGTTGAATTTTAACTTTTAAAACTCTAAGGGCTTAACTTGGAATTAAAGTATTCATGGGGAAACTTTACAAATTCCAAAACTTGAGGGCAAGTTTTGAACACTACAAAACTTTTCAATTCCATAACTTATGTGTTTAAAGTAGTTTTAATGAAAAAACTATTCAAGTTCCATAACTTGAGGACAAGTTATGGAAGACTTTAAAGCATTTAAAAATGAGACTCTTCACTTTCATAACATATGGAAATCTTATGAGTGTTTAAAAATCATAAATGTGACTTTTCATATAACTTGAGGACAAGTTACAAAAACACATTTTATGAATAACTTTTAGATCAATATGGATTGAAAACACATTATCTCATAACTTTTCTATTAATCTAAGCTAACTCATAAGAACAAGATAATTCAAATCATCAATCTTCAAGAAATTAGCATGAACATAAAACTAATACAAATCTTGAAATTATGACAATTATCTTTGAAATTGGATTAGCATGAACATTACCACATCAAAAACAGGTTTATAAGTTCAAAAACAGCTTAGGGTAATGTTCCTAGTCCAATTCCAGCCTTAAAAGTCGAAAATATGCTATCAGGGGCTTCTACTCGTCGAGTGTATGAACCTACTCGACGAGTAGGATGAATTTCTTCATGGACTCGGCAAGTCCATCAGTGGACTCGGCGAGTCCATTGCCCATACAGCCAGAAAATCGATTTTTTCAGCTTTTTTTCAGCAATTTGCATCAAGTATAATTGAAAACAAGCCTAGGCTCTGATACCACTGATGGGTTTTGAGCACTCTAACACTCCTATGGTGTACATGCAACCCTAAATACCTTGGATCTATGTTTTCTCTATTATACATGCGAATATCAATTTTCCAAGGTATTGTTCTAACTAGCATAATATGAAGTACATATAATATAAATTCTAGTAGAATTACATACCTCTTTGTTGTAGCTTGATTCCATGGAGCTTAAGAGCCTAGTGCCTCAAATGTGACACATCAAATGGTTCACACAACATCACCAACATCTTGGAATAACTTGAGAGAAAAGGTTCTTATGCTCAAATCGGCTAGCCCTCATGTGTAAACACACTAGTGCCAATTTCTTGAGCCATGGGGTCCTTATATATTGTGGCTATTAGGGTTACACCATGTAACTCATGTCTTTCCATATTCTCCATGCTCCATGGGTTAAAACCTCCATGGAGTATCCATGGGTTACTCCATGGGTTTAGCCCAATCATGAAGAACTATGGATCATAAGCCCACATATATAAGAATGAATAATTTACACAATCAATCCCCATATATTTAATTAGTCTCCTTTTGACCACAAAATTAATTCCAAATTAATTCTTGATCAATACTAATTAAATAATATGATTTCATATTAATATATTAGAACTTATAATATATTAACAAATCATAAGTATCCTTTTCTCACAAAAGTCTATCCAAATTGTTCCGATGCCATGCAACCCAAATGGACCATGCCAAATCGGGTCAAGTACATACCAATTATAGTTATGGACTTAGACATTAATCCAACACCATCTGCTCAAATTGAATGTGAACTTTGATGAGGAGTCGGCTATTGACATCATACTGCACTCCTTACCTCCCTGTTATGATCAGTTTCGCATGACCTATCACATGAAGAAGGAGGAGGTCATCTTGAGCAAGCTTTAGGGACTTTTGATGACTGTTGAAAGCAAGCTCAAAGGGAAAAATGTTATTTCTAGTCCTACCAATTCCCCTGTTCTGGCAATCGAGCATGGAAACGGGAAAATAGGAAGACCCCTTCGAAGGGTACTAAGGGAAAGTCTCTTGAAGGCTCCTCTTCAAGTGGAACCAAAGGTGGTTCTGCTACTCCCACTTCCAACCCAAAAGAAGCACAATGCTTCTATTGTCAGGAAAAGGGGAACTGGAAGCGAAGCTGCCCCAAGTACTTGCAGGATATAAAGGATGGGAAGATCAAGCCCTCCTTTGCAGGTATTTACACTATATTGTCTAATAACTCACCACATACTAATTCTTGGGTCCTTGATACAGGGTGTGGAATTCACATTTGTTCTGATTTGCAGGGACTAAGAATAAGTGAGGAAGTGGAGCATAGGAAGATAAACTTAATCATGGGGAATAGGAAAGCATCACCTATCACAAAGATTGGAGTTTACTCTTTATTGCTAAGTAGTGGGTTAACATTAGATTTGAGTAAATGTTGTTACTCATCTAAAATGGCAAGAAATATTATTTATTTTCATGGCTTGTACAAACAAGGTTATAGTTTTTCATTTGATAATGAATGTGGTGCTATTAATGTTTTTTATAATGATGTGTTTTATTTTAAAGCATTACCTTGCAATGGTGTATATGAAGCTGTGAATGTTGTAGATAACTTAGGAAATAATGTATTGCATATTGATTCTTCCACTAGTTTGGATAAGGCATCCTTGTGGCATTGTCGTCTTAGGCATATCAACAAGAAGCGCATAGGCCAACTCCAGAAGGCTGGAGTCTTGGAGTCATTTGACTTAAAGTCAGATGATAGTTGCGAGGTTCTGGCAGTCGTTACAAAGTTCCCTAGGAACAAGGCTGGACATGAGTACAGCCTACCATCCACAGACTGACGGACAAAGTGAGAGAACTATCCAAACCTTGGAAGATATGTTACGAGCCTGTGTGATTGACTTTGGGAAAGCTTGGGATACTCATTTACCCCTTGTCGAATTTTCCTACAACAATAGTTATCACACGAGCATAAAGGCTGCTCCATTCGAAGCCCTCTATGGCCGAAAGTGCAGATCCCCTCTGTGCTGGGCTGAAGTGGGTGATACCCAGTTAGCTAAAGGACGAGTTCCTGAAAGCACTCTCACAGGTCCGAAGATCATTCAGGAAACGACAGAGAAGATCGTTCAGATTCGTGAACGGTTGAAAGCCTCTAGAGACCGACAGAAAAGCTACGTTGATAAACGAAGGAAACCGTTGGAATTCCAGGTGGGCGACCGCGTTCTACTGAAGGTCTCACCCTGGAAGGGCTTGATACGCTTCGGAAAGCGTGGAAAGCTAAATCCAAGGTACATTGGGCCTTTCGAGATTCTTTCCAAAATCGGCCCTATAGCTTACAAACTCAATCTACCGCACAAACTCAGTAACGTACATTCTACTTTCCACGTCTCGAACTTGAAAAAGTGTCTGTCCGACGAGACTCTTGTAATCCCACTCGACGAGATCGAGATCAACGAGAGCCTCAACTTCGTGGAAGAACCAGTAGAGATCATGGACCGGGAGTTCAAGCTAACGAAACAAAGCCGTATCCCGATAGTGAAGGTTCGCTGGAACGCCAAGCGAGGACCTGAATTCAAATCAGATGAAACTGAAATATCCTCTTCTTTTTACTTAGTTATTTGTAACTACTTATTTGCTTAAACTCTAATTTCGGGACGAAATTCCTTCTAACGGGAGGATGATGTGACAACCCGAAATTTCTATTCTGTACAACCATTCACTTCAATAGAAGTCAAAACTGTTTCTGCTAACTTTCAAGTTTTTAGGAATAAGTTTGAGGGTTTATAGATTAGTACTTTAGAAGATAATAGGAGAGAGGATGCATTAGGGTTTATTGTGCAACAATAAAGTCCCAAAACTTCAAAAGTTTGGAGTTTACGGCCTAAACTTGGTGTTTACGGCCGTAAACCCCAAGAGTATATATATGGCACTTAGCCATTTTATTCACTTTTTCACTTTTCAAGAACAAAACTCAAATCCTCTCAAGTAGCATCCGAGTTTTCCTTCTAGATCTTCAACTTGTAAGTGTTTCTAGCCCTAATAAGTTGATATCTACCTTAATCTAGTGATCTAACATGATTCCATCCGTGAAATCATTCCGAAAGTGTAGATCTTCAAGTTTCACCAAGAACACCAAGAACACACACTAGTGTTCTTGGACTTTTAGCACCTTTTCAAGCTTCTAACTAGTAAGTACTTCTATCCTAGAGTAGTATAAGGCTTGTTACATTTCTAAATATCAAGAAATTACCAAGGAAACACAATATCAAGGTGTTTACGGTCCAAGGTGTTCTTGGACCGTAAACCCTAAAAAGGGTGCCAAAGTGTGCCCTAGTCCCTTCTAAGCCTTGGAAACTAGCCTAGATCCCTTCCTTAATGTGTTTAGGTCTTGAAAACATCAAAAGACCACAAACCATTTGGGTTTACGGCCGTAAACCCAAAGGGAAATGGTCCAAGGACCGTAAACTCCATTTAGGATTGAAATGGTGCCCTAATCACTTCCATAGGCTTATACTTCAAGTGGAAATGCTTCTAAGGACTTGTAGAGCTTCAAAACAAAAAATGGTCAAAGAAACATGAGTTTACGGCCGTAAACTCATGGGTTTATGACCATAAACTCAAGGAGTTATGGTCACAAAACCGTAAAGTCCAAGGAAGTTTACCCTTGAACCCCAAACTCAATAGCAATGTCCTACCACCCTTAGATGCAATCCTTATGACTTATAACACTTAAATCGAGTGTTTTACATGTCTTAGGATGTCTTAAACTTGGATAATTAGTTGTTTTATGACTAATTGGATACATATATGTGATTATATGTTAACTAGGATCATTGTGTGTGTACAAGTCTTCACTTGACACTTAGGATCCTACTTCATTCAGTTCATCCACAACCACCCACTACAGGTGAGTTCATACCCCTTAATCAATCTTTTAAATGATTTTAAATGCTTTAATGGGGGGGGGGGAATACAAGTAGAAAACAGCATGTTATAGAATCAATCACATGTGATTTATAACTGTGTTTTCAACCGACTGATTTCACATACTTCAAAATGTGATAAACACAATGGTTTTCAGTCCTGTTATACTTTGTTATCAAATGAATTACTTTTGAAATGTTTTATAAAATGACATCAAGTCATCATTATTATTGTTCAAAACTCTTAAATGTTTTACAAAACCTCCTTCAACTTATTGTTAAAACCATATCTATACCCTTATGTTTCATGTACATATGTATTGATATGAGAGCTTTCATTCTTCATTCAGTTCCAACACTCTTGGGTAGCAAGGGTGTATAAACCTACTTGGGCACTCAACTTACATTCCAGTAAACTATTATAGGTATAGTTTAGGGGATACAAAACATTATTCCTACTACAAGGAATTACACCAGAGTCAGTTCATTCATGAGTCTATACTAATACATCAATATGAAGAGATACTAATACATCAATATGAAGGAATTACACCAGAGTCAGTTCATTCATGCTCCATGGGTTAAAACCTCCATGGAGGATCCATGGGTTACTCCATGGGTTTAGCCCAATCATGAAGAACTATGGATCATAAGCCCACATATATAAGAATGAATAATTTACACAATCAATCCCCATATATTTAATTAGTCTCCTTTTGACCACAAAATTAATTCCAAATTAATTCTTGATCAATACTAATTAAATAATATGATTTCATATTAATATATTAGAACTTATAATATATTAACAAATCATAAGTATCCTTTTCTCATAAAAGTCTATCCAAATTGTTCCGATGCCATGCAACCCAAATAGACCATGCCAAATCGGGTCAAGTAGATAACAATTATATTTATGGACTTAGACATTAATCCAACAGTCTCCCACTTGGATAAGTCTAAAACTATTATTGCGTATGACTCCAAAACCCGACTAGCAATCGTAGCTCTTAAAAGCTGTTGTCGAACTCTGAACAAATCAATGGCATGTCCATTAGATAAGGGATCATATATTCCTCCATTCTAGATATCATATGGACTGAGACATGGATTATAATCATTCTCTCTGTCCATTAGTTGTTTCCCGATTTTCGATTTATGACGACCGACTAATTGAACAAATCAAATCAGTCCGGGCTTGGCCAAGCACTTCTGGGTGTCATCACTAAATCATCGAGGGGCCCACAGATATCGCTTTTATCCCTTTAAAGGTAAAAGGAATGGATAAACTTCGACTCATATGCTTGTTCTACTACTTGTTGAATCATATACAAAGGCACGTTTTATAACATCGAGTTACCAATGCGTTTTCGTACAATCAATGTATAAGCAACTCATAGGCAACAACTCGTATCTCTAGGTTTGAAGAATATAAGATATTATCGTCTCATGATCACTCGTGATAGAATCCATGAAGTGAGTCAAATGAGCGTGGCTTTAACCCAATACTCAGAACTTATGAGCACTCATGAATGTTGTAGCAACTCTTGCTATGTCCACTACCTTGGACATCTAGAAACCAGCTTCATGACAATCTTGATTCATATCTACTTCCAACATATGACCGACTGTGGATGGTTTGAATAACTTTATCATTCAGGAAGAACGACCTAGTTATTCTAGAAGTCAAAACATGCAAAGTGAAACACAAGAATAATCGAATCCAATATGGTCTCAGAACTTATGAATATAAATAGAACACCTTTTATTTATCACCATATTGATCACACATTATTTATTGCATATTGTTTCAGATTATCAACTTTATACTTGAATTAAAACAATAGTTGTCCCATGCTCCAAGCATATACACTATGTTTTCTAAACACTAGTCATGCCATACACCAAGTATGCACACTAAGTTTGTCTATGATCTTTTACTTTGTGAAATAGATCGACTGAACATAATTCCAATGATTCTCATTTCACAATCCCAACTCCTTACCGCAAATGCAAGAATTCCAAATTCCTGCCTTTTACCGAAATCTTGTTAGATTTTAAACTTATATGCACTGATCCTTTTGTAATGATTATGCACAAAGTCACAGAGACTTGTCAACAGACATTATAGAGTATTCCAATGGAGATCAGTTCCATGGAACCGAAGTCTTAAATTCAAAGTACATTGCTTTGAACATCCTTCTTGCATTAAGTTACCTAATCTTACACAGATTTAATGAATAACTTCCACTTATGGAGACATATCCATATTCCCATTTTGACTATCACTTCTGAACAAGAGTTGCCTCTTTTCAGAATATGTCAATATGGTCCTTCCAAAGATTTACACCATACTTCCAACTGTACCTGAGCAACCAATCTTTGGTAAACCTTAGATTGTCCTCGACAATTGCTTAATCACTTTAGTCACATCCAGTTCTAGTACTTTTTCCTTCTTAATGCCATAGGCATTTGGAAAAATTTAGAACAGATGAATATTATAGCACATGCAATCGATCCTATATCCGAAGCATATGGGACACGATTCATGATGTCTCACATAAAGACATGATACTAGACCAGTGTTTTGCTATTATATTTCTATTTCTATTTGCCATGTTCTCACAATTCAGATTATGAAAGGGATACCGTAATCATAATCGAACTTTATAACGCAAATAATGTTCCCATATATAGAATTTCCTTATGTTGAACCATTCCAACATAACATTCATATATATACTTGACTAAATTTGATTAAAATCTCACGATCTAAGCTTTTAGATTTGAAATGAAGTATAATTTCCTCTCCCTTAATTATAGCAAAACAACTTTTCCCAATTGAAACTTTTGTTTTCTATAATTAACTTGCAACACTGATTATAATTATCATGCTCCCACTAACATGATGATTATTAGCATAACACTTATGCTCCCACTAGCTTTGACATGTGCTCAGAAATCAGCTGGACTTCTAGAACTCAATACTTTATTGACTTTCTTACCAAAGTTCAGAATTCTGATACGAGATGCTTTGATAAGACTTTATCAAAATCATACACCTTTCCTTAGATAGCACACATGTGTGTCTAAAAAATTTCAGAACTATGAAAAGGGATGTCGTAATCATAGTCTCAATTGTTTAGACCTTTGTCGTTCCTCACAAGTCCATGTTAGTGTGCCGGTTAACCACACACGCTCCACTAACGACTTTAAGAATGCAAATATCACAATTTCTATCTATTTAAAATCTACTTAGTGAAAGTGTTTCCTCACCATCATTTTCATGAATCGGAGAGAAAACCTTATGACAATTAGATTTTATGGTGTATGTGTTTCCTATCCATGTGAATTTGTCAAAACCATAATCACAAGACAAGGTTTGTCACAAATCCAAACTCATATGGATTGAACTTGTGCAATCTTAACTTCTTGTCGCTTGGCAGCACAAGGGCCTGCCATTGCTTCCAAGTTGTTATGCAACCAACTGAGAACACTCAGAACTCATACGCAAAGCCAACTTTAACTGGAATGGGCACAAAAATGGAATATGTCAACACGATAGGTTATAAACCTCAAGTCGTGTGCTAGTGATAAACTACAACTTTTTATTATTGATTAGACTTTTTCAAGATCTTTTAGACTCCCACTGTCCTCTTGACATATAAGACTCTCTGGACAATTATTCAAGAGATAGTGCGGATTCTTTATCAAGACAAACACTTCACACAATTGGCCTTAGTTGGTCTTCCTTTTATCCAAAACATCACAACTTACAAATTTCAAATGTACAAGAGCAGAACACATTTTACTCTTACATTTGACAAGTGTTAATTAACCTTCTTTAAGATGTGTCACTCAAGTTACAATCTTGGAGTACGACTCTAAGACTTGTTTTGGAGCAAAGTATGACTCATCTTCTTGATTTAACCACTTCAACAATTCATGACTCCTCTTCTTAGCCACAAAAAATGCACTAAGATGTCCTTAGAGGACCAATTGTGATATGGTTTCTTAATCATTAAGATGATCACAAAACATGATACTAAAGTAATCTCCCATCTTTTTAGATTTGAGAAACTTTTATCTTTCTGCCTAATTTGATTCTTCTTATTCGTTCTGCCATACATCGAAACTTTTCCAATGTTTCAGAATTATACTTAAACTTGTAAGTATAACCATATTTACTAAACTTTAGTAAATCATGAAGAATAGTCTTATTGATCTTTTGTGGTGGACTTGACCAGTGCACAAGAATGTGTACTAGATCCCTTAGTCCTTCACTTGACTCACATATCCATGTGAACAAGGAACTAGTCTAAATTTTCCAAAGATGAAAATTCTCATTCATCATACAACTTGCATGATTCTAAGTTTCTATCTAACTGAAACTTGGTTGATGAGAATCCTTCCTTGTTTGGTAAATTATGACACTACCACAAACGACAGAATCAAATCCATTTTCCAATGTTGCTATCAATGGAATCATATAAACAACAATTTTTCACAAATGTCATTGTAAGGATACTTAAAATAATCAAAAAATTTCTTTTATTTTAAAACTTGCGGAAAAACTTATCCTTACAATGCAAATGCATATGAAAACAATGTTGTTATCTATTCCTAAGCAATCTATCACAACTCTGAAGCAGCAGCTCAAAAATTCTGATCACCGAACCATGTGATCGAAATCCATCTTCGCGATCAGATTCAGCTTACTCTTCCTTTAAGTTTCCTTCCCTTTGCTTGATCCTACCATACATCAAAATGTATTAAGAATATTCAAATAGGAACTTAAGAGAGTTAGATAGTGGACTTACCTGAAGCAGAGTCAAACTTTTTGACTTGACCTTCTCTCAGATCTTTCAGGTAGTTAGGGCAGCTTCGCAACCAATGCCCCTTCCTTTGACAATAGAAACATATGGACCCTTTGGGAATGGTACACGGGACTCTCTCAGACTTAGCCTTTCTCTTTACCATTTGGTCAACCGAGTTGACTATGGTCGATCCCTTTCCGTTGGGAAGAGAAAGCTTTTCTGGATTTTCAATGTTACCATTGTCAATGTCCATGGAAGTTTGGGAAGTTGATCTTCTAATCAAATTTGCTTTACCAGTGCTCCAAATCATTGCTGATTCAGTAGCACCTAGCAAATAGATAAGATCATTAAGGGTCATGTCATAGTATGTTACCTAGTAGTCCTTAAAGAACTCACTATGTGACTTAGGAAGTGATTGAACATCCAACTTCCTCAAGACTTTTACACCCAACTCTCCCGGCTTGTCAATATGTGACTTTATCTCCAAGATGTGAGCACACATAGACTTTACTTGCCAATAGGGCTTGAGTGACCTTGAACTATTCAAGAACTTGTGGGTTAGGGAGAATAATTGGAGGAGGTGGACGAAGAGAAGTATGATTTCCAGGACATCATCTTCATTAGGAAAGCTTGTTCCAATAGTTTTGGGAAGATCATAATTGTCTGAACCAAACATCTTTTGGGAGATATTCAAGATAGTTTGTTTAAAGTCCTTAATATAACACCCAATATGAAATATTAAGGCTAGGACCCAACACAATATTTTATAACTTGGAAGAGGGATGCCGTAATCCAAGCTATAGAATATTTGAAGGTAGGCGAATAACGATTCACCAATTTCCACCATGGAAAACGAAATAATTTATTAGATTTTAATTGGATTTGAAACTCCTAGATCTTTTGAGATTCATTGAACTTTTCAATGGCATGTTTCAATCTCGACTGTGCCCTCTCAAGTTTTGTGACTTGGATGTCGAGGATCACAAAACAAGGTGTGAATAACCATGCAAATATACTTGGTACCCTTAATATTTACCACTCAATCAATGTGCCGGTTAACCACACGTGCTCCACCAATAATATGATAAACATTAAGTTACCCTTTGCCTACCTTGTTAAATCCAGGTTAGTGTGCCGGTTAACCACACGCGCTCCACTAACGACTTAAGCAAAGTGCAAAGTGTAATTTCATGGGTTAGCACCAAATTCACATTTTCCTAAGTAACTAAGATTGGAAATTTATAAAAGGTTTAGTTACTTAGTATTTATCATTAATACTTTTAATGAAGGGAGAATTATAGTCCTTTTCCTACCCGTTCGGCTAACGACCCTCCACCAATCAAGGAAGCGGTGGGTGAGAGTGGACATCCATTAAATTTCCATTTTATAGGCAGTAACCTTATACCCCCCTTATAGACTAGCTTCGTGAATGAGGCCTACTAACGGTAAGACTGACTCTGTTCTTATACATATGTATAACTATTAACTATTAATATTATAATAGTATAAGGGTTGAATTTTAACTTTTAAAACTCTAAGGGCTTAACTTGGAATTAAAGTATTTATGGGTAAACTTTACAAATTCCAAAACTTGAGGGCAAGTTTTGAACACTACAAAACTTTTCAATTCCATAACTTATGTGTTTAAAGTAGTTTTAATGAAAAAACTCTTCAAGTTCCATAACTTGAGGACAAGTTATGGAAGACTTTAAAGCATTTAAAAATGAGACTCTTCACTTTCATAACTTATGGAAATCTTATGAGTGTTTAAAAATCATAAATGTGACTTTTCATATAACTTGAGGACAAGTTACAAAAACACATTTTATGAATAACTTTTAGATCAATATGGATTGAAAACACATTATCTCATAACTTTTCTATTAATCTAAGATAACTCATAAGAACAAGATAATTCAAATCATCAATCTTCAAGAAATTAGCATGAACATAAAACTAATACAAATCTTGAAATTATGACAATTATCTTTGAAATTGGATTAGCATGAACATTACCACATCAAAAACAGGTTTATAAGTTCAAAAACAGCTTAGGGTAATGTTCCTACTCCAATTCCAGCCTTAAAAGTCGAAAATATGTTGTGAGGGGCTTCTACTCGTCGAGTGTATGAACCTACTCGACGAGTAGGATGAATTTCTTCATGGACTCGGTGAGTCCATCAGTGGACTCGGCGAGTCCAGTGCCCAGGAAGCCAAAATTTTCGATTTTTAAGATGTTTCAGAAACTATAACTTGAAAACAAGCCTAGGCTCTGATACCACTGATGGGTTTTGAGCATTCTAACACTCCTAAGGTGTACATGCAACCCCAAATACCTTGGATCTATGTTTCTCTATTATACATGCAAATATCAATTTTCCAAGGTATTGTTCTAACTAGCTTAATATGAAGTACATATAATATAAATTCTAGTAGAATTACATACCTCTTTGTTGTAGCTTGATTCCATGGAGCTTAAGAGCCTAGTGCCTCAAGTGTGACACCTCAAATGGTTCACACAACATCACCAACATCTTGGAATAACTTGAGAGAAAAGGTTCCTATGCTCAAATCGGCTAGCCCTCATGTGTACACACACTAGTGCCAATTTCTTGAGCCATGTGGTCCTTATATATGGTGGCTATTACAGTTACACCATGTAACTCATGTCTTTCCATATTCTTCATGCTCCATGGGTTAAAACCTCCATGGAGTATCCATGGGTTACTCCATGGGTTTAGCCCAACATGAAGAACTATGGATCATAAGCCCACATATATAAGAATGAATGATTTTACACAATCAATCCCCATATATTTAATTAGTCTCCTTTTGATCACAAAATTAATTCCGAATTAATTCTTGATCAATACTAATTAAATAATATGATTTCATATTAATATATTAAAACTTATAATATATTAACAAATCATATATATCCTTTTCTCACAAAAGTCTATCCAAATTGTTCTGATGCCATGCAACCCAAATTGACCATGCCAATCGGGTCAAGTACATACCAATTATAGTTATGGACTTAGACACTAATCCAACAGCAACAAGAATAGATATTCCTGTACATAAATGGTCACATGTATGTTATAATTGTTATTTACAGTAAAAATTGAAAGGGAAATACTTTGATTTTATTAAAATCTTGATGAAATAGGTAGTGAAAAACTTGTTACCTTTACGCAACCTGGCTTTCTCTTTTGACCTGTTTTCACCACCCATTATATAACCTGGAACAATCCAATGGAATCGGTGCAATAACTTCTGTAGATTTTCATACACCTACATGCATAGCTCGTGTGTTGGTACAATCACAAATTGTGACATCCCCAAATTTCTCGGCCAGAAAAGACCGATTTAATTAATGCTTTTAAAATAAAATTAGAGTAATCTTTTAAAAGATGTTGCAGAATTTGTCCCCAAAACAAAACATGATAAAAATTTATCAAAACATTTCTTAAAGAAATATGTATTTTCATCATATAACAAAACCTCGGGATGTCAAGTTCCGATACAGACCAAAAGCATAAACAGTACATCATAAGTCTTCCAACAATTATTTACAAGTACAACAACAACAACAACATCGAGGTCTCTCATCATTTTAACACACATCAACTATTTCATCTACCCATGTTTTACCCAACATATTTGTAGATAAAAATACATATACAGTTTAAAACTTGTATAAAACACCTATTCAACACTCATTTCAAATAAACAAACAATATAATTACACATAGCACGTATTTTATAGAAAATACTTCATATCTATGTGTAAGATGAACGTGACTATACACTCACCTTATTTAACGATAATTGAAAGCACTTCGTTTCTTAAAACGACCGTTTCCAATAAAAACCGGGATGTTTTCCCAAAAACTGGGCTTTACGCGGATAAAGTTTCGGCTCGAAAACTCTTTTTCTTGGGATCTTCGGGCTCTCCAGGACTTGCTTATGATGCTAGGATGATATAATAGGCTTGGGGGTAATTTTTTCAGTATAGAATAAAGTATAGGGGTGAGAGGATGGAAGTTGTAACCTAAAATTGGATGGCATCGTTCACTATTTATAGGGCCTGAATACTCGAGTTACGATCGGCGTAACTTTAGAGTACGTTGGGCGTACATAGTGTACGCTGGGCGTACATAGCGTATGATGGGCGTACGAAGAGATCATATCAGACGCGTCAAGGCTATGACACGTGTCTCTCTTGTGAAGAAGTAGGGCTACGTGGCCAAGCTCGGACCGTGAACACGAGTACGCTGGGCGTACTCCGAATTTTCAAACTTCAAAAATTGGTAACTTTCAGCATACGAGCTCCGTTTTCGAGTTTCTTTATATCCACGCGTAGGTGAGACCATGCCCTACGACTTTCGTTTAGGCTCCGTCGGCTAATTTTGACTTTATTTTTAAAGTTATATTTTTAACAGGCCGGGACAGGAAAAGTCCGTTAAAAATTCATAACTTCTTCATCCGACGTCCGTTTTCGTTTTTCTTTTTACCGTTGAACTACTATCAACAAGATCTTCTATTCTCGTTTAGGTTGTTTCGGCTAAAAATCACTCGATCTAAAATTCGAGTTTTGGGCTACATACTACTAAGCCGAAACTTAGAAAAATCATAACTTCCTCATTCGAAGTCAGATTTGGGCATTCTTTTTATGCACATTCTCGGTTTATCGAATACTACGACTTTCGTTTAGATTGCTAAGGCTAAAAAGCACTTTATCATAAATTCACTTTTTACGTCACACAACGTCGTGTCGGTTCTGTCGTGAAACTTCGACATGTCATAGCTTCTTCGTTATAACTCGGATTTCGGTATTCTTTATATCTCCGGAATCCTTATTTCAACCACTACCACTTTCTTCATATATATCGGGTTTATCTAAAATTTATTTTCGACGCTTATTTTTATTCTTAATTCATTAAATCATAATAATTAAGCAATAAGCACATAATACTCAAATAATACATCTTATTATTTCAAAACAAATTACAAATGTTGGCCTAGACTATTACATCGTCATTAATGCCTAGGCTAGAAACACGGGCGTTACAATTCTCTCCCCCTTAGGATGATTTCGTCCCCGGAATCACACATCAGCAAATAAATGCGGATAGTTACTCATCATGTCACTCTCCGTTTCCCAGGTGAGATTTGGCCCATTCGTATGTTTCCATCGCACAAGTACTAAATCGACCATCTTGCATCATAACTTCTTAGTCTTACGGTCAACGATTGCCTCCGGTTCTTCAATTAACCTATTGCTTTCATCAAACGTTAATTCAGAAATTGGAATTATATCGGAAACATCTCCCGTGAACTTCCTCAAATAACACACATGGAAAGTGTTATGAATACCATCTAGTTCTTCTTGTAATTTTAGCTTGTAAGCTTGGTTCCCAATCCTCTGAAGAACTTTAATTGGTCCAATAAACCTTGGACTCAACTTTCCCCTTTTACCAAATCTTATAAGTCCCTTCCACGGCGAGACTTTAAGTAAAACCGAATCTCCAACTTCGAATATTATCGGTTGTCTTTTCTTGTCAGCATATCTCTTTTGACGATCTTGAGCTGCTAACATCCTTTCCCTAATCACTTTCAACTTTTCAGCAGTCTGATGGACTATTTCAGGTCCCATAAACTGCTTTTCCCCACCTTCCAGCCAACACGACGGCGTTCGACACTTTTCTCCATACAAAGCTTGGTAAGGTGACATCTTGATGCTTGAGTGGAAACTATTATTATAGGAAAATTCTACTAAAGGTAAATGCTCATCCCAGTTACCTTGAAATTCTAGGGTACATGCTCTCAGCATATCCTCCAATGTTTGAATTGGTCGTTTGCTCTGACCATCGGTTTGCGGATGGTAAGCTGTACTTAGACACAACTTTGTACCCAATTCCTCTTGTAGACTTTTCCAAAACCTCGATGTGAAACGACTATCGCGATCTGACACAGTCGTAAGGGGAGCACTATGTGCTTTCACTATCTCTTTCACGTAAACCTTTGCAAGCTTTTCCATAGACCACTTCTCATTGGTTGCTATGAAATGTGCACTTTTTGTGAATCGATCAACGACCACCCAAATCATGTCGTGACCGCTTTTTGTTCTGGGCAGTTTAGTTACGAAATCCATAGTGATGTCTTCCTATTTACCCATGGGTACAGGTAAAGGTTCTAAACTCCCATACGGTTTCTGATGTTGTGCCTTAACCCTCGCACATGTCACACACTCGGCCACATACTTTGCAACATTGAGCTTCATCGTCAGCCACTAATAGTATGGTTTCAGATCCCTATACATTTTCGTGCTGCCGGGATGAATCGAGTACATGGTCTTGTGAGCTTCTTCCATCAGAAGATCTCTTAATCCTCCCGTCTTAGGTACCCAAATCCTGTCTTGAATACCTTCAACCCTTGGTTTTTTGTACCAAACACTAACGTTTTGCCCAAACGTTCTTCCTTTCGGTCATTTTTCTCTGAAGCTTCCTCCTGAGCTTTCTTTATACTTTCCACAATTGTCGAGACAACTTCAATTCTCAACGCTCTTGCCCTTTTCTTTTCAAGGTTTACCTTCCGACTGAGAGCATCGGCGACTACATTTGCTTTACCAGGGTGGTAAAGTATCTCACAGTCGTAGTCCTTGAGTAACTCTAGCCAGCGTCGTTGCCTCATGTTCAATTCCTTCTGATTAAAGAGATATTGAAGACTCTTATGATCAGTGAAATGTTTGCATTTTGTGCCATAAAGATAATGCCTCCATATCTTTAGGGCGAATACTACCGCTGCCAACTCTAAATCATGAGTGGGATAGTTCTTTTCATGTTCTTTAAATTGTCGAGATGCATATGCTATCACCTTTTCTCTTTGAGTTAGAACACATCCCAACCCGACTCCCGACGCATCGCTATACACTGCAAAGTCTTCAACTTCATCGGGTAGAGAAAGAATCGGTGCTTCACATAATTTGTTCTTTAGCTTCTCGAATGCTTCCTTATGCTTCTCACTCCAAGCATAAGTAGCTCCCTTGTGGGTCAAAGCTGTCAATGGAGCAGCTATCGAAGAAAAGCCATGGATAAATCTTCGATAATATCCAACTAATCCTAGAAAGCTTCGGATCTCCGTAGGACTCTTTGGTTGTTCCCACTTTGTTATAGCTTCAATCTTAGCTGGGTCAACCATAATCCCTTCTTGGTTAATCACATGACCCAAAAATTGGACTTCTTGAATCCAAAAATCACATTTGGAGAACTTTGCATACAACTTCTCCTTTTTCAAAACTTCTAGCACTTCATGCAGATGCTTGTCATGCTCCTGCTTGCTTTTTGAATAAATCAAAATATCATCTATGAACACTATCACAAATTTATCGAGAAATGGTTTACAAACCCTATTCATCAAATCCATGAATGCTGCTGGAGCATTGGTTAGTCCAAACGACATAACCAAAAACTCATAGTGTCCATATCTTGTTTTGAATGCAGTCTTCTCAATATCCTGCTCTCTTACCTTTAGCTGATGATATCCTGACCTAAGATCGATCTTCGAGAAATAGCTCTAACCTTGCAACTGATCGAACAGGTCATCAATCCTTGGCAACGGGTACTTATTCTTTATTGTTGCCTTGTTCAGCTCTCTGTAATCTATGCACATTCTCATGCTCCCATCTTTCTTCTTCACGAATAACACCGGAGCTCCCCAGGGTGATGAACTAGGTTTAATGAAACCGTTGTCCAACAACTCCTGAAGTTCCGTCATAAGCTCCTTCATCTCTTTCGGTGCTAATCGATATGAGGCCTTTGCTATCGGTGTTGTTCCTGGTAACAAGTCTATTCTAAACTCCACTTCTCTATCAGAGGGCAATCCAGGAAGATTTTCGGGAAAAACTTCCGGATAGTCACACACCACTGGTGTACTTTGCATATCCTTTTTCTCCTTCTTAGCATCGATCACGAATGCCAAGTATGAGGTGCATCCTTTAGATAAACATTTTCTGGCTTTCATTAGGGAAATGATTCCAGAATTTACTCTGCGCTTATCTCCGTATACCATAAACGACTCTTTTCCAGGCGGGTTTACCCTTACTATCTTTTTCTTGCACAGTATTTCGGCATCATTGACGCTAAGCCAATCCATTCCTAGAATGATGTCGAAACCATTCAACTCAATGGGTAACAGCTTCTCACAGAATTCGTTTCCGTTCAGGTCGATGACGATAGTCCTAATACAATCGCTAACAAGTATGAATTTGCCACTAGCAACTTCTACAATTAGGGCATCATCAAGTTTTTTTTATAGGCAATGCTAGTCTTTCACCAAATTTATGTGATATAAAGGAGTAATTCGCTCCGGAATCAAACAATAAATTGGCAGACAATCTATTTACAAGAAAAGTACCTGAAGCGACATCCACTGCATCCTTTGCAGCTTCCAGTGTCCTCTGGAAAGCTCTGGCTTTTGGCTTTGGTGGGAGATTGGGCTTTGCTGCATCCTTCTTCTTCGGGCAATCCTTCAAAATGTGCCCCTTCTTCGTTGCACCCATAGCATACTTTCTTATTGAATGTGCATTCATTGGCATAATGCCCATGCTTTCCACATTTGTAACAAGTGACTTCCTCGCTACATTTCCCAACATGTTTCATCTTACACTTGTCACACCACTTCGCTTCGGCTCCTCCTTTGAATTTCCTCGAACCCGACTTCGAGAATTTGTTCCTCTTGTTGGAACCTGAAGTTCCTTCAAATTTTCTCTTTTCGCCAACTTCAACCTTATTGGCGGCTCTCCCTTTAATAAAATCTTCAACAGACTTGGCAGCCTGGATAGCTACCTCCAAAGTAAGTGCCTGACGCACTAGCACTGCATACTCCCATGGAAGTCCCTTTGCGTACCTGTCTATTTTCGTGAGCTCATCTGGGACAATACGCAAAGCAAACTCCATTTTGTCTGTGAAGTTATTGGTATATTCATCAATGGTCATACTTCCCTTCTTCAGTTCCAGAAATTGGTTTTCTAGCTCAAGTACATTTTGGGCCGAGCAGTACTTGCGCTTGAATTGCACCAAGAACTCTGCCCAAGTCAGTTGCAGTGGCTCATTAGGGCTTAGAGTCTTCCCCAAAGTGTTCCACCAGCGAACATCACCACCTCTGAACTGACGCATTGCAAATATGGTTTATAACTTGCCTTGACAACCACATGTCATGAAGGCCAATTCCATTTCCGAGATCCAATCCATTACTCCGACGGGATCTTCTTTTCCAGTAAAAGTTGATGGCTTGCAAGTCATAAAGTCTTTATACTTGCATCCATTTCTCTCCACTCCATCTTCGTGGTTATTTCTCCTAACCACAAGTGGTTCAGTTTGACCAACAGATCTACTATAATTTCCTTCCTCATATTGATCGTCATTTAATTCCGGTTGTTCAATAGGAATTGAAGGTTCACTCCTGTTGTTCAGCAATATTTGCCTTATTTCCTCCCTTTGTTCAACCATCATTGTCTGAATCATGGCTTGTACTCCAGCCATGGTGATGGGTTCTGGTTCAGCTCCTGCTATAGGCACATGTTCCATCACTTGGGGTTGAGGTTGCTGATTTCTGTTTGCATTTCCAGCTCCACTTCGAGTTCTTGCCATTATAATCTATACACCAAATAAGGCGAATTTAGTTCTTCATTCACGATAGATATTTAAATTCTCCTTATCACTCCGAAACGTTACATGCTAGTTCTAATATCGTAGTCGTACACTTAGAATCCTAAACACATAAGGTTTCCAGATCCGGTCGGCAACAGACCATAGATCCGAACAAGTAATGGCTTATATGGCAAACATATAACATTTAGCACATAAAAGTATGTTAGGCATCTTTCCTAAAATATACTAGTGCTCGTGTCTAAAATATGGTAGACACTCATCTCACAATCATCACTTAGCATTAAACAGTACATCATAAGTCTTACAACAGTTATTTACAACTATTGGCTTATAATCCAAAAATCCCTCGTCATCATCCAAA
Source organism: Lactuca virosa (assembly GCF_052849685.1). Lineage (NCBI taxonomy): Eukaryota > Viridiplantae > Streptophyta > Magnoliopsida > Asterales > Asteraceae > Lactuca > Lactuca virosa. Next base: position 193,725,734 of record NC_136428.1, on the reverse strand, counting down.
CTATGCTCTGGGTCCACTACCTATACTATAAAAAGCTGAGTGGGTCAGGCTTGGGAGCCTGGTGAGCATATAGGGTTTTCAACCCACAATTAATAATAAATTTATTAAATTTATCAACCAAAAATAAATTTATTAATTTCATCAACCAACAATAACCCTGATTACCTATTCCCGTTATCCTCACTTTACGTCCCTAAACACCTATCATAAGGGACCTAGTCTAAGGATTTTCATCGGGGTGACAACACTGATTTAGGGATTCCTCAGCAATTCATGTCAAAAAAGCAACCATGAGGGGGACGGAGTACACCAGCGAACATATAGTTCACCAACACCTACAGGTTGCGATCCTGCTAGCGTTCCACTGGACTGTCTAGAAAGGTCCGTGATCCTCATCTATACTCCGCTAGATGACTACAACAACAACAACAACAACAACAACAACAACAACATCGAGACCTCTCATCATTTTAACACACATCAACTATTTCATCTACCCATGTTTTACCCAACATATTTGTAGATAAAAATACATATACAGTTTAAAACTTGTATAAAACATCTATTCAACACTCATTTCAAATAAACAAACAATATAATAACACATATCACGTATTTTATAGAAAATACTTCATATCTATGTGTAAGATGAAAGTGACTATACACTCACCTTATTTAACGATAATCGGGCAACACTTCGTTTCTTAAAACGATCATTTCCGATAAAAGCCGGGATGTTTTCCCAAAAACCGGACTTTACGCGGACAGAGTTTCGGCTCGAAAACTCTTTTTCTCGGGATCTTCGAGCTCTCTGGGACTTGCTTATGATGCTAGGATGATATAATAGGCTTGGGGGTAATTTTTGCAGTATAGAATAAAGTATAGGGGTGAGAGGATGAAAATTGTAACCTAAAATCGGATGGCATCGTTCACTATTTATAGGGGCTGAATACTCGAGTTACGTTGGGCGTAACTTTAGAGTATGTTGGGCGTACGCCTTCTTCAGCCAGTACGTTGGGCGTACATAGCGTACGCTGGGCGTACGAAGAGATCATATCAGACGCGTCAAGGCTATGATACGTGTCTCTCATGCGAAGAAGTAGGGCTACGTGGCCAAGCTCGGACCGTGAGCACGAGTACGCTGGGCGTACTCCGAATTTTCAAACTTCAAAAACTCGTAACTTTCGCATACGAGCTCCGTTTTCGATGTTCTTTATATCCATGCGTAGGTGAGACCATGCCCTACAACTTTCGTTTAGGATCCGTCGGCTAATTTTGAATTTATTTTTAAAGTTATATTTTTAACAGGCCGGGACAGGAAAAGTCCGTGAAAAATTCATAACTTCTTCATCTGACGTCCGTTTTCGTTTGTCTTTTACCGTTGAACTACTATCAACAAGATCTTCGATTCTCGTTTAGGCTGTTTCGGCTAAAAATCACTCGATCTAAAATTCGAGTTTCGGGCTGCATACTGCTAAGCCGAAATTAAAAAAATCATAACTTCCTCATACGAAGTCAGATTTGGGCGTTCTTTTTATGCACATTCTCAGTTTAATGAACACTACGACTTTCATTTAGATTGCTAAGGCTAAAAAGCACTTTATCGTAAATTCACTTTTTACGTCACATAGCGTCGTGTCGGTTCTGTCGTGAAACTTCGACATGTCATAACTTCTTCGTTATAACTCGGATTTTGGTATTTTTTATATCTCCGAAATCCTTATTTCAACCACTACCACTTTCTTCATAGATATCGGGTTTATCTAAAATTTATTTTCGACGCTTATTTTTATTCTTAATTCATTAAATCATAATAATTAAGCAATAATCACATAATACTCAAATAATACATCTTATTATTTCAAAACAAATTACAAAGGTTGGCCTAGACTATTATATCATCATTAATGCCAAGCCTAGAAACACGGGCGTTACACCAATGCTGTTATCAGAGTTTAATTTAAGTTAGCACCTATTGAAACATGAATTTCAATGTTTCTGTTTAGGAAGATAATGATGGATCATATTAGAACTATATATTCTCATCCTAACAACTAAAAGGATAAGGAAATGAATGGATGTAACAATAATTCATATGGAGACCAAGAGCACATACCAAAAGTACCATCAGATCGTTGAATCCTAGGATCACACTTTTGCAACTGATGAATGACAGGAGCAAGGTATTTAACAGTTTTGCATGTGCCTGTAGCAGCATTAACGAGCCTATAATTGTTCATTAAGAAGCGAAACAATCAACGGATTAAAGAGATGGACAAAAAAACGAAGAAATGAGAGATTTAGACAGACACAGATTGGGAAGGAAATTACACATGTCTTCCTGAGAGAATAACTGTAATAGCTTGCGCTTGAACTAATGTCGGAGCTTGATAGCCCATTCTGTCTGTCAATGCAAGCAAATAATTCAAGTCACAAAAGAGCTAAACTGAAAAGCAACATCCATTTTTCAAACGATTACAAAATCGATCCAATCGCAGGATTCGTCGTTCAGAGCTACGATTGATTTATTAGGGCACAGAAATCCGAGCGGGAAGAAGGACGCAGACACCACACTATTCAATCTATCAATCATCGGGGAGCTCCAATGAAGATCGGTTTCTGATACAATGGATCGACGAAATGGATCTTTGGTGGCGGTGTTAGGCGGTGGTAATTAGGGAGGAAATCAATGATTGAGAGATAGAGACAGCGGAGATATTAGGTTGTCGTAGTGGTGGTCGATGAAGGAAGTACTGGTAAGCCGTCGAAGGCGGTGGTTGTTGACAGAGGTAGGTTGGTTGTTGGAGGGCGGAGGGAGGCGGCCGACGGAGAGGGGATGATGTGGGCTGAAGTGTTCATTGCAGGAGGTGGAATGAAGATCAAAGGGAGGCGGGATGAAGAGAGTGAGAGAGAGAGATAGGGTATAGGCTGACGTGATTCAATCCGATTAGTGGGTATGAATTATGTTATTCTTTTTTCCATTCCTAAAATGCCCTGATTCTTTTTAAAAAAACATGACCCCGTGCCTTTTCTTTTCCATGTATTTAGAAAAATGCCACAAAGCATCCTAACCATCGTTTATTTTGATCTAACGATCATCGTTTGGTTCTCAGGTTCTCGGGAATATATATGAGTTCTCAAATGATCCTTCCTCTCTCTCTCTCTCTCTCTCTCTCTTTCTTTCTTTCTCTCTCTCTCTCTCTCTCTCTCTCTATATATATATATATATATATATATATATATATATATATATATATATATATATATATATATATGGTTAAGTTCATGTGAGACTATCATAATTTGTGAGATATGGGGACGCAATCCTAGCCATTCATTTTAGAGATAAAAAAATTATTCTTAAATTGCAAAATAAATGAAAATTTTTGAATTTTTTTAAAAAATATTATTTTCGTCATTTATTTTATCCAACTTTTTTTTTAAATTACAAAAATAAAAAAATTACCGTTTTTTTTCAAAATATACGTGAAATATTCTAATAGAATATTATACTATAAATATTCAATTCGAATTTTTAGAATGTTAGAATATTCTACTAAAATATTAAACTATAAATATTCAAAAAATTCTAATAGAATATTAAAATATTCTAATAAATCTAAGAATTCAAGTAGAATATTAGAATATTTTAACATATTTATCAATTTTAGTAGAATATTAGAATATTTTAACATTCTAAAAATTCGATTTGATTATTTACAGTGTATCTCACAGAAAGATCTCTGGCTGCTGGCCCGCTAAAATCCCTGCGATATCATAAAATAACCTCCAATTAATAATTGGATCCCGACTCACACTAAGAGTCCAAACTAGGGTAAGCTCGGCCTACATACAAGACCTTTTTACCCTTTCCCTAACTTGGCCCAAGGCCAAGGCCCAATCCAAATGTCCAAAAAACCCAAATTCCAAAATAATCATCCAAGGCCCAAATATGGCCCAATTTTCCAAATTGGGCCCAAACCCCCTCATGGGCCTTTAATCAAAGATCCAATAAAATATCCTTAGCCTAAAATAATATTATGATGGCCCAACAAGGACCTAATTATCTAGTGTCCAAATATGGCCCAACACCGAGGATCCCACACTCCAAAGCCCATCTGCTGAGTACGCGGGACGTACTTAACTCGTACGCGCAACGTACTCGCTTTTGGGGCTTGTACGCTAAGCGTACCTGCTTGTACGCCCAACGTACTCCACCAACTTAGCCATCTTTCTCATTCAGCTCTTAAATGGTTAAGACTTTACTCTAACACTTAGATCAGACTTCCTTAAGGTGGTTTATCACGTATAGTTGCCAACTTTACGTGCATGCATGGCTTAATGGGGCTCTAGAGCTGAAAATAGCTTAATAGATGACTTAACACATGCATGAGACCACAAATACCATAAAGCTTGCATTTTTATGGGTAAAGGGACCTAAAGGACCCTATATCTACCATTAATCACTTCTGGAGTGAATCAAGAGGCTCAACAACCAAACCATGGACTCAAAAAGCACACAAATGGCACCAAACTAGATCTAGAATCATGGATTAGAAAGGTGGAAGCTTTTTACCTCATAAGGAAAGAAAATGAAGAATAAATCGCAAATCTACAAGCTCCAAGCACAACTCCAAATGGTGCACTTCTTCTTCTCCTTCACAAGCACCCAAAAATCACACTTTAAGGCTCAAACTCTCAAGATCTCACTTCGGGTTCGATTTTCTGGACAAGAGGGAGGGGGGTCTGTCTAAACATAACCTAGTGAGGCTATCACAATGTTTAATAGGGTGCAACACCCTAAAATTAGGGTTTCATTAATCCATGCGTACGCCGTGCGTACTCCACGTACACCCAATGTACGTGGTCCAAGGTCGCGATCCAAATCCGGGCTAGTACACTAAGTGTACCACCCTCTACACCTCGCGTACTAGCTCAAGGACCAAAATGCAATACTTTTACAATGACAGACCAAAATGATATAGTGTTGATTCCTATACATTGACGTTAGTACGCACTTCTGTAAACTACACGTCGCTACGTAAACGCTCAGACCTCTCATCGGCAACATGTATAACAAGTGACAGAATAATCTATATATAGGCATGGAGGCACGTCGCACCCTAGCCAGGTGTCTGTTCTAGGGCGGACACATGTCTCTCGTGCCGTGTGTAATTTCCGATCGACGTGTGTTTTCGTGACTCAACATAGGCGTGTCGCGCTTTTAAAAGTGGCGCCCACACCTTTTGAATTTTCTGTCAAATTTTCTAGATTAACAATGTACTTTAAAATAAGGGTGGCAAATCGGGCCATCGTTTTGAGTTTTTGTCTGACACGACATGACATGAGAAGGTTTTATGTACCACGAACACGACACGACACGACACGACACAATGTCATGTTTTTTTTAACTTACACAAAAACGAACCAATTAAAAAACGACAAACACGACACGACACAAAAATGATAACATAAAAATAACAATTAGTTTATTTAATTAATATTTAATCATACACCACACGAAAAACACGACAAAAAAGAAAACATGACAAATAAATGTTAAATCGTGTCAATTTCGTGTCGAATTTTGAACACGTACACAACACAACACGGCATGTGTTTTATACACTTGACATGAACACGGATTCGAATTTCAGTTTCGTCCCAATTTCATTGTGTGTCATGTATTTTTGTCATGTCGTGTCATCAATTGCCATCCCTATTTTAAAATGGTCGTAACTTCTTCATACGAACTCCATTTTCGAGTCTTTATATACACGCGATCGTCTCTAGAATCTCTACAACTTCCCTCCATTAGTTTTCTGTTAACACCTTTTCACTTTAAATTTGATTTCTTGCTAACAAGGTTACGATTTTCCGGTTGTTACAATCACAATATATTTAATCCAAACATTGTGTAACAACACACATAAACAACATAAGGTGTTAGAGTAGAGTTACTCACCCAACTAATTAGTAAGGCTAACTTCTACTTCAGTCTATGGCTTCCGCTGCTTCTCTGCTTGCCAATTTACCAACAGCTCATCTCGGTCGATAACTCATACCCTCACATTCTAGTATCGACTCTCTGATCATAATCCAGAGAACCATCTCTATATGGATCTCTCCCTCTGTATCTGTCTAATTTAATTGTGTCAAAAACCCTCAAAATGAACATAATAAAACTTTTATATACATCAAAAATTTATGGAAACCATGTCGCGACCAATGACACAGTTCTCATTCGTTACCACATGTAACAACTTCTTCCCACGTGTCTCGATCTCACAACACCTGTCCAACACCGGAAACTCATTGTGTTGCATCCATAATATTCGTGTCGCGACAATGACCGTTGAATATAGTTGACTCGACTTTGACTTACACGCCGCACAAGTATATAAATGCGTCGCGCTTTTCCAATAATAGCAATCTACTTTATAATTTATAACTTTCTCCCTCTACTTCACAACTTAACACCCATACACTTTCTATAGATAACTTAATGAAAACTTCATGCTTTATTTCTCTTACTTCTCTCGTAAACAAGTTATACCACTCGAAATAATACATGTTATGAAAAACGAGTATTACATATTCATATTTGGATATTTTAATATGAACATTTTTATTTTTATACATCTTATTGGTTTATGTTAGTATTTTGTTATGAATTTCTATATATATATAATATTTGTTTATTGTAATTTTGCTATGAAATTTTACATACATCCTACTATTTATATGTTATTTTTTGTTTATATATATCTAAGAACTCAACGTAAAAAATATAGTCAACAACAATATATACATCATCCTCAAGAGAACAAAAGAACAACATAAAATTATTTGAATCGGCAGAACTTATGTAAATTTATTTTCTTGTATGCATACATTTTTCTATAAATTGATCTTTTTGTGTATGTGAATTCTTAAATAAAGAGTCGCTATCTAAATTATGTGTTTATATTCTATCATGAATATTGATGTACTAATTGTCATAAAAAATGTATGTGAATATTTTTTTTAGGGAAATCTACAGTAAAGTCTCATTATTTTGTGAAAAGTTTTAAAAAAGTCCCAAAAAAATATTTTAAAATAGAAAAAGCCCAGAAAACCTGATAATTCCTTCAATTTAGTCATTTTTAACATTTTCAACAGGTCACCTATGCCACATGTCATGTCAACTGGACAATTCCTTCAATTTAGTCATTTTTAACATTTTCAACAGGTCACCTATGCCACATGTCATGTCAACTGGCCTGGTGTTGATGTAGGGTGCCAACGTCGCATGCCACGTCAGCGAGTTGCTCTTAAAGATGAAAAAAATTGGATTTGTTGAGGAAAAGGAGGAAGTGGGATTCGAACCGACAACCTCCTAAACACAAACCAGACACTATTTTACTAGGCTCGAAGACACTTCATTCATTTACTCCTCAAAGTTGGTATATAATGTTTTAAAAGCATAAGCCTTAAATACATTTATTATTATTATTATTGTTATTATTATTATTATTGTTCTTCTTCTTCTTCTTTTATTATTATTATTATTATTATTATTATTATTATTTCTATTATTATTATTATTATATTTAAAAATTTAAATAACTTTAGAATTTCGTAAAAAATATATTAAATACATAAACTTATTTTTTACGTATTTATATGTATTTTTACACTTTTTTCTATATTGTTTTACATATTTATGTATTTTTTTAAGTATTCTTATATATTGTTTTACATATTTTATGTATTTTCAATGTATAGATATGTTTTGTATGTAGTTATATGTATTTTTATATAATTTTATATATTTTTTTACATATTTATGTATTTTTGAGTATTTTTAAATATTATTTTTAAAATATGTTTATGTAAAAAAATGCATAGTTATGTGTTTATAGATATGTTTATGTAAAAAATGTAAACATGATTAATAATATACATAAATACATAAATACATACAAAATATATATAAATACATATAAAAATATGTTTATACTTTTAAAATACGTAAAAATATAAAAATAATTCATAAAAAATTATGTTTATACATTTAAAATATATAAAAATATGTAAACATCATATATAAATACGTAAAAAATATGGTTATACATTTAAAATATATAAAAATACATAAAATGATATTTAATAATACTTAAAAATACATACATACGTAAAAAAAATATACAAAAATATAGACAAATACATATATTTACGTACAAAATATATTTATACATTTAAAATACATAAAATATGTAACACAATATATAAAAACACTTAAAAAATACATAAATACGTAAAATATATATATATATATATATATATATATATATATATATATATATATATATATATAATACGTAAAAATACATATAAATACGTAAAAAAATAAGTTTATATATTTAATATATTTTTTTACGAAATATTAAAATAATTTACATTTTTAATAATAATAATAATAATAATAATAATAATAATAGTAATAAAAGTATTTAATGTTTATGCTTTTAAAACATTATATACCAAACTTTGAGGAGTAAATGCATAAAGTGTCTTTGAGTTTTGTGGAAATTTGTTTGGTTTGTGTTTGGGAGGTTGTAGGTTCGAATCTCATATTCTACTTTTCCTCAAAACAATTGATTTTTTCATCTTCAAGAGCAACACTGACCTACATAACAGATTAAAACGGACTAAATTGATGAAGGAATTATCCGGTTTTCTGGGCTTTTCTATTCAAAAATAAAATAAAAAAATTAGGGCTATTTTAAAAGTTTCCCAAAATATTGAAACTTTACTGTAAATTTTCCTATTTTATTATGGATACGCTCTTAAGATAAATTTGTAAATGATATTACTCTAAGATGAATTTTCATGACTAATCACACAATATTCTTAAATTATACTTCAAATAAATATAATATTTTGGATATTCGCATAAATTCTTTGAAAAAAGACACGATGTTTTAAACATTTTACCATGAATCTACACAATGTTTGTAAAAATTTTATTTTAGAAAGCTTAAAATAAAATCCGTATTTTTAAAATTTTAAACTTTCTAAAAATATAAATTAAACATTCTACAATATACTAAAATATCACTTTTCTTGTTTATGTAATTCACTTTTACCATTTATTTGAGTAGCTAATTAAACATTTTTTTAATTAGATTAGCAAAGTAAAATGACTTAATTTTGTTCTCGCATTCTCATTTTATTTGGTGTTATCATTTTAATCATCTCATTATATATATATATATATATATATATATATATATATATATATATATATATATATATATATTGTATATTTAAAATTTATGTATGTTTGGTGTTTAAGATTTAAGAGCTTTTATATTAGCATTTATCGTATTAATAAAGTATAAAGTTTTAAACTCATGTTGACGTGTCCAATTTTCATCTACTATTTTAACTTATAAACTCATGGTATAAATTAATAAAATATTTTTGGATCAAGTTTTCAATCTCAACCATTACAAACCTCTAATTTAGAAAACCTTCATTCTCGTTTCACAATGTTCAAGAACTCGGAATCGTCATTCACAAAACCCCCCATACATGTTGGTATTACCAACATGTACCAACGAAACGTATTGGTAGTCAAACAAGTTGGTACCAACTATACTTGGTACGACAGTCGTAGCAAAAATTTTATATCAACTATAATTGGTACGATACATGATTTAGTGAAACAATTATTGGTACCGTACCAATCCTGATGGGTTTTGAGCAAATCAGCAATCCTATGGTGCACATGCAAAACCCTAAAGCCTTGGATCTAGGTTTCTCTATTGTACATGCAAATTATCCAAAGCTTACAAACCCTAATCTAGCATACAACAAAACTTAAAATTAACATAAATAACCAATAAGAATGTTATCTTGATTGTTACTTGAAGATCTTTAGCTTATGAGAACCTAGCACCTCAAATGTGATGCCTCTAATGGATCACAAATACGAAAGCAAGTTGGATGATCTTGGAGAGACGGGATGAGAGGCTCAAAATCGACTCTAAGACTTCTTAGGGTTTCTGGGTGCCGATTTCTGAAGCCTTAGGGGTCGTTATATAGTGGAGCTGCTAGGGTTTCAGTCAAAACCCTAATTGGATAGCTTAGGCCTTAAGCAGTCCAATTAGAACCTTCTGGAATAAGGCCTTGGACGATTTCAAGGTGGGCTTCCACCCTAATTTCATCCGCCCCTTTATCCATATGATCCACAACCCAAAATCCAATTATCTTATAATTACATTTCTAGTCCCCTAAGTTTAATTAATATCTTTTTTATCACAAAATTAATTTCCTAATTAATTCTTGACCAATATTAATTAATCAATATGATTTCTCTTTTAATATATTATTCATATAATATATTAATAAACCATAATATCCTCTTTCTCCACTAATCATCCAGTCAAGTTGCTCCGGTGAAGGCAACCCAAAAGGACCATGCTACAACCAGGTCAAGTACATACCAAATATAGTTATGGACTTAGACACTAATCCAACAGTCTCCCAATTGGATAAGTCTAATAACTGTAGATGCAAGTATGACTTCAAAATCCGATTAGCAATCGTAGCTCTCAAAAGCCGTTGTCGAACTCTGACTCGTCCTTTAGATAAGGGATCGTATAATCCTCCGTTCTCAAGATATCGTGTGGACAATCACATGGAACGTAGTCATACTTATTGTCCAGCAGTTTGTTTCTCGATCTCTGATTTGTCTGAAATAGAACTTAATTAAACACATCAATTCAGTCCTGAGCGTGCCCAACACATAAGTCAAACCAAATCATTGAGGGGCCCAGATATCGTTTTTACCCTCTTAGGATAAAAGGAACAGATAAACTTCGACTTATATGCATTTACTATTCACTCATCAAATTATGCACAACAATGCGTTTTATAACATCAAGTTACTGATGCGTTTACGCATTATCAATGCACAACCAACTCGTAAACAATAAACCATATATATAGGTTTAAATGTTATATGATATTATCATCTTACGATCACTCGTGATAAATTCCATGAAGTGATACAAGTAAACGTGGGTTTAATCCAATGCTCAAATCTTATTCATAAGCACTCATGAATGTTGCAACAAAATTTTGCTATGTCTAATACACTTTAGACAGTCTACAAACCAATTCACGACAGTCTTCTTTCATATCTACTTTGAACAAATGAACGAATGTGGACTGTTCGAATAATCTTATTATTCAGGAAGTCAAAACATGCAAAGTGAAACAATAGGTAAATAATCAACACAAGACAGTAACTTTACTTATAAGTAATACTCCTTTTGTTTAATCATCAAATGTTAATTACAATTTATCTATTACACGTTTCAAAACTATCTAATCACTAAAACTTATATTGTCCTTCAGCCCAATGCTCCCAGCGTGCTGCAAGTGCTTAACCCTACTCAGTCCCTTCGTAAGGAGATCTGCTGGGTTTTCTCCTGACGATACCCTCTTTACTACGAGGAGTCCCTCTTCTACCCGATGTCTAATAAAGTGATATTTCCTGTCGATATGCCTGGATCTGCCATGATCCCTCGGTTCCTTGGTTAAGGCAACCGCGCCTTCGTTATCACAGAAAATTTCCATTGGCTCCTTTATGGATGGTACAACTCCAAGGTCTCCGATGAAGTTCTTCAATCATATTTCCTCCTTCGACGCTTCGCTCATTGCTATGTACTCTAATTCGCATGTTGAATCAGCCACGTTCTCTTGCTTGGAACTTTTCCAAGTCACTGCTCCTCCATTCAGGGTAAAGACCCAGCCTGACTGAGATCGGAAGTTGTCTCAGTCGGTCTGAAAACTGGCATCACTATACCCTCGCACCCTTAAGTCATCACTCCCACCGAGGATGAGAAACCATTCCTTGGTCCTTCGAAGGTACTTAAGAATATTCTTGACTGCGGTCCAATGCGCTCTACCAGGGTTCCCTTGATATTTGCTGACCATGCTCAAAGTGAAGGCCACTTCAGGGCGAGTACAAGTCATAGCATACATGATCGAGCCAACTGCAGAAGCATAAGGTACTCGACTCATCTCTGCTATCTCGGCTTCAGTCCTCGGACTTTGAGTCTTACTCAACTTGGTATTGCTTTGGATCGGCAACTCCCCCTTCTTGGAATTCTCCATACTCAAACGTTTTAGTACTTTTTCCAAGTAAGTATTTTGACTAAGTCCTATTAGCCTTTTACTCCTGTTTCTCACTATCCTTATTCCCAGAATATAGGCAACCTCTCTGAGGTCCTTCATAGCGAAACACTTCCCAAGCCAGGACTTAACCTCCTGCAGGGTTGGGATGTTGTTTCCTATGAGCAGTATGTTATCGACATACAATACGAGGAATCTAACTATACTCCCACTGGCTTTGACATATACACATGACTCATCCTCACTTCGCAGGAAGCCAAACTCTTTGACTTTCTCATCGAAACAAAGATTCCATCTGCGAGATGCTTGTTTCAATCCATAAATGGATTTCTCAAGCTTACACGCTCTATTAGGATGCTCTGCATCGACAAAACCCTCTGGCTGACTCATGTAAACATCCTCAGCCAACTTCCCATTAAGGAAAGCGGTTTTGACATCCATTTGCCATATTTCATAGTCATGAAATGCAGCAATGGCTAGCATTACCCTAATAGACTTTTTCTTCACAACTGGTGAGAAGGTCTCATCATAGTCAACTCCAGGAGTTTGAGTAAATCCCTTCGCAACCAATCACGCATTATAAGTGTGTACCTTCCCATCCATGTCGGTCTTCTTCTTGAAGATCCATATGCACCCGTCCGTCTTACGACCTGGCACATTGTCAACCAAATTCCAAACTTGGTTGTCATACATGGACTGAATCTCACTATCCATAGCCTCTTTCCATTTTGCAGACTCCGAGCCTGCCATGGCTTCCTTGTAGCTGTTAGGTTCATCCAAATTTATTAGTGTACTATCACTATGTAACATCCCGTTTAAAATAAAATAATTAAATAATAAACTCGTAACCCTGAGAAGTAATTTTTATTATTATAGCCAAAAATTCAATAATTAACAGGGTGTTGGTTTCGGGAAGCCAAATGACATGATTTCGAGTTTCGGGGGTTAAAGTGTAATTTTGAGACTTATTTTGTAAAGATTTTTAGTAGTCAAGGGGTGTTTGGTAAAATTAGGACTTAATATGAAGGGGTGGCATGGCGTTGGTTTGCGACTCAACGGAAGGGGGGTTAGCGGCATCGGCGGTCAGAGGAATAAGGGGTGGTGGCGGCTGGTGGGAGGTGAGGTGAAGTTGGCGACTGAAACCGATTAGGGTTAGGGTTTAGAGGGTCGATGGCTTATATATCCCGCTCCATTCAAAATTTGGCCCATAATGACAAAACCGGTCCCTCCTTCTCCTTTTCCCTTCATATTAAGTCCTAAAAATACCATTTAGCCCCTGGCTCCTTAAAATCCTTTTTGATCCAATATTTTACCGAATGGAGCGGGATATATAAGCCATCGAACCTCTAAACCCTAACCCTATTCGGTTTCAGTCGCCGACTTCACCTCACCTCCCTCCGGCCGCCACCACCCCTTATTCCTCCGACCTCCGGTGCCGCTAACCCCCATTCCGTCGAGTCGCAAACCGACTCCGTGCCATTGCCGTTAAGAACGAAGTTGTCGACGAGGACCACCGGGTTGTATCAGCCTTCGTCGTTCCTGCTGTGGCTAAGGGCGAACACCACCATTAGGGCGTCGTCTAAGGCGGGGCGTCGTCATTCATGCTGTCGCTGCTGTAGCTCCTGCCGCAGGAGAAGCCGAGAACGTCGAAGACCAAGTGGAAGCCGGACACCGACGTGTGGGCCGTGAACGGCTGGATCCTTTCACTGTTACATTGAAGTCGTCTTAGTGCCGCCGTTGTTCTCATCGTCGGCGAAGCCAGTGTTCGAGTCCAACCTTGTGGTCGTGGGGAGACTAGTCGAACACGTCTAACAACCGTTAGCCCCTCTCCACCGATGACACAACCCTCCGTTCATTTTCTTCATCGCTACTGTTGGGACTCCTCGACTGCCGCCGCTGCTGCCATGCGGCTACTTCGCCTTGGCTGATGACCTCAGACCATTGCACGCCACTAGGTGAGTGGCTACGTTCGTTTGACGTATTCCGTCGAGTGTTGCTGTTGCTAATCCTTTTTAGGCTCGTTATTGTTGGATGGAAATGTAAAGGGACCACCATGGCCTCTAGCCATGGTGGCTGCCACCTCCAACCACCGCCTACCGCCACAAGGCTGGCTGGGTGTGTGTGTATGTGTCCTTGTGTGTGTGTGTTTTTATTTGAATATCGTGTTGTAACATTGTAATCAATCGGAATAGTAAAGAAAATCTGTCACCACCACCGTTAAGTGGTGGCCGCCGCCGTGAGCCGCCGTTGACCACCACTACCCAAGGTGGTAGTGGGTGGTGCCCGACTAGCAAAACCCTAATGGGCCCAATGAAGCCCTAATGGACCTAAAAGCCCAACCATGTGACTAATGGGTGAGTATTGGGTTGGAAACTCTAATTAGGGTTTGGAAAACCTTAATGTCATGAAACCCTAAATTTGGGGAATGATCGGGACCCGCACTGGAATTATTTAATAAACTTAAAAAGATTAATTAATAATCATTTGCAAATTAACCTAAGTCAATATTGGACTTAATGGATTAAGTCCTTAATGGGTTAAGTAGGAAGACTTAACCCTAATCGTCATTTCATGTGGAAACCCTAATTTCACTTGGGCCTTGAGTTTTGCCTTTCTATTAGGCTTTGGTGATTGGACTATTGATGGGCTTTCCAAGAACAAGTAAATGGACTAAAATAATTGGATGGGCTTTAGGATAAGGCCCATGTGAGAGAATTGGGCCAAATTTGGAAAATTGGGCCATAGATGGGCCATAATTGGGCCTTTATGATTATGTGATATTGGGCCATGGGAATGCCAAGAGTTTGGACTAGAATAATTGGAAGGGCCTTAAGGATAGACCATGTAGAGGTATGGGCCCAATTTGGAAAATTGGGCCATATGTTGGGCTTTGGCCCATTACTTGACTTTTGGGCCTTTGGAGTGTGAGTTGGACCTTGGACTTGGAACCCAATTATTAATTGGGTGTTGTTTGGTGTTGACAGTTCGGGAATCTGTCAACCAGCAGCTGGAGTGTTATCTGCGGGACTTCAGCAGTGCCAGGTGAGTTATCCTCACAATACTAAGGGGTCTAAGGCACCAAGGCCGACCCATTGGATTTGATATCCCAGTAGTTGATTATGTGTTGAATATGAGATGATTATGCATGCTAGTTTGCTATGCCAGTTAGGTAGATCTGTAGGACTACCAGTGTTACTGCTTGATTATCTGTATGTGCCATTAGCTGTATATGTAGACATGTTGTGTGGGTAGGGTTGAGGTTGCACTGCTTCGTGCGGTGAACAAGAAACCCTGGAGTATGCCAGATATGAGCTAAGGGCTGGGAAGGCATACCACACTCATACTAAGGACTCATTAGCATACCAGATACGAGCTGAGGACCGAGTGGTATACCAGACTCGTACTGAGGGCTTAAGGGTATTAGAGCATTCCAGTTGCGAGCTGAGGGCCAGGGGAGCATGCCAGACTCGCACTGAGGGCTGATCAGTTATATTTCAGTCTTAGGACAGCAGGGGGCAAGCCAGTCATAAGCTGTGGGCTCGAGAGCAAACCAGACTTATGCTGTGGGCTCGGAGGCAAGCCAGATGTGAGCTGTGGGCCCAGAAGGCAAGCCAGACTCACACTTTGAGCCCAGGGGGTAATCCAGACTGTAGAGCTGTAGACCCATTACATGCTATTATTATGTGTACTGTTGTTATGTATCGGTATCTTGGGGGAACTCACTAAGCTGTGTGCTTACGGTTTTAGTTTATTGTTTCCGGTGCTCCAGATGTTTCGGCAAGGCGAATGCGTGATCGTACACATCCTCGTGTATTGGACTTATGGTTCCTGGGATATTCTGATATTAAACTATTTTGAAATCATTTTTGTAATAGCTAATGGCTTTTGGAATGTTTGAAAAAGTTTTAAATTGGCTTGATTTTTATGGGTGTTACAAGTTGGTATCAGAGCCTTGGTTTGAGTGAATTGGAGGAACACTTGTGTGAATCCAGTCTCAAACCAAGGAAAAGATTTTCAAAATGATTTTTTCAAAAAGGTTTTCAAAAATATCAAAGGAGGATGCAGGGTGTACGATCAGCCGGAGCCAGTAAGTAGGCCCCAAAATACCATACATATATTTGATATTATGATATGTTAGAACAACATGTTAGTACTAGGCTAGGGATCTTCAGGAATTGCATGATAGAATTGCCTGATTACATGATGCCTGCTAGCCTAGGGTTTTCTTTATATGAGATTGACATAATTACTGTAGTTGCTTAGTGTATACATCACGACTGTACATAATTAAGATCTTATAGCCTGAGAATGTTTGGTTTGGCCTTATTTCCTGTTCTTGTTTGATGAAGGGCTTAAGGTAGGCTCATGTATTCGAAAGTCTATAGGGTCCAGCGTTATGGATGGTTAGCATACACGAGTGTTGCAGGGTTGGTGGAAGTTTCATAGGTGGGTTGTGCGAGGCCGGTAGGCCAGTTATGAGATATTTAGCATTCCTATAGGAGTGAGGATTGAGCGCTCGCCATGTTATGTATACAGTTAGGGCGTTGTGGTGATACTTGAGACAAATATGGGTAGGTGTAGAAGGTAGTATGGGCCCGTACTACTAAAAGCACATGACCCACACGCGTAGCAAGGAAATCACAACCCCTTAGTTGGGAGTTGGTTCCCTGTTATTATATGGATTATCCGAGATATCTCTGGGGTATTATCATAATGGTGGTTACGAGACGTTTTGAGACCGGATCCGGATCAGGACCGGGAGCTGGCAGCTAGGATAGGCCAATATTGTCAGAGGATCGTGTCAGTGAGATCATCCGGGAGGAGGTGATCGAGATTATACGGGGACAGTTATGGGAGATGTTTGGTTCTATTAAGACCGCCATGGTTGAGTATTTCGACGAGCGTTATGCAGCCCTTGTTGAGACGAATACCGCAACAGCTGCAACAACTGTAACGACTGCCGAGTGAGGAGCTGGTCGAGCTTTCCAGTACCGGGACTTGTTACTAGGACATATTTTGATGAGCAGAGGACTGCATCTACTTGGGATCAGGGAGATATTCTGTACCCGTTGCATTCCGCGGGTTGAGTGGGAGAGGCTAGCACATGAGTCTCTAGATTTGAGGCTTCAGGGATTTTGCTCGAGGCCGGAATGTGAGTCACGGGGACTCCGGAAAGGAGGTGATGATTATGTTCAGCTGGGGTTTTGCAGCCGGAAGTGGAATGGTTAATTGATGGATTGGACTGTCGTTTTATAGGGAAAGGATTGTGCCCTTTCAGTTTTCGAGCTCGAAGGAGTGAGCAGACTTGGGACCCCGGGATCAGGTTGTATTCCAGCTCGGGGTCAGTTAGTCGTCGGGGTTGGCTACATTATTTCAGCGCTGGTAAGCGCAGGTGGGTCGATGTGGCATGAGTATCTTGTGAGGCATACACGATTACCGCCCCTACCCATAGGAGCTAAGATCTGATTCGCTTTGGATCTCTTGTATCGGGCGGTAAGGATTGATTGTGCGATTTATTGCACTTTTGGGATTGGAGACTATGTCTTGGGAGTAGTTGTAGCTCGGTTTAGGGCAGAGGTTGCTTCAGCCACTACAGTTTCGATGCGTGCGATTGAGCTGGTGAGTGAGTCAGGGTGCGAGACCCTAAATGATGTGATTTCTAGAGCTCGAGAGCGAGAGATTTGTTTGGAGCACTTTGGGAAGAAGGGTATTATGTGGGAGGTCTGCAGACAGGGCCCTGCAGGATGGTTATTCAACATTGTCAGGATTCAGCGGTTTTAGTAATTGTTATTGATTGGCGGATGAAAGCGCCAAGTGAAATAGCTCGTTTGGGAAGAAGGGTATTATGTGGGAGCATCTATCTTTTGGTCTTCAGAAATTGAGTGTGGGATCATTCAAGCATCAGGGACTGTCGGTTAAGTAATGTTTGGGTTTCACACCAGTGGGTGGTGGTTAGTGTTCTATGTGGGGGAGAATTAGGAATTTTCAGGTTGAGCATCAGCCATTGAAGGTTTTGTATATTGCTGTTCAGATTATGGTTTCCAGAATGGTCGGACAAGCGATAATCGGTGAACCTCTTAGGGAGCGGGAATTCTCCGAAGGAATTCAAGAGGCGACAATTGAGAAGCTAGGAACGTGTCACCAATTCCCTTATGCAGTGTGTTTATGTTTCCTAAGTCTTTGGGGTATGTTTTCCCCTCGATGATGTAATAGACTTTTGATTCGTATCGGACTCGAGCTTCGATAACATTGGGGATAATTGTGGAAGTTTCTCGGACTAGTTTTGTATTAGTAGAATCGGATCAGTATCGATCCAGTATGGGCTTTGTGGCGAGTGAATATGGAGCTAGGGATTCCCAAATATGAATATGGTAGTGGTTCTTCATGTGTATCGGTGGGTATTCAAGGCGACAATAGGGTTGGTTTGGCTTACGTGCATGATCAGGTATGGGTTATAGTCTGCAAATTGGATCTAGAGTTTGACTATCATCCTATCCTAGGGTCACGTGCGACCATGGCTTTGTAGGATTTTGCTTGGGTAGAAACTTGTTTCATATGTGAATCGTGCATGGTGGAATTTTAGCATCGTGGCACTGGTTGGTGTTGTGAAGGACGTTGGTTAGGAATTTTCTTTTGGGCAATGTTGATAGTTTATCAGGAGCATTCCAGTCATGAGCTGAGGGCCAGGTAGGGCATACCAGACTCATGTTGTGGGCTCAGAGGCAATCCAGACCTATGCTGAGGACCTTGTATTGGTATTCAAATCATAGACTGTGGGCCTAGAGATCTTTGTAGTTCATTTCTTCTGTTTGAGCGCTTTCGGAATGGACACATCGTTGAGGTTCGGGCGAGCCGTAATCGGCTGCGAGGAATCAGAAGATGTGGTGCGAAATACAAGGGTAGGTCCTTGAACCTCAAGTTATGAGTTTAGACCCGAGTTTTGTATATAGTGGTATTCTGATCTAGGGTATTCCATCCCGAGGATGACCGAACCCTATGATTGATTGGACCTGACGTGTTCGTATTCCAACCCGAGGGTTAATTGGGCCAAACATGTGCATGATACGAGGGTATTTCATCCTGAGGATGACTGGACCCGTCGTAGGCATGCCTGGTATTCCAGCCCGAGGCTGATTGGGCCAGGTATGAGTGTTCGTACTTATGAGCCGGTTATTATATGTATGTTGGTCCTGGGGATAAAGGAAGCATTGTCTTGTCAATCCTAAAAGGGTTCATCTCCCAGTTTACATATCGTTGTTCATTATATCCCTGGGAATTGGTTGCCAAAACGGGTTTCTCTTGAAGGAGTACCTAATCTCTTGTCAAGAAAAGAATTATAGGTAGCAATGTGTGATTTGTGATTCTGTTTTCTCGTGGGAACCTCAGGTTATCAGAAGTTGAGTAGCCAGTTGGGAGTTAAGTGCAATGATTATGGCAATGATTCAGTGTGGGCGGACTGTCAGGGAGCCAAATCCCTTCGAGACTCGGGTTTTGGATTAAGTAAATATGATCATATGGCAAGTAATTCGTTTATCTTCAGGTTTCAGAACCCTGCGAGGGTTGGATACAGTTGCCTTGGGAATGCTGGGATTATGCACGAGATTGTGGCCATGTAGTTCAAGTTGTCTGGCGTGTAAGGAATGATAAGAAACGATTTCGAGGACGAAATCAAATTTAAGTCGGGGAGAGTTGTAACATCCCGTTTAAAACAGAATAATTAAATAATAAACTCGTAACCTCGAGAAGTAATTTTTTATTATTATTTTATATTATTATAGCCCAAAATCAAATATTTAGCGAGGTGTTGGTTTCGGGAAGCCAAATGACATGATTTAGAGTTTCGGGGGTTAAAGTGTAATTTTGAGACTTATTTTGTAAAGATTTTTAGTAGTCCGGGGGCGTTTGGTATCATTTGGACTTAATATAAAATAATTTATGGAAACAGGGGTTGAAGAGTAAATATCGGACTTAAATTGAAAGGTTTTTGGATGGCTGGGGCAAAAAGAGTAAATTATGTACCTAAGAGGAAAAGAAATTGCCATGGAGGGGCCATTTGGTAAAATATTGGATCAAAGTTGAAAGGATTTTAAACATATATATGCAGTCATCATGCGTAGTATTGGAAGTGGCTTGGGAACTATGAGACAATTGTTGGGACAAGTATGAGTAGGTGTGAAAGATGGCAGAGGCCTATGCTACCCGAGACACAGGACTCACACTTGGATCAATAAGAATCTCAAGGTTACTAAGGCATTGGTAGTTCGGTAGAAAGTGTGGCTAACACTGTAAATTAGTTTTGTGTTATTTCTATCATTACCTGTTGTACGGTGATGTCTACGAGAGTGACCTTGAGTTCGGGCCCCAGTGACCATAAAGGACCGATTTAGAATAACATATAATTTTGTAAGTGAGTAGTTCTGAGAACCTCGACCAATGTATCACCAACTTTACTCATAAGAATGAAGAGGGACAATTGGAACAAGACAAAGTGATCGTCCCAAAGAAAGGAGAATGATGGAGTGAATTCAGCAACCATTATTGTTGATATTATATCGTTTAGATATGCGCATGAATTAGCACATCAGTAGACAACATTGTGCCTGTAGGAACAATTAGTGGTACTTCGAAGAAAATGTTGAAAGTCATTGGATTTGACAAACATGAGTTTCTTCAAAGTCAAAAGGGCCTACAATTAAGGTAGGCAAGGCCAGCTTAGACTTCGGCTAGTTACGAGTAGTAGCAGATGATGGGTCGAACCCAAGCAAGGGAGAACCGAACCTCAAGGAAAAAGTACGAAGGGTAGTTCAACTTTTTGATTTTGACATCAAGATCCAGGAGAGTTACAACACAAGTAGTTGGAAGTTGTTAGTTTCGGTTTCGTTATGCGGGTAACAGAAGACGAAAGCCTTCTGCTAGAATACCCATAGGCTATGAGTTTCTTTCATCTTGATGAAAGGTTAGTCTTTTATTCCAAACGTCTGATAGGATTTAGGAAAATGCCAAATTCTCAGGTGCGACTCAGATAGCCAAGAGAACCAACTAGGTTTGTGCCTTCGAGGATGTAGGATTTCTCCTCGTAACAGAGGATCAGGAATCCAAAAAGTATAATTTTCCATAGAGAGCGTCTAGTACTCGAGGGATACGCCAGAATTAGAGATTTGATTTCAACCATAGTGAGAATTTAGTTAACCCATGCCAAAGGATTTTAGCAGTAGGATCGACATTAATGGATAGAGTGTTTTCATAAGTAATATTAGTGACCTATAGGAGAAGAGCATTCGAAAAGGACTATACCCATTAATACTTCAGTGTTACATTAGGCTTCAGAGTAGACTACATGTTTTGTTTAGTTATTCCTTTAGTCAATACGCGTAAGAATTAATAGAAAACTAGGATATAATTTCAAAGTTCATAGGTAGACATAGGACAATAGTTAAACTTTATAACCCATAAAGTGTAGATTTAGGACCTCTAATTAGTTATAGACTCAAACGTTTAAAAAGAAAGGATTTGTTGTGATAAGGAAGGATGTCGATTAAGTTCATTTAGGGTAGTCAAATAATGGGTGTGAGTCCTTAAGACCACTGAAGGGTTGGTTATGAGTCTTCAGGCCCAAGGGGGTGATGACAAGAGCGATATGGCATCGTAAACCCAGTAGTTGGATCATTGTCATGAGGTATCATGAGCGAATTTTCGAACAATAGTTGTACCTCGATATAGGTAATGTACTTAGAGCCTTGCGAGAGGGCTATTAGGCAACCTAGTGTTTAGTAGGTTGAAAGATAAGGAAGCCTTATTATGAGTCTGTTGCCAATATTAGAGTATTGGTTTCTGTATTTTCAAGACAGTAAACCCGTTATAGTAGTTTTGGTTAAAATATAGGATGTTGGAACACCTAAACTAGGTAAAGAAACCATTTATACTCTAGGTTTGTGTGCGTTTTAATGATATAAAATAAAGAATTTTAAAAGCATATTCCTTAAAATGGATTCCGTTAGGATGTCGTAAGTAAAATTCCATAGTTAACCACCTCATAACCAGTCGCTGGTATCGACATTTTACGCCTGAAAGCGATAATCAACCGTAGCGAGTAAATTCTGTAAGTCCAGACCGACGAATTACCGGTTTTATAAGAATTCGCAAGGAGCTCAGGAGTACGTCTACGGTAGAAATTGAAGTTCTACGACTAAATAAGTATAGGTGGACGAATTCGATGTGGAAAACGTTGGCTAGATATTAGGTCGATTTCATGAAACCTCGGTAGGATAGTGTAGATATTATCCTAAAGTGCGTTAGGAGTAGGATTTCGCGCATCCCCTTTCGGGCCCTATAATTAGTGTTCATTGGTTCATTTATTCTCCACACCAAATCCTATCAACTTTCCCTCTAGAACCAAATTTGTAAGGTATTCTTGGGGTGCTAAATGATCTAATTAGCGAGATACAGCGGAATAGGAGAGCCTGACAAATAGAAGTGCTCGGTATCGAAGCCCTACGGTAGAGGTGTCTAGAATCGTCACGTTGGCTTGGTTGTTGGTTTTCAGGAATGTTATATGCCAAAATGATCCTAACTCCCAAATGTACGGTCTGGATTATCCTTATTTGATAGAACTCCTGGTATTAATTGGGATTAGTGAAAGATGTAGCTTTCATAACCAAATCATCATAAAGATTAATAGATTAAAGTATTATAGGTTAATACTTGTTACCCACCAGTTGGATCCCCGGTAGGATCACCGTAATAGTTTTCAATCGTATACGAAATTACGCAAGTGAGTTATCTTACTATAATATGTATTACAATACATGTTCATGTATGTTAGGATAGAGAAATAATAGAGTAGAGTTGATAGATTAGTCTCTATGTGCTTAAGTGTAAACTTGGAGTAAAAAATATAATTGTGCCTATATTCATAGAATCTAAAGTGCATTCTCTATGTGCGTAATCGTTATAATTAAAGACTTAGTTAGGGGATGATGGTGGAATGATTAAAGAGGCCAAGAGCCTATAGGCCCGTGTGTTGACAAAATTGCGTGCAGGCCGTAAGTACACATGGACCCGTGTTAACAAAATTGCGTGTAGGACGGAAGTACACGTAGACCCGTGTTGAGGAAATGGAATGTAGGTCGTAAATACACGTAGTACCGTGTTGAAAACGAAATGGCCAGGACGTAAGACTAAAATACATATATTGTTGGCATATATTGAGCCATTGTTTGTATGCATGTATATGTATTATGGTGTATGCTATTTTGGGGAACTCACTAAGCCTAATGCTTATCCAGTTGAATATATATATTTTTTGGGTACTTATATGAAGGGAAAGGTTCGACTGTATACACAAGCATTCACAACATGTTTCCGCACAATGTAATTACACTCTGATATATTTTGAATAAATAAAATGAAAATTTTGGGTTGAAAATCGCGATGTTACAAGTTGGTATCAGGGCCCTGGTTTGAGTGAACTAGATGAACACTCGTGGGATTTCAGAACCAAACTAAGGATCTAAGTAATTAGTAAATCTTTTCATAAAAAAGAATGATACAAAAAGGAAAGAATGTGATGCGTGCACTCAGCCAAAGCTCATAAAGGCAAGCGATTTCCAAAATATTCATAGTTGTTATGTTGGTTGATAAGTGAACAGTTAGAAATACATGCAAGTATGTAATCTACAGAATTGCTTGTTATTTTCTCCTGAGAACTTATATTTATATCAGTTATTTATTTGAAAAATACGTTAGGTTGCATGCTCCATGAATTAAATAGTTTTACATTGCCTGATTTAGTACTATTCTGCAGCTCTCGTGTGAGTCTAACCGTTTTAGTGTCAGATCTTTTAATCAACAGGCTGTTTGGTTTTAGAGACATGCAATCGTATTCATCCGATAATTAGTTAATATTGGTAAAAAAAATTCTCGGAAAATAGTAGGGTGAAGTGGAAGGAATACTAGAAGAAGTCTTTTAGGAATTGCATGAGAGAATTACCTCATAAATAAGATGTGTTATAACGTAGGGATTTGCTTGTTAATTGTTGCTTAGAACCTATATTGATACTAATTAGTTATTTGACAAATACATTAGGTTACATGCTCCAAAAATTAAATAGTTTTAGATTGTCTGATTTGGCGCTAATTCGCAGCTCTCGTATGACTCTAGCCATCGTAGTGTCAGATCTTTCAGTCAACAGACTGTTTAATTTTAGAGGCATATAATCGTATTCGTCTGATAATTACTTAATATTGGTAGAAATTTTTCCTCGTCTAATAGTTGATGGGTTTTGAGCATTCTAACACTCCTAAGTGTACATGCAACCCTAAATACCTTGGATCTAGGTTTTCTCTATTATACATGCAAATATGAACTTTCCAAGATATTACCCTATCTAGCATACAATACTTGATACTTGGGTAATCAAATGGATAAAATACATACCTTTGTTTGATGTAGCTTGTCTTCATGAAGCTTTAGTGCCTATTGCCCCAAGTGTGACACCTCAAATGGTTCACACAACATCAAGTGCACATGAAATGACTTGAGAGAAATGGAACACTCCTTGAAATCGTCTGGCCCTCATATTCACACACTAGTGCACGATTTCTTGAGCCATGGGATTCTTTTATATGGTGGCTATTAGGGTTACACCATGTAACTCATAACTTTACCCATTCCTTATGCTCCATGGATTTTAACCTCCATGGAGTATCCATGGGTCACCCCATGGACTTAGTCCAACATAAGGAATCTTGGATCACAAGCCCACATATATAAGAATGAATGATTTACACAATCAACCCATATATTTAATTAGTCTCCTTTTGATCACTTAATTTATTCCAAATTAATTCTTGATCAATACTAATTAAATAACCTTATTAATATATTAGAACTTATAATATATTAACAAACCTTAAGTGTTATTTCTCTCATTATAGTCTATCCAAATGCATGATGCCATACAACCCAAATGGACCATGTCGGGTCGGGTCAAGTCTTACCAATTATAGTTATGGACTTAAACATTAATCCAACAGTCTCCCACTTGGATAAGTCTAAAACTATTATTGCGTATGACTTCAAGAACCGACTGGCAATCGTAGCTCTCAAAAGCTTCTATCGAACTCTGACCTTGTCGATGAACTCTGACCTTTGTCAATGACTTGTCCATTAGATAAGGGATCATATATTCCTCCATTCTAGATATCATATGGACTGAGACATGGATTAAAATCATTCTCTCTGTCCATTTGTTGTTTCCCGATTTCCGATTCATGATGACTGACTGATTGAACAGATCAAATCAGTCCTGGCTTGGCCAAGCACTCACATGTATCATCATTAAATCATCGAGGGGCCCACAGATATCACTTTTATCCCGAAGGTAAAAGGAATGGATAAACTTCGACTCATATGGCTTGTTCTACTACTTGTTGAATCATACACAAAGGCACGTTTTATAACATCGAGTTACCAATGCGTTTTCGTGCAATCAATGTACAACCAACTCATAGTAACAACTCATATCTCTAGGTTTGAAGAATATAAGATATTATCGTCTCATGATCACTCGTGATAAAATCCATGAAGTGATTCCAATGAGCGCGGGTTGAATCCAATACTCAGAACTTATGAGCACTCATGAGTGTTGTAGCACAACTTTGTCCACCAACTTGGACCTCTACAAGCCAACCCATGATAGTCTTGATTCATATCTACTTCCAACATATGACCGACTGTGGATGGTTTGAATAACTTAGTCATTCCGGAAGAATAACCTAGTTTATTCTGGAAGTCAAAACATGCAAAATGAAACACAAGAATAATTGAATCTAATATGGTATCAAAACCTATGAACATAAATAAAACACCTTTTATTTATCACCATATGATTACACATTATTCATTGCATACTGTTTCAGCTATCAACTTTATTCTTGAATTAAAACAATAGTTGTCCCATGCTCCGAGCATGTACACTATGTTTTGCTAAACAATAGCTTTGTCATACACCAAGTATGCACCCTATGTTTGTCTATGATCCTTACTTTGTGAAATAAACCAATTGACCAAACTTTCAATGATTCTAATTTCACACTCCCGAATTCTTATGGCAAATGCAGGAATTCCAAATTCATGCCATTTTACCGAAATCTGTTAGATTCTAAACTTATATGCAATGATTCTCTTGTAATGATTATGCACAAAGTCACAAAGACTTGACAACAAACATTACAGAGTATTCCAAAGGAGATCAACTCCTTGG
This sequence comes from Lactuca virosa, assembly GCF_052849685.1. Taxonomy (NCBI): domain Eukaryota; kingdom Viridiplantae; phylum Streptophyta; class Magnoliopsida; order Asterales; family Asteraceae; genus Lactuca; species Lactuca virosa. The sequence continues at coordinate 193,699,281 of NC_136428.1, read as the reverse complement.
AAACATCCTTCTTGCATTAAGTTTCCTAATCTTACACAGATTTATTGAACAACTTCCACCAATGGGATCATTTCCACATTCCCCTTTTGACTATCACTTCTGAACAAGAGTTGCCTCTTTTCAGAATATGTCAATATGGTCCTTCCAACAATTAATACTATACTTCCAACTGTCCCTGAGCAACCAATCTTTGGTAAACCTTAGATTGTCCTCGACAATTGCTTAATCGTTTTAGTCATATCCAGTTCTAGACCTTTTCCCTTCTTAATGCCCTAGGCATTTGGAAAATTTTAGAAAGGATGAATATAGCACATGTAATCGATCCTATATCCGAAGCATATGGGACACGATTCATGATGTCTCACATAAAGACTAAACCAGTCTTTTGCTATAATATTTCCATTTCTATTTGCCAAGTTCTCATAATTCAGATTATGAAAAGGGATGCCGTAATCATAATCGAATTTTAGAACGCAAATAATGAACCCATATATAGAATTTCCTTATGTTGAGCCATTCCAACATGAAATTCATATATATTCTTGACTAAATTTGATTAAAATCTCAATCTAAGCTTTTAGAATTGAAATGCAGTATAATTTCCTCTCCCTTAATTATAGCAAAACAACTTTTTCAACCCCTGCAGCCTCACGAATTGAAACTTTTGTTTTCTATAATTAACATTGCTAACTTGCAATACTTATCATAATTATCATGCTCCCACTAACATGATGATTATTAGCATAACACTTATGCTCCCACTAGCTTTGACATGTACTCAGAAATCAGCTGGACTACTAGAAATCAATACTTTATTGACTTTCTTACCAAAGTTCAGATTTCTGTTACTAGATTGCTTTGATAAGACTTTATCAAAATCATACACCTTTCATTAGATAGCTCACAGGTGTGTCTAAACAATTTAAGAACTATGAAAAGGGATGCCGTAATCATAGTCTCAATTGTTTAGACCTTTGCCACTTCTCACAAGTCCAGGTTAGTGTGCTGGTTAACCACACGACTTTGAGAATGCAAATATCACAATTGCTATCTAGTTAAAATCTACTTAGTGAAAGTGTTTCCTCACTATCATTTTCATGAATCGGAGAGAAACCTTGTGACACTTAGATTTAATGGTGTATGTGTTCTTATCCATGTGAATTGTCAAAACCATAGTCACAAGACAAGGATAATGACAAATCTAAACTCATATGGACTGAACTCAATCTTAATTTCTTGCCATCTGGCAGCTCAAGGGCCTGCCATTGCTTCCAAGTTGTTGTGCAACCAATTGAGAACTCTAAGAACTCATATGCAAAGCCAACTTTAACTGGAATGAGCACAGAATATGTCAACACGATAGGTTATAAACCTCAAGTCGTGTGCTAGTGATAAACTTACAGGTTTTTATTCTTGATTATCCTTTCAGGATCTTTAAGACTCCCACTATCCTCTTGACACATAAGACTCACTTGCCAAATATTCAAGAGATAGTTTGGATTCTTTATCAAGACAAACACTTTACACAATTGGCCTTAGTTGGTCTTTGTTTTATCCAAAACATTACATCTTACCAATTTCAAATGTACAAGAGTAGGAAACTTTTACTCTTACATTTGCAAGTGTTTTTAAACCTTCTTTAAGACATGTCACTCAAGTTACAATCTTGGAGTATGACTCTAAGAATTGTTTTGGAATGAAATATGACTCATCTTCTTGATTTAACCACTTCAACAATTCATAGCTCCTCTTCTTAGTTATCAGAATGCACTTAGAGGATGAATTGTGATAAGGTCTCTTAATCGTTAAGATGATCATATGATATGATACTAAAGTACTCTCCCATCTTTTCAGATTTGAGAAACTTTTATCCTTCTGCCTAATTTGATTCTTCTTATTCGCTCTGCCATACATTGGAACCTTTTCCAATGTCTCAGAATTACACTTAAGCTTGTAAGTATAACCATATTTACTGAGCTTTAGTAAATTATGACGAATAGTCTTATCGATCTTTTGTGGTGGATTTGACCCGTGCACAAGAATGTGTACTCGATCCCTTAGTCTTTCACTTGACTCACATATACATGTGAACAAGGAACTAGTCTTAATTTTCCAAAGATGAAAAATTCTCATTCATCATGCTATACAACTTGCATGATTCCAAGTTTCGGTCCAATTGAAACTTGGGTGATGAGGATCTTTCCTTATTTGGTAAATTTAGACATTACCACAAATGAAAGAATCAATTTCATATTTCCACTCTTGCTATTAATGGAATCATATAAGCAACAATTTTTTTTCCTCAAATGCCATTGTAAGGATATTTTAAAATAAATAAAATCATCATTTTTCCTTTTATTTTAAAAACTTTGCGGAAAAACTATCCTTACAATGCAAAAGAGCATGAAAACTTTGTTGTTATCTATTCCTAAGCAATATATCATAACTCCTAAGAAGTAGCTCAAGAATCCGATCTTCAAACTATGCGATAGAAATCCATCTACGCGATCAGATTCAGCATATTCTTTCTTTAAGTTTCTTCACTTTTCTTTGATTCTTACAAACATCAACATGTGACCCAGTCACATCATGTATCAAGAATCTCAGTATAGAAACTTAGCAGAGTTAGATAGTGGATTTTACCTGAAGTAGGGTCAAACTTATTGACTTTAATATCCTTAGGTAAAATTGGCAGCTTCGCAACTAATGCCCCTTCATTTGGCAATATAAACATATGGACCCTTTGGTAATGGTACCGGTACTATCACAGACTTAGCTTTTCTCTTTACCATTTGGTCAACCAAGTTGACTATGGCCGATCCCTTTCCATTGGAAAGAGAATGCTTTTTCTGGATTTCCAGTGTCTTCATTGTCAATGTCCATAAAGTTTTTAGGAAGTTGATCTTAGCAAATAGATAAGATCATTAAGGGTCTTGTCATAGTCTGTTTCATAGGAGTCCCAAAGGAACTCACTATGTGACTTAGAAAGTGATTGAACCACCATCTTTCTCAAGACTTTGACACTCAACTCTCCCGGCTTGTCAATATGTGACTTCATCTCCAAGATGTGATCACACCTAGACCTTGCCTTGCCAATAGGACTTGAGTGACCTTGAACTTTGTGGGTTAGGGAGAATAATTGGAGGATGTGGAGGAAGTGAAGTTCCAAGAGATTTGGGAGGATCATAGATGTCTGAACTAGACATCTTTTGGGAGACATTCAAGATAGTTGATTAAAAGTCCTTAATATAACACCCAATATGAAATATTAAGGCTAGGACCCTACAAACTATTTTATAACTCGGAAGAGGGATGCCATAATCCAAGCTATAAAATATTTGAAGGTAGGTGAATGACGATTCACCAATTTCCACCAAGATAAACGAAATGTATTTTTAGGTTTTAATTGGTTTTTGAAACTCCTAGATTCTTTTGAGATTCATTGAACTGTTCAATGGAATGTTTCAATCTCGAGTGTGCCCTTCAGGTTTTGTGACTGGGATGCCGAGGATCACAAAACAAGGTGTGAAGTAACCATGCAAATATACTTGGTACCCTTAATTATTTACCCCTTAATCGATGTGCCGGTTAACCACACACGCTCCACTGATACTATGATAAATATTAAGTTACCCTTTGCCTACCTTGTTAAGTCCAGGTTAGTGTGCCGGTTAACCACACACGCTCCACTAACGACTTAAACAAAGTGCAAAGTGTAATTTCATGGGTTAGCACCAAATTCACATTTTCCTAAGTAACTAAGATTGGGTATTAATAAGAGTTTAGTTACTTAGTATTTATCATTAATACTTTTAATGAAGGATAATTCTAGTCCTTGTCCTACCCATTCGGCTAACGACCCTCCACCGGTCAAGGAAGCGGTGGGTGAGAGTGGACACCCATTAAACTGCCATTTTATAGGCAGTAACCTTATACCCCCCTTATAGACCAGCTTCATGAATGAGGCCTACTAACGGTAAGACTGACTTTACTCTTATACATATATATAAATATTATTAACTTATAATATTATAAAGTATAAGGGTTGAATTTTAACTTTTAAAATTCTAAGGGTTAACTTGGAATTATAGTATTCATATGTGAAAACTTTTCAAATTCCAAAACTTGAGGGCAAGTTTTGAAACTATTCAAAACTAATTAATTCCATAACTTATGTGTTTAAAGTAGTTTTAATTAAAAACTCTTCAAGTTCCATAACTTGAGGACAAGTTATGGAAGACTTTAAATTAATAAAAGAATGTAACTTTTCTTTATTTTGTAACTTATGGAATTAATTAAGGTTACACATTTTACTACTTAATGAAGTGACTCTTGAAGCTCCATAACTTGTGGACAAGACTCTTCATTTTTTGTAACCATTGCCAACTTTTATGAGTTTAATGAAACTTAAATGTGACTTTTCATATAACTTGAGGACAAGTTACAAAAACACATTTTAGAATCAACTCTTAGATTAATTTGGATCAAAGACACATAATCAATCAACCTTTTCTATTAATCTAAGCAACTCATATGAACAAGATAATTGGAATCAAACTTTTTCATGTAATTAGCACAACACTTAAACTAATACAAAACATGAATCTATTGACAATTATCTTTGAAATTGGATTAGCATGAACATTACCACATCAAAAACAAGTTTATAAGTTCAAAAACAACTTATGGTAATGTTCCTAGTCCATTTCCAGCCAAAAAACTCGGCGAGTCTGCTGTTCAGACAGCAACAAAATTCGATTTTTCAGCCACGTTTGCAAGTATAACAAGAAAACAAGCCTAGGCTTTGATACCACTGATGGGTTTTGAGCATTCTAACACTCCTAAGTGTACATGCAACCCTAAATACCTTGGATCTATGTTTTCTCTATTATACATGCAAATATGAACTTTCCAAGGTATTACCCTATCTAGCATACAATACTTGATACTTGGGTAATCAAATGGATAGAATACATACCTTTGTTTGATGTAGCTTGTCTTCATGAAGCTTGAGTGCCTAGTGCCCCAAGTGTGACACCTCAAATGGTTCACACAACATCAAGTGCACATGGAATGACTTGAGAGAAATGGAACACTCCTTGAAATCATATGGCCCTCATATTCACACACTAGTGCACGATTTCTTGAGCCATGGGATTCTTTTATATGGTGGCTATTAGGGTTACACCATGTAACTCATAACTTTACCCATTCCTTATGCTCCATGGATTTTAACCTCCATGGAGTATCCATGGGTCACCCCATGGACTTAGTCCAACATAAGGAATCTTGGATCACAAGCCCACATATATAAGAATGAATGATTTACACAATCAACCCATATATTTAATTAGACTCCTTTTGATCACTTAATTAATTCCAAATTAATTCTTGATCAATACTAATTAAGTAACCTTATTAATATATTAGAACTTATAATATATTAACAAACCTTAAGTGTTATTTCTCTCATTATAGTCTATCCAAATGCATGATGCCATGCAACCCAAATGGACCATGTCGGGTCGGGTCAAGTCTTACCAATTATAGTTATGGACTTAGACATTAATCCAACAATAGTAGGGTGAAGTAGAAAGGAATCTTAAAAGGAAAATCTAAGAAGTTTAAACATATGATTGATAGGGAATATATTCATAAGGTAGGGCGTCGGTAAAGATGCAAAGTCCTAGTGGAGTCTAGGAAACCTGTTGTATGTATCCATGGGAAACATATATATATATATATATATATATATATATATATATATATATATATATATATATATATATATATATATATATATATATATATATATATATATATATAATCATCGTGTGTAGTATTAGAAGTGGCTTGGAAACTGTGAGACAATTCTTGGGACAAGTATGAGTATGTGTGAAAGGTGGTAGATGCTTATACTACCCGAAGCACATGACTCGCACTTGGATCAAGAAGAATCTCAAGGTTACTAAGGCGCTGGTAGTTAGGTAGATAGGGTGGCTAACACTATAAATTCATTTTGTGTTATTTATGTCATTACCTGTTGTATGGTGATGTCTACGAGAGTGACCTTATGTTCGGGCCCCATTGGCCATAAAGGATCGATTCAGAATAAAGTAGAATTGTGTAAGTGAGTAGTTCTGAGAACCTCGACCGATGTAGTACCAAATTACTCATAAGAATGAAGAAGGGCAATTAGAACAAGAAAAAGTGATCATCCCAGAGAAACGAGAATGATGGAGTGAATTCAGCAACCGTCGTTGTTTCTATTAGTTCGACTACGTTAGTAATACCACCATATACCGTTTAGATATGCGGATGAATTAGCAAATCACTAGACAACATTGTGCTAGTCACGACCTTATCATGTTTGGGTTGCGCCATGTAAGAGAACCCCTTCCGGTAGGAACAATTAGTAGTACTTCGAAGAAAATGTTGAAGGTCATTGGATATTACAGACATGAGTTTCTTCAAAGTCAAAAGGAACTACAATTTCCGTAGGCAAGGCCAGTTTAGACTTCGGCTAGTTACGAGCAGTAGCAGATAATGGGTCGAACCCTACTTAGGGAGAATCGACCCTCAAGGAAAAAGTACGAAGGGCAGTTCAACTTTTCGATTTCGACATCAAGATCCAGGAGAGTTACAACACAAGTAGTTAGAGGTTGTTAGTTTCAGTTTCGTTATGCGGGTAACAGAAGACGGAAGACTTCGGCTAGAATACCTATATGATATGAGTTTCTTGCTTCTTGATGAAAGGTTAGTCTTTCATTCCAAACGTCTGATAGGATTTAGTAAATTGCCAAATTCACAGGTGCGACTCAGATAGCCAAGAGAACCAAATAGGTTCGTGCCTTCGAGGAAGTAGGATTTATCCTCGCAACAGAGGATCATGAATCCAATAGGTAAGTATAGTTTTTCATAGAGAGCATTAAGTACTCGAGGGATACACCAGACTTAGTGATTTTATTTCAACCATAGTAAAAATTTAGTTAACCCATGCCAAAGGATTTTAGTAGCAGGATCGACATCAATGGATAGTGTGTTTTCATAAGTAAGATTAGAGACCCATAGGAAAAGACCATTCGAAAAGGACTATACCATTAATACTTCAGTGTTACATTAGGCTTCAGAGTAGACTACATGTTTTGTTTAGTTATTCCTTTAGTCACTATGCATAAGAATTCATAGAAAACTAGAATCGATTTCAAAGTTCACAGGTAGACATAGGACAACAGTTAGAATTTAGCACCCATAAAGTGTAAATTAAGGACCTCTAATTCGTTATATCCTGAAACGTTTAAAAAGCAAGGATATATTTTGATAGGGAAGGATGCCTATTAAGTTCATTTAGGATAGTCTATTAATGAATATGAGTCCTTAAGACCACCGAAGGGTTGATTGTGAGTCTTCAGGCCCAAGGGGGATGATGACAAGAGCGATCTGACATCATAACCCCAGTAGTTAGATCATTTTCATGACGTATCATGAACTAATTTCTCAAACAATAGTTGTACCTCGATATAGGCAATATACTTAGATCCTTGTGAGAGGGCTATTAGGCAACCTACTGTTTAGTAGGTTGAAAGATAAGGAAGCCTTATTAGAGTCTATTGCCAATATTAGAATATTGGTTTTAGTATTTTCAAGCTAGTAAACCCGTTATAGTAGTTTTGGTTAAAATTCAAGATGTTGGAACACCTGAACTAGGTAAAGAAACCATTTATACTATAGGTTTGTGTGTGTTTTAACAATATAACATAAAGAATTTTAGAGGCATAATCCTGAAAATGGATTCCGTTAGGATGTCATAAGTAAAATTCCATGGTTAATCACCTCATAACCATGCGATGGTATCGACATTTTATGCATGAAAAAGATAGTCAACCGTAGCGAGTAAATTCTGGAAGTCCAGACCGACGAATTCCTGGTTTTGGAAAACTTCGCAAGAAGCTCGGGAGTACGTCTACGGTAGAAAATGAAGTTGTACGACTAAATAAGTACAAATGGACGAATTCGATGCGGAAAATGTTGGCTAGATATTAGGTCGATCTCATGAAACCTCGGTAGGATAGTGTAGGTATTATCCTAAAGTGTGTTAGGAGTAGAATTTCGGGCATACAATCTCTATAAGTGTGGGAGAGTTGTACTACCCCATTTTCGCCTTATAGTGTAAACGACCAGTTACGTAAATAGACGTCTTTGATGGAGGATTATTTAGGCTAAATTGCCTTGACAAAAGTCATAGTAATCGCAAAGCTGAGATCATGCATGTAGAGGACGTCCAAATTAAATTTCGTATGAGGAAGTAATGATTTTTAGAAGTTTCAGCGCATCAGTGTACGACACATAAACCGTAATAGAAATCGGTCGATTGTTAGGAAAAACAATCTAAACAAGAGTTGAAGATCCCGTCTGTATGATTTCCTCAATATAAAGACAGTTGAGAATAGAATTCATATGAGAGAGTTATGATTTTTATACGGGCATTACACTACTAGAAAAATTCCCTTTAATGACACGCATTGCGTGTCATAAAAGGGTACATATGACACGCAAATGCGTGTCAAGGAAGGCCATGTCATAAAGGAAGATGACATTCAAAAATTTCATAAAGATTCAATCAAAGTTCATAAAGATTCAATATTGTATCATAAAGATTTCAAATTTTTTTCTATTAAGATTCAATCTTTTATCATCAACATTCAAAAATTTCTATAAAGATTCATTATAAGTTCATCAAGATTCCATCTTTTATCATCAAGAATTTAATTTTTTCTATTAAGATTCGATTTTTTATCACCAAGATTCAATGTTTTTCTATAAAGATTGAATTTTTGGTAGAAAAGTTTGATGTTTTGAAGTGAAGTACCTTTGGGAGGGTTTTGGTGTAGCTTGATAATATAGTTAATAAGTTAAACGTCAAATATATCCAAAATCTCAACAAAGATCAAACATTAAAAAACCCAATAATATCACCTTTCTCTAAAGTGTTTAACTTGTTTACATTAAAGTGTTCCATCATTTTCTTAAACACTTATTTTAAAAATTATTTTATATCAAAATGACATTTAATGAAAAATAAGGCCTAAGTATAAGATAGGGCTTGTCTTCTACTTACAATGAGCATCGCGTCAAGCTTCCTTAATGTAAGAATGTTCATATGGAGGTCGCTCTGTTGCCTTGTAACCATAATATGTTCACAGTAAAATTTAAGCATTTAATTCATATTCAAAACCCTTTCTCCTCCATTTAATATTCTAGAAAAATGCATATATCGATACAGAGAAAGAGAACGTCTACCTCCATGTTTACGCCATTAGTGTTTTGTTTTGAGGGCACAAATTCGACAATGTAAAATGGCCATATTGCCCTTCCTTATTGTTCCTGAATCTCACTTATTGTTCCTGAACCTCGGTAGTAAGATCATATATTTCATGTTAATGGAATTGAGCCCTAATTTTTTGTTCAGCCTTAACATTCGATGAAGGTGAAAGCTAAACTCGATTATCGTCAAATGATTCCAGTGTGGTAGCTGTAATTGGTTGGAGACTTGGAAGTAGGCTTTGATGAATGTGGGAAAGGAGACGTACCTGATGCTTCCTGCTTCTTCTGGTTCTAATTTCGACTTTAGATCGCTTGTACACCATCAATAGAAATTAAGGAATCAAAAAACATTTGCACTTCCCTTTCTTGTGCGTGTTTGTGCTGTTTTTGGTTATTTCCATCGAAAGTTATTGGGGTTGGAGAATCGGTGCTAAATAGGGGCAAATGTGTGAGATCGTGGGTGGTTGTAGTGTTTGGCAAAATTGATTCAGTCTAAGCTGGGATATTGGGTGTTTTCTAATTTTTTGGGTTTCTAAGCTGGGATAGTGTTTGGCAATGTGGCGTTTTCTAATTTTTTTGGGTTTCTAGTCGAAGCAGGGAGGTCGATAGATGTTTTTAGACTGAAATCGAAGATTAGAGAGCCGAAGAGGAGATAATCACAAATGCGTGAAGTGTGGATTGAAGGGAGATACAGAGGAGGAAGTAGTGAATGAAGGAAGATACAGAGGAGAGAGTGTAGAAGCGGGTACTTCAAAATTTTAGAATTTCAGAGAATTTCAATTTCCCCCTCTAAAAATGCGCGTTTTGAGTAAAAAATTATAAAGAGACATTTGTAGGGGACACACATTTTAGATAAGCGCCCTCCGTGTTTGTATTTTTTTTGTTGGACATTAATTTTAGGGCACGCAAAAATGTGTGTCCTCTATCCTTCAAATTTTGGAAAGGTGGCCTTATTTTTATGACACATAAAAAATATGTATCGTAAATCAGTGCGTGTTATTGTTTGAGTGTCACTACAGGGCTGTTATGATTTTTAGAAGTTTCAGCGCACCAGTGTACGACACATAAACCGAAATAGAAATTGGTCGATTGTTAGGAAAAAAATCTAAACGAGAGTTGAAGATCTCGTCTATATGATTTCGTCAAAAGACAGTTGAGAATAGAATTCATATGAGAGAGTTATGATTTTTATACGGGCATTAACAGTCTAAGCCTGTTAAAAATATAGCTTTAAAAATAAATGAGAATTAGCCTACAAAGTCTAAATGAAAGTTGTAGATCCTATAGATAGCTACATGTGGATATAAAGAACGTCGATAATGGAGGTAGTATGAAGAATATATGAATTTTGGAAAAACTGTTAAATTCGCACGTGAGTTGGCACGCACAAACCAAGCGTGTAGCGCACATTGACACTCCGTTAGATTTCCGCCACGTGACACACTCTACATGGAGCCACGTCACCTACCCAAAAAAGTGTATGGTGCAAAGATACTAAGTATGTGGCACGCATCTCCTTTCCATCCCCATAAATGGTGTTCATTGGTTCATTCATTCTCCACACCAAATCCTCTCAACTCTCTCTTTAGAACCGAATATCTAAGGTAATTTATGGGTTCTGAAGGATCTAATTAGCGAGATAGTATGAAATAGCAGAGCACGACAAATAGAAATGCTCAGGATGGAAGCCCTGCCTACAATCTTCCTAATTTTCACTAGGATCCCTGTAAGTTAATCCACGATTTTAGTGCAACTTATATTTATATTCATAGTCGATGTTATATATATATATATATATATATATATATATATATATATATATATATATATAAGATTTATCAGTAGTTCCAGTTATAGTGTCTATTGATCTACTTATCGGCGAGGTGTTTAGAATGGTCATGTTGGCTTGGTTTTGGATTTCAGAAAGGATATATACCTAAATGATCCTGCCTCCTAATTGTCTGGCCTTGTTGATCCTTATTTGATAGAAATCTCAGTATTCATTGGTATTAGTGAAAGATCTAGCTTTCATTACCAAATCTTCATAGAGATTAATTGGTTAAAGTATTGTAGGTTAATACTTGTTCGGCGCATTAACCACCAGTTGGATCGCCAGTAGGATCACCCAGATAGCTGTCAATCGTCTGAAAAATTGACCAAGTGAGTTACCTCACTATACTATTTATTACAATACATATCCATCTATGTTAGGATAGATAACTAATAGAGTATCGGTTATAGATTAGTCCTTATGTGCTAAAGTGTAAACTGGTAGAGTAGAAAGTAGAATTGTGCTTGTATTAGTAGAATCTAAAGGTAGTATCTATATGCGTAATTGTTGTAATTAAAAACCTAGTTAGGGGATGATAGTGGAACAGTTAAAGAGGTAGGGAGCCTATAGGCTTGTGTGTTAAAGAAATGGTGTGTAGGTCGTATGTATACATAGACTCGTGTTAACGAAATGGTGTGTAGTTCTTAAGTACATAAAGACTCGTGTTGAAGAAATGACATGTAGGCCGTAAGTACATGTGGACCCGTCTTGAAGACGAAATGGTCGGGCCTTAAGTCTACAATACACATATTATTGGCAGATAGTGAGCCATTGTTTGTATGCATGTATATGTATTGTTCTATATGGTATTTTGGGGAATTCACTAAGCCTAGCGCTTACCCAGTTGAATATAAATGTTTTTTAGGTACTTGTGTGAAGGGCAAGGTTTTGTTGTACACACGCGCATTCGAAACATGTTTCCACACAATATAATTATACTCTGATATATTTTGAATAAATAAAATTAAAAATTTAGGTTGAAAATCGGGATGTTACACTTTCATTTTTGTACGAAAGTATTTTTTGGTGAAACCAATTCTCTTGACGCAAAGAAAAAGGTGTAATATGATACTTATGAATCATTGCGACATGAAAAATACAACGTTTATGTAGGAGGATTTTCCCTACTGAATATGTGTCGGATCCTAAATTAAGTAAGATAACACTAAATAAATACTACAACACGACCCCTCAAGGTTTATAAACTCAGAATTTATGAGTTACACATATAAACAATACAATCGCTTGTACGAAATTACAAGAACAAATTTGGTTATTCTATATTTTCACAAGGGTTGACGTGTGTTTATTTTATATAACTTGATATTTAAAATATTTATATAGAATACATTTTGGTCATGGAAATGTTAAATTTTGATATAAGTTTGATTTACTTATATATTTGTCAAATTTTTGTACTTTTGGATTTGAACAAGAAAGTTTTCTATAAGAGTCCAAAAACAATTTTATAACCCATCTATTTTTATACTTTTGATAGAAAAGTACGGATTTATAAAAGCTGGTCAACCACAAAAATTTTATAATACACTTTCGGTTATAAAAGTACTTTGTGTCAAATCCTGTAGAACTCACCAACAATCTTTTGTTGACATATCTTAATGCATGTATTCTCAGTTTTACTAGCAGGTTGTAAGAGTTTTCATAGAAGACTTTTCATTATTGTACTATACCTTTGTAAACGCCGAATTGTTAGGCATGTGTCGTGATTTAGCAATACTCCTCGGCAATGTAATTTCTATTTCAGTAATAATAGAAGATTATATTTGTACTGTTCAATGTATGTTCAATAATTGTGATCACTAATACGTCGCAGACCTCAGTGTTTCTACTTGCGGCCAGGGGTGAGACAGGTATCTTGAGTTTTAGGTGTGACCCATTAGAGGCGGCCATACTTTTGGAGCTGGTTTTTCAAGAATTCTAAAAAAGGGTCTTTGATTAGCTTGTTTAGAATCAAGCAAGAGGTATGTGGTTCTATTCATGAATTTGATTCATAGGATTTATAGTTTTTATTTCATAAGTATGTTGCTATTAATTGAAAAAAGACATATATCCAATTTAGTTTGCATGTACCCCTCAAAAGTTAAGTGAAATTCCACATGTACAAAGTTAATTGTAAGCGAAAAACTCCAATAATTTATTCATAACTATGGTCGTTGTAATCATCTTTTAGATGTTAAAGGATACTTTTAAAATCTATTGAAGTTTTCAAATATAAAGTTGAAATACAGATTAGTAGAACCATATAAAATCCTTAGATATAATAAAGGATGATATAAACCTTATTATATATGGTTTACTTTCTAACTAGATGAAATTCTTTTCGTTTATCCTTTTGGGATTATGCTATAATCACTATAACTTGTACTTTGAATACAAACACCAACTTAGAAGTAGATGAAACACTTTATAAGATTTAGTATGGAAATGATTTATCCTTATCTTACTTAATGTTTTAAGGATTTGAAGCCTATGTTACACTAAAGCTTCTAAACCCAAAATCTACTAAATACATATTTGTAGATTATTCTAAAAGATTTCTTAGATTATTTTATACGAACCCACTAATAATAAGTTCTCTTATTCCTCTTAAAATTGAATTATCAAAAAAACAAGCTTCTAATGAAAAAGCAAGTGGGAAGCACATGGAACTTGAAATAGTTCAAGAACTATAACATGATGTATAAAGGTTGGCACTAGTAAGAACAAGGAATTGTTGAACATGAATGATAGTTATTCATAAACACAAATTTTTTGCATATATGGTAGGAATCATCTATAAGATGAGAAATATGGATTCTCTCATTGATGAGTTCTTGATGGTTTCTGGCAAATCCATCAACTACCAAAATTAGGGGTGTTCAAAACCGAATATCCGAATTTCAGATATCCAAAAATTCGGATAGTGGATTTTGAGTATCTGAATCTGTATCTTATATTTCGGATATCCGAAATTCAGATACGAATTCGGATACCAAAATCGGATATCCGAAATTCTATGATTTTAGTCATTATCAAATATCAAATTATTCGAACAAGTGTCGTTAACAATTAACTAATAAGTAATAACCTTAATAGTATACAAGATAAATATCAAATCAAACAATTAAAAATCCCTTAAGGTATTAACGATAAAGAAAATGATATTCACGTTCTTAGAGTAGCTTAAGTATCCATACGATTAAAATACTAAAAATCAAAAGTTAATAACATGGTATCAATGAAAGGCATTTACCTATTTCAAATAAAAACAAGTAATGAAGTTAACAGATAGAAATTATATATCCTCATACTTTTGTTCCTACAAATCCTTCTACCCAATTAAATGATGACATGTGTCCTATTAGTATATTAAAATGTCATTAAATGAGCAGTAAATGTTACATATATCACTATTTAATTTGGTAGGAGGATTTGTAGGAACAAAAAGTAGGAGGATATTTAATTTCTCTAATAGCAATAGCATCGCTTATAAGTTATATGTAAATAGCAATTGTGAGCTAACATAAATAGCCTAAACATAATTTCTTGCAAAAAATAGAACAATGTAAACAGTTATAACTAGAAATAGAGAACATAAATAACCTAATCATAATCTCTTGAAAAAAATAGAACAAAGGAAAGAGTTACATACATAAACATATTTAAAAAGCTAAAATATAGTATGTTTCATTTCAAATAATAAGATCAAATATGATAAAAGAAAATAAAAATTATGTTTTTGGATTTCGGATATCCGAACTATCTGAAAAATTAGAATATCACTATCCCTATCTGAATCTGAATTATCGAATATCCGAAAATCCGGATATCAGAAATTTCAGATAATTTTCGGATCGGATTTCAGATATTTCGAATCGGATTTTTGGATTCAGATATTTTTTAACACCTTAACCAGAATGCTATGTTAGATCTTGAACCTGATACATGACTTAGAGTCATGAACACTAAGATGTAATCAATGTATAATAATCAAGTTTAGGCTTGATTAATCTTTCTCCCTGTTGCAAGGCTAGAAGGAGAAAGTGATTTTTTTAGAAAGAATACAAACATGGTGATTGATGTGTAACACCCGCAGATTCAGGCTAGTCAATTTGAATAATATAAGCGTTAAAATTGACTTTTTGATAGAAGATTATTTAGAATAAATAAGCTAAACCAAAGTTATAATATATGTGACTAGGATTTCGTACATATGAAGAACGCCTAAATATTACTTCATGAGAGGAAGTTATGATTATTAGAAGTTTCAGCATAGCAGTGTACGACTCCAAAACCGAAATTGAAAACAACCGATTTTTAGGAAAAACAATCTAAACGAGAGTTATGAATTTTTAACGGACTTTAACAATCTAAGACTGTTAAAAAGATTGCTTTAAAAATAAAGTCAAAATTAGCAGACAGAGTCTAAATAAAAGTTGTAGATCTCGCCGATAGCTACGTCTGGATATATAATCCATCGAAAATGAAGCTTGTATGAAGAAGATATGAATTTTTGAAGAAATAGAAATTCCTCGCGTGCGCCCATTCACATGGACAACTTGCACGGCGCGCACTGATACTCCACCAGATGCTCGACACATGACACCACCCAGAAGCTGCCACGTCGCCCTTGTCCGACCAGATACGCAGCACGCACCTGATCTGTGTGCGGCGTGCAAGCAAAATCCCCACATAAATAGTCTTCGAAGTTCAATCCCTTTCCACACCCATTGAACTAATCTCTCTTAAATTAATTACTGATCGAGCTCTAGATTTCCCATAGATTTAGTCTTTAGCGAAGCCCTGAAATCCCTAGAAGCCCTACGGTGTTAGACAGTCGGTGAATAGAAGCTCCCAGATTAGATTTATGCCCGCATAATTCCCGGTTTTCATAAGAATACTCTATAAGTTAAGCTACATTTATTTTATTCAAGTGTAAATTTTAATTATAGTCATAGTCGTTATTATGAACCAATAATTAAGATTTACAGTAATTCCAAGTCATTATACCGATTGATCTAGTTATAGGGATGATGTCTAGGTTGGATTTAGTGAGGTGTTTAAAGTGAGATTTCCAAACAGTATACTATGTATAACAAACGGTCCATACCTCCGATATGATTATACCTGGTTGTTCCTTACTTGATAAATATTGATGTATACATTGGGATTAGTGAGGAATCTTGACTATCAATAGTCGCCAAGAATGTAAACCTAAAACTTAGTAATGTGAGCCTAGGTCATGTCAGAAGAAAAGATGAATTACCGGGGCAAAGCTCTGCCGAAATCGCTAGTCATTCACCTAAGTCAGGTGAGTGCATAGTTACTTTCATCTTATGCATAAATATGAAGTATTTAGATGATCGAATGTTATATGTGCCCATGTGAAAAGATGTTATATGTTAGATGAATGTTATAAAGATAAGTATATATGATTTATACTGTCTATGTATTTTATAAATATAATACATTAGGTAATGAAGGGTAATGAAATATGCCATAGTATGATGAAAGATAAGATGCCATAGTATAATGAAAAATGTAGGCAGTGGTAGGATGACACGACTTTGGAAATGGTATTAATGTACCAACGATTTAGAAACAATACTAGCGTGCCAACAACTTTAGGAATGGTACTAGTGTACCAAAGATGTAGTCATCTAACAGAGTATAGGTGACTACCACCGAACTATTTGATGACATTCCTGTGGAACACATGCATGTTTATAATCTATAGGTGATAAACTTTGTGCCTATTTGATGAACTCTACTTCCTACAAACATGTATTGCGGAGAAATCTCTGTAACAATACTATCATTAACGATGATTGAAATAATCCTTAGGACAAATCCTTAGGAATGAAAATAGAAATAAACCTACTGACGTGTAATGTGGAGAAACCCCTATAACAATATTGCCAGGAACGATGACAATGATGACCGTTAGGATAGATCCTTAGGGAAGAATAAATAAGAAAATTGGTATGGGTAATTGGGTTAAATTGTTTGATAATTTAATATATTAGCTATATTATTGTGGGTTGAAAACCCTATGTACTCTCCAGGTTTCCTAACTTAACCCACTCTGTTCTTTGTATCACAGGTATCGGTATGAAGATACTTTACATTTGGACCTGATGATAGATTAAAGGAAATATAGGCCATTATATGTTGTAAGGCCAACAATAATCATGTTTATGCTTATGTTCTTGTATCAATTATGACATTCCCAGCTTTAAAGAATCAATGGAACAATTTCTTCGGAAATACTTTTATGGGACCAAACTCTGCATTAATGAATAAACTCTATATTAAATATGATGGGTTTAAACCATTAGAACTTACCTATGTGCACATGCAAACCCTAATGCTTGGATCTAGGTTTCTCTAATTGTACATGCATTCATCCAAGACTTTCAAACCCTAGATCTATTGAGTATAATTCGAAATTAATGTGACAAATCAGGTCTAGATGATTACCTCTTGTTGCTTGCTTGAATCTTCTTGTTCTTGGAGCTTAGAGTCACAATTGTCACTCCTCTAAAGGCTTACAAACACCAACTAGCAAAAGGATGATTTGGAGAGAGGAGAGAGGTATAGAAATCGGCCCTAGGTTCCAAGGAAGCAAGTGTAGCCGATTTCTACAACCCAAGGGATCTATTTATACTATGAGCTTCTAGGGTTTCAGCCAAAACCCTAATGGACAACTTAATCACCAAGCAGCCCATGGAACCTTCTGGAGTAAGGCCTTGGACGAAATCTTGATGGGATCCTTCCCACAATTTCGTCCACCCCTTATCCATGAGGGTTTCCTAGCCCAAAAATACAACTATCACACATTTGACAGTTTAAGCCCCTTTATTCAATTAATCTCTTTTAGTCACCAAATTAATTCCTAATTAATCTATAACTAATATTAATTAAATAATATAATTATTCCTTTAATATATTATTCTCATAATATATTAATATAATAATATCTTCTCTCTCTTCATAAATCACCCTGTCAAGTTGCTATGGTGAAGGCAACCCAAAAGGACCATGCACAACCTGGTCAAGTACTTACCAAATATAGCTACGGGCTTAGTCACTAATCCAACAAAATAAGCATAAATAAAAAGTTTAAAAATGACCGTTAAAATGGGGATGTTACACTATACAAACTTACAATTGTTTTAAAAGGCTTTAATCATATTCATGTCAATAACTATGATCAAAATTGTCTCAAATAGTTATGATTAGATAGACAAGGATATTATTTACCATAACTATATATTTCGATTATGAGATATGGTTGTTGAACCGTTATCGCGTACGATTTAAGCAAATAAAATTTCACAGCTCGAATTCACTAAAGGATAACACACAGAAACAAGGTCGAATCCTTAAGGACACAACCTAATGGTCAACATCTCTTTGCGTAAGGCACATACTAGTCATTAAACTGAAAATTATGAAAAAGGGGGATTTTTGAATATTAACTAAACTAAAATCGCAATGAATATAATTGAAGAAAATTCAATAATAAAAGCGAATGCAGTTTTTGGGCGACTTTCCTAATCATGCAATCAACCCAAACCTGATTATTCGCCACGTGTTCTATCTAAGCTTGTATTGAGAACCTAATAAGCTCAAATACATTCTCTTTTACCTAATTAGTTAACCACGACAAGCTCTTCAATTAACCCTCACTTTTTACTAATCTAATTAAACAAGCTCTTAATTAAATTCAAAAAAGTTGCATTAAGATCTGTGTAGTATTCTCAACATTATCCAATACTTCTCACAAGCTCGGAATTGTAAAGATATGAACTTTCATTTTATAATAAAGTCAAATCCAAACATAGAACCGATTTATTACATGTTACTTATTACTAGGTTATCAAAACAATTACAGATACTGATTAACAAGAATCAAAATCAAACATTTATTAAGCACAGAGCTGAAATTTATAAAGAGAATCACACAATAAAAACCAAGTCTAATGATTGATTACATAAAAAGTACTAGTCTTTGCAGACTTGACTAAAATATGATGAAAAGTGATAAAAAGAGAAATCAAACGATTAAATCTTACTAAACTAATTGAAATAGACGATCCACAATCTTCAGATCTTCAGAATTTGATTGAAACGGAGAAAAATTGCCAAAAATCGTCTGAAAAAGGGTTTCTTTCCGTCTTTGGTTATCTAGGGTTCTACTGAGACAACATCTAGTATTTAAATAGCAGTTTGGGAATCAAATAAAGGTTCTTTCAATAAACACGACACGTGCTTGGTGAGCACGGCTCGTGCCATGTCATTGCAAATTAAAAATCCTAAAAAAAGCAGAAAAATAAAAATAAAAAATTGGACTTCGATGGGGAAGCACGACCTGTGCTTGGGCTTCTCATGTTAAAATATCCAAAATAATGGCATCATGAGGTAGGCACGACCTTTTCTTGGGATGCACGGCCCGTGCTTCGGGACTGGAGTTTTAAAATACCTAAAAAAATCAGAAATCTTCCAGTTAAGTTTCGTAAGTGAAGAATGATCAATTTATGTGTTTAGTCTTTTTTTAGCATTTTGGCTCCAAATAAGCTCCAGCTATGCTCT
Organism: Lactuca virosa; assembly: GCF_052849685.1. Taxonomy (NCBI): domain Eukaryota; kingdom Viridiplantae; phylum Streptophyta; class Magnoliopsida; order Asterales; family Asteraceae; genus Lactuca; species Lactuca virosa. Next base: position 193,679,531 of record NC_136428.1, on the reverse strand, counting down.
AGTTATGCTCCAAAGACTTTCAAACTACCTCTCCACTTCAAATTACTTGAAATAGACATTGAAGCATGAGCAATATGAGAATTCTTACGAAATACATGAGCTTAAGATTATTTAAACTAATGCACATGAAAAAGCATAAAATATGATACAAAATGCTAATAAAAATAATATAAAAGATCCATAAAATGACATCTATCAAATCTCCTCTGGCTTAAACCTTACTTACCCTCAAGTAATAAAAATATTAAACATTATAAACAAAATGGAAAGATATAGATGACATAAAAAGGAACTTAGAATAAAACTAAAGTAAACATAAGGAAACTAAAACACTTCACTCTTTTTTTCACATGATCAAACTTTACACCGAGGAAGTTCCAATGAAATCATAAACTTAAACAACAGTCGCAATACCTTTATTGCAGTTTCAGATCTCATATTTAGAAAGCCAAGCCAACCTTTGGGTAAATAATTTTTACGTTGAATTAAATTTGTGAAGAAAGTGCATTTTTAAAAAATAATTTAACGAAAATTCGTTTATAATAACATAACTTGACCGACCCCTCCTTTTTTCCGAACTCGTCCAGTTAACGTGGTAAGCTCCATTATGGATAGAAAATCCAAGCTTACCCCTATGATTCCGCTATAGAGGGACCTAACTCATTATACCACACATCTTCTTTGTCTTGATCAGCTCTTCAGATTTAACTTTGCTTCATCATTGATTTCAACTTGAATGTGACTTGGATTTGACTTTGAATTTCATATTTTTTTCATTTTGTTTGATGTACCATTTCTAACAAGTACATTGAATGGACACGTATTTCACTTTGTGGCCCACTATATTTTCAATACTTCAAAAATGATAAATAATTGTGTGGATATAACAAGAGTTCCCTCCTAACCTCCAAAGGCACAAAAACTATATGGTTAAATGCTTCAAGGAACGAAAATGGTTATTTAATCTAGGTTCTTTTTAAGGCATATAAGGAAATCATTTTTAAAACATTGTTCGGTTTTGCATCCCACACTTACATTGTAAAACTTATTCGACACTTACGTTGGTTCGTATCGCATAAACATCTAAAGTACTTTATGATTTGAAAATATAATTCTTATATTTGGTTGTAATGAAACTATTATTTTTGGTTCCTATCACACTTCATCTTTACAGAGTTATCGAACGTAAAGAATGTCCTCATCTTATGTAAAAGTTTATAATCTTTTTTCATTTTTCTTTTTGAATTTTTTATATGTAGAAAGTAAACACTAAAATAACTAAAAATAAAACCTTTTTGGGTTTTTTTATAATCTAGAAAAATAAATAAAAACATAAACGAAAAATATTTTTGGACTTTTCAAAAAATTTTATATATAAATGCAATGCAAAAAAATAACTAAAAAGAAAAACTGATTTTTTCTAACAAAAAATGCAAAATTTTAAATATCCCCCTCCCTAAGCATAAAATTAAGCATTGTCCTTAATGCTCATAGAGGAATGAACAGCTCAAAAAAACAAACAAAATCTTGCAGCTATGAAAGTATGCACCTGATATGGTTGCATAAATTTCTGATTTTAACGAAGATGTTGGCGAAAAATCTGAATTTCAGCAATTCAGAAGACCCTCTGATTTCCCCAAACTTGCTTCGAACTGTGACCATCTCTTTATTGAAAGCATAAAAAATAGAAACTAAGCATCAGGTTGCCACCCGAAAAGCCGCCCATTTTTAAGGTTGTTAGCTCGACCGTGCCCAACCAGATGATTAGATGGTGTGGTTGGGACTCCTCTTCAGCTCAATCTTTTTCTTTGTCACCCCAGATCCCTTCAGATTTGGCAAAATTGATGGATCTGGAACTTGCACATCATACTTGAAAAACTTCATATTTTTAGCATAAGATCTTTTTTCTAGCTTTTTGATTCTTTTTCGTTTTCTAGTCTTCCACTTTTCAGCTATCACCTCCTTTACTTTTTCCTCAAGATTTTTCCTTATCAGTTGTTTTCCAGATTTTTCCTCAGCAGAGCCCATCTTCTCCTCTTCCCTAAGCTTATATGTTTCTATTAACTTCTTTTCAACAACTACTTTCTCCTCTTCCTCCCCAAGCTTGCCCTTTTCTACCTCTTTTGATATGTTAGATAGTTTTTTGTCTAAAAATAAATCATACACAAAAGCATTAGAAAACTCACAACAGTCCTCAGGTAAAGGACTGATGGTACCCAGATAATTAACAAAAATTTATCAAAAGTGAAATCAGCATCATTAATTTTCAAATTGACCACATAACCATCAAATTCCATAGAAAGTGTACCAGCAAAAACATTAAATTTGGTTTTAGCAGTTTGCATGAAGGATCTTCCCAAAATAATTGAATTTTTTCTTATATGTACAAATTACCCATGTCCAGAATGTAAAAATCAACGGGAAAAATTTGCTTATTCAATTGGACAAGAACATCCTCCAATACACCATTTGGGTGTACTGTCGAGTGATCTGCCAACTAAATGAGTATCCCAGTCTTTTGTAAAGATTCCAATTTTAATTTTTCAAAAACTGTTAGTGGAGGAGGAGTTGACTGATGCACCTAAATCAAGCATGATATTTGAAAAAGTAAGGTTTCCCAATTTACATGGAATCGAGAAAATTATCAGATCCTTGCACTTAGGGGCAATATTTTTTGCAAAATAGAAGAGATATTTTTCCCATCTTTGATTGATTCATTAGTTTTCAGTTTTTTCTTTGAAATTCACAATTCTTTCAGAAACTTGGCGTAATTAGGAATTTGTTTAATTATATCTAAAAGAGGAATATTTATCTCCACCTTATGAAAGGTGTCCATGATATCCTCGTACTTCTCAGTCGTGATGGGAATGGTAGAAGTGGCTTATAATCCCTCAAAATTGACTTGGGTTACTTAGGAGTCTCTTTTTCTTGCATCTATTTAGCTTCTTCTTCACTTAATATCTTTTCAATTTTTTCTCCAGGCTTTTTTTCTGGTTCAAATATGCTTGGGCCTTCATATCTCTTCCTACTTGTCAAGGAAATTGCACTCACATTATGCTTTCGATTATTTCAGTTTATCCTGATAACTTTCCTTGAGATTCCAGCCTGCCTAAATTAGCAAGTTGAGACACTTTTTGTTCTAGACTTTTTATGCTCGCTCTAGTTTCGTTCTGGAATGCGTGGGTGCTGGTGGCTAAGATTTTAACAATATCTTCTAGTGCCATGTTGGAGCTGCCAGATTGCTAATTTGAAGACTGGTGGAAATTTTTATGGTTCAGATTTTGATAATTCGGTTGCTAAAGCTAAGTCTACTGAAAATTTGATTGTTGAAGACTCGACGACTGAAAATTTGTCTGCTTCTGGAATCCGGGCAGATTCTAATACAGTTGTCGTTGCACTAAATTTTTTTGAAAATTTTGTTGATAGCCACCAACAACTGTTACTACAATTATGTCCTCTTGCAATAATGGGCACATGTCATCGGGATGGTGGTCTTCAAGCAAACCCCACACTGTTTCTTCGAAACTATTTTTTCTTTCATCAGTATAAAAACTGCTTTTGTCACTTTAGATATGTGGGCTTCTAGATGGGCATCACTGATCTTTGTTACTCCTCTTGGTTGATCTGGGTACCATTCTTCTTCATTTGCAGAATGCTTTGATTCGATCACCAGTTTCTCAATTAATGTCCGGATTTCAGTCGGCATCATATCTCCTAATGATCTTCCGCTCGAAGCGTTAATCAAACGTCTATCTATTGGTATAAGGCCTTCATAGAAACACTGGTACAACTTATAATCACTTATCCCATTGTGGGCATCGAACCAGTAGCTTCTTAAAATGTTCCCAGTAAGTGTGAAAAGCTTCTCTTTTTCCTTGCTTGATTGCAAGGATTCTCTGCCTAGATTTGAGATTCTTGCTTCCGGGAAGTATTTTTCTAGAAAAACTTTCGCCAACTCGTTCCATGTGGTGATGGATCCAGAAAGGAGATTGTATAACCATTATTTTATTGCATACTGAAATGAAAACGGAATGCCCTTAACTTAATATGGTCTTCTATGATAACATGTGGCTTCTTCCCAAAACAAAAAACATGGAACTCCTTAAGAAACTTGTGCGGATCTTCGTTTTCAAGGCCTCTGAACGTGGGAAGAATGTGAATCAGCCCGAATTTGACTTCGAAATTTCAGGCTTCAGGAAATATGATGCATAGTGACTGCAGCGTAACCTCTTGTGTTGCCCATTCCATGAGAGTCTAATCCTGATCGTCTCCTGCGTCGCTCATGGCTGATTTTTCAGATTCAGTTTTTGAAGAGTCTGTGGTTTCAGATTTTTCATTGGATGGTGGGGAATATTTTTTTAAATGGACTGTTAGAAGGTGAAGATGGTGGAACTTTCAGGAAGGACGATACGGTAATTTACGGTTCGTTCCACAAGGGACTGGCTTGTGGTGTGGTGATTTTTGGTGCTAGAGAAGATGGCATACCAAAGAAACTAGTTGATTGTTTTTGTTTTGTTGGTTCTTTCTTTAGTTTTCTTGCAGTTTTCTCAATTTCTAGATCTCACTCTAGTTATGTACCTATACGTGAAGATCTAGGCATACACGCTATTATCAATATCGTGTCCCAGGCAACAGAACCAATTTGTTAAACCGTCGTCACACACGATTTAAGCAAATAAAATTTCACTGCTCGAATGCATTAAAGGAAAACACAGGGAAGCAGGGTCGAATTCTCAAGGAAACAGCCTAATGGTTAATGCCTCTTTTCCTAAGGCACATACTAGCCATTAAACAGAATAATATTAAAAAAGGGAACTTTTGATTATTAACTAAATAAAATAGCAGTGAATATAACTAAAGAAAATTCAATAATAAAAATGAATCCAGTTTTGCTGTGACTTCCTAATCATGCAATCAACCCAGACATGATTATTCAAAATGTGTTCTATCTAAGCTATTATTGAGAACAACTAATAAGCTCTAGTACATTCTCTTTTACCTAATTAGTTAACCAAAACAAGCTCTTCAATTAATCCTAACTTTTTAGTGATCTAATTAAACAAGATCTTAATTAAATTCAGAAAAGCTACATTAAGATCAGTGTAAAATTCCAAAAAATATCTAATACTTATCACAAGCTAGAAATCATAAAGATATATAATAAATTCAAATCCAAACGTAGAACCGATTTATTACTTGTTACTTAGTACCAAATTTTCAAAACAATTACGGACTTCAACAATTGATTAACTGGAATGATTAAACCCTAGCTAGATGATCACACTAACAAGAATCAAAATAAAACATTCATTAAGCACGACACTGAAATTACTAAATAGAATCACACAGTAAAAACCAAGTCTAATGATTGATAACATAAAAAGTACTAGTCTTCGCATAACTAAATATATGATTATAGCCAGTCATGGCTAAAAACTGATAAAAAGAGAAATCATACGATTAAATCTTACTAAACTAATTGAAATAGATGATCCACAGTCTTTAGATCTTTAGAAATTATGGAAATGGAGAAAAATCACCAAAAATCGTTTGAAAAAAGGTTTACGTCCGTCTCTGGTCATCTAGGGTTCTAATGAGACAACATTTGATATTTATATAGTAGTCTGGGCAGAAAATAAGGGTTCTGACAATAAGAACGACCCGTGCTTGGGGAGCACGGCCCATTCCAGGTCCTTGCAAATTGAAAATCCGAAAAAAAACCAGAAGAAATAAAAAACTGGACTCTGTTGGGGAAGCACAGCCCGTTATTAGGCTTCGTAGGTTAAAATATTAAAAAATAATATAAAAGATGCATAAAATGGCATTTATCAATGGCAAATAGATTTCAAGGAAAACCGCTTTTCTTAATAGATACCTACTTGAAGATTTCTATGATGGGTTTTAAGCATAACAACAATTCCTATGTGTGCATGCAACCCTGATACTTTGGATCTAGGTTTTCTTTAATTGAACATGCAAACTTGAACAAAAAAGAAGAAACCCTAGGAAGTAACTACAATTTTCGAAATCAACATAAAACTAGGGTTAGGTTACATACCTTGATTGTTATATTGCAATAACAATGATTCCCTGGTAGATCTTGAAGCTTGATAACTTAGTGTCACAAGTGTAACACCTCTAATAGCTCACAAACACAGAATGCAAGAGAATGATATGAGAGAGGAAGAAGGATATCAAATTTTCGGTTTCTTCTTCTTAGAATAACTTGGCCAAAAATCAAATGGTTTAACCCCCTTTATATAGTGCACCAAGAAGCTATGGATAATCCTAATTTGAATAAAATATCATTATCTCAAATATGGTAATTATCCACCTCCTTTGATTATCCATATATGATAAGATATTCTAGAAATTCTAGAATAATCTTATATACATACATAATTTCATCCACCACATTCCCTAGGAAGGTTCTGGACCCTTTTTCTCAACTATTGAAAAATTACACTTTTAGTCCCTGCACTTTTAATTAATTCCTTTAATCCCAAAATTAATTCCAAATTAATTTCTGATTAAATATTAATTAACAATATGATTACTAATTAATATATTATTTCCATAACATATTAATAAATAATTTATTCCAATTTATTAATCAAATTAAAAAATTCTCCCTGTTTCTCAATTAATCATCTTGTCTAGTTGCAAGTGTGAAGGCAACCCAAAAGGACCATGTCACTATAAATTCAAGTACATACCAATTATAGTTATGGGCTTAGACACCTAATCCAACAGTCTCCCACTTGGAGAAGTCTAATAACTATATTTTCAAGTATGAATTCAAAAAATGATAAGCAATCGTAGCTCTCAAAGCTTTTTTCGAACTCTGACCTAGTCAGTTGCGTGTCCTAAGATAAGGGATCATATAATCATCTGTTCTACAAGATATCATGTGAAAAAATGACATGGAACTTGATTGAACACATCAATTTAGTCCTGATCTGGCCTGACACATAAGTCAACACCAAATCATCGAGGGGCCCCAAGATATTGCTTTTCTCCTTTTGGGAAAAAGGAACATATAAACTTTGACTCATATGCTTGCACTATTTACTCATCAAATCATGCACAACAATACGTTTTATAACACCAAGTTACTGATGCGTTTACGCATTGTCAATGCACAACCAACTCGTAAACAAAAAATCATATATCTTGGTTTAAAGATTATACGATATTATGGTCAAAGAATTACCTGTGACAAATTCCATGAAGTAATTCACTGAGCGTGGGTTTAATCCAATACTTAAATCCCTATTTCAAAAGTACTCATGAATATTGCAGCAAACCATTGCTATGTCTAATCCATTAGACAATCTACAATCCAATTCATGACTGTATTAATTAACTACTTACTTCCAAAGTATGATCGATTGTGGATATTTGAATAATCTAATTATTCAGGAAGTATAACATGCAAAATGAAACACAATGATAAACAATTGACAAAAGATAGTAAACATACTCATAAAAAATCTCCATTATTTAATCATCAAATGTCAATTACATTTATTTGTTACAAGTTTATAAATACTTATCTAATCACTAAAACTAATATGATCCTTCAGACCAATGCTCCTTTCGTGATGAACGTGCTTAACCCTACTCAGACCCTTTGTGAGGGGATCTGCTAGATTCTCTTCATATGATACCCTCTTTATGACGAGGTGTCCTTTTTCTACTCGATGTCTGATAAAGTGGTATTTTCTGTCGATATGTCTAGACCTCCCATGATCTCTTGGTTCCTTGGCCAAGGCAACCACTCCTCTATTATCTCATAAAATCTCCATCGGCTCCTTAATGGCTGGTACAACTCCAAGGTGTCCAATGAAGTTCTTCAACGATATAGCCTCCTTTGACGCTTCGCTCGCAGCTATTGTTGGGTTATGAGCATTCTAACACTCCTAAGTGTACATGCAACCCTAAATACCTTGGATCTATGTTTTCTCTATTATACATACAATTATGAACATCCAAGGTATTATCCTAATCTAGCATACAAAATAATAAATATAACAAGATAGAATACATACCTCTTTGATGTAGAATGTCTTCATGAAGCTTGAGTGTGACAACCGTCAAATTCTGGTCAAGTCAAAGTCAACAAGTCAAACCAATCAACTAAATTAACCCTTGTATATTAGGGTTCACGTTAGGTAATTACTATTCAATGCACTATTTTAATGAGAAAACATCATTTGGAAAATTCGTGTGTTCGAATTTCCGTAGCCTTAATAATGCTAAACATTGAACCAAAACGATAACACACCATTGCACACTCATCGGGAGTGTGTACGACACTAGAACAAGGCTTAACATAGTGTAAGAACCTTGCGTTGCGAAGCCAAACACTCAAAAAGGTCACAAAAGAAATCTCTCCCAAATCTCTCTCTGTATGAGAAATCTCTCCAAGAATGTCAAATTTCCCCCAAATCTCTCCAAGAATGTGAAATCTCTCTCAAAATCTCTTTTAACTTTTTATAGTCTTTCGGGTCATCCCGACCCTTAACCGGGTCAAAAACCGCTTAAAACGGGGTAAAAACAGGTAAAATACCCTTAAGGACCCAAAACCTACCTTATAGGGCCGAAGCCTCTTAGGGCCGAAAGTCCTCTTAGGGACCAAACCCTGCTGAACCGAAAGCTAAAAGACCGAACCCGAAGCCCCGGAACCGAACCTCCCTTTCGGGCCTGAACCTCGCATGAAGAACCGAAGCTACCTTTCGGTCCATTTCGCCTTCGCCCCATTTCGCCTTCGCCCCATTTCGCTTCCTAGCCTACCTTCGCCTTCGGGCCCAGCAGCATCAAGGACCGAACCTCGGCCAGGACCGAGAGGTCTCGCAGAAAAGCCTTTTCTTCCCGGTTTTCGACTACGGCTTCATTTTAGCTTCGTTTTTCATCGTTTTAACGCGGGATTTTCACCCGAAACTTTATTTTAACATTTAGGGACCCATATCTACTAATTTCCCCCGTTTTTGGGGATAAATCTTCTCCAAGATTTAGTGGGTGAAGTACAAGAGGTGGAGTGTTGATTTTCCTTTAGTTTATGACACAAGCAACCACCCACACCCACTCCATGACCAGCCACACCTCCCCACCATACCTTGTCACTTCCTTGTACTTTTTCCCTCTCTCACAAGTTATTCCCACGTTCTTAGAGCTGGACACTCATCCTCTCTCCTCATTCTCACTCACTTGCTCTCATTTCACCAAAGATCAAACTCAACTTTTCTCTCTAACTTTCTCCCTCAATTTCGGGATTTCAAGGCTGATCATCAAGCTTTCTTACACTCTTGGTAAGTATAATTCATCCTTTTTGTGATAACTACACTTCATTCTACTCCAATCATAGATTGCTTACACAAATTCCATCACTTTGGTGTTAGATTCTCGAAAATCTTCTAGGCATCTTCAAGTGTTCTTGAGTTAAACACTTCTCATCTCCAACACTCATCTACTGAAATCACTTAAGGTGAGTTCATACCCCTACATTTTCATGTTTTCTTACGTTTTAAGGGGGGGAATACAAGTTAAAACACCAAGAACACAACTAAATTCTTCTAACAGCTTTCATCAGAAACGTTGGACTCCATTCACGGACTGTTTTGGTCAAATTAAACATTTTTATTTTCAAAACTGTACAAGGTGCAAGTAGTTCAAGTTCTTAGCTTTAAAATGGCTACTTGCACATCACCATAAGATTTTTCTACAATTTATGGTGATTTTTACAAAACTGCCTATCATTTCAAACATCAATCCGGACCAGTCTGTGATGATGGACCTTTTCACATAAGTTGGAGGTCATTAAAAATCATAATAAAATTTATGAACAAACTAGACTCATTTCCCAAACTCTCAGAATTTACGGATTCTGATTTGGACCTTTGATGATTTTTCTACAAATTTTCTAAGAACAGTAATAGAAATTGTTAACAACAGAAAAATGCTATCAATTTTATTACACCTTGTAACATGTTGAGCGAGGTGTATATCTTTATGTGATTATATGTTATTGCATTATATGACATTTTGTCTTAGTATAAGGACATACAACCGTTAACAAATGGATTTTGCTAGATAAAGCATAGAAATAACAAATTATTATAATCAAAGTACATCCATTACATACAAACATTTGGATAAACTATGTTAAGTATAGTTTACAGACATTACTACTACTACCCTTGTTTTGATAAACTATAATAGGTATGGTTTATGTTTCCATCAACACAACAAACACATTTCGGAAGGTTTTATTCCCACAGAAAAAGGTTTTACGCTCACGCACACCACACGTAAACTTGTTAACTTAAATTGTGAGACATTCTTCTCAGTACTCCTAGAGTACTGGTTAAAATTCCTGGTAGTTATAACCAGAGTCTCTTGTAGGGAGAACGTGATAGTTGTGTATAGATCTATATTGGGTTTGACACCCCACACCTTGCTGCTAGCTACAGTGGGACCTGCAGGTCTACGGGTGACAAATGTCATAACAATTTTCGGCGCCTGAGAAACGTCGTGGCAGGTTCATTCAGTCATAGTATGGTTATAGCGACTCACATAGGGAGTTAACAACACATAAAGTTTACGGGAATTTTTATAAATCAAAAGGGGTTTTATGTCGATTTAAAATCACTTTTATTATCAATAAGTACGAATATTACTATACACTTTCAGTCTTGGTATTTAAGACTACACAACATCCATTACGGATTTTCTCAACTTAAAAAGGGTTTTATGCCGATTTAAAACCACTTTTATATCTTTAAGTATGACAAATACTTGTTTATTCTCGGTCCTGGTATTTAGGACCACAAAACTTTTATAAGGAAAATATTGGATTTTTCTTGGTAACATACAACTCATTACAAAGATCGGTTTTCAAACTCTTACTATCAAAAGCTTATGAACTCACCAACTTAATTGTTTACACTTTTTCAAAACTACTTGTATTCTCAGGAATTCAGTGAAACAGGAAATCAACAGCTTTTGAGGATGAGACGATAAATCGTCAAACAGTTCATAATGTAATTGATTTGAATCATGTAAACCTATGCTTTAGTGTAACTTTTTCAATTATATTTATGATTGGTTGTAATTACTTTGAGCACTATTATACTCGTTGTTGTGATACTATACATGAAGTCCTCCACCCCCGGACGTTTCCGCCATCCTTGGTTTGGGGGTGTGACAGATTGGTATCAGAGCATTGTTTATAGTGAACTAAGTATATCGAACCACATAAGGTATACAAACTATAAATGCATTAGGACTAAGGTCTCTGATTTAACATTTTCAAATAACTATACTTTTAGAAATAAAAAGTTTCTTTTATAAAGTATACGTGCCTGTATTCATACTAAAATCAGTGTCACAATGACAAGAACAAAAGTATTACGATTGTTGAATATCACAAGTAAGCTTGGGGATGTATGGTCAGTCCTGGGAATGGCATAGCCTGATCAACTATGCTGGTCTGAGGAGTGATTAGCATATGCCCAAGAATGGTTGTGATGTGGCAACAAGTCTAAAAACTTACCAACACTACCACAATGAAATACCATAGGGGTATTTGGTGTTACTATAATTACTTATCTGAGAACTAAATAGATTTTTATCAATAGGTCAATAATTGCTTAGTGGATACATTAAAATTATATGTATCTAGGACGTCATAGACTTAGAATCTGTGGATCTTTGCTTTACTTCCTGTTCCTCGTTGGGTTGTGGACTTAGAGTTAGGGTCGCTTATTCGAAGGTCTATCCTGTCCCGAATACATATAACTAGTATGCGCTAAACAAGTATTGAAGTATCTGATAAAGATCATCTTATAATTATCTAATTAGTACATCTACTTAGTTATTTCTTCTATTCCCTTCTCTCACGAAGATATCATGGTTGGATTCCATCCCCACGACGACCCGTACTACCTTAACCATGGCAATGCTGGATGGCTCGGAGAGGAGCCAGAAAATGATCACCCAATCCCTGTAGATGGTCACCAAGCTGAAGGCTTTGCTGATGATTCTGACTCCGAACCTGAAGTGGAGAACCTGCCCCCGATGGATCTTGTTCCGAATCCTGACCCTCGTCCGGCTTTTCAAGGCCCGACGCCTCCTTGGGTAGAGAGCTTGGAAACCTGGAGCGAAGAGCAAGACCAACCTATGCCGTTTAATGGAGACCGAAGCTTCTACAACATAAGCGAAGGAAGCTCAGCAAACATAATTCTTCCAATTCTGGTCCGTAGATTTGCCCGAAACGAGATTCAGGACAGAACAGCTCTCCATCGTATCGCAGAGGTTGATGCAAATGCAAGAATGCATACAATCCGCACCAATCGCCTTGAGCACACTCATGAAAAATCTGAGAGAGACCATGAAACCCTGCTGTAAGCACTGGCTGAAACACGAGCCGGAGTCATAGAACTCTGAGTACGCCAGAGGGTGTATGAAAGGCAAATGCTTGATATGGAACGACAACTGGCTGAACTGAGGGTTTACCAGAGGGATGACCGCCGCCAGTAGTAGATGCCTTACTTTCTTTCCCTGTTAAAAAGGAATCGTTTTTCCCATCTATGTCCTATGTGGCATTCTCTATGAAACTATTTTGTACTGTAAGTACTTTTAGTTAGGCCCTTAGGCGGCCAAAACTTTCCTACTCCGGATGTGATGTAAGACCATCTACAAGGTCAATTTTCCCAAGCTTGTTACATCTTAAACATCAATGATATTGTCAGTCGGCTAAATTCTGTGTCACTCTTTGTTCAAATACTTCCATCATACTATCATAGGAGTCTATCTGAAACCCACTCTAGTCAAGTTGTTGGACTAGGGTAATTTAGCTCCGGGATCATTCCCAATTCTCTTTCAAAGGTTGGATGAAATCTCAAGGTTTCACTTGGATACAAAACTACTAAAATACATGAGTTTATCATAAATATATTCTCATTATGAAATGTTTTCAGAACACCATAAAACAATCGAAATACGTTACAAAATGAACTAAGATAAACTTAGTTAGAAAACTCACGACGTATAGCCATTCTAAAAAGTCATTATCGTCTCACCTTTAAACATTTTGGAGGAAAGGTGCTTTCTTCGTAGACCTATAGGGTGCGATCATACGAGCACTAATACACCGGATCCCATCAAAACTCCTCAGCTAAGTGTGTTTGGACAAACATGATCCCTAGATGAGTAAAGCTTAACGCCAAAATGAAACCTATTTTTACCCACTACCATAACCCCATCTCAGGAACATTAGCAGAAACACTAAGAAAAGTACAGCAATGTGCAAAAATTTATATATGTGAATATAAATCGTAAGAATGCACTTGAGATAATTATCCCCACTTACGAAGTCGTTTTTCATCATGAAACAGAGCTATGTCTGCACCAAGAGGCAACCAACCAACTGGCAAGACGCCAACCCTGCAGATAGACTCTGCAACTTTTCAAGCTGCAATCACGGCAGCCGTGGCAGCCGTCATGGCGCAGCTCAATGCTAACCACGCCAGCAGGCACGAAGATGGTGTCAGAAATACTAACCGCATTAACAATCAAGAACACCAGCGGGCGTCTACCAACGAATATGCCTCAGGCCACAAACTTACGAACAAGAAGCGAAAGTTTTGGAACAAAAAGGAGCGCAACCAATCCCAAAGACTCGATAAAAGACAGCAACCCATGGCCACCCCTACAATTACAACAGCAGTCGCGACACACGCCTCGGCACTAGCCACAAGGTCTGTCACCCAAACACCGGCCAGACCATATGAGGGATCACTTCCAAGGTGTAACCAGTGTGGCTACCATCACATAAGAGCTTGCTGGATTTTACACTGTAACAACTGCAACAGGAAAGGACATACTGTCCGTTTCTGCAAGGCCCCGACTCAGCACATCACTTCAACCACCAATACCAAGGTAAGTCCAGTGTGCTTCCTATGTGGCGAAACGGGACACTTCAAGAGAGACTGTCCAACTGAGAGGAATGACGGGGGAGCCGGAGGAGTGTGACAGACGAACCAGCAAGGGTAACAAAGAATCTTACTAGGACTTTTGTAATGTTCCCGACGACAAAACGTTTAAGTACCATATGTTTGTAATGAATTTGGTATGCTTGCTAAAATCACCGTCATTCTAAAAGTAGTTAAAATACTCTCTCGTTCAAATCAAACCAAAGACACTCATATATGACCTTAGGATCATTACCTGTAAGCTGTGATGACATTGTACATACATCGGGATTAATTATAATCAAAATACTAAAGACTTGAAACCAATAATTCCATCCTGACTACGGTTCGATGTCTAGTAGTGGGATTAGGGTGGAGCCACCCACTCGACGATTTCACCAATATCAAATTTCATACGACGTGCATATACCGCTCGATCATAGAGTGACCTGTCAGAAATCATGATATAAAGTATCATTACCAGCTATCAGAACCCACTCACTACCAGTGCTAGTTGCTTTAGTACGAATCATCTACAGTAAAAATAACATCGAACAAAACGGAGCACACCGAAAGGAAACACGAGATACTCTATCACCCTAATCAGCGTTTCTTACAAATACAGCTTAACACATGTTTTACCTAAAAAGATGTTGTTGTCACCATTCAATTTCGATTGGTGTAGCCCTCATCTTCCCGATTTAACGGCTACGAAAGGACCCTTCACCCAACCCACTGAACATCGAAACCTTTGTCTCCCATAAACACATCCAGCGCGGACCTCCAGGTCATCTCTCGCTGTGAAAACCCCAAAACACTCACCAGATGAGTATCATACCTTTCGAAACCTTACCGCAAGTATTTCCAGGAGACCCTTCAAGCAACAGATAAAGTTCAAGCACAGAAGCTTGGGACGAATACAGTTAGTCTACCACTACTACATGTATCGGCGAGGATAATGTATAACTAAGATTCTACGGACAGTGGATGTGTGATTCTGCCCTATTTCCTGTTCCTTGCCTGGTTGTGGACTTGGGGCAGAGTCACCCATCCAACTGCCTTGCCAACCTTAAATACATACGACCTATATGCGCAAGTTAATGATAGATGGACCAGGTACGAGTCCTACCGCAAACTTCGGGACAAGGTTACCCAGTAGTGCAAGTGAACGCCCTATCATCCGAATAAGTCTAGTCGTATAAACCAAACCCGTATGCTCCCTACCGATCTAATCAAACGAGAAACACTACAGCAGGCCCTATTGCAGCGCTCCGAGGTTGATAGATTGACCAAATCCGAGCACCTTCTACCAAAGGAAACAGACAAGATGGAGAAGTTAACCGGGACGTACATCAAAGAGATTGTGCAACTGCATGGTGTACCAATATCCATTATCTCTGACCGAGATAGTAGATTCACCTCGCGGTTCTGGCAGTCCTTACAGAAATCTCTGGGAACTAGGCTTGACATGAGTACGGCCTACCATCCACAAACCAACGGGCAAAGCGAGAGAACCATCCAGACATTGGAAGACATGTTGAGAGACTGTGTGATAGACTTTGGTAAAGCATGGGATACCCATTTACCACTTGTCGAATTCTCCTATAATAACAGTTATCACACTAGCATCAAGGTTGCACCATTTGAAGCCCTCTATGGCCGTAAGTGCATGTCACCTCTGTGCTGGGCTGAAGTGGGTGACACGCAACTAGATAAGGGACAAGTCCCTAATAGTACCCTCACTGGCCCGGAGATAATAAGAGAAACCACAGAAAAGATCGTTCAAATTCGGGAAAGACTGAAAGCATCCCGAGATCGGCAAAAGAGTTACGCGGATAAACGACGCAAACCCTTGGAATTCCAGGTCGGTGATCGAGTACTACTGAAAGTTTCCCCTTGGAAAGGAATGATACGTTTCGGTAAACGTGGGAAACTAAACCCAAGGTACATCGGACCATTCGAAATCCTTGCCAGGATTGGCCCAGTGGCATACAAACTCCGATTACCACAAGAACTAAATCACGTGCATCCTACCGTCCGAGTATCAAACTTAAAGAAATGCCTATCCGACGAGACCCTCGTGATACCACTCGACGATATTGAAATCAACGAGAGTCTCCACCTCGTGGAAGAACCGGTAGAAATCATGGATCGAGAGATAAAAAGAACAAAGCAAAGTCGTATTCCCATTGTGAAGGTCCGCTGGAACGCTAAACGAGGACCCGAATTCACCTGGGAACGCGAGGATCAGATGAAACAAAAATATCCACATCTCTTCCCAATTTCTTGAAGTCCCATTCAAAAAGCTAATTTCGGGACGAAATTCCTCCTAACGGGGGGATGATGTGACAACCGTCAAATTCTGGTCAAGTCAAAGTCAACAAGTCAAACCGAGCAACTAAATTAACCCTTGTATATTAGGGTTCACGTTAGGTAATTATTATTCAATGCACTATTTTAATGAGAAAACATCATTTGGAAAATTCGTGTGTTCGAATTTCCGTAGCCTTAATAATGCTAAACATTGAACCAAAACGATAACACACCATTGCACACTCATCGGGAGTGTGTACGACACTAGAACAAGGCTTAACATAGTGTAAGAACCTTGCGTTGCGAAGCCAAACACTCAAAAAGGTCACAAAAGAAATCTTTCCCAAATCTCTCTCTGTATGAGAAATCTCTCCAAGAATGTCAAATCTCCCCCAAATCTCTCCAAGAATGTGAAATCTCTCTCAAAATCTCTTTTAACTTTTTATAGTCTTTCAGGTCATCCCGACCCTTAACCGGGTCAAAAACCGCTTAAAACGGGGTAAAAACGGGTAAAATACCCTTAAGGACCCGAAACCTACCTTATAGGGCCGAAAGTCCTCTTAGGGACCAAACCCTGCTGAACCGAAAGCTAGAAGTCCGAACCCGAAGCCCCGGAACCGAACCTCCCTTTCGGGCCTGAACCTCGCATGAAGAACCGAAGCTACCTTTCGGTCCATTTCGCCTTCGCCCCATTTCGCTTCCTAGCCTACCTTCGCCTTCGGGCCCAGCAGCATCAAGGACCGAACCTCGGCCAGGACCGAGAGGTCTCGCAGAAAAGCCTTTTCTTCCCGGTTTTCGACTACGACTTCATTTTAGCTTCGTTTTTCATCGTTTTAACGCGGGATTTTCACCCGAAACTTTATTTTAACATTTAGGGACCCATATCTACTAATTTCCCCCGTTTTTGGGGATAAATCTTCTCCAAGATTTAGTGGGTTAAGTACAAGAGGTGGAGTGTTGACTTTCCTTTAGTTTATGACACAAGCAACCACCCACACCCACTCTATGACCAGCCACACCTCCCCACCATACCTTGTCACTTCCTTGTACTTTTTCCCTCTCTCACAAGTTATTCCCACGTTCTTAGAGCTGGACACTCATCCTCTCTCCTCATTCTCACTCACTGGCTCTCATTTCACCAAAGATCAAACTCAACTTTTCTCTCTAACTTTCTCCCTCAATTTCGGGATTTCAAGGCTGATCATCAAGCTTTCTTACACTCTTGGTAAGTATAGTTCATCCTTTTTGTGATAATTACACTTCATTCTACTCCAATCATAGATTGCTTACACAAATTCCATCACTTTGGTGTTAGATTCTCGAAAATCTTCTAGGCATCTTCAAGTGTTCTTGAGTTGAACACTTCTCATCTCCAACACTCATCTACTGAAATCACTTAAGGTGAGTTCATACCCCTACATTTTCATGTTTTCTTACGTTTTAAGGGGGGAATACAAGTTAAAACACCAAGAACACAACTAAATTCTTCTAACAGCTTTCATCAGAAAAGTTGGACTCCATTCACGGACTGTTTTGGTCAACTTAAACATTTTTATTTTCAAACCTGTACAAGGTGCAAGTAGTTCAAGTTCTTAGCTTTAAAATGGCTACTTGCACATCACCATAAGATTTTTCTACAATTTATTGTGATTTTTACAAAACTGCCTATCATTTCAAACATCAATCCGGACCAGTCTGTGATTATGGACTTTTTCACACAAGTTGGAGGTCATTAAAAATCATAATAAAATTTATGAACAAACTAGACTCATTTCCCAAACTCTCAGAATTTACGGATTCTGATTTGGACCTTTGATGATTTTTCTACAAATTTTCTAAGAACAGTAATAGAAATTGTTAACAACAGAAAAATGCTATCAATTTTATTACACCTTGTAACATGTTGAGCGAGGTGTATATCTTTATGTGATTATATGTTATTGCATTATATGACATTTTGTCTTACTATAAGGACATACAACCGTTAACAAATGGATTTTGCTAGATAAATCAT
Organism: Lactuca virosa; assembly: GCF_052849685.1. Classification (NCBI taxonomy): domain Eukaryota; kingdom Viridiplantae; phylum Streptophyta; class Magnoliopsida; order Asterales; family Asteraceae; genus Lactuca; species Lactuca virosa. The sequence continues at coordinate 193,661,231 of NC_136428.1, read as the reverse complement.
AGAAATAACAAATTATTATAATCAAAGTACATCCATTACATACAAACATTTGGATAAACTATGTTAAGTATAGTTTACAGACATTACTACTACTACCCTTGTTTTGATAAACTATAATAGTTATGGTTTATGTTTCCATCAACACAACAAACACATTTCGGAAGGTTTTATTCCCACAGAAAAAGGTTTTACGCTCACGCACACCACACGTAAACTTGTTAACTTAAATTGTGAGACATTCTTCTCAGTACTCCTAGAGTACGGGTTAAAATTCCTGGTAGTTATAACCAGAGTCTCTTGTAGGGAGAACGTGATAGTTGTGTATAGATCTATATTGGGTTTGACACCCCACACCTTGCTGCTAGCTACAGTGGGACCTGCAGGTCTACGGGTGACAAATGTCATAACAATTTTCGGCGCCTGAGAAACGCCGTGGCAGGTTCAGTCGGTCATAGTATGGTTATAGCGACTCACATAGGGAGTTAACAACACATAAAGTTTACGGGAATTTTTATAAATCAAAAGGGGTTTTATGTCGATTTAAAATCAATTTTATTATCAATAAGTATGGATATTACTATAGACTTTCAGTCTTGGTATTTAAGACTACACAACATCCATTACGGATTTTCTCAACTTAAAAAGGGTTTTATGCCGATTTAAAACCACTTTTATATCTTTAAGTATGACAAATACTTGTTTATTCTCGGTCCTGGTATTTAGGACCACATAACTTTTATAAGGAAAATATTGGATTTTTCTTGGTAACATACAACTCATTACAAAGATCGGTTTTCAAACTCTTACCATCAAAAGCTTATGAACTCACCAACTTAATTGTTGACACTTTTTCAAAACTACTTGTATTCTCAGGAATTCAGTGAAACAGGAAATCAACAGCTTTTGAGGATGGGACGATAAATCATCAAACAGTTCATAATGTAATTGATTTGAATCATGTAAACCTATGCTTTAGTGTAACTTTTTCAATTATATTTATGATTGGTTGTAATTACTTTGAGCACTATTATACTCGTTGTTGTGATACTATACATGAAGTCCTCCACCCCCGGACGTTTCCGCCATCCTTGGTTTGGGGGTGTGACATTGAGTGCCTAGTGCCCCAAGTGTGACACCTCAAATGGTTCACACAACACCAAATACACTTGGAATAACTTGAGAGAAACTTGAACACTCCTTGAAATCGTCTAGCCCTCACACTCACACATTAGTGCACGATTTCTTGAGCCATGGGATTCTTTTATATGGTGGCTATTAGGGTTACACCATGTAACTCATAACTTTACCCATTCCTTATGCTCCATGGATTTTAACCTCCATGGAGTATCCATGGGTCACCCCATGGACTTAGTCCAACATAAGGAATCTTGGATCACAAGCCCACATATATAAGAATGAATGATTTACACAATCAACCCATATATTTAATTAGTCTCCTTTTGATCACTTAATTAATTCCAAATTAATTCTTGATCAATACTAATTAAATAACCTTATTAATATATTAGAACTTATAATATATTAACCAACCTTAAGTGTTATTTCTCTCATTATAGTCTATCCAAATGCATGATGCCATGCAACCCAAATGGACCATGTCGGGTCGGGTCAAGTCTTACCAGTTATAGTTTTGGACTTAGACATTAATCCAACAGTCTCCCACTTTGGATAAGTCTAAAACTATTATTGCGTATGACTTCAGGAACCGATCAGCAATCGTAGCTCTCAAAAGCTTATGTCGAACTCTGACCTTGTCGATGAACTCTGACCTTTGTCAATGACTTGTCCATTAGATAAGGGATCATATATTCCTCCATTCTAGATATCATATGGACTGAGACATGGATTATCAATCATTCTCTCTGTCTATTTGTTGTTTCCCGATTTCTGATTCATGATGACTGACTGATTGAACAAATCAAATCAGTCCTGACTTGGCCAAGCACTCACATGTATCATCTTTAAATCATCGAGGGGCTCACAGATATCGCTTTTATCCCGAAGGTAAAAGGAATTGATAAACTTCGACTCATATGGCTTGTTCTACTACTTGTTGAATCATACACAAAGGCACGTTTTATAACATCGAGTTACCAATGCGTTTTCGTGCAATCAATGTATAACCAACTCATAGTAACAACTCATATCTCTAGGTTTGAAGAATATAAGATATTATCGTCTCATGATCACTCGTGATAAAATCCATGAAGTGATTCAAATGAGCGCGGGTTGAATCCAATACTCAGAACTTATGAGCACTCATGAGTGTTGTAGCACCACTTTGTCCACCAACTTGGACCTCTACAAACCAACCCATGACAGTCTTGATTCATATCTACTTCCAACATATGACCGACTGTGGATGGTTTGAATAACTTAATCATTCAGGAAGAGCGACTTAGTTATTCTGGAAGTCAAAACATGCAAAGTGAAACACAAGAATAAATGAATCAAATATGGTATCAAACCCTATGAATATAAATAAACACTTTTATTTATCACCATACTGATTACTCATTATTCATTGTTTCGGTTTTATCAACTTTATACTTGAATTAAAAACACTAGTTGTCCCATGCTCCAAGCATGTACACTATGTTTTTCTTAAACAATAGCTTTGCCATACACCAAGTATGCACTCTATGTTTGTCTATGATCCTTACTTTGTGAAATAAACCAATTGAACATAATTTCAATGATTCTAATTTCACACTCCCAAATCCTTATCGAAAAATGTGAGAATTTCAAATTCCTATCATTTATCGAAATCTGTTTAGATTTTAAACTTATATGCACTGACCCTCCTGTAATGAATATGTACAAAGTCGCAAAGACTTGTCAACAGTCATTATAAGGTATTCCAATGGAGATCAACTCCATGGAAACTAAGTCTCATATTCAAAGTACATTGCTTTGGACATGCTTCTTGCATTAAGTTTTCTAATCTTACACAGATAACTTCCACCTATGGAGACAACTCCATATTCTCATTTTGACTATCACTTCTGAACAAGAGATGCCTCTTTTCAGAATATGTCAATATGGTCCTTCCAAAATTAGCATTATACTTCCAATTGTCCCTGAGCAACCAATCTTTGGTAAACCTCAGATTGTCCTCGACAATTGCTTAATCATGTTAGTCATATCCAATTCTAGACCTTTTCCCTTCATAATGCCCCAGGCATTTGGAAAACTTTAGAAAGGATGAATATAGCACATGTAATCGATCCTATATCCGAAGCATATGGGACACGATTCATGATGTCTCACATAAAGACTAAACCAGTCTTTTGCTATAATATTTCCATTTCAATTTGCCAAGTTCTCAAAATTCAGATTATGAAAAGGGATGTCGTAATCATAATCGAATTTTAGAACGCAAATAATGGACCCATATATAGAATTTCCTTATGTTGAGCCATTCCAACATGAAATTCATATATATATCCTTGATTAAATACGATTAAAATCTCAATCTAAGCTTTTAGAATTGAAATGAAGTATAATTTCCTCTCCCTTAATTATACCAAAACAACTTTTTCAACCCCTGCAACCTCACGAATTGAAACTTTTGTTTTCTATAATTAACATTGCTAACTTGCAACCTTTGTCATAATTATCATGCTCCCACTAACATGATTATTATTAGCATAACACTTATGCTCCCACTAGCTTTGACATGTACTCAGAATCAGCTGACTTTCTTACCAAAGTTCAGATTTCTGATACTAGATTGTTTTGATAAAACTTTATCAAAATCATACAGCTCTCTTAGATAGCTCACATGTGTGTCTAAACAATTTTAGAACTATGAAAAGGGATGCCGTAATCATAGTCTCAATTGTTTAGACCTTTGCCACTTCTCACAAGTCCATGTTAGTGTGCCGGTAAAGCACACACGCTCCACTAACGACTTTGAGAATGCAAATATCACAATTGCTATCTAGCTAAAATCTACTTAGTGAAAGTGTTTCCTCACCATCATTTTCATGAATCGGAGAGAAACCTTATGACACTTAGATTTAATAGTGTATGTGTTCTTATCCATGTGGATTTGTCAAAACCATAATCACAAGACAAGGTTAGTGACAAATCCAAACTCATATTGATTAAACTTGTGCAATCTTAAATTCTTGCCATTTGGCAGCTCAGGTGCCTGCCATTGCTTCCAAGTAGTTGTGCAACCAATTGAGAACTCTCAGAACTCCTATGCAAAGCCAACTTGAATAGGCACAAAAATTTCAACACGATAGGTTATAAACCTCAAGTTGTGTGCTAGTGAAGGACTTTAGGTTTTATTCTTGATTAAGTCTTGAAACTTTCAAGAGCTTTAAGACTCCCACTGTCCTCTTGACATATAAGACTCCCTTGTCAAATATTCAAGAGATAGTGCGGATTCTTTATCAAGACTAACACTTTACACAATTGGCCTAAGTTGGTCTCTGTTTTATCCAAAACATCACAACTTACCAATTTCAAATGTACAAGAGTAGATAACCTTCATATGACTAGTGTTAACAAACCCTCTTTAAGATATGTCACTCAAGTTACAATCTTGGAGTATGACTCTAAGAATTGTTTTGGAACGAAATATGACTCATCTTTTTGATTTAACCATTTCAACAATTCATGACTCCTCTTCTTAGTCATAAGAATGCACTAAGATGACTTTAGAGGACCAATTGTGATATGGTATCTTAATCATTAAGATGATCATAAACATGATACTAAAGTACTCTCCCATCTTTTCAGATTTGAGAAACTTTTATCTTTCTGCCATTCTTTGATTCTTCTTATTCGTTCTGTCTCACATTGAAACTTCTCCAATGCTACAGACTTATACTTAAACTTATAAGTATAACCATATTTACTGAACTTAAGTAAATCATGACGAATAGTCTTCTTGATCTTTTGTGGTGGACTTGACTAGTGCACAAGAATGTGTACTCGATCCTTAGTCCTTTCCTTATTCACATAAGGAATTAGTCTTAATTTTCCAAGCTGAAAGTTCTCATTCATCATACTATACAACTTGCATGATTCCAAGTTTCGGTCCAATTGAACCTTGGGTGATGAGAATCTTTCCTTATTTGGTAATATTAGACACTACCACAACCGAAAGAATCAAATCCATTTTTCCAATATTGCTATCAATGGAATCTTATAAGCAACAACTTTTCACAAATGCCATTGTAAGGATACTTAAAATAAATAAAATCAAAACCTTTTTCTTTTATTTTAAAACTTTACGGAAAAACTTATCCTTACAATCCATAAGAAAACCTTGTTGTTATCTATTCCTAAGCAATATAAATATCATAACTCTTAAGTAATAGCCCAAAATTCTGATCACCGAACCATGCGATTGAAATCCATCTTCGCGATCAGAATCATCATGTACTTAATAGAGTTCGACAATGGACTTTACCTGAAGTAGAGCCAAACTTATTGGCTTTAACATCCTTAGGTAAATTTGGCAGCTTCGTAACCAATGCCCCTTCCTTTGGCAATAGTTACCTATGGACCCTTGATAATGGGACTATCTCAGACTTCGCCTCTCTCTTTACCATTGGGTCAACCGAGTTGACTATGGCCGATCCCTTTCCATTGGGAAGAGAGAGCTTTACTGGATATCCAATGTCATCATTGTCAATGTCCATAGCGTTTTAGGAAGTTGATCTTATCAAATAGATAAGATCATTAAGGGTCTTGTCTTAGTCTGTTTCATAGGATTCCCAAAAGAACTCACTATGTGACTTAGAAAGTAGTTGAGCCACCAACTTTCTCAAGACTTTGACACCCAACTCTCCCGGCTTGTCAATATGTGACTACATCTCCAAGATGTGATCACACCTAGACCTTGCCTTGCCAATAGGGCTTGAGTGACCTTAAACTTTTTAGGAACTTGTGGGTTAGGGAGAATAATTGGAGGAGGTGAAAGAAGTATGATATCCATGGGACATCATCTTCATTTAGGAAAGCTTGTTTCAAGAGATTTGGGAAGATCATAAATGTCTAGACCAGACATCTTTTTGGGAGATATTCAAGATAGTTGATTTAAAGTCCTTAATATGACACCCAATATGAAATATTAAGGCTAGGACCCAACAAACTATTTTATAACTTAGAAGAGGGATGCCGTAATCCAAGCTATAAAATATTTGAAGGTAGGTGAATGACGATTCACCAATTTCCACCATGAAAAACGAAATAATTTATTAGGTTTTAATTGGATTTGAAAGTCCTAGATCTTTGAGATTCATTGAACTGTTCAAAGGCATGTTTCAATCTCGAGTGTGCCCTTCAGGTTTTGTGACTGGGATGCCGAGGATCACAAAACAAGGTGTGAATAACCATGCAAATATACTTGGTACCCTTAATATTTACCCCTTAATCAGTGTGCCGGTTAACCACACACGCTCCACCGATACTATGATAAATATTAAGTTACCCTTTGCCTACCTTGTTAAGTCCAGGTTAGTGTGCCGGTTAACCACACACGCTCCACTAACGACTTAAGCAAAGTGCAAAGTGTAATTTCATGGGTTAGCACCAAATTCACATTTTCCTAAGTAACTAAGATTGGGTATTAATAAGAGTTTAGTTACTCAGTATTTATCATTAATACTTTTAATGAAAGGAGAATTATAGTCCTTGCCCTACCCGTTCGGCTAACGACCCTCCACCAGTCAAGGAAGCGGTGGGTGAGAGTGGACACCCATTAAACTGCCATTTTATAGGCAGTAACCTTATACCCCCCTTATAGATCAGCTTCGTGAATGAGGCCTACTAACGGTAAGATTGACTTTACTCTTATACATATATATAAATATTATTAACTTATAATATTATAAAGTATAAGGGTTGAATTTTAACTTTTAAAATTCTAAGGGCTAACTTGGAATTAAAGTATTCATAAGTGAAAACTTTTCAAATTCCAAAACTTGAGGGCAAGTTTTGAAACTATTCAAAACTAATTAATTCTATAACTTATGAGTTTAAAGTAGTTTTAATTAAAAAAAAAACTCTTCAAGTTCCATAACTTGAGGACAAGTTATGGAAGACTTTAAACTAATTAATAAAAAAAATAACTTTTTTTTATTGTAACTTATGGAACTAATTAAGGTTACACTTTTTTTTTAAATTTAATGAAGAGACTCTTGAACCTCCATAACTTGAGGACAAGTTATGGAGTCATAAAACCATTTAATTAGAACTAGACTCTTCATTTTGTAACCTTTGCCAACTTTTATGAGTTTTATGATTCTTAAATGTGACTTTTCATATAACTTGAGGACAAGTTATAAAAACACACTTTGGAATCAACTCTTAGATTAAAATGGATTGAAAACAACTATTTCACACAACTTTTCTATTAATCTAAGAACCTCATAAGAACAAGATAATTCAAATCATCAATCTTCAAGAAATTAGCATGAACATACAAACTAATACAAATCTTGAAATTATGACAATTATCTTAGAAATTGGAATAGCATGAACATTACCACATGAAAAACAAGTTTATAAGTCCAAAAACATCTTAGGGTAATGTTCCTAGTCCAATTCCAGCCAAAACAATCGAATATATGCATCCAACTCGATTTTTCAGCTACTTTTGCAAGTATAACAAGAAAACAAGCCTAGGCTCTGATACCACTGTTGGGTTATGAGCATTCTAACACTCCTAAGTGTACATGCAACCCTAAATACCTTGGATCTATGTTTTCTCTATTATACATACAATTATGAACATCCAAGGTATTATCCTAATTTAGCATACAAAATAATAAATATAACAAGATAGAATACATACCTCTTTGATGTAGAATGTCTTCATGAAGCTTGAGTGCCTAGTGCCCCAAGTGTGACACCTCAAATGGTTCACACAACACCAAATACACTTGGAATAACTTGAGAGAAACTTGAACACTCCTTGAAATCGTCTAGCCCTCACACTCACACATTAGTTCACGATTTCTTGAGCCATGGGATTCTTTTATATGGTGGCTATTAGGGTTACACCATGTAACTCATAACTTTACCCATTCCTTATGCTCCATGGATTTTAACCTCAATGGAGTATCCATGGGTCACCCCATGGACTTAGTCCAACATAAGGAATCTTGGATCACAAGCCCACATATATAAGAATGAATGATTTACACAATCAACCCATATATTTAATTAGTCTCCTTTTGATCACTTAATTAATTCCAAATTAATTCTTGATCAATACTAATTAAATAACCTTATTAATATATTAGAACTTATAATATATTAACCAACCTTAAGTGTTATTTCTCTCATTATAGTCTATCCAAATGCATGATGCCATGCAACCCAAATGGACCATGCCGGGTCGGGTCAAGTTTTACCACTTATAGTTATGGACTTAGACATTAATCCAACAACTATATACTCTGATTCACAAGTAGAATCGGCTACTGTGGCAACCCGATATTTCAAGTCAAAGTAATGACCTAAAATTCAAAGATTTGTAATCTACTTCTGATATAATAAAAATAGCGTCAAAAATAAAATGCTCTAAAGTCTCAATTGGGATACATAAAATGCTAGATATCGTGTCAAGGTTTCTAGAAATATAAAGAACACTCAAATCCGAGTTATAACGAAGTAGTTATGACCAATCAAAGATCCGCGACAAAACCGGTAAAACACTGTCAAGCGTAAAAAGTGAAATTCAAATAAAAGACTTTTTAGCCTTAAGTATCTAAACGAAAGTCGTAGATAATAACAAACTGTAAGCGTACATAAAAAGAACGTCCAAATCTGACTTCGTATGAGGAAGTTATGATTTTTCTAAGTTTCAGAACAACAGTAGGTAGCTAAAAACTCGAAATAAAGATCGAACGATTTTTAGCCGACGCAACCTAAACGATAGTTGAATATCTCGACAATAGTAGTATAACGGTAAAAAGACAGACGAAAACGGACATCGGATGAAGAAGTTATAAATTTTTAACGGATTTATCTGTCCCGGCCTATTAAAAATTATATAATTAAAAATAAATTCACAATTTGCCGACGAAGTCTAAACGAGAGTTGTAGAGTGTATTCTCACCTACGTGTGGATATAAATAACGTCAAAAACGGAGATCGTATGTGAAAGTTACGCATTTTAGAAGATTTGGGCACACACTTCGAGGCTTATCCGAAGGGTTACGCCCCGCGTACTTCGGAGTACGCCCAGCGTACCCGATACAAGGCCTTGGATCGGCCACGTCGCCCCTATGCCCTCTACTCCCGTCCCATCCGAAGACCGGCGACCGATGACGTCATCGTTGACGTACACCCCGCATACGAGTGTACGCCCAGCGTACGAGCTGCGGACGAGGTACGCCCCGCGTACTTTGGAGTACGCCCAGCGTACGAAGCCTAGCAGCCCCCCTATAAATAAGATGCGAGGCTTCCGATTTTAAGTTGCTAATTCACCATTTTCTCTCCCAATTTTTCACTCTCGAGCCTCCCGAAACTATTTTGACGCCACGATTCCGTATCCAAGTTCGGACGAACGTCCGAAGCTCCGAGATTCCCGAAAAACTTACCACTTTCCGGTCGAAGTGCTGCCCGAGAAAAATCCCGTTTTCTTCAAATCACCACATTTTCCAGGTGAGTTCATACCCCCACATTTTCACGTCTTTTTCATGTTTTAGGGGGGAAATACAAGTGAAACACAAGAAAAACTTATGTTAAAAATACAAATCATTATATACATATATATATATATAAGTTCAAATGTTTTACCTACATCTTATGTATAGACGTTAATTACATAAAATAACGTTACTACTAACGTTATAGACTACTTTTCATGCAAGGTTGGTAATACACCAAGGTTTTTCATCCTAACGGAACACCCTTTTTAAAACTATAATAGGTATAGTTACGAGATATTCATGATAATTTTACATACTATAAACAAAAGAGGAAATACTTATATTCACAAGGAAAATGGACTTTTCATACGTAAACCTGTGATACCAAATTTTGTGAGTTATCTGAATTCATCGAACCGTTCAGTTCGCAGATTAAGTCCTGTTTTATAAGCCATAATCTCTTGTAGGGAGAGCGTGATATTTGTGTATAGATCTATATGGGAATGACAATCCCGCACCTAAGCTGTTAGCTACAGTTAGACCGGCAGGTCTGGGGTGACAAACGTCATATCATTCCAACGCCTGACGAACGTTGTTACAGGCAGTCTGGGTCAATAGCACGGTTATAAAAACTCAGTGGGTATTAATACTTCTCGGTTTACAGGGCTGTTAAACGCCTTAGTGATTATATATACTTATATAAATCTACTTATACTATTTCAAGTATGGAAAACACTTATGCATTCAGTCTTTGGAACCTTTTCAAACTACCACACATATATGGAAAATATTGGATTTTCTAGGAACAAACTCGGTTATTTTACACCAAAAAGGATTCTATTCTTAAACAAAAACGCTTATGAACTCGCCAACTTAATTGTTGACACTTTTTCAAAACTACTTGTATTTCTCAGGGATTCAGTAATACAGGTAAATCATCAGCTTTTGGAGAAGGGACGCTAAGACGTCAGTCTAAAAACTTATTAAACTCATCATATTGTAATTTATTTTGAGACATGTATTGTATTCAACAATGTAACTTTTAAATTATATTTATGATGGTTGTGTTTACTTTCTTTACAAATATTCAACTGTTATGATACTACGTGAAGTCATCCACCCCCGAATGTTTCCGCCATTTTGGTTTGGGGGTGTGACAGATTGGTATCAGAGCATTGTTTATAATGAACTAAGTATATCGAACCACATAAGATATACAAACTATAAATTCAAAGGGACTAAAACTCTTTGACTAAACATTTTCACACAAACTATACTTTTTTAAATTAAAATGCTAGTTTTATAAAAGTATAGGTACATGCATGCACACCGATCTAGTATCATAGTCAAAACTATACATAAGTATTAAGGCAAGTTGGACACTATGATTAGGCCTCGGAATATATAATCAGATCGAGGATGAATATAGTCTGATCAACTATATTTATCCGAGATATGACCAACGTATGTTGGGGAATAGTCGTAGTGAGCAACAAGTCGAAAACTTACCAAAGAAAACACTAGAATCAAACTTACAAATTTAAAATACAATAGGAGTATTTTGTGTTGCTATAACTACTTATTTAAGAACAAAAATGTCTTTATTAGTAGGTCAATAGTTGTTGAGTGGATACGCTAAAGTTATATGTGACTAGGGTGTCATAGACTCAGAATTTGTGATCTTTGCTTTACTTCCTGTTCCTTGTTTGGTTGTGGACTTAGAGTTAGGATCACTTATTCAAAGGTCTATTCTATATTCATTACATATGGTTGGTATGCACTACGCAAGTATTGAAGTAACTAGTAAGAATCATCCTAAAATTATCTAAGTTATACGTCTATTAGATATTTCTTACATCCCTTTCCTCGCTTAGATTTCATGACTGGATCCCATCTCCCCGGCGACCCATACTTTCCCAACCAAGATAATGGTGGATGGGCCGATGCGGAGCCAGAAGAGAATCATACAATTCCATTGGATGATGATTTCGCAGAAAATTTCCCAGAAGATTCTGACTCCGAGCCAGAAGTCAATAATCTACCCCTGGTGGCTCCTATCCCAAATCCTAACCCTCGACCAGGATTTCAAGGCCCCACACCCCTGTGTGTAGCAAACTTGAACATATAGAGTCACGAGCAAGGTCAACCCTTACCTTACAACGGAGACCGGAGCTTCTACAATCTGAGCGAGGGAGGCTCAGCAGACAGAATCCTACCTGTTTTGGTTCGCAGGGTTGCTCGTAATGAGGAACAGGGAAGGGCAGCCATCAGCCGGGTCGTGGAGGTTGATGCCGATGTGGGAGTCAATACAGTTCGCATTCGCCATCTAGAGGCTGCTCATGGAAGAACCCTGAACCAGAATATGACCCTGCAGAGAGAACTAACTACAACCCAAGCTGAAGTCAGGGAACTTCGAGGTCATCAGGCAACGTTTGAAAGACGCATGTTGGACATGGAGCGTCGTCTGGCAGAATCAAGGACTCATTCGAGTTGTTCTCGCCGCAAGTAGAGTCTACTCTACTCTCTCTTTTGGATATAAATTAGGTCTATGTATAGACTCTAGTATTAATTTCATGCTTATGTTAAGACCTTGAACTTTCAGTCAGTTAGGTCTATGTACTGTCAAAATTTTCTCAATCCGGATGTGATGTAAGACCTACTCCAAGGTCAATTTTTCCCGAACTTATCACATCTTTGCTACCAATGACATTGGCAAACGTCTAATCTCCTAGGGAAATCTTTGTATAAATACTTTCATCCTTCTATTGTTATAACTCTACCAAAATCACACTCATTTAATGATTAAGCTATGGTGATTGAGTTCATGGATCACTTTCATTACTCTCACTCTTGAATTCTTATCATTATCTCCATCTTCGCAAACTTAGTTGATAAATGTTGCCTCTGAAATTAACACCGTCTGTACTCGCAACCAAGAGGAAACTATAGAAACCACAACATGCCGCTACCTTGTTAAAGACACCGAGGAAACGATCGAGTGAACTTTCGGGATTCGAACTCTCCGTTATGAAGTAATGGGGATCAGTGTTAGAATCAAAAGTAAGACGACACAGAAATTCCATGTACATACAGAGGAGAAGGACACCATGTAGATACCAAGGGAGAATGAACCATTACCGCTCGGATTAAATCATAGAACCAAGGAAAAACCACGCGTGTTCCATACGAAGTGCTTGAATACCGCCTTCGTCATAGTAATGACTACTAGTGCCACCTAGTGATTTAGTGATTACATTGCTCGCGTTAGGTTTTAAGCTTATCGTCTTTCTGTTATGACTAATAGCAATATATCGGATCACGAAATTCCAGTCGAGAGTGAATAATTCTCAAACTCATAAGTCTACCTTGCGTAGACACCATCATGTATCATTTTCAAATCTTTTCGAAAGTGGAAAGCATTATACCTCCAATCAAAGATGATTTAGTTGGATAAACACTCGTCTTGTAACCATTTTAGAAACTTACTCCTACTCTTTACCAGGACTGCATCATAGGGATGTAGGTCGAACCATCAAGGACAGTATAACAAAACGAAAAACTTACATTCGCATGAATGATCAGAATATATCTAGAGCCAACCATAATCGCTCACAAACTCATTTTCTTATCATATAACAGAATCATGCCTCCGAAGAAACATAACCAAACCGCTGGCAAAGCACCATCTCTTCAGATAGATTTGGCTACTTTTCAAGCTGCGGTCACAGCTGCCGTAGCAGCTGTCATGACTCACCTAAATGCTAACAACACAAATGTTAGTGGAAATGTTATCGACAACCCCAATCACGGTGATAACCAAGTACAACAACGAGTGCCTGTTTGTAAAGACACTCGAGACCTCAAACCTAACATCATGAAGCGAAAGTTCAAGAGCTAGAAAGGGAGCAGTTTAACTCAAGGGCCTTCAGAAGAGTATCAAGTTGGGGCAGTCAATATTCCCATCAACCCTGCTATCCCAACACCGACCACACCGTACCTAGGAAACCTTCCACTTTGTAGTAAGTGTAACTACCATCATTATGGAGTCTGCCAAGTGCTGCATTGCAATAGATGCAACAGGAAGGGGCACACGACCCGTTTGTGTAGGACCCCGGTCGAGGTCATCACTTCAACCACCAAGGTGGGCGCCAGTCTAATATGCCACCTTTGTGGTGAAATAGGACACTTCAAGAGGGACTGCCCAACGGAGAGGAATGACGGGGAACAGGGGGGTGTAACAACGGAATGTGAAAAGGCAACAAGGAACTCTACTAAAAAGTTCTGGTGCGTATCTAAACCTCAAATATTAGACCCCTGAAATTTTACAGAATTTTACACGTTACATTATAACTATACCTTCTTGCACACACCAGACGATAATAGAAAAACTTAGTAAGGATTACTTCACGAAGGTTCATTATTTCAAATTATTAGAACCCTCGTTTAGTTTGTACTTGTAAATTGTGATATAATAGGGATCAAGATTAATTCTTCATCGTAGTAATCATTTCCTCTTCCACACCAACATAATATTAAATCGTCAAGAAGTTACGACATCATCATCTGACGTAGTTTGGCTTGGTTCTTACCATGCAAAGTTTATGTGCTAGATGAAAAGAACTCTTCCATTAAACAACCGTCAGATGAAATTTTTCCGACCCATAACGCAAAACCCTTCAGAAGTACCCATGCGAGGGGTACCACGCCCTTCTAACCTACCCAATAGTTTTTAGACTTAAAACGAAGAACACCAAATAATATCCCTGGAGTACGCGACCTTCCCAACATCTTTCCAGAGGACGATTAGGATTTCCACCGCAACGTCAAGTCGAGTTTCGAATCGACTTAATCCCAGGAACTACCCATGTAGCTAAATCGCCTTACCGTCCAGCTCCAACAGAGATGCAGGAACGCTCCGGTCAACTTAACGAACCTCTCAGTAAAGGATTTATTAGACCAAGCTTCTCCCCATAAAGAGCACCGGTCTGGTTCGTCAAGAAGAAAGACGGATCGTTTCGTATGTACATTGACTATCGAGAACTGAACAAGCATACCATTAGGAATAGTTACCCACTACCTCGTGTAGATGACTAATTTGATCAACCAACCGACGAAACCCTGATCCTACACATAGACTCCGTTGCGTTCCAAGCCGCTGTAACGGCTGCACTGGCAGTTGTCATGGCGCAATTCAACCCTAACAACACAAAAGAAAATGAAAACGGGGTCGACACTTCAAACCCTAATGAAAATCAAGGAAACCAACAAAAACCTCCAACGAAGTAGTCACGTAAGGAGCACCAAATTTTCTATAACTTTGCTCAAGTACTGCCAACAGGGTTTTCAGGAATACTACTCGCACAGAAAGTCAAGTTCACCAACAAACACCCCAAAAATTTATGCGATTGATCTAATACTATCAAATGTATACATAAGAGTAGTACGTAATTAAGATTCTACAGGCTTAAAATTAATGATTCCACTTTGACTCCTTTTCCTTGTCTGGATGTGGGCTTAGAGTTGAATCATTTATTCGACTGCCTTTTCAATCTTAACTATATACGACTCGTATACACGGAACAGTATTAGATGAATCAGGCATAATCCATGCAATGATTTTCATAACTATTTTACCCAAGTCAACAGGTGGTTATGATACCATTTGGGGTGATTGTCGATAGATTGACCAAATCCACACTTTCTACCAATAAAAGAAACCGACAAGATGGAGAAGCTAACACGAACTTACCTCAAAGAGACTTTTAGACTGCACGGTGTACCAATATCTATTATCTCAGTCCGAGATAGTAGATTCACCCCCCTCGTTTCTGGCAACCTTTACAAAGATCTTTGGGAACTAGGCTAGCACAAAAGTACAGATTACCATCCACAAACCGGCGGCCAGAGTGAAAGGACCATTCAAACTTTGAAGATATGTTGAGGGCTTGTGCGATCGATTTTGGTAAAGCATGGGATATCCATTTACCACTAGTCGAGTTCTCGTACAACAATAGCTATCACACTAACATCAAGGTTTCTCTGTTCGAAGCCCTCAATGGCCGCAAGTGCAGATCACTTCTATGCTAGGCTGAAGTGGGTAACACGCAGCTAGTTAGAGGACAAATACCTGACAGCACTCTCACAGGCCCAGAAATCATAAGAGAAAAGACCGAGAAGATTGTCTAAATCCGGGAACGACTAAAAGCTTCAAGGGACAGACAAAATAGTTATGCGGACAAAAGACGGAAGCCCTTGGAATTTCAGGTTGGAGACCGAGTATCGTTGAAGGTCTCACCCTGGAAGAGATTAATACATTTTGGAAAAACGTAGGAAACTAAATCCAAGATATATCGGACCATTGCCAGGATCGTCCCGGTAACATGTAAGTTTCGATTACCGCAGGAACTAAATAACGTACATCCTACCTTTCAAGTGTCAAACTTAAAGAAGTGCTTATCCGATGAGACCCTCGTTGTCCCTCTGGACGAAATCGAAATCAACGAGAGTCACCACTTCATAGAAGAACCGGTAGAAATAATGGATAGGGAAATAAAAAGAACAAAACAAAGTCGCATACCCATTGTGAAGGTTCGTTGGAATGCAAAGCGAGGACCTGAATACACCTGGATGCGCGAAGATCAGATGAAACAGAAATACCCGCATCTTTTCCCTAGTCCATAACTACTTATCCTAGACTAAAATTTCGGGACAAAATTCCCTCTAACGGGGGGATGATGTGGCAACCCGATATTTCAACTCAAAGTAATGACCTAAAAGTCAAAGATTTGTAATCTACTTCTGATATAATAAAAATAGCGTCAAAAATAAAATGTTCTAAAGTCTCAATTGGGATACATAAAATGTTAGATATCGCGTCAAGGTTTCTAGAAATATAAAGAACACTCAAATCCGAGTTATAACGAAGTAGTTATGACCAATCAAAGATCCGCGACAAAACCGGTAAAACACTGTCAAGCGTAAAAAGTGAAATTTCAATAAAATACTTTTTAGCCTTAAGTATCTAAACCAAAGTCGTAGATAATAACAAACTGTGAGCGTACATAAAAAGAACGTCCAAATCTGACTTCGTATGAGGAAGTTATGATTTTTCTAAGTTTTAGAACAGTAGTAGGCAGCTAAAAACTCGAAATAAAGATCGAACGATTTTTAGCCGATGCAACCCAAACGAGAATTGAAGATCTCAACAATAGTATTACAACGGTAAAAAGACAGACGAAAACGGACATCGGATGAAGAAGTTATAAAATTTTAACGGATTTATCCTGTCCAGGCCTATTAAAAATAATATAATTAAAAATAAAGTCAAAATTTACCGACGAAGTCTAAACGAGAGTTGTAGAGTGTATTCTCACCTACGCGTGGATATAAAGAACGTCAAAAACGGAGCTCGTATGCAAAAGTTATGCATTTTAGAAGATTTGGGCACACACTTCGAGGCTTATCCGAAGGGTTACGCCCCGCGTACTTCGGAGTACGCCCAGCGTACCCGATACAAGGCCTCAGATCGGCCACGTCGCCCCTATGCCCTCTACTCCCGTCCCATCCGAAGACCGGCGACCGATGACGTCATCGCTGACGTACGCCCTCCGTACGAGGGTACGTCCAGCGTACGAGCTGCGGACGAGGTACGCCCCGCGTACTTCGGAGTACGCCTGGCGTACGAAGCCTGGAAGCCCCCCTATAAATAAGATGCAAGGCTTCCGATTTTAAGTTGCTAATTCACTATTTTCTCTCCCACTTTTTCATTCTCGAGCCTCCCGAAACTATTCCGACGCCCCGATTCCGTATCCAAGTTCCGACGAAGGTCCGAAGCTCCGAGATTCCCGAAAAACTTACCACTTTCCGGTCGAAGTGCTGCCTGAGAAAAATCCCGTTTTCTTCAAATCACCACATTTTTCAGGTGAGTTCATACCCCCACATTTTCACGTCTTTTTCATGTTTTAGGGGGGAAATACAAGTGAAACACAAGAAAAACTTATGTTAAAAATACAAATCATTATATATATAAGTTCAAATGTTTTACCTACATCTTATGTATAAACGTTAATTACAAAAATAATGTTACTACTAACGTTATAGACTACTTTTCATGCAAGGTTGGTAATACACCAAGGTTTTTCATCCTAACGGAACACCCCTTTTAAAACTATAATAGGTATAGTTACGAGATATTCATGATATTTTTACATACTATAAACAAAAGAGGAAATACTTATATTCACAAGGAAAATGGACTTTTCATACGTAAACCTGTGATACCAAATTTTTTGAGATATCTGAATTCATCGAACCGTTCAGTTTGCAGATTAAGTCCTGTTTTATAAGCCATAATCTCTTGTAGGGAGAGCGTGATATTTGTGTATAGATCTATATGCCACTGACAATCCCGCACCTAAACTGTTAGCTACAGTTAGACAGGCAGGTCTGGGGTGACAAACGTCATATCATTCCAACGCCTGACGAACGTTGTTACAGGCAGTCTGGGTCAATAGCACGGTTATAAAAACTCACATGGGGTATTAATATATCTTGGTTTACAGGGCTGTTAAACGCCTTAGTGATTATATATACTTATATAAATCTACTTATACTATTTCAAGTATGGAAACACTTATGCATTCAGTCTTTGGAACCTTTTCAAACTACCACACATATATGGAAGATATTGGATTTTCTAGGAACAAACTCGGTTATTTTACACCAAAAAGGATTCTATTCTTAAACAAAAACGCTTATGAACTCACCAACTTAATTGTTGACACTTTTTCAAAACTACTTGTATTTCTCAGGGATTCAGTAATACAGGTAAATCATCAGCTTTTGGAGAAGGGACGCTAAGACGTCAGTCTAAAAACTTATTAAACTCATCATATTGTAATTTATTTTGAGAAATGTATTGTATTCAACAATGTAACTTTTAAATTATATTTATGATGGTTGTGTTTACTTT
The DNA here is from genome assembly GCF_052849685.1 of Lactuca virosa. Lineage (NCBI taxonomy): Eukaryota > Viridiplantae > Streptophyta > Magnoliopsida > Asterales > Asteraceae > Lactuca > Lactuca virosa. Next base: position 193,642,619 of record NC_136428.1, on the reverse strand, counting down.
CTTTATAAATATTCAACTGTTATGATACTACGTGAAGTCATCCACCCCCGAATGTTTCCGCCATTCTGGTTTGGGGGTGTGACAGCTACGGTCTCCTGGTTGGAACTTTTCAAAGTTGCAGCTCCTCCATTAAGGGTAAACACCCAGCCTGACTGAGAACATAAGTTGTCTCCGTCTATCTGAAAGATGGCGTCGCTATACTTGGTAACTCTCATGTTATCACTGCCACCAAGCACAAGGACCCAGTCCTTAGTTCTTCGTAGATACTTAAGAATGTTCTTGACTGCTATCCAATAAGCTTTACCCGGATTTCCCTGCTATCGAATAACCATGCTCAACGTAAAAGCCACATCAGGGCGAGTACATGTCATGGCATAGATGATCGATCCAACGGCGGAAGAATATGGAACTCGACTCGTTTCTGCTATCTCTGCATCGGTACTCGGACTTTGAGTCTTACTCAGCTTGGTATTACTTTGGATATGTAACTCCCATTTCTTTGAATTCTCCATGATCAAATGCTTTAGCACCTTATCCAAATATGTACTTTGACTAAGTCCAATTAGTCTTCTACTCCTATTTCTCAAAATCCTTATTCCCAGAATATAAGCAGCATCTCCCAGATCCTTCATAGCAAAACACTTTCCAAGCCAGGACTTAACTTCCTGCAATGTCGTAATGTCGTTTCTGTTGGATTAGTGTCTAAGTCCATAACTATTTTGGTATGTAGTTGACCCGATTGTGAGCATGGTCCTTTTGGGTTGCCTTCACCATAGCAATATGTAGGATGAATTAAGGAGAGAAAGGTTTAATTATGATTTATTAATATATTATAAGAATAATATATTAAAGGAGAAATCATATTGTTTAATTAATATTAGTCAATAATTAATTAAGAATTAATTTTGTGACTAAAAGAGATTAATTAAACTTAAGGGACTTATTGTGTAATTATAAGATAATTACATAATTGGGCTATGGATCACCTTGGAATAATAGGTTGAACGTATTCTATGGGGAAGCCCATTAGAAATCGTCCAAGGCATGTTCCAGAAGGGGTCCATGGGCTGCTTAGAGCTTAAGCAGTCAAATTAGGGTTTCCTTGTTAGATAACCCTAATTGCCTACCTATTTAAGGAGCCCCTAAGCCCCAAAAACGTGACCAACTAATCCTTTAGGGTTTCCAGCCGTTTTTGGTGCCTCCTCTCTCCTCCCTCTTCATCCAAGTTGCTTAGTGGTGTTTGTGACTCCATTATAGGTGCAACACTTGAGGCACTAAGCTTTCTGAAGCCAATGATTGATTGTTATTGCTATATAACAATCAATCATAATTACTAAACCCTTATTTCAGTTCTTATATGTTAGATCTAGGGTTTATAGCTTTGGATATTCGATTGCATGTTCATTAGACAAACTAGATCCAAAAGCTATTAGGGTTTGCATGTACACCATAGGAATGATGTATTGCTCAAAACCCATCAGTGGTATCAGAGCCTAGGGCTGTTTGTTAGTGAATTTGATGCTTATTTGATCGAATTTTGGCTGAAAATAGATTTTTTTGAGGTTTTTCGACTTGACTCGCCGAGTCAACTGGGTGACTCGCCGAGTCCATAGTGAACTGAACGAATCCAAGCCCGACTCGATGAGTCAGAGGGTCAGATGGAGGATTATTCGGGTTTCTTGCCTATTTTTGCTGTGGGATAATTACCAAAACGTTTGTTATTGATAGAAATCGCATTTTTATGATATTGGGTGATTATCTTTGCCAAAATAAAAGATAATTTGATATTAATTGAACAATTACTTCCTTATATGATTAAATTTGATTATTTAAATTATTTGGTGTATTATCTTGCAAGAAATTAGACTAGGTCAAAATTATATAATTGCCTTATTTTAATTGTTGATCTAGAATGTTCTTGACAAAGTTAGAATACTTTCAAATTACTCCCTTTAAGTTTTATAGTTTAAATTTGAACTTAAAAGTTTTGTTTTTGAAATTTAAATAGTTAAACCCTAATGTTTTGAAATGTTTCAACACTTGCCCTCAAGTTTTGGAATTTAAAAGTTGATTAAAAGTTTAATTTTGAAATGTTAAATTCTAAAAACCCTCATATTTTGAAAAAGTTCAAATTACACCCTTATGGTTTTATTTATTAATTAAGGTGTATAATTAAAGGAGACTTTATAAACCCATAAAGTTTTGGTTTACATTTAATTAAAATTAAAAGTATAATTTATTAAATTAGACCACCTAGTATTTTAAAAGTGTAAAATACACCCTATACTATATATAACATTAAAAGTCTAATATTATATATATGTATGAGTAAACAGTCAGTCTTACCGTTAGTAGGCCTCATTCATGAAACTGGTCTATAAGGGGTGTTTAAGGAAATTGCCTATAAAATGGCGATTGAATGGGTATCCACTCTTACCCACCGCACTCTTCACTGGTGGAGGGTCGTTAGCCGAACGGGTAGGATAGGACGAAACCTTCCATTATAAGTATAATGAAGTACAAAGTAACTAAATGCTTTCACAAATTCCCAAATCATAGTTACTTTAGGCAAAATGTGAATTTGTATGCTAATCCATGGAATTACACTTCACACCCTTGCCAAATGTTAGTGGAGCGTGCGTGGTTCACCGGCACACTAATTTGGGGTTGAAATTGGTTGTGAAGGGTGGATCGATGTTTATCATAGATCAATAGAGCGTGTGTGGTTAACCGACACATTGATTAGGTGATAGTATCATTGAGTGCATCACATAGATTCGTATGGTTATTCACACCTTGTTTGTAATCCTCGGCATCCCAGTCGCAAATTTGAAGGGCATAATCGAGATTAAACATGCCATTGAAAAGTTCAATTAATCTCAAAAGATCTAGGAATTTCAATTCACTTAAAACTTCAACTCCTTTTTCGTTTTTCATGGTGGAAATTGGTAAATCGTCATTTACCTACCTTCAAATATTCTACAACTAGATTACGGCATCCCTCTTCTAGGTTGTAGAGTGTTGTGTTGGATCCTAGCCTTAATAACTCATTTGGGTGTTTTATTAAGGACTCAATCAACCTAACTTGAATTTTCTCCCGTTTTGTAGATGTCTAAATCTTACAATGGTCTTCCCTAGTCCCTTGGAACAAGCTTTCCAAATGAAGATGACGTTCCACGATACGATCAACGAAATGAGAGTCATGCTTCACTTCCTCCACCTCCTCCAATTATTCTCCCTGACCCACAAGTTCGAAGGCTTGAAAAGTTCAAGCTCACTCAAGCCCTTTTAGCAAATAAACACGAAGATGGGAAACCTGTGTGTGCACACATCTTAGAGATGAAGTCACACATTGATAGGTTAAGGATGATGGGTGTCGATATCTCAGAGATGTTGGCTGTTGACTGGGTTCTTTAGTCGCTTCCTGAATCATATAATGAGCTCGTTAGAGAGTACTATATGATGGACCACGACGTGACCCTCATTAAACTCGCCTATTTGCTTATAGCTGCTGAATCAGCAATGATTTGGCGTGTTGGTCAAGCAAATTTGTCTGGTGAATCAAACTCCCAAACTTCAATGGACACTGGCAACATTGGAAGTCCAGAAAAGACTAAGTCTGTGATTGTCCGATGTGCTGTGCCAAAGGAGTCCATTTGCTTTATTGCCAAGAGAAAGGGCATTGGAGATGAAGTTGCCTAAACTACCTGAGATATTTAAGAGATGGGAAAGTCAAGACGTATGGCTCTACTTCAGGTAAAATCCAATAACTAACTCTATAAGTTCCTATTATTTAATTTTCAATACATGATGTGATAAGATTACATTTTGATGTTTTGTAGGATCGAAGAAAAGAGAGGAAAAGCTGAATCTGATCGTGAAGAAATGGATTTCGATCGCATTGCTTGAAGATCGGATTTTTGAGCTACTACTTTAGAGTTAGAATAGATTGCTTAGAAATTGAAATAGCATAGTTTTCATTTGAATTGCATTGTAAGGACAAGTTTTTCGGCAATAAAATGAATTTTGATTTCGTCCTATTTATTTATCCTTGCAATGGCATATGTGAAAATGGATGTTTATGTATTTCTAATTTTAGCAATGTTGAATTGGATGTGATTCTTGATTATGATATTTGTGAAATGTCGAGAATTTACCAAATAAGGAGAGTTTCTCATCGCCCAAGTTTCAATTGGACAGAAACTTGGAATCTTGCAACATGCATTGCGTGATGAATGAGAAACTTCATATTTTGGAAATTAGATTAATTCCTTGACAAAGAGTCAAGTGAAGGGCTAGGGATCAGGTACACTTGGTTGTGCGCTGATCAAGTCCACCACAAGAGTGATAAAGATATTCGTCATGATTTACTAAAGTTTAGTAAATATGATTATACTTATAAGACTAAGTGTAATTCTGAGTTGATTGAAAAGGTTTCAATAAATGGCAGAACGAATAAGAAGAATCAAGAAGGCAGAAAGATAAAAGTTTCTCTGTTCGAAGAAGAAGGGAGAGTACCTTTTATTGTGTTTTATGATAAAGTAATAATGATTAAGAACCATATCTCAATTGATCCTCTAAGTGAGTCTTAGTGCATTTGTATGTCTAAGAAGAGGAATCGAGAATTATGGAAATAATTAAATCAATAAGTCAATCATACTTCGTTCCAATATCAAGTCTTAAGAGTCATACTCCAAGATTATGACTTGAGTGAAAAGTCTTAAGTAGGTTTATAACACTCGTCAAATGTGGAATTTGGAAATGTTTTCTTATTCTTGCACATTTGAAATTGGTAAGTTGTGATGTCTTGGATAAGACAAAGACCAACCAAGACCAATTGTGTGAAGTGTTAAACTTGAAAAGAAAAGGCTACACTAACTCTTGCATATTTGTTTGTCAAGAAATGTTTCTTGACAAGAGAATCTTATATGTCAAGGAGTCAGTGGGAGTCTTAATGGTCTTGAAAAAGTTTCAAGAACAAATCAAGAGTAAACCTAGTTAATCATCACTAGCGCACGACTTGAGGTTTATAACCTATCGTGTTGACATTATTTTGTTTCTGTGCCATTCCAATTAAGCTAAATATGTATGTGAGTTCTATGAGTTCTCATGTGAATGCATAAAGACAAAGCACCTTGATCAATGGAAAGTACATTGATAAGTAAGGATGAGTTGCAAAACCACTTGGAAGACATGGTGGGCACTCGTGTTACCATTAGGCAAGAAATCAAGATTGAACAAGTTCAGTCCATATGGTTTTGGATTTGTCGCAAACTTTCGTTTTGACGAATTCACATGGATAGGAACACATACACCATAAAGTCTAAGTGACATAAGGTTTCCCTCCTTCATGAAAAATGATTGTGAGGAAATGCTTTCACTAAGAGAGATTTTAAGAAGATAGCAGTTGTGAGAATTGTATTCTCAAATTCGATTATGATTACGACATCCCTTTTCATAGTTCGAATTGTGAGATTTGGCAATTGTTCTGAACATTTGGGACTTATTAACATATATTCTGAATTGTTTACACACACATGTGAGCTATCTAAGGCAAAGGTGTATGAGCTTAAAAAGCTTAGATAAAGGCTTATCAAAGCATTAGGTATTAGAAATATGAACTTAAGGAATTCAACAAGCATTGTTTTTCTGGAAGTTCAATTGTTTTCTGAATATATGTCAAAGCTAGTGGGAGCATAAGTGTTATGCTGGTAAGAAAATAACCATCATGTTAGTGGGAGCATGATTATTATGGTAAGTATTGCAAGTTAGCAATATTAATTATAGAAAACAAAGATTCACCTTGCAAAGTTGCAAGGGTTGAAAAGTTGTTTTGATATAATTAAGGGAGAGAATATTATACTTCGTTTCAAAATTCTAAAGCTTAGATCGAGAAATGTTAATAAATTTAGTCAAGGATACATAGTGCATTCTAAAAATTCGATTATGATTACGGCATCCCTCTTCATAGTTCGAATAGTGGGAACATGACACATAAAATATTATGGCAGAAGGATGATAAAGTATCACGTCTTTATGTGAGACATTATGCATCGTGTCCAATACGCTTCGGGTATAGGATCGATTGCATATGCTATAATATTTGACCATTCTAAAATTTTCCAAATGTCTAGGGCATTAAGAGGGAAAAGGACTAGAACTGGTTTTGACTAAAATAATTAAACAACTATCAAAGGACGATCTGAGGTTCACTGAGGATTGGTCGCTTGTGAATAGTTGGAAGTATAGTACTGGATTGACCATATTGACATTATTATGAATAAATAAGATTCTATTAAGAATGAGTTGTCATATGGCAAATATGGAAATGTTTCCATTAATGGGAGTTGGATATTAAGAAATATGTCTAGATTAGAAACTTTTATGCGAGAAGGATGTTCAAAGGAATGTACTTTGAATGTGAGACTTCACGTCTATGGAGTTGTCTTGTAACAATTTCCGATAGAATACCTTGTAATTTCATTAGTCGGGTCTTGGTGACTTTTGTGCTGTGACATTACGAAAGAATCATTGCATAAAATGTTAGAATCTGACATATTCTAAAAGTGGCAAGAATTTGGTATTCTTATACTAATAATAAGGATTGGGGATTGTGAAATGAGTTTCATTGGAAAAGTTTTTCAATAGATCTATTTCACAAAGTATGGACCATAGGAAACCAAAGTGCGCATGCTTGGAGCATGGGACAATTGTGGTTATAATTCGAGTAATAAGTTGATTTTCTGAAACAGTAAGCAATGAATAATGAGTAATCAATATGGTGTTTAAATAAAAGTGTTTTTATTTACGCTCAAAAGTTTTGGGGCCATATAGGATTAATATTATTATTGTGTTTCACTTTGCATGTTTTGACTTCCAGAATAACTGGGTTATTCGAACCTCCACAATCGGTCATACGTTGGAAGTAAGTATGAAGGAAGACTGTCATGAATTTGTATGTAGATTGTCTAAAGTGTTTAGACATAGCACAAGTTTTCTGCAGAGTTCATGAGTGCTTTGATAAGATTAAGGTATTGGATTAAACCCACGCTCACTTGAATCACTTCATGGATTTATCACGGGTGATTAGTGAGACGATAACATTATATATTCTTGAAACCGAGACGTGTGAGTTGTTATTTGCTGGTCGGTTGCACATTGATGATAAGTAAACACACCAGTAACTTGGTGTTATAAAACTTATTATTGTGTGTGATTCGATTAGTAGGTGCAAGCAAGAATTTGAGTCGAAGTTTATCCATTCCGTTTACCCAAAGTGGGATAAAAGCGATATATGTGGGCCCCTCGATGATTTAGTGATGACACCTAAGCGCTTGGCCAAGCCGGGACTAAGTTGATGTGTTCAATTGTAGTCTGTTGTCAGTCGTCATAAATCGGAAGTCGGGAAACAGTATAGAGAGAATGATCGAAATTCATGTCTTGTGTCTATACGATATCTTGAGAATGGAGGAATATATGATCCCTTATCTATAGGACACGCGTATCTGATAAGATCAGAGTTGACAGCAGCTTTTGAAAGCTACGATTGTTGATCAGGTTCTGAAGTTATGCAAAACAGTTATTAGACTTATCCAAGTGGGAGACTGTTGGATTAGTGTCTAAGTCCATAACTATTTTGGTATGTAGTTGACCCGATTGTGAGCATGGTCCTTTTGGGTTGCCTTCACCATAGCAATATATAGGATGAATTAAGGAGAGAAAGGTTTAATTATGATTTATTAATATATTATAAGAATAATATATTAAAGGAGAAATCATATTGTTTAATTAATATTAGTCAAGAATTAATTAAGAATTAATTTTGTGACTAAAAGAGATTAATTAAACTTAAGGGACTTATTGTGTAATTATAAGATAATTACATAATTGGGCTATGGATCACCTTGGAATAATAGGTTGAACGTATTCTATGGGGAAGCCCATTAGAAATCGTCCAAGGCATGTTCCAGAAGGGGTCCATGGGCTGCTTAGAGCTTAAGCAGTCAAATTAGGGTTTCCTTGTTAGATAACCCTAATTGCCTACCTATTTAAGGAGCCCCTAAGCCCTAAAAACGTGAACAACTAATCCTTTAGGGTTTCCAGCCGTTTTTGGTGCCTCCTCTCTCCTCCCTCTTCATCCAAGTTGCTTAGTGGTGTTTGTGACTCCATTAGAGGTGCAACACTTGAGGCACTAAGCTTTCTGAAGCCAAGGATTGATTGTTATTGCTATATAACAATCAGAGGTAATTACTAAACCCTTATTTCAGTTCTTATATGTTAGATCTAGGGTTTATAGCTTTGGATATTCGATTACATGTTCATTAGACAAACTAGATCCAAAATCTATTAGGGTTTACATGTACACCATAGGAATGATGTATTGCTCAAAACCCATCAGTTTCCTATAAGTAATATGTCATCAACATACAATAGCATAAAGGTGACTATACTCCCACTAGCTTTGACATATACACAAGATTCATCCTCACTTCTAGAGAAGCCAAACTCTTTAACCTTCTCGTCAAAGAAAATAATCAATTTGTGAGAAGGTTGTTCCAATCCATAGATTGATTTCTCAAGCTTGCACACTCTATTGGGGTACTTAGCATCCACAAAACCCTCTGGCTGACTCATGTAAACATCCTCAGCCAACTTTCCATTAAGGAAAGCAGTTTTGACATCCATCTGCCAGATTTCATAATCATGAAACGCAACTACGACTAACATAACCCTAATAGATTTAATTGTATCCACTGGTGAGAAGGTCTCATCATAGTCAACCCCTGAGGTTTGAGTAAACCTCTTCGAAACCAGTTGTGCCTTGAAAGTATGTAGCTTTCCATCCAAGTCGATCTTCTTCTTTAATATCCATTTGCACCCAACTGTCTTATGACAGGTACATTGTCAACCAAGTTCCAAACTTGATTGTCATACATGGACTTGATCTCGTTGTCCATTGCCTCTTTCCATTTTGCAGAGTCAGGGCACGCCATGGCTTCCTTGTAGTTAGTAGGCTCATTCAGATTTATCAGTGTATTATCACTGATAAACGTATCATCATCTATATTTATATGAAACCCATAAAACTTTGGTGTCATTCTAACTCTATTGGAACGTCTAAGAGCTAACGACTCGTCAATTGGTTCAACAAGAATTTCTTCCTCGGGTTGAGCACTAATGTTAGAGGTTCCATCATCGTTTGAATCTTGAATTTCTTCAAGATCAATTGTACTCCCACTATCCTCTTTGCATATGAGCTCTCTCTCGTGAAAGACTCCCCTTCGTGCTACGAAAACCACGTTTTCACTAGGTCTGTAGAACAAGTATCCAAAGGAATTTTGTGGGTAGCTGATGAAAATACGGATGGGTTTTGGCATACTAACACTCCTATGGTGTACATGCAACCCTAGATGTTTTGGATCTATGTTTTCTCTAATATACCTGCAAACTTTCAAAATTCCAAGCATCATCCTAACTAGCATACAATATAGTATCTTTACTACAAAATTCTAGTTAGATGACATACCTTTTGTGGTAGTTGAAACCTTGGACCTTTAAGAACTTAGCACCAATAGTGTGGATGCCTCAAATGGAATCACAACACACCTAGGACAAAGGATAACTTGAGAGAAGGTGTCTTGCACTCTAATTCGGCTAGCTCTTCCAAAGAACACATAGGGTTCCATTTTTAGGAGCTAATGGATTTCTTATATAGTGTAGCAAAACTAGGGTTACACCATGTAAACCCTAATGCGCATGACCTTCCATATTCCTTAGGATCCATGGGTTTAAACCTCCATGTATCATCCATGGGTTGTCACATGGGTTTAGCCCAACATGAGGAATCATGGATCATTGGCCCACACGATAAGAATGAATAGTTTTACCAAATCAATCCCCATATATTTAATTAGTCTCTTTTGATCACATAATTAATTCCAAATTAATTCTTGATCAATACTAATTAAATAATATGATTCCATATTAATATATTGGAACTTATAATATATTAATAAATCATGAATATCCTCTTCTCAAAAGTCCATCCTTACAAATTGTTCCGGTGTCATGCAACCCAAATGGACCATTCTACTCTCGGGTCAAGTACATACCAATTATAGTTATGGGCTTAGACACCTAATCCAACAGTCTCCTACTTGGATAAGTCTAATAACTATTATTGCAAGTAGGACTCCACAACCCGACTAGCAATCGTAGCTCTTAAAAGCTGTTGTCGAACTCTGACCTAGTCAATGACGTGTCCATTAGTTAAGGGATCATATATTCCGCCATTCTAGATATCGAATGGGCTGAGACATGGATTTCAATCATTCTCTCTGTCCATCTGTTGTTTCCCAAATTTCGATTTATGACGACTGATTAATTGAACAAATCAAATCAGTCCAGGCTTGGCCAAGCACTTCGGGTGTCATCACTAAATCATCGAGGGGCCCACAGATATCGCTTTTATCCACATGGGGTAAAAGGAACGGATAAACTTCGACCCAAATGCTTGCTTGTACTTACTCACCAAATTACACACAATAATATGTTTTATAACACCAACTTACTGGTGCGTTTACATACGTCAACGTGCAACCGACTCGCAACTACAACTCACACGTCTTGGTTACAAGAATATAAGATATTATCGTCTCACAATCACCCGTGATAAAATCCATGAAGTGATTCAGATGAGCGTGGGTTGAATCTGATACTCGAATCTTATTCCAGGAGTACTCATGAACACTGCAGCTATGTCTAAAATACCTAGACAAACTACAGAACCATTCATGACAGTCTTGCCTCAATACCTACTTCTAAAGTATGATCGACTGTGGATAGTTTGAATAACCTAGTTATTCGGGAAGTCAAAACATGCAAAGTGAACACAAGAATAATACTAATCCTATATGACCCTAAAACTTTTCAGTGCCATATGGATTACTCATTATTCATTGTATAATGTTTCGATTTATCACTTTAATACTTGAATTAAAACAATAGCTATGCCATGCTCCAAGCATGCACACTATGTTTGTCTATGGTCCTGACTTTGTGAAATAGATCAATTGAAAAACATTTCAATGATGCTCTTTTAACAATTCCAAATCTTTATTACAAGTGTAAGAATTCCAAATTCTTGTCACTGCTAGGAAGTGTTAGATTCTAAACTATCATGCATTGATTCTTTTGTAATGTCTAGGTACCAAAAGTCACAGAGACTTGACCAACGATATTACAAAATATTCCTTTGGAGATTGTTACAAGACAATTCCATGGAAATGAAGTCTCAGATTCAAAGTACATTCCCTTGAACATCCTTCTTGCATAAAAGTTTCTAACTTTCTCATCTATTCTTCAACTCCCAATATGGAAACATTCCATATTTTCCATACGACAACTCATTATTAATAGACTCTTGTCTATTCATAATAATGTCAATATGGTCCATCCATTACTATACTTCCAACTGTCCTTAAGTGACCAATCCTTGGCGAACCATAGTTTATCCTTAACAGTTGTCTAACCACTTTAGTCATATACGGTTCTATTCCTTTTTCCCTCTTAATGCCCTAGGCATTTGGAAAATTAGAACACGAGAGTATTATAGCATATGCAATCGATCCTATACCCAAAGCATATGGGATACGATTCATCGAGGGGCCCACATATATCGCTTTTATCCACATGGGGTAAAAGGAACTGATAAACTTCGACCCAAATGCTTACTTGTACTTACTCACCAAATTACAGACACCGATATGTTTTATAACACCAAGTTAATGGTGCGTTTACATACGTCAATGTGCAACCGACTCGCAACTACAACTCACACGTCTTGGTTTCAAGAATATAAGATATTATCGTCTCACAATCACTCGTGATAAAATCCATGAAGTGATTCAGATGAGCGTGGGTTGAATCCAATACTCGAATCTTATTCCAGGAGTACTCATGAACACTGCAGCTATGTCTAAAACACCTAGACAAACTACAGACCCATTCATGACAGTCTTGCCTCAATACCTACTTCCAAAGTATGATCGAGTGTGGATAGTTTGAATAACCTAGTTATTCGGGAAGTCAAAACATGCAAAGTGAAACACAAGAATAATACTCATCCTGTATGACCCCAAAACTTTTGAGTGCCATATTGATTACTCCTTATTAATTGTATAATGTTTCAATTTATCAACTTAATACTTGAATTAAAAGAATATCTATGCCATGCTCCAAGCATGCACACTATGTTTGTCTATGGTCTTGACTTTGTGAAATAGATCAATTGAAAAATATTTCAATGATGCTATTTTCACAATTCCAAATCTTTATTGCAAGTGTAAGAATTCTAAATTCTTGTCACTGCTAGGAAGTGTTAGATTCTAAACTATCATGCAATGATTCTTTTGTAATGTCTAGGTACCAAAAGTCACAGAAACTTGACCAACGATATTACAAAATATTCCTTTGGAGATTGTTATAAGACAATTCCATGGAAATGAAGTCTCGAATTTAAAGTACGTTCCTTTGAACATCCTTGTTGCATAAAAGTTTCTAACTTTCTCATCTATTCTTCAACTCCCAATATGTAAACATTCCATATTTTCCATACGACAACTCATTATTAATAGACTCCTGTCTATTCATAATAATGTCAATATGGTCCATCCATTACTATACTTCCAACTGTCCTTAAGCGACCAATCCTTGGCGAACATTAGATTGTCCTTAACAGTTGTCTAACCACTTTAGTCATATCCAATTCTATTCCTTTTTCCCTCTTGATGCCCTAGGCATTTCGAAAATTAGAACATGAGAATATTATAGCATATGCAATCGATCCTATACCCGAAGCATATCGGATACGATTCATAATATCTAACATAAAGACATGATACTTGATCAGTCTTTTGCTACAATATTTCTATTTTCCATGTTCTCATAATTTTGATTATGAAGAGGGATGCCGTAATCATAATCAAATTTTGAGAAAGCACTTAACATTTCCATATATCGAATTTCCTTATGTTGAACCGTTCCAACATAACATTCGATATATATTTGACTAAATTTGATTAAAACTCAATCTAAGCTTTTAGATCTTGAATATATTTGACTAAATTTGATTGAAACTCAATCTAAGCTTTTGGATCTTGAAATGAAGTATGAATAATCTTCTAGATTTTGAAATGAAGTATGAGTTCCTCTCCCTTAATTATAGCAAAACAACTTTTCAAAACCTACAACTTCGCGATTTGAAACTTTTGTTTTCTATAATTAACATTGCTAACTTGCAACACTCACAATAATTATTATCTTACTAGCATAACACTTATGCTCCCACTAGCTTTAAGGTGTATTCAGAAATCAGCTAGACTTCTAGAAATCAATACTTCTTGACTTTCTTACCAAAGTTCAGATTTCTGATACGAGATGCCTCGATAAGACTTTATCTAGGCTTCTCAAACTCATACACCTTTCCTTAGATAGCTCACATGTGTGTCTAAAAATTTTTAGAACTTACAGCAATAAGTCTCAAATGTTTAGACCTTTGCCATTTCTCACAATTCGAACTATGAAGAGGGATGCCGTAATCATAATCGAATTTGAGAATGCAAATATCATAATTGCTATCTCATTAAGATCTACTTAGTGAAAGCATTTCCTCACAATCATTTTCATAAATTTGGAGAGAAACCTTTTGACACATAGATTTTATGGTGTATGTGTTCCTATCCATGTGAATTTGTCATACCATAATCATAAGACAAGGTTAGTGACAAATCGAAACTCATATGGACTGAACTTGTTTTATCTTAATTTCTTGCCACCTGGCAGCACAAGGGCCTACCATTGCTTCCAGGGTTGTTATGCCAACAACTGAGAACTCATAGAACTCACATGCATAGTCAACTTTAACTGGATTGAGCATAGAAACAAGAATATGTCAACACGATAGGTTACAAACCTCAAGTGGTGTGCTAGTGATAAACAATAGGTTTGTTCTTGATTAGTTCTTGAAACTTGTCAAGATCTTTTAAGACTCCCACTGACCTCGTGACATATAAGACTTCTCTTGTCAAGAACCATTCCTTGACAAACAAATATTCAAGAGTTAGTGCGGATTCTTATCAAGACAAACATTTCACACAATTGGTCTTAGTTGGTCTTTGTTTTATCCAAAACATCACAACATACCAATATCAAATGTACAAGAGTAAGAAACATGTTACTCTACGTTTGATAAGTGTTATAAACCTTTATTAAGATTATGTCACTCAAGGCACAATCTTGGAGTATGACTCAAAGACTCGATTTGGAACGAAGTATGATTCACCTTTTTGATTTAACCATTCCAACAATTCATGATTCCTCTTCTTAGCCATAGAAATGCACTAAGATCACCTTAGAGGATCAATTGTGATATGGTTTTCATAATCATTAATATGATCAAAAAACACGATACTAAAGTACTCTCCCATCTTTTCAGATTGGAGAAATTTTTATCTTTCTGCCTAATTTAATTCTTCTCATTCGTTCTGTCATACTTTGAAACTTTTCCATTGTTTAGAATTATACTTAAACTTGTAAGCATAACCATATTTACTAAACTTTAGTAAATCATGACGAATGGTCTTATCGTTCTTTGTGGTGGACCTGACCAGCGCACACCCAGTGTACCCAATCCCCTAGTCCTTCACTTGACTCACATATACATGTGAACAAGGAATTAGTCTTAATTTCTCAAAGATGAAGGTTCTCATTCATCACACAATACAATTTGCATGATTCCAATTTTCTATCCAACTGAAACTTCGGTGATGAGAATGTTTCCTTATTTGGTAAATTATGACACTACGACAAACGAAAGATTCAAATCGATATCGAACATTGCTAGAATATACATAAACATCAATTTTCACAAAAGCCATTGTAAGGAGATATAAAATAAAACAAAATCAAAATTTTATTTATTTATAAAACGCGGAAAACTTTTCCTTACAATGCAGTTACAAATGAAAACTATGTTTCTAAATATTTCTAAGCAATCTATCATAACTCTTAAGCAGCAGCTCAAGAATCTGATCATCGAACCCTGCGATTGAAATCCATTTCTTCGTGATCAGACTCAGCTTACTCTTCTTTTAAGCTTCCTTTGATTCTACAAAACATCAAAATGTAATTGCATTACATCATGTATTAAGAATCTCCAAATAGGAACTTAATAGATTTAGATAATGGATTTTTACCTGAAGTAGAGTCATACACTCTGACTTTACCATCCTCGTGGTCCGTCAGGTAGATACGGCAGCTTCGCAACCAATGCCCCTTCTCTTGGCAATAGAAACATATGGACTCTTTGGAATGGTACACGGGACTATCTCAGACTTATCCTTTCTCTTTACAATTTGGTCAGATGAATTGACCATGGCCGATCCCTTTCCACTGGGAAGAGAAAGCGTTTCTGAACTTCCAATGATACCATTGTCAATGTCCATGGAAGTTTGGGAAGTAGATCTTCCAATCAAATTTGCTTTTACCAGTGCGCCAAATCATTGCTGATTCAGCAGCAACAAGCAAAGAGGTAAGATCAATAAGGGTCATGTCGTGCTCTGTCACATAGTAGTCCTTAATGAACTCACTATATGACTCGGGAAGTGATTGAATAACCCAGTTGTTGGGTCAAAAATATGGTTTATACTTTGCTTTTCTAA
Organism: Lactuca virosa; assembly: GCF_052849685.1. Classification (NCBI taxonomy): domain Eukaryota; kingdom Viridiplantae; phylum Streptophyta; class Magnoliopsida; order Asterales; family Asteraceae; genus Lactuca; species Lactuca virosa. The sequence goes on along the minus strand of NC_136428.1, from coordinate 193,626,900 downwards.
GCATTTATTGTTTTTATTATTTGGGCCAAAAATAGTATAGGATTAATTGTAGCTTGGACCGAGCATTGGATTATTTGTATTTTGGGCTTGGCCTTAGGTCCATATATATAGGGTGAGGAGTGCATGTAGAGTGATGAACACTAGAGGAGCTTAAGTGTGTGTATTCTAAGGTGTTCTAGAGAGAGAAACCAGAGAGAAGAACAAGTGTGTGTTAGTGTGTGTGAATCTCATGTAAAGGATCATCATCCTATTCATTAATACATTAAGATTCATATTATTCTTCTTCTCCCTCTCTTCTATTTGATCTGACATCATCCGTTTGATTGGGATTCCGCACCATCAAACAGATCTGATTGATACACAAGCAGATTGGGGACTTACACCAGTCAACAGCCAACTTCCTTGAGATTTCGACACCCAACTCTCCCAGCTTGTCAATATGTAACTTCATCTCCAAGACGTGAGCACACACAGACTTTCCTTCCTGCCAATAGGGCTTTGAGTGACCTTGAACTTGTGGGTTAGGGAGAATAGTTGGAGGAGGTGGAGGAAGTGTGTAAGTCCCCAAATCTGGAACCAACTAGTGATCAAACACTTAATCAAGCTGTAATCAATAAGAATCAAGAAGGAGTAGAACCAGAAAATGATCCAACAATGCATACGCCTATTAGGTCGTAAACGTCTGTTACACTTGGATAACACACACATACAACTCTTGTACATTCTGAAACATCTGACACCTATAGATAGGGGACCAAGACCGAGAACACGTTCACGGCCGTAAACAGGTCCACGTTCGTGAACACCCATACAACCGCAAACACACAACCGCACACCCAAACGTTACATGACCAAAACCCTATTCATACGTATATAGATTGATGCCTAGCCCAAACCAATAAAATATGACCTAACAGTCTCCCCCTTGGTTTGAGGCTAGCATGGACTCAGTCTTTTTCGATTATCAGCACGTCTGACCTCCCCATCTCACCCAGCCACATCTTCTTCTCAATAATTTCTGCGATCATGCCAGTAAATTCTTTAGCATCAGACTCAAAAATATCTTGCTTGCAAATGATCTGATGTTGAGCCAAAGTGTTTATGTCCCATTCACCAAATTGTAGCAGATCCCTTTTGTCAACTATACGAAAAACACCATCTAGGAATTTGATGACAGCAGACGTTGTGGCTTCATCAAAAACCCAGTGTTCCATTTTGCACAGCGATCCATCACAAAACTTCTTGACAATAGTAATTTATGTCATCTGATTGGTAGGGGGCCACATAACATACTTGAAGGTCTGATTGGTCTTAGGGTCAAGAAGACCTTTGACTCTTTTCACGAATGAGTCGGCAGTTTTCAGCCCATCAAATTTCCTCTGAACTTGATTCTCCAAGAAAAGTTTGAAATTAGTACCGCACGGATCATTGGTTGGGTTGGAGAATGGAGCTTCAGAAAGCTCAGTAAGATCCACCTTTGTCAAAGAAGAAAAATCATTCTTGTGCTTGTAGTACTCCATGCTACCGCTCTTTCGCTTCACCAGCCAACAATTTAATCTGTCACGGAAACCCCACATAACAATTCCTGACCGATCACCAAATTCATCTATGAACTTCTTCTTTCTAAGATCAGTCACAGTTAGTTGAGGCTGGTCTCCACGAACATTTTTATCTGAGTTTTTCATGAAGAGCCACCTCCCCTTCTTTTGTGAAGATACTTGCCTTGAACCTTGCTTCAGAGTAATTCTTGCATGAGCTTGAGAAGGTTCATTTTCAAAGCGGTCAACAATTGTTGTGGTTCTGACTGGTGGAGATGGTTGAGATGTATTGGCAGGGGCACTTTGAGAGGTCTCGACTGCGCTTGGTTCTTCGACAGTTGCTTTGAATTTGTCGCCAAATTCTGCTATCAATTTGTTCTTCAAGTCGAAGTAACCGGCAGTCACGGCTCCAAGGTTGAGCTGTAGAGTAGAAATTTGTTTTGATTTTAGAGAATTTTCTTCTTCAAGCTTAGAAACTCGAATGTCGAGATTTCCAATCAAAACATCCTTTTCAATGATCTTCTGATTTAATATTCCAATCTCTGCTCTAAGTTCTGAAATCGATGGGTTCTCTTCCTCTGAACTCCCTTCACCAATAAATATCCATTTGCCTCGGGGTGAAGGGTCTGAATCTTGTTGGGCCAAAAACCTGGCAATCCTCTCGGAGGCAGCATCATGCGCAGGTAGTGGTGGAGAGGAGCCCCCAAGAGCTGAAGAGCTCCCGGCTTCATGAGAAGACCGAACAACACTTGGACCTTATTTCATAACTTGACTTTCTTCCAGGGTCAGTTGGGTTGGTGTAGCAGTTGTGGAGGGTTGTTGGATTGGTGGTGCTTGTTCCCTGATAAGCACTCCCGGCCTCGGATCGGCTCTTCTTCTTTTCAGAGGAGGCTAGGAGGCTTGTGTCATAATGAGATCACTTTCAGATGGAAAAGAAGTTGGAGTAACAACCGTAAGGGGGGAATCCTTGTAGTTGAACCCGCTATATCTGTAGTTTCGGCCATCTAATCAGAAATAGGAGGCGTCACTTTAAGAACATCATCAACTCCTTCTGTCTCCGTTGCAGGTTGTACAACATCATGGACAGTGTTAAAGAAAGTATCGAGATCCTCATTACTCAGCCCTAAGTCATTATCCTGCTCAATGTCGAAGAATAAATCATCATCATCATATCCAGATAGATCACCACCTAGATCCATATTCTCTTCATCATCATCATCATCATCATCCCCTTCTACATTAACCATTGGTACATGTTCCTCATCAATGATTGCAACTGGAGGAACATAATCTTCTTCATGTTCGGAAGTAGTAATCACCTCATCTTCAGTTTCTTCATGAGCTGAGGAGCTTTCAATCTCAGATGCATCACTGACTTCTGCGAATTGGCCAAATTTCACCAATGGATATTTCCCTTGGAACATGAACTTTCCTTTTCGATTCTGATTCATGAGACCAAAAGTGTTAGAACCAAGGGACTTCACATCTAGGGTTTCTCCTTTTCTATCAATTTCCGGATATTTGTTGTTGAATATCATTTGTAGAAACCTCGGAAACATGAGAAATTTATCCTTCCTCTTCCCTTCCACATTGCCTATCATTTCGTTCGGGATGTATTTTGAGAAGTTGAAATCGAGACCCGTAGCGAGAGCAGCAATGGCACCCATGTTGAGTAGTGAGATTTCATCAGCACCGGCTCTCCTTCCTGATATGCAGCTCACGAAAACATGAACAACAAACCTCCAATAGGGTGGCAACAACTTCTTAATTGTAGGAGGAAACACTCCCTCATAGCCCATTCCTTTAATGGTTTCCTATGTTTGTTCAATGGAGAATTCTACTGGAAACCCTGGCTGGTCATTGATCAGTAACACTTCACGGATGGTTTGCTCATTCACTATGATCTTCTTTCCATTAACGGCTGATTCAACAGAGTCTACACTATCTTCTCTTTTGTGCACAACAGGTTTGTTCCAGAATTGCTTCACAAGATCTTGATAAATGATTGGACTTGATGTGAAGGCATAAGCGAGGCAACATCTCTTGAGTCCATGAATCATGGACTTGAAATCATTGTGTACAGCTGGTGGATCCAACAAGAAGGCTGCAATGTTGTGATTGTCTAAAAATCTCAATTCAGCCATTGTTGTCCTGCACCAACCGAGCCAAGTGAGAAAAAAAATGATTTTAATTAATTAAAAATTAGGTTTTCTCATTTATCAATTATTTAAGCTTTAATGAAATGAATTTAAAAAAAATTGTGTTTATGTCCAAAATGAGGTTCACGGCCGTGAACGCTTCATCGGCCGTGAACTATTCAACGGCCGTAAATGCTTTAACAGTTCCGAAAAATGATTTTGGTCCAATAGATCCTAAAAATGCATTCAATTCTGGTTGAAGGGTTCACGGCTGTAAACGCTTTAGCAGCAAGCAATTTCGGATGAAAAACGTAGATTTGTGATGACTCGAGAATTAAGAGAGAGAGAGAGAATCCAGATGAAGGGTTCACGGCCATAAAAAAATGAGGGTGAAGAGTGTTTTCAGCCGAGAATCCTTCTATTTATACCTGGACCATTCACGGCTCAAAGCCCATGGGCTGCAAACCCAAGAAGCCTCAAATCTAAGCCCAATACTTCAATTTTCAAAAATAAAACATTTTGGAAGACTTAAAATTAAAATTAAAGTTAAAATTAAAATTAAATAAAATTCTAAAAATTTAAACTAAGATAATTTTTTAATTTTTGATTTTTTAGAAAAATAAAAAATAAAAATAAAAATAAAATTGTATAACACTAATTCCTCCTTCATCATTGCTGTATTATTTTTGTGATTTTGGGATCAAAGTTTTTAGACAGCCTTAATATGTTTTTCGGTACCTCCACCTTCATGAATAGATCTGGTCAACCGCCGGTATTGTGGTCCACTTAAGCACAAAAAATTGTGACAAATTTGGACATGCTACAAGTGACAAGACATTTTACCCTATGTACCTAAATAATATTCCTAAAGGACCATTCAGTTGACGACGACCAAGGATATTGTTGTCCACCAAAATTTAGCAGCGAGATCTACAGACAACCTATTAAGTGTTCAATTTTAAATGTACTAGAACACGTTTCCCGCTTCCTGATATACCCCAATAATCAAGGACTTTCAAAATACTCCTTACTTTAGATGAGCAGACAATTATTATGGGAGAAGTCAGATTTAGAATACATATGTTGTACACCCAGGTCAGATCTCTTCCAATCACGCAGAGGGATTAACATATGACTAACCAGAGTTAGAGGGGTTGAGAAGTAGAATGGTGCATATGTTGTGTACCAGGTCGAATTGTTAGGGTCAAATTATATTGTAATATGTCGAAGTCTGTTTTACCCTTCGTATGTTTTGTTAAGTTTATTTACTGAGGTGTATTTCATACGAAGCTTAATTGTCAATGCCTTAGTATTTTTTGTATGCTTTCACTGTTCCACTAAATATTGAACTTTACTAGAGTTAGATAAGAGTCATTTACAGAACCTGTCTATTTTCTCTGTAAAAGTTGGAAGCATAAATGAGCAGAAACCAGATCTTATTTACACTGTTTGTTCAATCTACATTCGTTTAACTCTGATTTTGATTAATACTTGATTCTATGATTCTACAATTGGTATCAGAGCAGGAATCATGATCTGTGATCTAATTTTCATTTTGTTTCAAAAGGTTTTTGAATCAAAATTCTGATTCAAAAAGTTCCGCATCTTTGACGTGAAAAAGCTTTCTAGATCTTGAGTTGTGGTTCGATTCTGCAACAGATTTGTTGAATCGAGTATTCTTCCTTGTTTTTCTATTCAATTCAGCAATTTGCTCTCAAATTCTCTTTGATTTCTCATAAATTCTCAAAAAATTTCTTCCGTACATCAATGGCGAACTTCAATCTCAACTCGATGACTTCATACTCTCATCTGCTAGGATCTTCAACTAAGATTCCTATGCTCATTCCTGAATACTATGATCAGTGGTCTGATCGTATGCAGGATTAATTAAATGGAATCGATGAAGAGCTTTGGACTTGCATCTCTGGGAATGTTACTCTTCCAACGAACCTTCAACCAATTGGATCTTCATATAGTACTACGAGTGTGGAAAATCAAAATGATCGTATGAAGAAACTTGAAAAACGATGCATAAGGGAGTTGTGTGGTGCATTGCCTCCAGTGGTGTATAACTATGTCAGAAGTTGTACAACTGCAAAGGAAATCTGGAATAATCTCAAAGAAAAGTTTCAGGGCAGCGAGAAGACGAAAATCAATTCAGTTAAGCAATGTTTGATTGAATTGAAGGATTTCAAGCAAAAAGATGGTGAAAAGATTGAAAGTTACTATGATAGCCTGAATGAGCTGATATACAAATGCAATCGTTATGGAATCACGAGGTCTGCCATGGAAATTAATCTTACCTTTGTTATGGGACTCCGTAAAGAATGGAGAAGCGTTAGCATGATGGTGAAAAATCAACAAAGTTTCGACACATCTTCTTTGAATGATTTGTACAATCAACTGAAAACTCATGAAAGTGAAGTTAATGAAATGGCAGAAGAGTCGAAGCTCAGTCTGGGAGGTCCATTAGCAGTTGTCTCAAAAGTGACTGAAAAGGAAAATGTCGAAAAATATGATTCTGATGATGAAGAGGGGTTTATAATGAATTCGGATGATGAGGCAATTGCTTTTTACTCTAACAATCAAGTCAAAAAGTTTTTCAAGAAACCGTTTAATTCAAAGGTGAAGCAAAGTGAAGGAAAAGGAAGTTTCGTGAACAAAGCTGCAGGAGAAGAGAAGAAGTATGAGAAGATTGATGTGAAGGGTACTGAGGAAAAGAAAGAGAAGAAATTGAAAGGAGATTCTGGTATGAATTGTCACTATTGCAATGGAGCCAATCATTTAGCAAATGATTGCATGCTTCGAAAGAAAGATGAGAAGAAGAATAGAGTGAAGGATGAAGCATAAATGAGCAGAAACCAGATCTTATTTACACCGTTTGTTCAATCTACATTCGTTTAAGTCTAATTTTGATTAATACTTGATTCTACGATTCTACAATTGGTATCAGATCTGTCTTTGGTGGCTCAAGGTGAACAGGAGAATGATGGCACATATCAAATCTGGTCTTCGGGCTCAGATGATGAGGAAATTTGTAATCCTACGCATGGAGCTATATATGCGAAGCTGGAGGAAGATTCAGACGAAGAGGTCAAGGGCCGTTGCTTTGTGTCAAAATCTGCTGATAAGTCTCCAATGACAACAAAGGTACGTAACATTCTTCAATCTTTCAATATACCTTTGAGTGCATATGATTCTGAAATTGTTGCTTTTGATGATACTGTTGCTTATTTCGATAATTTGGTTGTTTCTGCTATCAGTGAAGCTAAGAAATTAAGCAATCAGTTGTTAGAGACACAGAAGAAGTTAGATTCAAAAGTGGTCAAAATAGAATGTTTAGAATTGCAAATAACAAACATTATGTGTGATCGTGATTCGTTATCTAGTGATGTAAAACTATTGTTAGCTCAACGAAATATCTACTATAATTCTGCTAAACGTCTATATGCGAAATTAACTGCATTGCATCATTCGTGTGATATCAGCAAGGAACAACATAGGAAATTATTACCTTTTCTTGCATACAAAAGAGTGAAGTTAGATAATATTTCGTATGATTGTGAGAAAAACATTGCTGAGTTTGATAAAATTCCTGATGATAGATATGCTTATGGAATTGTCAAAATTGATGAATGTCTTGATACAAATGAATTGGTTAACATTGTGAATGATACTTTGACAAAGTCAGAACAAATCAAAATTTTGAAAAAGACTGAGAATTCGACATCTGATTCTCAATCTAATTTTGCCGATATTGAAGATAACTCTGACAATATTAGCGAAATTAGTGATATTGAGGATGTTGATTGTTCTCAGTTGTCTGTCATTAATGTTGCATCAAAATCTAAAGGAAAAGAAAAAGTTAAGGATTTGGAAGTTCAGATTGACACTGAAAAACCTTCAACTTCAAAAGATTGTGATTCTGAGTTTGTGGATATCCGAGATAGTCAAACGGATAGCAGTGATGATGAAAATGATGATGACGAATCAGACAAAAAGGTCTCTTCAAACAAAGATTCGATAGAAAAAGGAATTCCTCGTGTTGTTGTTGATCAAGTATTTGGAGACACTGAAAATTTTGACAAAGTGTTGTCTGAAAAAGGAGCCCATTATTTGGAAACAAATCAAGTGGTGTATCCTAATTTCAAGTGTACTGATGATGTTGTCTTTCCAAATCAAGTGTTTGTTACAACTGGAAATGTTGAAAACATTAAACTAGAATTCACCAAAATGGTCGAAGATGATAACAAGAAGACAACGAATGAAGGATTCTTTTCAAATCAAAGCACAATCGAAAAACCCTTAACAAAGAATTCGTATGTTTTTCAAAGACAAAAACCACAACGCAAGTGGGTTGAAAAATCGAAAATTGTGAAAGAAGTTACAAAAGAAGTTGTTGTGGAAAAAGAAACGATTGTCAAATTGAATTCCAAAGAATTTAAAGAACAAATTGACAAGTTTTCAAAAGAAAATGCTATTTCAAAAAGACAAGCTCGAAAGAAATTTTTTTGGAAAACCATGGAATTTCGAAAACAACAAAATGGGTTGAATTTGAAAACAACTAAAAACAAAAAGACTAAATTTGTTGAAAACAAGTCTTCTCATTCAGAAATTTATTCAGATCTTAAGCAAAATCTCGTTCAAACAAATAAATCTAAATCTGAATTTCAACCAAAAACAAATTTTTCGAAAGTTTCAAACTCATCATTTTCAAGAGATAACAAAAATACATCAAAGAATGTTCAAAATCAATCATCACATCAACAATTTTCTTCTAATCAACAAACAAGGTTTTCTCACAAACAAAAATCTCCAAATCGATTTTCTCAAAATCAAAGTGTTGGTAACTATGATGGAACTCGATACGCTATGGCATTTCGACCTAAATCAAATGTTGATTTCTTTCCACAAAAACCGAATTTTCCAAATCCTACAGGCAAACAAAACTTAAAAGTTTCATACACAAAAGGGTTGTCTCGTGACAAAAACATCGATCATTGGCTTGAAGGAAAAGGTCGAAAATATCAATCAAGGAAATATTCTCAACAACAAATTCACGAAGCCTATGAGAGTTATGTGAATTCTTCGTCAACTGCAAGCTCATCTTCAAAAGATTCGAATGTTTCGGTAAAAACTTGGAAACCGGTTTTGAAAGAAAAGCTTGATCATACTCAATCTAAAAGGACGAAGGCAAGTGTCAGTGACAATCCCAAACTAACAAAAACTTATGTTACTGTTTCTTTAAATAATGATGTGGACTTAATTGATAGTCTCAAAACTAAAGTTTGTGATTGGGTTAAAAGTTCTTCATTTCATTCTGTGTTTAAAACTAATTTCCAAGGACCCAAACAGCCTTGGGTACCTAAATTCTTTCAATGATCGCATGTACTATGTGACGAGCAATATGATGAGAAATGGTATATTGATAGTGGTTGCTCACGTCACATGACTGGACGAAAGGAAAATCTGAGAGATTTTCGCAGCTTGGAGAATGCAGGAGTTGTGAAGTTTGGCAATAATCATAAATGCCAAGTGAAAGGCTATGGAAAAGTCACGAATGGAAAATTCAATGTTAATCGCGTTGCTTATGTCGAAGGTCTTCAACATAACTTGATAAGTGTTTCCCAACTTGTTGTGGGCACTGACAATCAAGTGGTGTTTAACGAAGAAGGTAGCATCATTTCAAATGTTGAAACTAACGAAGTCTTGCTCAAATCCAAACGATATGGTGACATGTTTACTCTTGATATCAAACCAATCATCGGCAAACCCTCAGTGTGCTTACTTTCGAAAGCTTCATCTGACATCAGCTGGTTATGGGATCGACGTTTATCGCATTTAAACTTTCGAAACTTAAATAAATTGGTTGTTGATGATATTGTTCGTGGTTTACCTGTACTAAAATTTGACAATGATACATTGTGTGCAGCTTGTGAACAAGGGAAACAGCACAGGAAAGGCCATCCAATTGTGATAGATTCGAAAATTGTAGAACCGTTGGAACTTCTACACATTGACCTTTGTGGACCATCGACTGTTGAAACACTCAACAAGAAACGGTACATTTTGTTTATTGTTGATGATTTTTCACGATTTACTTGGGTATATTTTCTCAGGTTAAAATTTGAGGTTGCTCAAACAATGATCAAGTTTATTAAGAAGATTGAGATGAGTCTGAAGAAAAATGTTCGAAAGATCAAAAGTGATAATGGATCTGAGTTTAAGAACAATGAGTTGGATTCGTACTTAACGGAAAAAGGAATTTCGCATAATTTTTCTTCGCCTTATACACCGCAGCAAAATTGTGTGGTTGAAAGAAGAAATAGGTCACTTTGTGAAGCAGCAAGAACTATGTTGACATATGCGAATCTCCCTCAATATCTATGGGCTGAAGCAGTTTCGACAGCTTGTTTTACTCAAAATCGATCTTTCATTCATCGTCGATTTAATATCACTCCGTATGAAATTATCAATAATCGAAAACCTAATGTCAAATTCCTTCATGTTTTTGCATGCAGGTGTTTTGTCATGGATCTCAAAGATAACCTTTCAAAATTTCAAGTTAAAGCTGACGAAGGCATATTTTTGGGATATTCGCACAATTCGGTTGCATACAGAGTGTTAAATAAGCGAACACGAAAAGTCGAAGAAACTTTCAATCTTACTTTCGACAATTATTATGTCAAACAAGTTGAAAATCAATTTGAACAAAATCCAATTATTAATGAATCATCTGATGAAACTGCAGAATCAAATTCATCTGATTTTGATTATGATTTAATTTTTGGTATTCCTGACAGGGCTGTGGATGCTGAAGTTCATGCGAATGATAATCATCACTCTGAATCTTCGAAGCATAATCATGACTTGGAAATTCCTCAAAACATAGTAGATGTAAATTCAACAACGAATTCTCTTGGACTTAGCGAAAGTATGCTTGATAATCCAGTCGAAGGAGAGCACTTGGATTCGAATACTCTGGTTGAGGGGGAGCATTCTTTCGAGGGGGAGAATGGGAGAATGGATGATGTTGTTAAAGGGGGAGCATCTAGTTGAGGGGGAGCATCAAAATGATAATAGTGTTGAGGAGAAAAATGATACAATAAATTTTAATCAAAATAATGATTTTCATGATCTGAATGATAATGTTTCTGTTGTAGGATCTGAAAATGAAGAGATGTACGAAGATGCACCTTTAGAATTTGATCCGGCTTATCCACCGTTAGAGAAATGACAAAGACTCATCCAATAGATCAAGTCATTGGAAATCCTCAAGATGGAGTATTAACAAGAGCTCAGACTCGTGCGAAGAATGAGGTATTAAATACTCATCAACAATTTTGCATGTTCAATGTTTTCATATCTAAAATTGAACCAAAGACAGTTAAGATGGCAATGGAACACTCAGATTGGGTTGTTGCAATGTAACCAGAACTGGCTGAATTTGAAAGAAACAAGGTTTGGAGATTAATTCCTAAACCTGAAAATGTTTCAATTGTCGGGTTAAAATGGATTTTCAAAAACAAAACCGACGAAGATGGAAATATTGTACAAAATAAAGCACGTTTAGTTGTAAAAGGATATTCGCAACAAGAAGGAATTGATTATGAAGAAACCTTTGCCCCTGTTGCAAGACTCGAGGTTGTTCGAATATTCTTAGCATATGCAGCTCATAAGGATTTTGATGTCTATCAAATGGATGTGAAATGTGCCTTTCTCAATGGAGAACTCGAAGAAACTGTTTACGTAGAACAACCTCCAGGTTTCGTAAATGAAATGCATCCTGATTATGTATATATTTTAGATAAAGCTGTATATGGGTTAAAACAAGCACCAAGAGCATGGTATGCAACTCTTACAAGTTTCTTAAAACAGTAGAAATTTAAGCAAGGATCAGTTGACCCCACATTATTTCAAAAGAAAGTTGGGTGTCATCTGATGCTTGTTCAAATTTATGTTGACGATATTATTTTTGGCTCTACTGACCCTGCTTTGTCTAGAGAATTCGAAAACTTGATGAAAAGCCAATTCGAAATGAGCATGATGGGTAAATTCAATAATTTTCTTGGCTTAAATATATGTCAAAACAGAGAAGGCGTATTCATCAATCAAGAAAAATATACAAGGAATTTGCTCGAAAAGTTTGGAATGACAAATAGCACGGAGTTAAGAGTACCAATGGCTGTTGGCACAAGGCTAACACCTTCGTTAGAATCGCCTGCGATTGATCTTACTTTATACAGGAGCATGATAGGTTCATTGCTTTATCTTACTGCAAGTAGACCTGATATCATGTTTTCTGTATGTAATTGTGCTAGATATCAAGCAAATCCTCGAGAACCACATTTAACAGCTGTGAAGAATATCTTTCGTTATCTCAAGGGAACAATTTCGTTAGGATTGTGGTATCCTTCGAAAACAAGATTTTTCATTCAGGCATTTTCAGATGCAGATCTAGGAGGGTGTACATTGGATCGAAAAAGTACTAGTGGTGGTTGTCAAATTTTGGATGGAAAGTTGGTTAGTTGGCAGTCGAAGAAGCAAACGTGTGTTTCGATCTCTACTGCTGAAGCCGAATATGTAGCAGCTGCTGCTTGTACATCACAAATTATTTGGATTCAAAGTCAGTTGAGGGATTATGCAGTGAATATGAAAAAGATTCCATTGTACTGTGATTCTCAAAGTGTTATACGCATTTGTTATAATCCAGTACAACATTCGAAAACTAAACATATAGCTCTTCGTTATCACTTTATCAAAGATCATGTGGAAGATGGAAACATTGAAGTTCATTTTGTAAAAACAACTGATCAGCTTGCTGATATTTTTACAAAAGCTTTGGATGAAAAATCATTTGTTCGAATTTTGACAGGTTTGGGAATGATTGAAGCGAGTTCAGTTCCAGGACGGATTTCGAATGTATAGCAAAGGCGTGTTATACAAATGTGTCGATTCAGAGGCAATAAGACGCCATTCAGCGGTTACTGTTCATAGTCAACGCTTCGACACGCTTCGAATTTGACAATTTGCATGTTGGCTGTGTGGTACAAAATTTTCGTTCGTTTGTCAAAATTTTTGTAAGGTTGTCCAATTTTCGTTAGTTTGTCAAATTTTTGTAAGAATGGCGAGTTGTAGTTTGTTTACAAATTTTCGTTTGTTTGTAAAAATGTTTTTCGTAAGTTTGTATTTTAGTTTTCTTTTCGAAAAATCAAAAACTCCAAAAAGATTTTATTTTCGTTTTGTTGTTATCTTTTCGAAAATTCAAAAACTCCAAAAAGATTTTATTTTCGTTTTGTTGTTATCTTTTCGAAAAATTAAAAACACCAAAAATATTTTCTTTTGTTAATTGTTTCATTTTTCGAAAAATTCACAAAAACTCAAAAATATTTTTTTTTAAAAAAATCAAAAATATCAAAAAGATTTTTGTTATTCTCTTTGTTTCTTTTTCATTGTGCAGATAACACGAACATTTTTTCAAGGGTCATGCTTATGTTTCTATGGGAAGGTAAACTTTTGTCAACTATGTACTAGTTAGGTTGTCCCGAGAAGCATGCTGCAGCATGTTGACCCAAGCCTCTGTAGACTCAATGTGTGTTTACGAAAGCCTTAATGAAATCTTTCATACGAAAGTTTCTTCCCAAGTCAGGCTTATATTCACATTAGTCGATTGAGCTACCTTACTCTTCTCACATGAGTTAAGAGTAATATGTTTTGTCCGAAAATAACAGAGGTACAATTCGTTCTTCAAAACCAATCTTTTTCATCTCAAAATTTCTTACACATGCACACACAAAGACATATATCCAAGAGATCTTTGATTCAACCTATCAAGATTTAGATATATCAAAATTCTGTGTTAAGGATCTGACATCATGAGACCGTGATGAAAGTGAAACCCAACTTCCTATCTTAATACGGAATTGACGGGGAACTATGTTCCAGATTTAACGAAACATTTGTTTCAGTACCATTTTTCGAAACTCAAAATCATATTCTATTTTAATGCGTGATCTTGATCAAACTATCGCAACCCACGATGTTTGTTACCCAACGGGATCCATAACAAATTTTTTTATGAATATGATTTCTATATGAGTTTCATGTGCTTTCCACGTTACTATCAATTTATTTCAAAGCATACTTGTCACTGACTACACTGGTCAAACAAGTAATTTTGGTTACAATTACTCACCTTATGTTTAGGATGATATGTAACAAAATTTTAAACCACCCAATAGGCCTAACAAAAGAAGCCCTTCGATACTTCTCTACAAGTATTCGATTGTAATTCACGGGAACATATACAAGCAGTTGATCATCTCTTTTGATAATTAATGAAGTAACCTTTGCCCGGGGTTTCTCTGCTTTTGTGTCGAAATTTTTTTGACATCACAGATCCAAATTTTCGTTAATTTGTTTCTTATCTTTTCTTTGGCACACAGCACACACGAAATCCTTGAGGTTCTGAGTACTACCAACTCAGGCTAATGATTTCGACAGTCTAGCATATGACTTCGTCTCTAAACCCAAAGACGAAAGAGCTTAACCTCCATCCGAAGGTTGCTGACGGTTACTATTCCTGGAGGTGACACGAACAGACTGTGTGAGGAGACGTTTCCTGGTTTCAAGGCGATGTGACAGTTACTTTTTGACGCATGGCAACTTTATTGGCAGACTGGTGCGACTTTTAAGGTGCAACGTCAGATCTCAATTAATGTCTATCCCGCGTTCAATTCAAATTAAGGGTTACATATAAAAAGGGCATTTACGGATTCTTTATCTTTTTACGCTCTCAAAAGAACTCAAAGACCCAAATTTTCTCTGTTCTTCAAAGCTTCTAAACCCTAATCATGGCTGACGTTGATTCTACTTCTCAAGACATCACTTCTCAACCGATCATGAAGATTTAAAGCACCAATTATCAAGTGGAAGGGGATGTGTCTCTATATCCTTAAGAATTGAAGATGTTAATTGTCGCATTAAAAGAGTTCTGTTCTTTCCAAGGCGATGTTCAACTCATTCGCAGTTCCTCTTTCATGGCTTTCTCAGGCAGGATCCACTGCAACTTATAGCAAAGCAATGGATATCATCACCTTTCAATTGGTGAATGATAAGAAAATCCGTTTGTCCAAGAAGATCTTTTGTCAGATTCTGGATATTCCCAATTCTCAACTTGTTACTGATCTTTCTTATTCACAAGTGATTCATATGTTTAATGAGATGGGTCATCAACCCCCACTCACGAAGATTAGTGATTTCAAGAAGTCAGCCATTCCAACTGTTTGGAATTTTTCTTCGATGCTTGACAGGTCGAAGTGTTGGCTTAGACAAAGGTCGCATGGAGGTTTATACGATGGTGGCAGGATTGTATTATGATATCTCTGTCGACTACTCTACACAACTATGGAAGGAATTCCAAAAGAGTGTCGAAAACACAAATGTGGTTCAAGGCATTTCGTGTGCTAGGTATTGGAGCTTAATCGTTGGTTATTTCTATGATAAAGAAGGAATTGTTGTCCCTGCTAATGAAGAAAAGGTTGAGTTTCTGAAGTATCACTTCCCAAAGGAAGTTTCGGATGATATGGAGGTATTCACAAACATTGCTCGGATTCCTGATGCAATCTTAAAACGGGTTGAGCCAACAAATTCAGTGTTGGTTGAGTACTTGAAAACCATTAATCCAGATGTTGAGACTGGAAAATTGTTGTCGAAAAAAGAAGCTGGTCCTTCCAAGAAGTCTAAACGTTCTAAAAAGGATGCAAAGGCTACACCAGAAAAGCCAGTGCACGAATCAAAGAAGTCTCCTGCGAAGATTGTGCACGAATCTACGAAGTCTCCAAAGAAGCCTGAGACGACTGAAGTGAATGTTTCGACTGTTATCATCACACCAGTGGAACCTGTTCATGATACTATAGAGAAAGTTCCTTCGAAAACTGGTGTTTTTCGACGATTGAAGAAAAGGGCTAGGGGTTCACGAAAATCTTTTGATGGTGTGTTAAAATCTTCTCCTTCTAACGTTCGTAAACCACAACTCTCTCATCAAGGAGTTATTTTTCGACAGGTTCCAGCTCCAGTTTGTCCTCTGTCCAAGAAACGTCGAGTTGAAGATGTGGCCAAACACATTTCAAAGAAGAAGAAACGGCAATGCAAGTTGGTAATCCAATAGGCATCTTCCGAAGAAGAAGTAGTTCCTGACACACCAGAACCAATTGTTTCTCAATGTGTATCTACTCCTGAGCAGACTATTGTCATACCACCCAAAGTCTCGTTAACTGAATCAAATACTGAGGAGGTTCGAACTTCAGGCATTTCTACACATGTATCTGATACGGATGTAAATGTCAACATGGGTGAGGGAGAGTCGAACAAAGAAGTTGCGGCTACTACTCAAGGTATTCCTGTTTCTTCACTGACAGATACTTTCGTGTCCTTACCTCCTTTTATTATTCCGAATTCTACCAGTTCCCCAACCTTTGAAAACATTCTTCATCAACCCTTTACAACTCTTTTTCCATCTCAATCCACTGATTCACCCAAGATTGATTCGCCTGTTAAAACTTCACCTGTTATTGAAACGGATACTGACAATGAAGGTTTTGGAGGCACATTTGAAGATTTACAGTTTGATGATGATGAAGATCACTTTCCTGATCATATGTTGATGACAATGAAACAATTCAAGATTCTCAACAAGAAATTGAATTCTCTTCTTCAATCTCAAGCAGATTTGGGGAGTCATTCGTCTGTTTCTAATATGGAAGTTGATAGTATGCTAAAAACTTTCGAAGCCAAGATGGTGAGTAAAGTCTTTGGAATGGTCCGAGATTCAGAGATTCGACTCTTGGAGAAGATTGATCACAATGATCATAATGATGAATTACGGGTAAATTCTCTCATTTCGATGTTTAGAGGGGAGGTGAAGGAATTCAAGCATTTGGTAAAAGAACGACATGTGTTATTCGTTCAAGATGTCTAGAAAGTGAGGGAAGATGTAAATTTGCAAATTCAAGAGCTTCGACAGGATATGCAAAAGGAAATCTCAATTGTGCAAAGGGATTATGCTTCAATTAATCAGAAAGTTGACATTATTTGTGATGCTGTTACCAAATATGTTAAGTTGTACGAAGATTTGAGTCCTCAACTTACTCAATTATTGACAACGGAAAATCGAAGCTTTGTAGAAGTGCTCAATCTGCTGAAGGAGCTCAAAGATTTAACTGCTAATTCAGTTTCATCTCCATTGATCACTCCGGACTTTTTGTCTCAAAAGTTCGTTCAATTTGAAGCTATTCTACACAAACAACTTGCTCCTCTTTCTCACATTTCTAGCCTTCTTCCAACAAATGCCCCGCCTGTTTTCACAGGGGTGCAAGGGGGAGAAAAGGAGGTTGGTGGTACGAAGGCTAGTGATGAAGGTTTGCATGCAGATGCAAAGGTTGTTGGAAAGGTATTTTCTTCGAAGATTCCGATAACAAAACCAATTTTTTCAACTGCTGAGCCAGTCATTTCGACTGTTGTGACAACAATGCCAATATCAATGAAGTCAATTCCAAGACCAATTTCCAAGGGAATTGTGATTGCGGAAGGTGGCAGCAGTTCGAAGCCTATGGAAAGTGTTGATAATTCATTTGTAAAAGACAAAGGCAAAACTGTTATGGTCGAAAAGTAAAAGTTTGAAAAGAAAGCTGAAGCGGAGGCTGAAGTTGAAAAGCTCCGAATTGTACAAAGCATTATGCGACTTCGTGCAAATGATCCACCTGGGATGAACAAGGGTGATCCTTCAAAGCACTACAATTATGAAACAATAGAGTCGAAAGTTGCATATAATCATATGTATGCTTTCGAAAAGAAGCCAAAGAAAAGCTATGTTGTTCTCAACACTGATATGAGTCAACTGGATTTTCCCATCAATGAGATGATGTTCATCATGGGTCAGTACAAAATTGCTGAGAAATTTAAAAATGATGATGAGTACACTTACATGAAGATCATATTTCATGCTGTACTTGGAAAACTTCCAGAGGAGATTTGGTCACTGGTGAAGATAAAGAAGGTGATAAGCATAAAGTCATATGTGTTATTTGAAAATATGATGCAGAATCTTCGCTTTATTGTTTCAAGGGCGAATGGGCAAGTGTGTGATTTTTCAGTAGCTGATTTTCCTTTAATGAACTTGTATGATCTGATACAAGTTGCATTGTTGCTAAAGGATAAAGATAATTCATATCTTTGAGAAACTGATCCTGAAGTTTTTCGACTTGGGTTGGCTCACATCAAAATTTTCATTGACAATTATTATGAATGTTTAGCACTTACTGATGTTGAGTTAGCTACAGCAAAGGGATTGACTGTAAAAGTGCCAATGGAACTTTCTTTAACTCAACCTGAGTTGAAGAAGTATGCAGACGGAGAAATATGATTGAAGCCATTTGGTATGGTATTTGCTGGGAAAGATAAAAATGGGAAGGCAAAAAGATTCTTGTTTCAAGCTTCTGAAGTGGAAAGATATACAACATCCCAATATACGAATTTCATTGTTCGTATGAATAGCTGCAAGAAGAATAACGAAGGAGATAAGAAGGAACTGAAGAAGATAATCTCATGGTACACTGAGATTCGAAGAGTTATGATGTATGCTATACAGATACTCTTGAACTGACGAAGGTCGACATGACTACAAAGGGGGAGATTGTTAGGGTCGAATTATATTGTAATATGTCGAAGTCTGTTTTACCCTTCGTATGTTTTGTTAAGTTTATTTACTGAGGTGTATTTCGTACGAAGCTTAATTGTCAATGCCTTCGTATTTTTTGTATGCTTTCACTGTTCCTATAAATATGGAATTTTACTAGAGTTAGATAAGAGTCCTTTACAGAACCTATCTATTTTCTCTGTAAAAGTTGGAAGCATAAATGAGCAGAAACCAGATCTTATTTACACCGTTTGTTCAATCTACATTCGTTTAACTTTGATTTTGATTAATACTTGATTCTACGATTCTACACGAATCTCTTCCAATCACGCAAAGGAGACAGTATATGGCTAATAGATAGAAAGAATTGCATAGATAAGAAGATGCAGAGAGATAGAATTGCATATGTTGCAGTCCAGGTCGGATCTTTCGATCACGCAAAGGAGGCAACATATGACTGACAGAAAGAAAGCAAGAAAATAACCTTCTACAGATCTACTTTATCGAAATTCCCCATTCGCCCCGTCAGTACCGGAATTAAGGACATGAGTATGTACATCGAGGAAAAGTTAAGCCACAGTTCTAGATATAGATTATTTAGTGTATCCCGCAGGTTCCCATGTATATCTCACTACTCAATCTACCCGAGCGTCGTATTGTTAGACAAAACGGAACTATCTAAGTCAATATTTGTCAAGTCCTTTTAAATGTTCGTCTATACCTAGTCTGGTCTATTGAAATATTTCGTGCCTACCAGCGCATTGAACAAAGAGCCTAGACAGTTTAGCGTTGGTACCTTACACAAATGAAAGTTGCATGTTATCACTTGTTGATATCACTTCCCAACACATCACCTGCGGACAAACTATCATGAGATACTATTTTTGGATTTTTCATATTCTCTGGAAAAAATAAAACATAAATAACATTATTTTTTGGATTTGTTGATTTTCTAATTTTTGTTTTGTTTTGATTTTCTCATATTTTTGGGTTTTTTTTATTTTCTAATTTTTGTTTTGTTTTATTTCTCCCCCTAAATTTGTGCATAGGAGAGAAAAGAAGGTAAATGCGCAAATTTAAACTACTTACAACAAAAATTAGTGTTCAAAACGTATCATTTTTAGAAAGCCGACAAGCACGTCGAATCGAGCTTTGTTAAACGGTTTGGTGAACAGATCCGTCACATTATTATCAGTGTGAATCTGTTCCAACCGAATGAGCAAACACTCATAATAATCTCTGATAAAATGATCCTTGATGTCGATGTGCTTGGTTTTGGAGTGTTGGACAGGATTTTTGGCTATTTGGATTGCAGCATCATTATCACGGAAAATTGGTGTTTCAAGAAAATTCAAATTGTAGTCCATAAGTTGATGTTGAATCCAAATCACTTGAGAGTAACAGGCAGAAGCAGCAACGTATTCCGCCTCCGCCGTTGAGGTTGAGACTGTTTGTTGTTTCTTTCATTGCCATGACACCAGACGATCGCCTAAGAATTCCCCCAGAAGTTGATTTCCCGTCAAGTTCACAACCTCCATCATTGCTGTCAGCGAATGCATATAAATCAAAATCAGAATTCTTAGGATACCAAAGACCCAATTTTGGGCTACCTTTGAGGTATCTCAAAATTCTTTTGACTGCAATTAAATGGGAGAGTTTAGGATTAGCCTGATATCGTGCACATTGACAAACTGCGAACATGATGTCCGGTCTGCTCGCAGTTAGATACATCAGGGATCCGATCATCGATCTGTACTCTGTCTGATCTACGGATTCGCCTTCAGGATCTGGGGACAACAGGGGTCGTTTAGCCATCGGCGTCAAGGCAGCTTTTGAATCTTTAAACTTGAACCTCTCAAGCATGTCTTCAACATATTTTCCTTGATGCTGAAGGATTCTGGTTGAATCTTGACGTACTTGCAAACCCAAAAACATAGCCATTTCCCCCAAAGAACTCATCTCAAACCTCTTCTTCATAATCGTCTCGAACTCTTTGCATAGCTTCGATCTTGTCGACCCAAAAATGATGTCATCGACATATATCTGAACAAGAATTAGATCGCTATCCACATGCTTGATGAAAAGCGTCTGATCGATCATGCCTCTGGTATAACCATGCTCGAGCAAATGATCTGTGAGAGTAGCATACCAAGCTCGAGGATCCTGATGCAACCCATATAGATCCTTGTCTAATTTGTAGACATGATTTGGAAATTTGGAGTTGACAAAACCAGGAGGTTGATCAACATAAATTTCCTCTTTCACAGCTCCATATAGAAAGGCAGTCTTAACGTCCATCTGATAAACGGTGAATCCCATGTAGGAGGCATAATCCATGAAGATACAGATAGCTTCAAGGCGCGCTACAGGAGCATACACCTCAGTGTAGTCAAGTCCTTCAATTTGCCGAAACCCACGAACAACCAGACGAGCTTTGTTTCGCACAATTACCCCGCAATCGTCCTGTTTATTACAAAACACCCAGCAGATATCCAAAGACTTATTTCCTTTAGGCAGCTCAACCAGTTTCCATACCTCCAATTTCTCAAATTGATTAAGTTCCTCATGCATTGCATCAACCCAACTTGGCTCATTCAATGCCATTTCCATGTTCTCTGGCTCTATTTGAGAGATGAAGCAAGAGTAGAGACATGTATTGACATCTCCACTCTGACTCCTTGTTTTGACTCTGTCCCCTAGTTCACCAAAGATGTTTTCGATCGGATGATCGCGTTGAAGTCTCGTTGGGATCTCATGGCTGATATCATTGAGTGTGACAGGAAGGTTGTTGATATTGATGAGTCCATCATTTGCTGAATCAGACGCCTCAGATGATGCAGTACCGTTAGAGGTGCTTGCCACATACTCATTTGCTATTGTCTCGGGAAAGAGAAGCTCCATGAAAGATTGAGTGGCAGCGGAAGTATCTGTGGACATGAAGTCTCTTTCAGCAGGAGTAAGAGGAGTAGCATCAGCATCAGGATTGATTCTTTGATTTGAATAATCTAAAGGAGTACTTGGAATAGCTTCATCCACTGCAGGAGTCGTAGGAGGCACCGAAGGTGGTCTGTACACAACATCTTCTTCTTCATCTTTAATCAAAACCTTCGAACCTTAGCAAGAACCTGACACATCATCTGAAAACACATTAAATGATTTAAACAAAGAAGCGTAATCAAATAACCAGTCAGGACCGACTTGGGCATCTGTCTCATTCTCCTCCATCCAGCGCACATCGAAAGATTCTACAATCTGCTTGGTTTTCTTGTTGTATACCCGATAAGTTGTGCACGTCGTGTATCCCACAAAGTAACAATCATCTGCTTTCGAGTTGAATTTGGGGTTGGATTCGAGTTGAAGAAGAGTGCAAGGACATCCAAATATCTGGAAGTGGGCAACTGATGGCTTGTGATTGTATAGAATTTCATATGGGGTCTTCATATGGGCTTTGTTGATCAGGACACGATTCTGGACATAGCAGGCAGTGTTGATCGCCTCTGCCCAAAAGAAGACCGACAATTTTGAATCACAGAGCATCGTCCTTGCGGCGTCTATCAATGTACGGTTCCGCCGTTCCGCAATACCATTTTGTTGAGGTGTCCGAATGGCACTATATTGATGCACTATCCCCTTTTTTGCGCAAAAATCATCCAAAACAGTGTTCTTGAATTATGTGTCATTATCTGTTCTAAGCGCTTTCACCTTCTCATTTGTTTGATTCTCAATCATCACCACGAACTTCTTGATCAAGTCAGAGATCCCAATCTTGTTGGATAGGAAGAAAACCCATGTGAACCACGAGTAGTCATCTATCACAACCAGGCAGTATGAACTTTTGTTGATGCTGAGAACATTGATAGGACCAAATAAATCCATATGTAACAACTGGAGAACCTTGCTGATTGAGTTAACAGTCTTTGGCAAATGGGACTTGAGATCATGTTTGCCCTGAGCACACGCCACACATTTCTCAAAGGTGATTGTGACATCCCCATTTTCACGGCCAGAAAAGACCGATTTTGTTTATGCTTTATAAAAATCAGAGTACCTCTTTTAGTGAAAATGTTGCGGAATTTGTTCCCAGTAAAACATGATCAATACGTTATCAAAACATTTCCAAAGAAATGTATTTTTATTCATTTTAAAACATTTGGGATGTCATCGTCAATACAGAAACATAAGCATAAACAAAATTTACATTCATTTACACTAGTGATCTACATCTCTTAAATCTCTCAATGTAATGTAACTTCGTATCGACACCTGTGATACAAATAAGCTTGAGTGGGTCAGGTTGCGAAACCTGGTGAGTATATAGGGATTTCAATACCACAATATTATATCATATATATATATAATTTAGAACTCACAAAATATACAATTTCACCATATATATATATATATAAGCAACTCTTACCCCACCCCGTTAATCCTTACAACGAGACTATCCATACTCTCGGACCTTAAATTTTACCTCTTACTTAACCCATACTCTCGGATCTAATTCATGCTCTCGGATCAATAATTGTGCCCATTCCATACTCTCGGATTAGGGACAAGTGTTTATGTGTAAATCCATTCTCCCGGATTAACGACGAATGACTATGTCCTATCAATACTCCCGGACTGAGGACGACTGACTATGTCTTAATCCATACTCCCGAAATAAGGACAACTGACTATGTCAGAATCCATACTCCCGGATTAATGACAGTTGACTACGTCCAATCCATACTCTCGGACTAGGGACAATGACTATGTCTAATCCATGCTCCCGGATCAATGACATATACTAAATTTCTATTCTCTGAGAATAACTCACTCGTACTCGTAAGAAATTACTACCCAATATTCCTCATAATTAATTTAGGTTTACTCTTTATCCTAAATCATCATATATAATCAGGTATGTTCTTTAACACGTATTTCAGGCAACATCAATTAACTCGCACATAAACATATAATTAATACTTCAATTGATACTTGTATTAAAATCATGTTCATGAAAGGGACTATGCACTCACGCATAAACTCTTTAACAAATATTTAACTCTTTAACAGATATTTAATACTATAATTAATACTTGTATTAAAATCATGTTCATGAAAGGGACTGCACTCACGCATAAACTCTTTAACAAATATTTAACTCTTTAACAAATATTTAATACTATAATTAATATTTGTATTAAAATCATGTTCATGAAAGGGACTATGCACTCACTTGATAAGGTGGTGAGTCGGTACTCGGAAAGCGCTTCGTTTACTTTAAAATAATTTCCTTCGACGAAACAATGGGGTTTTAGCTGGGAGTCGAGCTCTGCAGGGGCAGAACTTCGTTGCTAAATCTTTCTAAGAAAGATTCGTGCAGCGATTCAGCGCTCACCTTACTATACTAAAACTACAGAAAGAGAAGTCGAATCACGAGGGACCGAAATGCTCGGGGGATAAGAAGAGAAAGACTCTTGAATCAAAAGAATGGTGCAAGAAATGTGAGAGCCCAAGCCTCTTATTTATAGTAATTGAATTTACAAAAACTACCCTCCATAATTACTTAATGACCTTATAGTTATATAAACGACTAAACACCCCTTCATAATACTATTTTAAATAGATTTAATGATATTTGTACTAAACTAATGTCGAAAGTACTCAACACTAGTCTTATAATAACCGCATCGTCGATACCTTTCTAATGATATATACATTTGTATATATATGTGTACGTATATATGATTTATACTTTATTTTAATACGTAAATATGCTATTATAATTTGTAATTCGTTCATACGAACTCCATTTTTGACGTTCTTTATACCCACACGTTGGTATTTACGAGTACTACAACTTTCATTTAGACGCCGCCAGCTAATTCTCATTCTATCTCAGATTTACAAAACTGTATCGAATTTATCGCGCTCGATGAGTAGGGACCAAGTTTCGTCCATATCTTTAACATACGAGCTCTACTCTCGACATTCTTTATATCCACGCGTAGGTAAAAACAAGATCTAAAACTTTCATTTAGACTCTGTCGGCTAATTCTCGACTGATCTTAAATTTAACAGTAGGAGGAGATTATACTGTTAAATGTCCTCGTAAAATTCATAACTTCTACATACGGACTCCGTTTTCGTCTGTCTTTTTACCGTTGAGTTCCCATTAATGAGATCTTCAA
Organism: Lactuca virosa; assembly: GCF_052849685.1. Taxonomy (NCBI): domain Eukaryota; kingdom Viridiplantae; phylum Streptophyta; class Magnoliopsida; order Asterales; family Asteraceae; genus Lactuca; species Lactuca virosa. The sequence continues at coordinate 193,602,350 of NC_136428.1, read as the reverse complement.
CTCTCATTTAGGTCGTGTAGGCCAAAAACTGCTCGAACTAAAATTCGAGTTTCGAGTCGTGCACTGCTATGTCAAATCTTAGAAAATTCATAACTTCCTCATACGAAATCAAATTTGGGCGTTCTTTTTTGTATGTTCTCGGTTTAACGTATACTACAAATTTTGTTTAGATCACTAAGGCTAAAAATTCTTCTACCATAAATTCACTGTTTACGTCTCCCGGTGCCGTGCCGGTTTTGCCGTAAAAGTTCGACGGGCCATAACTTCTTCGTTATAACTCGGATTTCGGCGTTCTTTATATGTACGGAACCCTTGTAAAATATACTACAACTTGGTTAATATTAATCATTCTAAATAATCTTCCATCAAAAACTAATTTTTGATGCTCATCGTCTCTAAATTGACTAGCCCGGATCTGCGGGCGTTACAGTTATCTCCCCCTTAGGATGATTACGTCCCGGAATCATCAACGAAACAGGGTTGTATAATGACTTTGTACGCTATCTCTTTATCCTTGGTAATAATCGTAACTTCTATGTTCCTTCGAATAAGTATCTAATTCATGGACTTCTCGACTGCAGGTAGTGCTCGATCTTGCACTTGCTCCCTATCTCACGTTAGACTCCAAATTATGACCTTCAAGTCACAATCTCGATCCTCACTGGATACGAACTTAAGATAAGTTTTTTTTATTACTACAATGGAACGATGTGTCATATTCTAATGACCTATCATCGTATGTTGCAACGCTTAGACTCAGGTCTCTTAGAGTCTTCCAGAACAGACTATACTTTCGTTCATGTTCTAATCTCATCTTAAAAGGTAGCATTTCTAGCTACAAGCAAATTTTCGCGATACCTCTACTGATCGCTTTTTATTTCAATCTTTCGTCTTAAGTCAGATGCTACATCGAACTTGATTCTCTGAACCACATAACATACTCATCGTAGTCGGACTCAATTTGATATGACCACTAGGGTCGGAATAACAATCATCTTCTTAGTCATTACCGAAACGATGGTAACGACATACTTGAATAAAACGAAATCAATTACTAGCTCCTTGGTAACCTTGTAACTTTCCCTGATCCAAGCGTGAGTCCTGTGCTTCCGGTAGTATAGGCCTCTACTACCATTCACACCTACTCATACTCGTCCGAAGTATTGTCTCTCATAAAAACAATTTTATCACATAAAAATGTGATAAATCAATCATAAAATTTTCCCTAGACTCTACTAGGACTTCTTCCATGCGTATCTTCAATCATCAATTCTACTTCAACTCGGTTGGTGATGGAAATGTCAGACGATGGGATAACTTCATGGATTACACCAAAACTCTTTCTTTCTGCAAATCGAAAGTTTACTTCTCCTGTACTAGACCTATTATTTATTAGATGCATTCTAAAGGCAAGATATCACTCGTATGATATCTTCCGATAAGTACCATTCAGTATCATAAGCCTTCTCATTTCCTCAATTTACTCAATTCACTACAAGTCTTCACCATGATTTTCTGTACACCAAAGCAATTGTTTGGTGTATTGAGACGAGAATAAAGATAGAGGAAGGTTTAGACGCGTATTCATCCTTATTACCTCGAAAAATTATATGTCAGTTCTAATATCGTAATTAAACGTTTAGAAATCTGAACACATAAAATTTCCAGATCCGGTCGGCAACAGACCATAGATCCGATCATATAATGCATATCATAAATCATTTAGCACATAAAAGCATGTTAGGTATTTTCACTAAATAAGCTAGTGCTTGTGTCTATTCAGGTGTATTACCTAAATTTTATTAGACACACTCCTCACAATCATTGCTTAGCATTCTAAGTTTAACTCTAGATATAAATCCATATTCCTAGTTCGCTTAAACTAATGCTCTGATACCAACTGTGACATCCCCATTTTCACGGCCAGAAAAGACCGATTTTGTTTATGATTTATAAAAAAACAGAGTACCTCTTTTAGTGAAAATGTTGTGGAATTTGTTCCTAGTAAAACATGATAAATACATTATCAAAGCATTTTCGAAAAAATGTATTTTTATTCATTTTAAAACATTTGGGATGTCATCGTCAACACAGAAACATAAACATAAACAGAACTTACATTCATTTACACTAGTGATCTACATCTCTTAAATCTCTCAGTGTAATGTAACTTCGTATCGACAGTTGTGATACAAATAAGCTTGAGTGGGCAGGTTGGGAAACCTGGTGAGTACATAGGGATTTCAATCCCACAATGTTATATCATATATATAATTTAGAACTCACAATATATATATATATATATATATATATATATATATATATATATATATATATATATATAAGCAACTCTTACCCCACCCCGTTAATCCTTACAACGAGACTATCCATACTCTCGGACCTTAAATTTTACCTCTTACTTAACCTATACTCTCGGATCTAATTCATGCTCTCGGATCAATAATTATGCCCATTCCATACTCTCGGATTAGGGACAAGTGTCTATGTGTAAATCCATTCTCCCGGATTAACGACGAATGACTATGTCCTATCCATACTCCCGGACTGAGGACGACTGACTATGTCTTATTCCATACTCCCGGAATAAGGACAACTGACTATGTCTTAATCCATACTCCCGGATTAATGACAGTTGACTATGTCCAATCCATACTCTCGGACTAGGGACAATGACTATGTCTAATCCATGCTCCCGGATCAATGACATATACTAAAGTTCTATTCTCTAAGTATAACTCACTCGTACTCGTAAGAAAATACTACCCAATATTCATCATAATTAATTTAGGTTTACTCTATATCCTAAATCATCATATATAATCAAGTATGTTCTTTAACACGTATTTCAGGCAACATCAATTAACTCGCACATAAACATATAATTAATACTTCAATCAATACTTGTATTAAAATCATGTTCATGAAAGGGACTATGCACTCACGCATAAACTCTTTAACAAATATTTAACTCTTTAACAGATATTTAATACTATAATTAATACTTGTATTAAAATCATGTTCATGAAAGGGACTATGCACTCACGCATAAACTATTTAACAAATATTTAACTCTTTAACAGATATTTAATACTATAATTAATACTTGTATTAAAATCATGTTCATGAAAGGGACTATGAACGCACTTGATAAGGTGGTCACTCGGTACTCGGACAGCACTTCGTTTACTTTAAAATAATTTCCTTCGACGAAACAAGGGGGTTTTAGCTAGGATTCAGGCTCTGCAGAGGCAGAACTTCGTCGCTGAATCTTTCTAAGAAAGATTCGTGCAGCGCTTCAGCGCTCACCTTACTATACTAAAACTACAGAAAGAGAAGTCGAATCACGAAGGACCAAAATGCTCGGGGGATAAGAAGAGAAAGACTCTTGAATCAAGAGAATGGTGCAAGAAATATGAGAGCCCAAGCCTCTTATTTATAGTAATTGAATTTACAAAAACTACCCTCCATAATTACTTAATGACCTTATAGTTATATAAACGACTAAACACCCCTTCATAATACTATTTTAAATAGATTTAACGATATATGTACTAAACTAATGTCGAAAGTACTCAACACTAGTCTTATAATAACCGCATCGTCGATACCTTTCTAATGATATATACATTTGTATATATATGTGTACGTATATATGATTTATACTTTATTTTAATACGTAAATATGCTATTATAATTTGTAATTCATTCATAAAAACTCCATTTTTGACGTTCTTTATACCCACGCGTTGGTATTTACGAGTACTACAACTTTCATTTTGACGCCGTCAGCTAATTCTCATTCTATCTCAAATTTACAAAATTGTATCGAATTTATCGCGCGCGAAGAGTAGGGACCAAGTTTCGTCCATATCTTTAACATACGAGCTCTACTCTCGACATTCTTTATATCCACGCGTAGGTAAAAACAAGATCTAAAACTTTCATTTAGACTCCGTCGGCTAATTCTCGACTGATCTTAAATTTAACAGTAGGAGGAGATTATATTGTTAAATGTCCGCGTAAAATTCATAACTTCTACATACGGACTCCGTTTTCGTCTGTCTTTTTACCATTGAGTTCCCATTAATGAGATCTTCAACTCTCATTTAGGTCGCGTAGGCCAAAAACTGCTCGAACTAAAATTCGAGTTTCGGGTCGTGCACTGTTATGCCAAATCTTAGAAAATTCATAACTTCCTCATACAAAGTCAGATTTGGGCGTTCTTTTTTGTATGTTCTCGGTTTAACGTATACTACAAATTTTTTTTAGATCACTAAGGCTAAAAAGTCTTCTACCATAAATTCACTATTTACGTCTCCTGGTGTCGTGCCGGTTTTGCCGTAAAACTTCGACGGGCCATAACTTCTTCGTTATAACTCGGATTTCGGCGTTCTTTATATGTACGGAACCCTTGTAACATATACTAAAACTTGGTTAAGATTTATCCTTCTAAATAATCTTCCATCAAAAACTCATTTTTGATGCTCATCGTCTCTAAAGTGACTAGCCCGGATCTGCAGGCGTTACAGTGATAAAGTCTTTGACAAGAACGCCACGCACGATCTCGTTTTTCGCAAGACGATTCAGGTTTTTGGCATTCGCATGGCCGAGACGACGATACCAAAGCATTTCATTATGTTCAGAGACATTAAAGAAGAGACAAGTGACTTGTGGGATATTATGATTCATGTCGATGATGTAAGCATTTCCATCTCTCTTTGATTTCACCAATATCCAATCTTCCGGGATGATGATTCCAGGTTTCAAGATAAGACATTCTTTGTCAGTGAAGTGTGTAGAATAGCCTTTGTCATAGATTTGAGAGACACTCAACAAGCTATGCTTCAACTCGGGAGCATAGTTGACGTTATCAAAGCTCAGCACTCCATTTATGACAATTTTGCTCTGTGTGATCTTCCCTCCATTTCCTCCCGCATAGGAAACATATCCCCTATTAAAAGTCTGAATGTCGTGCAGTTGGGAGATGTCTCCGGTCATGTGCCTGGAACAACCGTTGTCGATATACCAGGGGTCTAATGACATTCCCCTACAGCTGTTCCTGCACAATGCGCGGGATTAATGAGATTTAGGAACCCAAGTCATAACAACACTGGGTTTTCCCTTGTTATCAGCAGATTTTCCTTTTTCAATTTTTGAATTTGTTTCATCACTAGATGCACTTTCAGAAGATTGAGATGATTGGATGTTTAGATTCTTGGGCACCCATTGATAGTTAGGTTTAGAAAATTTTACAGGTGATTTTGAAACATTATTCTTTGAATTTGATCGTTTGGGTTTCCGTCTAAAATTAGCCGAAGACCTAGACGAAGCCTTTGACGAACCCGATCTTGGCTTAGCCATGTTCGGATTCGTAAAAGTTCCTGTTTTATTTTCATTGAAAACCTGTTTATTCTTTTTAAAATCAGCCCATTTTCTGTCTTTGTTTACATTCCAATCATCATCACGAGGATGAGATCTCGAGGATTTTCTAATAAGAGACCTTCCTCGAGACTCATTCTCGCTTCTATGTGCATAGAAAGGTACAAATGCCCGATTTGGACAATTGTGTGCAATATGACCAGCAGTACCACAGTTAAAACATGTCTGCTTCTTAGTATAAAAACTGGTACCGCCTTTTTCTGGTTTGGTGGTTTTATTGACTCCCTTATTTTTCCCACACGTGCATGTGCAAGATTCAATTTGTGTGACAGGTGAAGGTGAAGTTTGCGTGCTAATAACAGAAACATCAAGTTTATCAAACAAATCTCCACAAATATCATCTAAATCATCAGACATTGACACATAATCATCGCAAAACAAATCATCAGTCTTCAAAACACAAACATCAGAATACAAATCATCAGTTTTAACATGAGAGACAGAAACATTAGTGTCTTTAACAAAAACATCATTTTGTAAAACAGAATGATTATATGAAACTTTCTCTTCAGCTGCTTGAATGTCTTGAACTAACTGTTTATCTGCATGTGAAGTAGAAACATTAGTATTCTCAACCCTAGGACCACTTTCCGGCACAAATACAACAGGTTTTCCATATTTAAGATGTGCCTCTCTGTCCATTTCTTCTTTGGTTAAAGGGTTAAACTGATAAGTGTGATTAAAAGGAGGCGGAAGTTTATCATACCCTAGACCCTTTTGCTAGTTATCTTTAAATTTCAAATTATGTTCTATCATGGATGCAACTACCTCACTTGACACATCAAATTTTCTGAAATTAAAATCTGCATTTTCAAACTTCTTTTTCAATTTGTCAAGTTCAGCAGTAAACTCAGTAAGTTGTTCTGTAACATATCTATAATTTGCACATTTATTGCTATACTCTTCCTGAAGTTTCCTAAAATCTTTGGTTTTGGCTTCTAATTATGCTTTCAGGGTTTCTGTCCATTCCTAAGGGTATAGCCTTTGTATTTTAGGACCTCATTTTCTCTACACAGTAAAGCAATTTGTTCACGTAAGAACGTAACAGTATCACTACATTGTTGAGAACAAGAAATGTTACTAACCTCTTTCTTTTCTGGCTCAGGTGTAGTGGATACCATGAAGGCAAATTGCAACTCCATCATCTCTTCTTCTGGATTCAGTTCGTCTTTCTCCTCCGGAAGTTCACTGATTTGGGCCAAGTGAGCATTTTCAGGTCCTGAAATGTTCAGGGCCTGAATTTGGTCTTCCCAATCAAATGACTGTGCAACCACCGCCAGATTCGCAGTCTCGTTGTTAGCAGCAGCTCCCATGTTGTTTCCAACCGGCACCATTGTTATTTCATTATTCACTCTCCTATCCGGATTTGGACAATCACGAGCAAAGTGACCAGGCTCGTGACAGTTAAATCATCGCAACTTTCCTTTGTTGAATCTGACTTTCTTCTTTCCATTCATTCCCCAATTATTCTTGCCAGTTTTCATTGCAAATTGCTTGGCCCGGAACACCGTCATTGCGATTTTCCATGTGATGTCCATCTCTTTAACATCCTCTGGGTGAATCTGATCAAGATCAGCAAAAGAAATATGAGGAGGCAATTCTCCAGCCACAAAGGCATTGTAGCAGTTCACTAATCCATATGATAAGGCCATGTTCTCTTCGGCTTCTTTGGGAACAGAGGTGGTAACTGGAACTTTTGAGGAGGAGGCTACATGTGGATAAGGCATGGATGGTGGTTGTGAAATGACATGGGATTGTGGTTGTGGTACAGCAAAGGGTTGATTTTGTGGATTGCTAAAGGATGAAAAGACATTGTTTGATGAAATTACAAGGTTTGCAGTAGAATAAGAATTGGCATGATTGATTTCCCTTTGCTTGTCGTCAAGATCACATGCTTTAATTATTGCCATAGTTTCTGCAAGACTGAGACGATTGAGATCCTTGTTTTTCTTAATAACCGAGACATTCATGCCCCACGACTTTGGGAGAGAGTTCAGAAATTTCTTGTTAATTTCTGATTTTGTTACAAAAATACCAGCAGAGCTCATCTCAGTAGTGAGAGTGATAAACCTCTGCAATTGAGCTTCCAGTGATTCTCCAAGAATGTGATTGAACATATTGAACTTCTGTCTGAGCATGTATTGACGGCTTTGCTTCATATCTTCATTTCCTTCATACACTTCAATCAATGCTTCCCATAAAGCTTTGGCTTAGTCATACTCACGGAAACCTTGAGCAATATCAGGTGATAAAGCCATAGTCAGAGTAGCAAGAGCCCTTTCTTGTTCTTCAACTTTCTCAAAGTCCTCATCCGTGTAATCTTCAAATACTTTGTCAATTATTGTTCCATTTTCAAGTGTATTAATAATCCTGACAGGGCCTCTAAGAATGCTACGCCATACTTTGAAATCTTTCATTTTGATATATTTTTCAATTATGTATTTCCACTCAGGAAATCCTTCAGCAGATAGAAGACGTGGGATTCGTGTAGTAGTTCCCATAATCGAGTCCAACTCCTGATGAACTGTCAAGTTTTGTGAATCCATTTTTTAAATTTTTCTTAATTTGAATGAAAAAACAAGACTTAAAAGAAAATGTAACCGAAAACGAAAAGGGTTTTAAAACCAAGAGGGGTTCACGGCCGCAAAGGGTTCACAGCCGTACACAGGAGATGGTTCACGGTCAACGAATGGTTCACGGTCAACGAATGGTTTACGGTCAAATGAGTGATTCACGGTCAATAGAGATGAGTGGTTCACGGTCATAAACAATTCAACAGATGAAACCGTAAACACCCACATTTTGACGAAAACAGATGATTTTGAGCAAATTTCGATTCCTTTGGCCTTGAAATTCACGAGCAAATGCAGAAACCCATCAACCAAGCTTGAAATAATCACGAAAATGAAGAAACCTCCAACCGTAAACACAACTTGAACAAGTTTGACACTAGATTGGCTCTGAAACCATTTGTATGTCCCCAAAACTGGAACCAACTAGTGATCAATCACTAAATCTAGCTGTAATCAGTAAGAATCAAGAAGGAGTAGAAGCAGATAATGATCCAACAATGCACACGTCTATTAGGTCGTAAACGTCTGGTACACATAGATAACATACATATACAACTCTCGTACATTCTGACACATCTGACACCTATATATAGGGGACCAAGACCGAGAACACGTTCACGGCCGTAAACAGGTTCACGGCGGTGAACAACCATACAGCCGCAAACACACAACCGCACACCCAAACCTTACATGACCAAAACCCTATTCAGACCTACACAAATTGATGCCTAGCCCAAACCAATAAAATATGACCGAACAAAGTGAAGTTCCACTACAGCACAAAGAAGGGATTAATCTTTCACCTTGATCGCCTTGTGGAAAATCATCTTTATAAAGAAAGTTTTTCTTTTTGAAAGATTCGGGAAGACCATAGTTGTCTGAACTAGACATCTATAATGGGAGAAACTCAAGTTTAGTTGATTTTAGTCCTTAATATAACACCCAACATGAAATATTAAGGCTAGGACCCAACACAATATTTTATATTCGGAAGAGGGGTGCCGTAATCCAAATTGCAAAATATTTGAAGGTAGGTAAATGATGATTTACCAATTTCCACCATGAAAAACGAAATTGATTGTTAAGTTTTAAATGGATTGAAATTTCTAGATCCTTTGAGATTCATTGAACTATTCAATGGCATGTTTAAATCTCGATTGTGCCCTTCAAGTTTGTGACTGGGAAGTCGAGGATCACAAACAAGGTGTGAATAACCATGCAAATTAGCTTTGTACACCCAATGTTACAAACCACCTAATCAATGTGTCGGTTAACCAAACACACTCCATTGATCTATGATTAACATCAAACTACCCTTTGCCACACACTATCAATCCCAGATTAGTGTGCCGGTTAACCACACACGCTCTACTAACGACTTAACAAGGTGCAAAGTGTAATTTCATGGGTTAGCACCATATTCACATTTTTCCTAAGTAACTAAGATTGGGAATTTATAAGTGTTTAGTTACTTAGTATTTCATTATACTTTTAATGAGAATTTAAATGTCCTGTCAAACCCGTTCGACTAACGACCCTCCACCAGTCAAGGAAGTGGTGGGTGAGAGTGGACACCCATTAAACTGCCATTAAATAGGCAGTAACCTTATACCCCCCTTATACACTGGCTTCGTGAATGAGGCCTACTAACAGTAAGACTGACTTTACTCTTATACATATATATAAATATTAAATCTATAATATTATAATAGTATAATGGTTGAATTTTAAACTTTTATAATTCTAGGGTTTGGAACTAAATGTTTCAAAGTAAGACTTTGCATTTACAAATTCCAAAACTTGAGGGCAAGTTTTGAACTATTCAAAAACTTTTGGAATCCATAACTTATGAGTTTAGTATAGGTTTTAATGAAAAGACTCTTGGAAATCCATAACTTGAGGACAAGTTATGGAGTTCATAAAACATTTATGCAAATGACTCTTCACGTTCCATAACTTGAGGACAAGTTATGGATGACATAAAACCATTTAATATGACATTTAAAAATGAGACTCTTCACTTTCCATAACTTGAGGACAAGTTATGGAATTCATCAAAACATTTAGATCAACTATTGTAACTTACAAAATCAAACAATTTGTCTATGATCTAAATTAAACTCATAAGAACATGACAACTCATATCAAACAACTTTCATGTAATTAGCCTAACCATATAAACTAATACAAAACATGAAACTTTGACAATTATCTTTTAAATTGGATAAGCATGATCATTACCATATCAAAAACGGGTTTATCAGTTCAAAAACAGTTTAGGGTAATGATCCTAGTCCAATTCCAGCCTTAAAACTCAAAAATCTGCACTCTGGGGCACCAACTCATCGAGTGCAAGAACAAACTCGGCGAGTTGGTCAGGTTTGTGAGGGGACTCGGCGAGTTCCCCAATGGACTCGGCGAGTCCACTGTTCAGAAAGCAGAAAATCGATTTTTTAAGCTTTTGAAAGTAAGTAGCATCAAGTATATTGGAAAACAACCCTAGGCTCTGATACCACTGATGGGTTTTGGTATACTAACACTCATATGGTGTACATGCAACCCTAGATGCTTTGGATCTATGTTTTCTCTAATATACATGCAAACTTTCAAATTTCCAAGCATCATCCTAACTAGCATACAATGGAGTATCTTTACTACAAAATTCTAGTTAGATGACATACCATTCGTTGTAGTTGAAACCTTGGACCTTTAAGAACTTAGCACCAATAGTGTGGATGCCTCAAATGGAATCACAACACACCTAGGACAAAGGATAACTTGAGAGAAGGTGTCTTGCACTCTAATTCGGCTAGCTCTTCCAAAGAACACAGAGGGTGCCATTTTTAGGAGCTAATGGGTTTCTTATATAGTGTGGAAAAACTAGGGTTACACCATGTAAACCCTAATGTGCATGACCTTCCATATTCCTTAGGCTCCATAGGCATAAACCTCCATGGATCATCCATGGGTTGTCACATGGGTTTAGCCTAACCTGAGGAATCATAGATCATTGGCCCACACCATAAGAATGAATGATTTTACCAAATCAATCCCCATATATTTAATTAGTCTCTTTTGATCACAAAATTAATTCCAAATTAATTCTTGATCAATATTAATTAAATAATATGATTTCATATTAATATATTAGAACTTATAATATATTAATAAATCATGAATATCCTCTTCTCAAAAGTCCATCCTTACAAATTGTTCCGGTGCCATGCAACCCAAATGGACCATGCTACTCTCGGGTCAAGTATATACCAATTATAGTTATGGGCTTAGACACCTAATCCAACAAATACATCGCTCACTTTGAGGTTCAAGCTTTTCGTAAGTCTCTCGTATAACGAAAGCTTCACAACCCCAAACCTTGATATGTGCTAACGAAGGAACCTTACATGTCCACATCTCGTGAGGTGTTTTGGCAACCTTCTTTGTTGGGACTAGATTAAGAATATGGGCGACAATCTCTAAGGCATACCCCCAGAATGAGATTAGAAGTGAAGCTCGACTCATCATGGAATGAACCATGTCCAACAAGGTTCGATTAAGCCTCTCAGCCACATCATTAAGTTGTGGTGTTCTAGGAGGTGTCAATTGTGAAACAATTCCTTATTCCTTGATGTAGTCGTGGAACTCGATACTAAGATACTCACTACCTCTATCAGATCTGAGCATCTTAATCTTCCTGCCAAATTGATTCTCGACTTCATGTTTGAACTCCTTAACTTTTCAAAGGTTTCTGACTTTTGTTTGATTAAGTAGATATATCCATAACTGCTATAATCATAAGTAAATGTCATATACAATTGATTTGCATCCCTTGTGGTGGATCTGAAGGGCCCACATACATCCGTGTGTATGAGATCCAACAATCCTTCACCCCTTTCACAAGAACCAGTGAAAGGTGATTTGGTCATCTCTCCAAGCAAACAAGATTCGCATGTATCATCTGAACTTAAGTCAAATGATTCCAAAACTCCATCCTTTTAGAGTTGGGCAATACGTTTCTTGTTGACATGTCCAAGACGACAATGCCACAAGCATGTTTTGTCTAAACCATTAGACGAATCAATTTGGAACACACTATTTCCTAAATTGTCTACAACCATCACAGTTTCATACACATCATCACAAGGTAATGTTTCAAAATAAAATACACCATCATAATAAGCATGAATAGAACCATTCTCATTATCAAAAGAATATCTAAAACCTTGTCTATATAAACCATGAAATGAAATAATATTTCTTGTCATTTCTGACGAGTAGCAACAATTATTTAAATCTAAACATAATTCACTACTAAGCACTAAAGAATAAACACCAATCTTGGTAACAGGCGACGATCTCCAATTGTCCATAATTAGGTTCATCGTCCCATGCTCTACATCTTCACTTCTTTTTAGTCCCTACAAGTCAGAGAAAATGTGAAAACGACATCTTGTGTCAAGAACCCAAGAATTCGAATGTGATGAGTTTTTAGATAGAATAGTGTAAATACCTGTCGAGGTTGGCTTAACCTTGCCATCCTTTATATCTTGCAAGTACTTGGGGCAGCTTCATTTCCAATGCCTCTTATCATGGTAGTAGAAGCAAGTAGACTATTTAGGGTCAGAGGCGGGAGGAGCTTCAGAACTAGACTTGCCTTTAGGACCATTGCTTGACGACCTAGCTTGAGACTTTCCCTTCTAGTTCTGTTTCGAGGGAACTTTCTTCTTCTTCCCGTTCCCTTGCCCAATGGCCAAGACGGTAGCAGCAGCAGCAGGAGTGGATGTAATAGTCTTTCCCTTCATTCCACTTTTGGCGGTTCTCAGCAAGCTTTGGAGTTGACTCAATGTGGTTTCCTCCTTGTTCAGATGATAAGTCATGACAAACTGATCATAACAGCTAGGCATTGAGTGCAAGACTATGTTAATAGCCAATTCCTCATGGAAGTTCACACTGAGCTTCTACAGACGATCTACATATCGTTGCATGCGTTGCAAGTGGGTCGTGACAGACTCTCCGTCCTTCATCTTGCTGGTAATGAGTGACTTCATAATTTCGTACCACTCTTGACGAGCTCGTTGATGGTACTTTCATCAAGTCCTTGTTCATCTCATATGGCCAGTAGTCCCCATAGTACCTTTATAGCTCAGGAGTCATAGTGGAAACCATGATGCATGACACTTTGGTCGCATCTTTGCAGTTTCGCCTATACTCAGCTATTTCTTCAGGAGTAGCTTTAGTTTCATCGATCTCGTGCAGCTCTTTTTCGAGAAGATATTCCTTGTCCTCGAAGCGCAAATCCATCTTGATTTTGCGTATCCCATCATTATAATTGGTACCATCGAAAGTGACTTTGGAGTAGATGCTCAAGAGCGAGAAGTGGTTGGAGTTGTTGTTGTTGTAGGAACCAGAAGCGTTGCTGGAAGTTGACATCTGAAAAGAAGAACAAGTTTTGATTAGATAAGTGAATCCTCAATATAACATCCAAATTAAATATTGAGGCAAGGATCCAACTAAATAATTCACAATTCAGAAGAGGGATGCCGTAATCTAATTGCAAATAATTTAAAGGTAGGTAAATGACGATTTACCAATTTCACCACGAAAAACGAAATTTAGGTTTAAATGAAATTCGTAGATCCTTTGAGATTCATTGAACTATTCAATGGTATGTTTAATCTCGATTATGCCCTTTCCATTTGTGACAGGGATACTGAGGATCACAAACAATGTGTGAATAACCATGCAAATTAGCGGTACTCTCGATGTCGTTTATCACCTAATTAATGTGTTGGTTAACCACACACGCTCTATTAATCAATGATAATTTACGAGCTACCCATTGTCACCCTTTATTAGTCCATATTAGTGTGTCGGTTAACCACACACGCTTCACTAACGACTTTTATAAAGTGCAATGTGCAATTTCATGGATTAGCATCAAATTCACATTTTCCTAAACTAACTAAGATTGGGAATTTTATAAAAACGTTTAGTTACTTTATATATATATATATATATATATATATATATATATATATATATATATATATATATATATATATATATATATATATTCCATTATACTTATTAATGAGAGTTTAGTGCCCTATCAAACCCATTCGGCTAACGACCCTCCACTAGTCAAGGGAGCGGTGGGTAAGAGTGGATACCCAATGTCAGTCATTTTATAGGCCGCTTCGTGAATGAGGCCTACTAACGGTAAGACTGACTTTTCTTATACATATATATAAATATTAACTTTTAATTTTACAATATTTATAAAGGTATATTTTATACATTTAAAATACTAGGGTTCTAAAATTTAATATTTCAAAATTAAACTATTTAATTTATATATTAAAACCAAGATACCTGAAGGATGTATTTTTTAAAACTTTTCAAAAATACTAGGGTAAATTTTTAATAATCAAATTAACAAATTAATTTTATCTTTATCATAAAAAATTAACACAATCATGAATTCATGATAAGGATATAAATTACTGATTAAAATATCAAATTTTAAACAATTAAAACGAATTTAAGGTAATTATCCTAATGAATCGACAATTATCAAAACCGAAAAAATTGGATCTAACAGTGCAACTCGTCGAGTTGGGCAATTACCACGTCGAGTTGCATGTCAACTCGTCGAGTTCAAAAGCCAACTCGCCGAGTTCGATGAACATAATGTCGATTCTGTTCCCTTTTCCTTTGAACAGTTCATAATTGCATCAATAAACTAATCCTAGACTCTGATAGTACTGATGCATTTTAAGCATAACAACAATTCATATGTGTGCATGCAACCCTAATGCTTTGGATCTAGGTTTTCTCTAATTGAAAATGCAAACTATAACACAAAAGAAGAAACCCTAGGAAGTAACTACAATTTTCGAAATCAACATAAAACTAAAGTTAGGTTACATACCTTGATTGTTATATTGTAATAACAATGATTCCCTTGTAGATCTTGAAGCTTGAGAACTTAGTGTCATAAGTGTAACACCTCTAATGCTCACTAACGCACAATGCAAGAGAATGATATGAGAGAGGTGGAAGGAGATCAAATTTTCGGTATCTTCTTATTAGAATTACTTGGCCAAAAATCAATGCGTTCAGCCCCCTTTATATAGTGCACCAAGAAGCTATGGATAACCCTAATTTGAATAAAATATCATTATCTCAAATATGGTAATTATCCACCTCCTTTGATTATCCATATATGATAAAATATTCTAGAAATTCTAGAATAATCTTATATACATACATAATTTCGTCCACCACCTTCCCTAGGAAGGTTCTGGACCCTTTTGCTCAACTATTGAACAATTACACTTTTAGTCCCTGTACTTTTAATTAATTCCTTTAATCCCAAAATTAATTCCAAATTAATTTCTAATTAAATATTAATTAACAATATGATTACTAATTAATATATTATTTCCATAACATATTAATAAATCATTTATTCCAATTTATTAATCAAATTAATAAATTCTTCCTCTTTCTTAATTAATCATCCTTTATAGTTACAAGTGTGAAGGCAACCCAAAAGGACAATGTCACTATCAATTCAAGTATATACCAATTATAACTATGGACTTAGACACCTAATCCAGCAGTCTATATAGCTTGACCTAGAGGTTTTCTTAATCCAAGGTATCCTACCAAAAGGTGTAAGCCTTCAGATCTATTTATGGATATATAAAGCAAACATCTCATGGTTGGAATCGATATTTTAATATAAAAATACAAGGTATGTTTTTATATCAAAATAAAGATAACATTTGTGTTTAGTAAGAACTAGTGGGAACATATTGATATTCCTAATCTTGTATGAATGAGACATACTTAATCATGAGAAATTACATTCCGACTATGCAAGGTCGTTTCACCTTGACTTGTAAAGTATTTCTAAGATGAAAGACTTAAGAAAGAGGAGATATATTATCAACATGTAAATTCTATGGAGATAGATAAACATGAATGTTAAAATTTTAAATATTTATGCATAATTTGATGATATCTTGAAAAAGATCAAGATACAAAAAAAATTTCGATGACTCTTGACATTGCCATATGACACCATTTTGCGCTAGCCTCAGAATAACCTAACACATAGGTTTGAGCTAGATAAAATGATGTATATTCTATTTATTTATTTTTTTGACAAATGAATCCATCATTTATGTCATATTATGCACAAGATAATGTATATAATCAAGCTATGCACATATCATAAGATTCCCATTAGATATATGGGTAAATTATTAGATGACTGTAAAGGATATTCTAAGAGTACTTAAGAAGAACGAAGAGAATGTATACGAGTTCATCGGTTTAGAAGATCTTTATTAAAAGATCTACACAAGATGTTGACTTCAAAACATATATATATATATATATATATATATATATATATATATATATATATATATATATATATATATATATATATATAGAGAGAGAGAGAGAGAGAGAGAGAGAGAGAGAATTGGATTATGACTTTATTATGGAATAAAAAGTAAATTTTGTTGGAATGAGGTTCAGACGAAACACAATAACACAATCTACTACAAAATAAGAATACACTTTTATTTCCGAATAAACAAACACATATGATTGGATGAATGAGTTCATTGAAAAACTAAGTTGAGTCATTCCATTTCGGGATAACCTAGAAATATGTTGTGACTTCAAAAATATACTTAACAAAGCTAAAAATCACATCAAACCAAATGCGTCCTAAATGATTTTTGGTCTAGCGGTAAATAATGACTGTCTCAATTAAGATATCATGAGTTCAAATCTCATTTGAGACATATGTGATAATTAATAGTAGATTAGATTGACGTTTCAAAAAAATATAAATTTTAAAAAAAAAAAACTTATCACTTTATAATTTTTTTGCCACCACATAAATTAATCAAATATTTTTTAAAAACTTATTTTTTTCATTAGATCAGTTAAAACACTTTCATAAAAAATAAATAAAAAAAATAAATAAAAAAAAAAAAAAACTTGTTACGATGAATATAATAAACGAAATCACATAAGTTTTCACATTACTTTTATTGATTATTTAATTATATTATTATGATTTAAGCTTGAAGGATACGTAGTGTTTAGTTAACCCATGCATCGATAATTATGCTTGTCATGACGACAACAATTAAGAAATAATTTTCTTGTTTGTGCTTTGGGTACCCCGAATTATGAATTTATTTTAATGTGGGTATTGCCCAATTCCCCAAATTTCAATCGGATCCATCAAGTTTGTATAAGTTGTCTTTTTATGTGTGTCGATAACCTTACTATCTATCACGTTAAATATTAACTAAATTCCAAAATGGTAGCTTAAAACAAAATAATCGTAGAATGGAAGAGAATATGTTAAGAAACAGTAAAAGCTAAAGAGGATAATTCCAACCAACTAGTAAGTTCAATTAATCAATTACTTGATGTTTAAAATTATATATATACCGGTTTTGTTAAAAAGAAAATTTCACTTTCCTATATGAATTTTACTACGTACCAACAATTCATTGAATACAATAAGAGTCTTGATACACCTTTGTGGAGGTCAAAGACTCGCAAGGTTCACAAGGCCACCATTGTATTTTCAAACTTTGGGTTATAAGATTGATTTAGGGACTATTTGACACACTTTTTGCTGAAAAGAAATATATTAGAATGTTTAGATTTAAATTTTAAGACGGCATTCATCGAGCTCAATGTGATAGCGAGGCTAGGTTTATTAGATTAGGCGAGCTACGATGTTGAGTGGTGCAAGTCTTGGAGAGAGAGAGAGAGAGAGAGAGAGAGAGAGAGAGAGAGAGATGATTAAAACTAAAAAATGGAAAATATAAATAAATTTGTAACATCTTAAAATACGAAGGTAAAATTTTCATTTTTAAAACAACTAAAACACTAATTTATCATTTACTCAAATCCTTAAAGATATTTTATAACAAAAACAGTTATCAGAGTATAATCCCAAAATCTCAAGGTTGCGGAAAACATGAGTGTATGCGCTACGATCAAGCCGAACCCTTCCCTATCGAACCGGAAGTACCTGAAACTATAAACCACAACTTGTAAGCACAAAACTTAGTAAGTTCACCAAAATATCACATACCATACATAACACACGAATCATACATATCAAACATGCAATAGGAGGTGCTATGTGCCAACCATAGTCTTGTCATTATGCCACGAGCCGTATCATGGTCTTTTCTTGTCAGGCCGGGGGCCAAAACCCTGGGTCTTACAGACAAGTGTCAGGAGCCGCCTCTTAGTCTTCCTTGCAAGCATCACAAAAACAACTAGCATACAATCTACAACTACTTATCTAACTAACTTCCAGAGTCCAAACTCTAGTCTTGCATACAGATTTGCCAGGAGCCACCTCCGGGTCTTTCTTACAAATGCCAAGGGCCACCCCCTGGTCTTCCAATAACATAAACCAAATGGACCAACATTGGTGTCTTCGACCCATAGTACAGTGAAGAGACTCACCTCAAACCAAGATAACCGAACACTCGAACTGTTGCTACCGGAAACCTCGCATTGCCATCAGCAAATAAAATTACATTAATAAATGCTTCCGATCCAACCAAGAATTCTAGTCCAATAACCAATCCTTCAGGGTAAAAGTCCATTTTACCATTTTCCTTACTTTGTCAAAATCCAAAGACCAACCAATAGCATCATAAGCCCAAATCCCTTAAATTACACCACAAGGCCCAATAAGGCCCAAATATCCAAATTGGGCCCAGGCCCATCATGGACCTAACCCGAGAAGGCCCAATATCCTAAAAGGCCTAAAATATCCAATGGTCAACCCTGGTCAAACATCTGGTCAATGGTCATAGTCAATAAGCCAACAAATCAAGAGAAGTTCATCAGACTGAGTACGCCCCGCGTACTCAGTGGGTACGCTTAGCGTACGCCTAAGTAACTCAGTAAGCCCCGCGTACGAGGAAGCACGCCCCGCGTACGAGGAAGCACGCCCCGCGTACTGACCCTGCCCACAACCAAGCTAGAAAGTGTCTTAATCCCTTAAGCCAAGACGTCCAATGCTCAGATCCAGTTCCAAAACATGCCTTAATTCATAAAGTTGTTAACTTTGAGCTTTTGCATAGCTCAAAGGGTCCCAAATCCAAGTTCTTACTTTACAACTTCATCAAATAGGCTAAAACACATACATGAGTTGATATCAATTATTAAGATCACATTTTTATGCATTTGGGACACCTAAAATGTCCAGATCTAGTGTCCAAACTCTTGGGGCAAGCTCAAACTCATAAATACAAACCAAAGGGACCCAAAACCATCCCAAACAAGATCTAACCAAAGAGATGCCAAGATGAGAGCTTTTTACCTTCAATAGATTGAAAAAGATGAGAAACTTCTCGATCTACAAGCCCTACTCCAAGAGATGATCCTTCAACAACCTTCAGTCTCTTCAAAATGCTCAAGAACACTCCACAATCACACACAAAAGCTTAAGAGACTCCAAGATGGTGGTTGATGGTCGAATATTAAGGTTTAAGAGGCTTGGAGGCTGATAAGGATCAAAGCTCAAGAAGAAAAAATGCTTAAATAGGGGTAAAACCCTAAAAATGAGGGTTTCTAGCTAAAGGGAGTACGCCCCGCGTACCCCTTAGTACGCTTGGTGTACTCAAAGAAGGCTCGCGGTCACTTAACTCTCTACGCCAAACGTACTTGGTGAGTACGCCCCGCGTACTCGACCAAGCTCCAATTCTTATGATCTTCAATTAGCCATAACTCATTCGTCCTAAGTCCGTTTCCAACAAACTTTATATCCACGGAAAGGTGACGAGAAGCCCTACACTTCTATCAAGTCACTTTCGCCTAAGAAATTCCCGAACAAAAACCCAAAATTCATAAAGGACCGAGTTACCAAATTACGATTATACCTTTGGGCTCCGAAACACAAACGAACACATGGATCACTTAATCTATAACTCTCTCATCCAAAAAGGGCCAACACCCTCCTTCCCCAAGGCCCTAAGCCTTGTGATATTTGGGCCACGATCCCAAATAATGAAACGATTAGAAACCGAGTGTTACAAAATTAATTATAATAGTCTTTTCAAATTGATAGAAATCAAAATCAACAAAAAAATTCAAATTTTAGACTCCATCATGTCCAAATTTTTTTAGACCGAAACCATAAAACATGAGAAACACAAGGGCTATTTTTATAGTTGACTCTTTATATAATATTGAGAATTCTTCATTAAATTCCAGATATTTTATCATAATTTACGAATAACTCCAAAACTAAAATCTATTTACGAAAAAATATGAATTCCCGATAAAAATGACAATTTGAATTTTTTTTTCCGGTTTACCGGTTTCATTATTAACTTGGTTTCATTAAAGTCTCATTATTTTATCATAATTTACGAATAAGTATCAAACTGAAATTAAGTGATGATTTGATTATTTTCTCTCTGTAACATACATTTTACCACTTTCATTGCTGACATGGACATCTAGTCATTAAATTATCTGATGAGATGGATATGTTGGGTTGTATAATGTTATGTTTACCATAAAACTTGATATCCTGTTGCATTGTATATTTTTGGAATATGAAATGCATCCAACGAAGATTGCAATAATTACATAAACTAACAACAACTTCATCATTTTTGAAGTTTATAAAAAATATCAAATTGTCTGTATCTAATCTTATAACCTAACATATCTACCTCATCAACTCATTTCCAGCATTTTTTTCTGGAAACACATATTTTACTGTTTCATTGATGGCCTGGATGGATAGTTATGAATGAGTTGATGAGATATGTATCAAAATTTACGGTAAACATAACATTATATAACTCATCGAATTCATCTCATCAGTTCATTTAATGACTAGGTCTCCAGGTTAACAATGAAACCGATAAAATATATGTTAAAGTGAGAAAAATATCAAATCATCACTGAATTTTAGTTTGAGACTTATACGTAAGTTAAGGTAAAATAACGAGATTTAATAGAACTAAGTCAGCAATAAAATCGGTAAACCGAGAAAATAAGAGCAAATTGTTATTTTTACAATAATTCATTCTTTTTCATTAACAAATTTTAATTTCAAACTTATTTATGAATTATGATAAAATATTAAGAAATATTTCCTCTTTGGTATTCTTTAAATAAAAATCGAATTATTATTTGTTAATTAAATAAGTTTGTAAAATTGTACGAACGACAAAAGGCAACAACGACGGGATATGTGATGGGATACGACAAAAGATGGTCCATACTTGCACTAACTTTTGGTGTCTAGTGGGACTACGTGGTCCAACTAAAATTCATTAAAGTAATTAGATTTCTACAAAAGGGATAAAAAAAAATATATTTTGTAAATAATTGGTGGTGTTGTAAATAATTGGTGGATGACATAATAATTGGTGTATGGTAAATTTGTCAACATTTCTAACTAGTTACAATTACATGTTAGTAAAATTTGTATTATAAATACCCCTCCATTGTAAATAGTGTGATACACCAAAAGTTATAAGAGATATAAATTTCATATTCTCTCTAAATATTCTTTCTTCTCAATTAAAGTTCTTATCAAAGTTTACTAGTTTGGTTTGATATATACATACATTAATTACGCTTAATTCATAACACGTTA
This sequence comes from Lactuca virosa, assembly GCF_052849685.1. Lineage (NCBI taxonomy): Eukaryota > Viridiplantae > Streptophyta > Magnoliopsida > Asterales > Asteraceae > Lactuca > Lactuca virosa. The sequence goes on along the minus strand of NC_136428.1, from coordinate 193,580,633 downwards.
TCAGCACGAATGCTCTAATCAAGGTTATTAAACAAGTGGAAAATCACATCTATCTTAATCAAGGTATGTATTACTTATTAAAAACACTATTAATTATAAAAACATCAATCATATTAAAATAATAATAATGCTAATGAATTAATGAAACTTATACATTATGGACTACTAACAATTTTTATTTCTTATACTAACATTTCTTTATGTATTCTAATTTTTATACTAACATTTACATTATGCAACTAATTTTTATTTATGCAAACTAACATTTACATTATGCAACTAACTTTTATTTATGCATACTAACATTTATATTATGCTACTAACTTTTATTTGTGCATACTAACATTTAAATTATATTTATTTATACATGTCAATGTTTATTTATATTTTAGATACTCTTCATAATTTTATTTAAACATTTACTAATATTTATTTATGTTTCTAATTAGTAAAGTTATGTATTAGTTATAAGTCTTATTATATGATTTATAAAATACATATACATATATACACAACGGGAATATATATGGAACGGTTATAAACAGCAAAAACAACGGCTATATTTTTTTACCATAAATAAACATTTTTACCCTGCTTATTTTACCCACAACAAATATTTCTCTCTTCTATCAAATAAATCAATTTCAGGAAATCAAGCTTCAAGATGATTCATCCTTTTGTGATAATCATGACTATAATAGTCATGTTATTTTTCATCCCAATCCTTAACATCGAAGATAATATGGAATTTCATCTACTTTTAGGCTTGTATGCAATGTTAGCTTTACCGCTTCTTTTTTGTGTAATATTTATTGAAATAAATGGATTTTAATTTTTATTTTTATTTTGTTTAAAATTTATAGTTACATTATGTCCAACATTGCAAAGCTTGAGTTTGCAACACTTGAAGTTAGTGGGAAAAACTATGTGCCATGGATGATAGATGTAAAAATGCATCTTGAATCTATGGGAATCTCAAATACTATATATGAATTTAATAACTGCTTGGCACAAGACAAAACAAAAGCACAAGTTTTCCTTCGTAAGCATATTGATGAAATGTTGAGATTTGAATATCTTCATGTTACTGATCCAAGTATTCTTTGGAATCTTTTGAAAGAAAGATTTGATCATCAAAAGGAAGTTATACTTCCAAATGCTAGAGATGAATGGAGAACACTAAGGTTTCAAGACTTTAAGAAAGTAAATGAATACAACTCAGCTTTGTTCAGAATATGTTCACAACTCAAGTATTGTGGACAAGAGGTTACTGATGAAGATATGTTGGAGAAAACTTACTCAACATTTCATGCAACAAACATTACCTTGATGCAATAATATCGGATGCAAAAGTTCACAAGATATTCTGAACTTAATGCATGTCTGCTCGTTGCAAAGCAAAACAATGAACTCTTGATGAAAAACCATGAATCTCGTCCAACGGGATCCGTAGCACTTCCTAAAGCAAATGCTACAAATATTGATGGTCATCGAAACAATACACGTAGACGAGGGCGAGGTCGTGGTCGAGGGCGAGGCCGTGGATATTTTAATCGAAACCAAAGCCATAATCAGAACCATAATTCTGGTCGTGGACAAGGTAATAATCGTGGTCGTGGCCAGAAAAGAAATAATTACCAATATTCACAAAGAAACAATGTCCACACACAAGATAAGGCCAAAGTGGCAAGGCATGACACTGGGACATCACAAAAATCTGATGGTTCATGTTATAGATGTGGTAGCACAGGCCATTGGTCAAGGACCTGTCGCACACCTGCACATCTTTGTCAACTTTATCAAGAGTCCATTAAAGGAAAAGGAAAAGAAGCAAATCTTATTGATAATGTTGAATTCACTCCGCTAAATGTTGCTGATTTCTGTAATGACATGGAAGACATAAACTAAAAAAACAAATCTATTATTGTTCTAGTAAAACTGTTTTTCCTTTGTTTGTTTTTCATGTAATGTCTTACCTACAATAAATGAGCTTTCTTTTTAATAATAATTATGATTATGTTTATTCACTTATTATTCCTTTTATATGTGAAGTTTAACATGAGTCCAACTGGAGCACAACACCAAGAAAAGATTGGAGATCTTTGTATAGCAGATAGTGGTAGTACACATACTATTCTGAAATCAAAGAAATATTTTTCAGAATTAGTACCCATAAAAACAGTCATACATACAATATCAGGTCCTGCAGACTTGATAGAGGGAACCGGGAAAACCCATTTTATATTACCAAATGGTACAAGCTTTTGTATAGAAAATGCCTTATTTTCTCCAAAGTCTATTAGAAACTTATTAAGTTTCAATGACATATATTTCAAAGGTTATGACACAAAAACTGTGACCATTGAAAATAAGAAATATATGTATATTATAGACAAAAACCATGTGCTTGAAAAACTACCAACACTTGATTCTAGTCTGCATTATACATATATACATATGATTGAATCAAATATGGTAGTAGAAGGAAAACATTGTGATCCTCGGACATTCAGTTTATGACGTGATAGGTTGGGCCACCCAGGATTAACAATGATGCGAAGGATAATTGAGAATACACATGGGCATCCATTGAAGGACCAAAAGTTCCCTCAATCCAATAGCATAAAACCATGTACATCTTGTTCCCTTGGAAAGTTAATTATAAAACACTCTCCAATGAAAGTTGAAAGGGAGTCACCTAGATTTCTAGAAAGAATTCAAGGTGATATATGTAGACTGATTCACCCACCATCTGGACCATTTAAATACTTTATGGTCTTAATAGATGCATCCAGCAAATGGTCTCATGTTTGCCTATTATCAACTCGTAATATGGCATTTGCAAAGTTTCTTGCCCAAATTATTAAATTAAGGGCACATTTCCCTGATTATACTATCAAAAGAGTGAGACTTGATAATGCTGGTGAATTTACTTCACAAGCATTTAATGACTATTGTATGTCTGTAGGAATTGTTGTTGAGCATCCATTTGCCCATGTACACACACAAAATGGTTTAGCTGAATCACTGATTAAACGTCTCCAGCTAATAGCTAGACCATTGATAATGAGGACCAAACTTCCTGTTTCTGTTTGGGGCCATGCAATCTTACATGCTGGATCATTGATACGCATGAGACCAAGTTCATATCATGTATATTCTCCACTACAACTTGCTTTCGGTCAAGAGCCAAATATATCCCATTTGAGAATTTTTGGGTGTGCAGTATATGTCCCTATTGCACCACCTCAACGGACAAAAATGGGTCCTCAAATAAGGTTGGGAATATATGTTGGTTATGAGTCAGTCTCTATTATAAAATATCTTGAACCATTAACAGGTGATGTTTTCACAGCACGCCTAGCAGATTGTCAATTTGATGAGGCAAATTTCCCATCATTAGGTGGAGAAAAGAAGATTCTGGAAAAGGATGTGTCATGGCATGAGCCTACTTTATCATATCTTGACCCTCGCACAAAGCAATATGACATGGAAGTTCAAAAGATAATGCATTTCCAAGAAATGGAAAATCAATTACCTGATGCATTTACTGACACAAAAAGGGTGACTAAATCATATATACCAGCTGTCAATGTTCCAGCTCGAATTGACATTCCACATGGACAATCTGATGATAAAGTCACTCAAGAGTCTAAAACACGCCTGAAGCGTGGAAGGCCATTTGGTTCTAAGGATAAGAACCCACGAAAAAGAAGAGGAGCAGAAAATGCACTAGATCACGATGAAAGTGTTCCTGGAGAAACACAAATTATTTAAATTCCCCCAGGAAAGGAGGATGATGCATTAAATTATGGTCAGACAAATAGAATATGTGACCAAAATGAAACTGACAATATAGGTGCAATATTTTCTTATTCAGTTGCATGTGATATTATGAATGATGATCCCGAACCACAATCTGTCATTGAATGTCAAAGAAGAAATGATTGGGCTAAATGGAAGGAAGCTATGCAAGTTGAATTAAATTCTCTTAACAAGAGAAAGGTTTTTGGGAACATTATCCTCACACCTAAAGTTGTGAAACCATTAGGATATAGATGGATCTTCGTACGAAAAAGAAATGAGAAAGACGAAATTGTAAGATACAAGGCCAGACTTGTTGCTCAAGGTTTCTCTCAAAGACCTGGAATTGATTATGAAGAAACTTATTCACCAGTAATGGATGCAACCACTTTCAGATATTTAATCAGCTTGGCAGTATCTAAAAATTTAGAGATGCGTCTTATGGATGTTGTTACAGCTTACTTGTATGGATCACTTGATAGTGATATCTATATGAAAATCCCTGAAGGATTTAAAATGCCTGAAGCGTTAAGTGCAAAACCCAAAGAAATGTATTCTATAAAATTACAGAGATCTTTGTATGGGTTAAAGCAATCTGGGCGCATGTGGTACAATCGTTTAAACGATTATTTGACAAGTAAAGGTTATAAAAATAACACTATTTGTCCATGTGTATTTATTAAGAAAACAACATCTGGATATGTGATCATAGCAGTCTATGTTGATGATCTAAACATCATTGGAACGAATAAATAAATCCTTGAAGTGATTGAACTTTTAAAGAAAGAATTTGAAATGAAAGATCTTGGAAAAACCAAATATTGTCTTGGTTTACAGATTGAGCATATGCCTAACGGAATACTTGTGCATCAATCAAATTACACAGAAAGAGTCTTGAAACGTTTCAATATGGAAAATGCAAATCCTTTAAGCACTCCAATGGTTGTTAGATCATTAAATATTGACAAGGATCCATTTCGTCCATGCGAAGAAAATGAAGAAGTCCTTGGTTCAGAAGTACCATATCTAAATGCAATTGGAGCTCTTATGTATCTTACCAATTGTACTAGACCTGACATTTCTTTCGCTGTAAACTTGCTAGCAAGATTTAGTTCAGCCCCAACAAAAAGACATTAGAATGGAATCAAACATATTTTTCGATACCTTCGAGGAACTAGTGATTTAGGGTTATTTTACCCTAACAATTCAAAACAAGGCTTGATTGGTTATGCAGATGCAGGTTATTTGTCTTATCCTCATAAAGCTAGATCTCAAACTGGATATGTATTCATGAATGGAGGTACTGCAATTTCCTGGCGTTCTCAAAAGCAAACACTTGTTGCCACATCCTCAAATCATGCTGAAGTAATTGCACTAAATGAAGCTAGTAGAGAATGTACATGGTTAAGATCGATGACACAACTAGTTTTAACTTCATGTGGACTTGAAAAGGATATATGTCCAACTTTAATTTATGAAGATAACTCAGCATGTGTCACTCAAATGAAAGAGGGATATATGAAGAGCGACAGGACAAAACATATACCTCCAAAGTTTTTTGAGTACACTCAAGAGCTTATAAAGAACCATCAAGTTGAAATCAAATATGTTCAATCCAGTAACAATGCAGCAGACCTTTTTACGAAGACACTTCCTACTGCAATCTTCAGGAAACATGTCCATGGCATCGGAATGCGACATGTGCATAGAATATAATGTGACGGATGTCTAAATAAGGGGTGTCAACTATACACTGCACTCTTTTTCCCTTCGCTAAAGTTCTTTTTCCCACTGGGTTTTCTTTAGCAAGGTTTTTAATGTGGCAGTACGTCAAAGTTGAATGCTAAAATGATGTCATCCAAGGGGGAGTGTTGTAAATAATTGGTGGTGTTGTAAATAATTGGTGGATGACATAATAATTGGTGCATGGTAAATTTGTCAACATTTCTAACTAGTTACAATTATATGTTAGTAAAATTTGTAGTATAAATACCCCTCCATTGTAAAGAGTGTGATACACCAAAAGTTATAAGAGATATAACTTCCATATTCTCTCTAAATATTCTTTCTTCTCAATTAAAGTTCTTATCAAAGTTTACTAGTTTGGTTTGATTTATAGTTACATTAATTACGCTTAATTCATAACATATATTACATTAAAATTGATTGTTAAGGGTGAAACTAAAAGAATCTTTTTTACTTCTATCAAAAATTTTCTAAATTTTACTTATTATATCAAAATAAATATTAAAATCAAGAAAGATTAGAAAATTAATAAATTTTATATGTTATTTTATATGAATAGAAACAAAATATAAAAAAATATGTTAATCTTTTAAAATGAGAAATCAGGAGCAAAGCTAGAATTTTAAAATAAAGGGATTTACATTGTAATGAGATATTATAACATATTTTAATATTTGAAATCCGAATAATGTAAATTTAAAAGTGAAATTTAAAGTTAAAAAATCGTCTAAAGAAAAGCTAGACAAAACAGCAAAAATGATCTCTGTGGTAAACATTTTTTCCGTGTTTTGGTCCAAACCACGATTATTTTGGATTGGTAGTCCACTAGTCATTTTCAATTAGTTTCATTGTGGAAATGGTCTTTGTTAAACTTGAAAAAGACTAATATGTCATTTTAATATTTTTTTTCCATTTTCCTAAACAATTTTTTTCTTTTATTTAAATATTAATGTTAAAACAAATAAAGAGGAGGGCTCACCTCTCTCTCTCTCTCAACTAAAAAACACAAGACCCATTTGGCCATTTCACACTTTCTCTTCCTCCTTGCCAACCACCGCTCTCTCACCTTTTATTCCTCCATCTCTCCCCTTCACATCAAAACCTTCTCCACCAGATGTTGTAATATTTGTACCTAAACAACCTCCTTAGTGTATAAGCAATGATTCCTTATTGGCTTCTGCTAAAAGCAGGTTGGCTGTAAAGCTTCATATTAAAAGGAAAGAAGTCTCTCAAGAACAAGTCGTTGATAACTCCATGAACAGGAAAAAAGTATGTTGTTGGTTAAAGAAAGCAAATTATGCTTCTATCATTTTGTCATTTGATGTATTAAATGATCTTCTTATTACAGGATGGTTCAGATCTGATTAAAATGAAAACCAACAATAAGGGGAGTGGTTACGAACATTGAGGGTAGTGATACAAATCGACACCATTTTTGTTGTCGAGCACCTTCGATTTCTCATGCTTGTTCGGGACTATCTATAGGATCGCAATTGTTGTATCCAAATCTCTTATCATTTTCCCTTATTTTAATTCCAACTCCTTAATTTCGTATTCCTATCTATATACATGTTCATCTATTTGCTAAATTGGATGTCTCGGGAAGAAAATTGGAATTGTATGCTTCTGATGGTGATAATTTCGAATAAATAAATCAGAAAAGGAAGGAGGAGAACAATGCACTCTAGGTGCTTGTAACACTCGGTTTCCAGATCAGATCGATTTAGTGCTACGCGGAGTCAAAGGCATGGTTTTTGGGTAAAACCATGGCTCACGACGTGACCATAGAGAGCTCACGACGTGAGTAGTGATCAACTAATATTCTGATTTAAACTGAGCTCACGACGTGTGATGCGCTGCAGCCCAAGCCCGTGATCTTTTAGGGTTTCATTCGTATTTAAACCTCATAAACTTCATTTTAGAGTTCCAAAAACAGTCTCCTTCGTCCCTAAGGTTAGTAAAATCCTAACCATAGCCTCTCATTGTGATTCTTGAGCTTTTGGTGGAGATTTGGTGGCTTGGAGAAGAAGAGATCACCATTGAAGCATAGTTTCAGCTTGGAAGTTCCATTTGCAACCTCTAGCTACACTTCTGGACCATTGTGAGTGACCAAGATCCAAACTTTATGTTTCCTTGTTGCTAGATCTAAGGTTTTATGCATGCTTAGCCATGGTTTAAGTGTTAGAGTGTTGGGACTCCATAAATTTGGCAACTTTATGGGTCCAATGGGTCCCTTGGTGCTTATATCTTATGGATCTGAAGTTTGGATGATGTTTCATTCCATACTTGAGAGCTTAACTCCTTTTTCTTCATAAATGACCATGTTTGAGCTCAAGTATTGTATTGGACATACAAGACCTTAAAGCATCGATTTTTATGATCCTAACAGTGTTAGGAAGCCTCCTGGAAAATACAGATTAGTGGCTTAATGGATTAAGAAGTTTTTGGATCAAAATGGCACTCAGACAGATCTCACGATGTGAGGATATGCATGTCACGTCTTGAGGATTGTAAGGCTCGATTATTTTGTCCTGTAGTGGCTTACGACGTGAGCCATAGATGGTCATGTCGTGAGGGCGGTTAACTGTTGACTTTCGTTGACTGTTGACTTTTTGACCAAGTTTGACTTTGGGTCAAATTTGATGATTTTGGGCTATTTATTGAGATTCTACCTGGTGTTGGTGATTAGTGGATTCGCGGACACAAGCAGTGCTTAAAAGGGATCTTATCACAGTATTTCAGAATTCTTCAGTTCATGTGAGTTTTCCTCACTGTACTGTGGGCCGAAAGCACCAATTCGGCCTACTTGGTTATTTACCCTGGTATATAGGATGTCGTTATGTTGTAGTGATCTGTTAGATCTGTATCCTAGTATATAGGATGTCGTTATGTTGTAGTGATCTGTTAGATCTATATCCTGGTGAATAGGATGTTGCTATGCGGTAGTGATCTGTAGATCTGCCTGTTTGTCTGCTGATTGATTATATGTTTATCTGATGCATATACAGACATAATATGGTTGGGTTGAGACTGTACTACTTTGTGCTGCCAGTCAACAAACCTGGGGCAATCCAACTGGGAGGTTGTGGGCCAGGGAAATCCAACCTGGTGGTTGTCGGCCATGGGTAATCCAACCGAGAGGTTGTGAACAATATGTAGTATGGATGGAAATACAATCGGGAGGTTGTGGGCCAGGGTAATCCAACTGGGAGGTTGTCGAACCGGTATGTATTATGTATGGTAATCCAACCGGGAGGTTGTGGACCAAGTATGAGGTATGTATGACAATCCAACCGGGAGGTTATAGGCCAGGGTAATCCAACCGGGACGTTATGGACCTAGTATGTAGTACGTATGGTAATCTAACCGGGAGGTTGTGGACCCAATATGTAGTATGTATGGAAATCCAACCGGGAGGTTATGAACCCGAGGATATTCCAGTCCGATGACTGATAGGACCCATCATGCATGATTATATATGTTATATGTTGTGTGGTGGTACTTTGGGGGAACTCACTAAGCTTCATGTTTACAGTTTTAGTTTATTGTTTCAGGTACTTCAGATGGCCGTGGCAAGGCGAAGGCGTGATCGTGCACATCCTCTTGGTTTTGATGATACTGATTTGGGGACACTCTGATATATGATATATATTTTGAGAACAATGTTTTGTAAACTAATGGTTTTGATTTAGATGGTATCTGAAAATAATGATTTTACTTGATTTAAAAATGAAAATTTTCGCCTTGATTTTTGGGATGTTACAAGTTGGTATCAGAGCCCTGGTTTGAGAGAATTGGATGAACATTCGTATGAATCCAAACTCAAACTAAGGATCTATGAAAGTCTTCAAGTTATTTTCAAAATGTTTGAAATTATTTTCAAATCAACTTCAATTTATTTTCAAAAGTAACCAAGGAAGGATGAGATGTGTACGATTAGCCGGAGCAAGAAAGTTTAACAAGATACCCACACTGTTATTTGCTTATGGTGTTTATAATAGAACTGTATGCTAGTTGTAGGCTAGGGGTCTTCAGGAATTGCATGTTAGAATTTCCTGATGAATGATGCATGATAACCTAAGAGAATCTCTTATATGCTAGATGAAATTGGTATCATTAATGTAGTTGCTTAGTGTGTGCATCATGGTTGTACATAAAAAAGATCCTATAGCTTGAGAATGCTTGACTTAGGTTTATTTTCTATGCTTTTCTGATTAAGGGCTTAGGGTTGAGTCAAGTATTCGACTGCCTATGGGATCCAACGTTATGTATGATTAGCATGCACGAGTTGCTGCAAAGTTGGTGGAAGTTTAATGAGCGGGTGCAGTTCATAGCATTTCAGCGTGAGAAATGATTAGCCACTCTTGAGAGAGTGAGGACAGGATGAATATGTATCCTAAATACTTGGGCCTAGAGGTCAAGAATGGCGTACGAGAATCTGCCTGATTTTATTGTGTCTTAGTGCCAGTCGAATCTACTGCTCAATTGTTGCTTACTTTATGCTTTGTGGGACTCATATTGATGTGAGTTAACCATCAAATGAATACGTTAAATTACATGCTACGAAGGTTACATAATCTTAGAGTGAAGGATTTCGTCCTATTGCGCAACTCTCGTCTGAGTCTAACGGTTGTAGGGTTGAGTCTTTTAGTCGAAAGATTATTTAAGTTTTGTTGTATGTAATTGTATTCATGAAGTGGTTAGCTGAAATTAATAGGGATTCTTCAGCAGCTGATGGTAGGGGAGGTAGGGAATCCTAGGAGTGCCTAGGAAGTGCTTCGGTGTGATTGCTACGCTGCTTAGCGGGTGTTGGAAGTACTATTATGAGTAGGTAACTTAGAGGACTTGGGATGAATCTTGAGGAAAGTATGGATATGTGTGGAAGGTAGTATTGGGCCTGTACTACTGGAAGTGTTGAATCTATATGCCCAAGAATCATTATTGAGTGACATTGCTAATAATATATGATCCTATAGGATCACACCTTTATCAAGTTGGCACATTTTGTATATTTATTATTAATATGATTATGTCACAACTAGGAATTTTGATGCTTTGTAACTACAACAATTATACCAATTGTGAACCAACAATGTGAAAGCATGTATGATGCTTATTCAATAACAACAAAACTTCCATCAAACACCTCATACAAGCACTGCAATTAGTCAACAAAGAATTGGAAGCCCTAGAAATCCCGGTTTAAGTCCATTTTGGATAAGGATCTTCTTATTGGGCCTGATGGACCAATAAGCTTCCAACTTAACTATCTTGGGCTTAGAACTCCTAAATGGACTCTTATTGGACCCATATACATGAAACTTAATATTTTGGGCCTTATAAGCCTAAAATGAACTAGATTAACTTTAATGGGCCTTATTGGACCACAACAAATTTATATAGCCCTAGTAGATCATAAAAATCATTCTTTGATTTATTTTGGGCCAAAAATCATCTAATTAGATCATAATATGGGCTTAAGCATAAAAGGCCCAATCTCTTTTCTTCCTTCCTCTTGTCTCGGCCCAACTACTCAAATGGAGGAAGAGTTGACTTCTATTTGCCACCTCTTTATTACCTTTTGGACTTCCATGCACTTATCTCATGTTCCCATGCACACATCACTTCACTCACTTCTCTTTCTCCTCTCTCTTTTTCTCTCGGCCGAAACCAACTCAAACACACACACACTCTCAAAAATCTCTCTCAAACACATAAGAACTCTCTTCATTCTTCATCAAATTTTCGAGATTTAGGAGCTTTTCAAGGAGAGTATTCCACAAAAATCATCATCTAAGGTAAGTTCATGATTGGATCCATGATCTAGATTCTTTGTTATATCAAAAATCTCTTCCTAACCTATTCAAACTCATGATCACCATCTTAGAAGCCTCTAAGTTCGAGATCCTCCAAGAAGGCTTGCTAGGATCGAATCTTCTTCATTTCTTCCTTCTAAACCGAAAACAACAAGCAAAGGTGAGCTTCATACCCCTCTCTTTTCGGTTTTCATAAGTTTTATGGGGGAGAATACAAGTAAAATGTGTAGATCTATGTGTATGTGTATGCTATGTATGGTTTTATGCATGTATGTGTGATTTTATGTGTTTTTGTGGAAAATATGTAACCAAAAAGGGAAGAAAACTCGAGATATATGCTATAAGAAGGAAAACAAACATGATCCAAGTTATATTACACTAAACAAGTCAAAAATATTAATCTCTAAGATTATTATAAAAATATTGCAACATAAAACTCATTTTTGGGCTTAAATTGTCAAATATACAAAAGTTGGGTTAAAAGTTGCCAAATCACGGTTTCTTAAAGGTCAAAAGAGTCAAAACAGTTACAATAATTGTTTTTATGAACATTATGATCTTCAAAGGACTTAAAATGTAAATACTAGCTTAATGGGCTAAATTTTGGGCTTTTCGGCCCAATAAGCCCAAAATTGCGAAAATATGACATTTAAAGGGACTGAAATGGTAAATTCTTCAAAACAGGGGATAAAAAGTGTAACAAAACTATTTCAAGGGTTAAAAATGCTTTTCATTTCCAAAAAGGATAAAAAATGTAAGGTTTTGAGATTTTGGGCTAAAATTGTAAAAATTGCAAAAAGGTTGGGCTTTAACCGAAAAATACTATTCTGGAAGGGCTGAAACTGCCAAAGTATAAGTCTTGAGTCAAAAATATCATTTAAACAAGTCTATGATGCAAAAGTGTCAAGAAAATGTTTTAAGGGCTTAATATGTCTTTTCTTTTATATAAAGGACTAAAATTGTTATTTTTATAAAAAGAAAGGGGTTGAAAAGGTCAAACCACTATTTCTAAGTAAATTAATTTATTTATAGAGTATTGAGTCAAATATACTAAACTACGACTTACAAAAAATTTTAAGATGAATACACGCCTAAATCCAAATATCGTTGTAAACAAATCCACCGGTCTCGAGTCGATACAAAAACAACAATCGTTCAATCGAACCCTCCAGTAGTTATGCGATACCTAAGACAAGTAAACATTCGACACTTGGGCTTGAAAGTTTCAAATCATGCTTGTTGGACCTTGCAAATCCATTAACATGATCTTTGGGGCCCAAGGGATAATGATTATATGTTATTGGGCCTTCTATGACCCAATTCCATATAAAGGGACCTTCAATGGCTTTTATGCGATATTGGGCCCTAGTGGTCCATTAGTATTGCTAGTAAGGTCAAAGTAATCAAATGCGAGATGGGCCAACGTGTCCTTCGCATCCCCGACAGCCTAAGGTAACTCACGATAGTAGCAGGACTTCGTACTCCTCTTCTCTTCGTTTGCTAAGGCTTATGAGTAATCAAAGTAAACAGACTCGGGTCGTTAGTCAATAGTAATCAAGGTGGTTTGGATTAAGTGAGTAACAATGGACGGCACCTATATGGGTCGTTCGTAGTTGGCAGTTATAACCAGTCATTACTAGACATCGTTGTAACGACTCACTAGAATTTATATATCCGACACCACCCGAGTAATCAAGGAAGAGTAATCAAAAATCATTCGTTGTGGAGGTATAACAATTAGTAAACAAGTATATCTTTCGTCATCGGAAAACATCGGGTTTTTCGGGGAATTCGACACCACTCGCTTGTAATCACTATAACTATAATACAAAACTCCCTTTTATATACACGTTTTAAAATCATTCATGCATCAACTTATGGATCTTCACACTTTGACAAACTATTGCCTTTTCAGAAAATATCGGATTTTCTGGGTTTTACAAACTACACAAATCATTTTTATCACAACATTGCTTATGAACTCACCAACATTTCATATGTTGACGTTTTCCAAAATAACTTGTATTCTCAGGTAACAGGTAAGCGGAAGGGTAATATCAAGTAATGTTAGGATGTTATGTTTTTGAAAACTCTCAAACAATTTATGTTATGAATGTGTAATATTTAAAACAATGTACGGGATGTAAACAATATCAGTTGTAATGTATTGATGCATGGTGATGTTTATGTTACGATTCATGTATATTCATTGTGATGATATTCAATTTAAGTCACGCGAGCCCTCGGACGTTTCCGCCGTCTGGTTTCGGGGGTGTGACAGATTATTAATAAATAATATCAATTCTTGTATTAATTAGGGAATAGTTATTGTTTTGTGAAAATAATAATTATAAGAGAGTATAACTAGCTATTATTTCATATGGTATGAATTAATAAGTCATACATAACCTTTTGGACTAGTTTAATTCTTTTGTCTTTTACCTAAAGAAAAAGTTTATATTTTATAAACTTTGAGTTTATAAAAATTAAAGAACTCTTCTCTTTTCAAGAGGTATAGCCAAAAATATTAAACAAATATGGGGGTTACTTGTCAACCTCCATGCTTTGTCTCCCCATGCTTCTAAAGGCTATCATTACTTTAGAGTATTTTAATGGTTAGACCTTACTTTTCATGGAGTATTTAAAGGAGTGCCTTGCATGAGTTTTGAGCAAGTTTTTAGCTCTTCTTTTCTTCTCTTTTTGCTCTCTAAAACCGTGAGTTTTATGCCTCTACAACACTCTCTCTTTTGAAGCTAGATGTTGGTGTTTAGAGCCTTACTTTGTGTCTTCCTTTAGTTCTTAATTTCTTAAGCACTTGAAGCTTAAAGAGCAAAGTATTACAATAAGGAATTAGCATTCCAAGTGCCTTACTCTTGATGGTGGATACACATAGAGAAAATCATACTCTTTGATTTTTTGCTATCTTCATCAACACCCCAAAACCAAGTGGGTTCAAAGGCTTCAAAGGTTATCATTCTAAAAACGCTTTGGTTGTTTTTTAATTTCATTTTAACCTCTATAAATGGATCCATAATGGTTTGGTTTTGTTATGAACTAAAAATAAACGTGTTAATTTTAAAGTCTTCCCTTGTGGTTTTTGTGAAAAACAAACTTATATTTTGTATTAAAACCCATCAGTGGTATCAGAACCAGCTTTTATATGTTAGAATGATTTTTTATGTTTGATAATCTTTAGTTTTTGGAAAACAAGCATGGATTTCTTTTGGTTAAAAAAATCCATATTTATCTTCTTTGACAACTTCTTGGTTAAAATTGTTTATTTTTATATATAACCATTTTTCATGCATTTTGGTTATATAAAAGTTGCCTTAGAAAAAACAAACAGTTGTTTGTTATTATATTTGATATGTTGTTGTGTATAAACAAGCCATTTAGACCTTTGTGTTGTGTTTGGTTGATATTTATTTATTCATAAGATGTAATATATAAATATGTAATTTTTCATTTGTTGATTTGTTGTAATAAATTAGTTAGACTAGTTGTATTCCTTTTAAATGTAACAAGATGAAGAAATGACCTCCTTGAAGATGACTTAACCATTTAAGACAATAATCCCAACCGTAAGCTTCTACTTTTGGTTTTGGGCTTAATTATAGTCTTAATGGTTTAAGTGTTGCAACTTTCATAACATGAATATTAGAAGTCCTTTTGCAAGCAAGAGTTGACTTGGCAAGTGGGAGCTTGAATACCTGTTGAAGTGTCCCTTAAGTCCTTTAGGAAAGACTTAATAATTCTTGTGATGGCTAAAAAAAATTACTACTAGACATGGCTTGGTTTGTACATATTATAATGCATGCATGTGATGTTTATTTTTATGTTATTGTATGTTATGTTTTGTGTATGAAAAATGAGTTTTACATGTCAAAAAACATTTTAACATTAGATAATATCACTTGGAGTTTGAGTAAAAAATATTTAAAAGATAACATAAGGTGTTTATAAATAGATATCTATAAAAACGTTTTTACCGGTTACCGGTTAAAAATCGATTTTTTGTTGAAAATAGTTTTATTGTAAAACTTATAAATACCCAATTTTAAAATATTTGAAATTATTTAAAAGATGTTTAAAAATTATATAAATTTCATGTCTTTATAATAAATAAGGAGTTTTTATTAAAAAGACTAAAATTGGTTTATAGAGTTATAATGGAAAATAATAAAACTTGTAATTATTTTCTGCGTCGAAACTTAATAAATGATATTGCTGTTTTAAACATAATGCAACATATTGATATTATGTTTTATGCATGCCAAATGATATTTAAAACATAAGTATCATCACCCAAGTTTTGGTTTATCAAAATATGACTTTTATCATAAGATGCATAGAATTAAGTTTATAAAATAAAATGAGTTTATTCTATATATTCTTGAAGTCATAAATTTTTGATTGTTAAAAGGAGATTTAAAATAGTGATTTTATAACTTATCCAAAACTCCAAGTCTTAAATATAAAATAAAGTCTTATTAATACTATTACCGGTTCTTAAAACCGATCTATGACTAAACTTTAAAATACCGAATTTTAGTTTATAATTGATCATGGCTAGTGACAAATAAAATGAAGTTTTATTTGGAATCTAAAGAACCTCATAACAAGTTATATAAATTTTACAAAAGGATACATGAATTGTTGGATGCATGCAATATTCATGAGACCATGTTTTTATAAACTATAATCGGAAAACATATATAAAACCTTTTATAAAAATGCAATTCATTGCTGTCCTTTTGAAGAACACTCGTTATCATTTGTATGGTCTTAGTGTCACATGGTTATCTGGTCATTAGGATTGTCTTATGATGTCCGGGGTAGTTTTGTAGTTTTTGGTTTCTAAACGGTCACCTTGTCACTAGAAAGTTACAATACTACAAGTTGTTTCAAGTAGGATGACTTGATCGGAATCTTGTGTGATAAAGGTCACATAAGAATGAGAAGTCTGAGGCATAGATGAGATAAACATGCCAATTTAAACAATAGTTGTTTAGGATCCCATAATCTAGGAGTTACATATTGTATGCAATTGGTAATCACTACCTACCGAGTTTGATTACGTTAACGGGATAAATGTCACCTAACCATTTACTTGTTTCGTTACTTGGATCCTAGGATTTAATAAATCAATGTTTTAAGAAACAATAAATGGTATTAATTTCTAAAGACTAAATATTGAAAATATTAAATGACACTTTGTTAAATTCTGTTAATAATTGTTAATACTCTTACGCCCTGAAAAACCTCTTTCTTGTTGAGTTTCAAGAGATAGTAACATTTGATGGTTATAATTTCTATAAATGGTATAACATCTTGTGGTTCCACCTTAAGGATAAATAGTAATTATATATACTAAAAGATCCCATACCTGAATAACCTCTACAACCCAATCTGTCTAATCATGATACTTTGATGGAAGTATTATTGTGATGATGTTGATGTGTCTCATATCATACTGGAGTAATCAACATTGACTTGCAGAAAGTCTTGGATAATTATGAAACATAATAGATGTCTCATCAAGTAAAGCATATATTCAATCAGAACACTAGAAAGTGCTTCAAGTTAGTTCAAGCATTAAATAAAGGGAAGTCTAAGAGATTGTGTACTCAAATAGACTTATAGTTAGTTAAGAGAAATACAACATAAACCCAGAAATCATGAAATGACAAAATGATTAGTGTTGTTTCTATTGTGGAAGAAACTAGACACTAAAAGAGAAATTGCTTCTCTAATCTCATTGAACTGAAGAAGTCTGACTTGGACAAGACTTCAGATATCTATATGATCGAACTATTTATTTTTCCATCATTCACTTGAGTATGTTATACTTTAGATGACACTAATAATTGATATTATGTGCTGATGATCGGAAGAAATAATCAACTGATTACAAACAAATGACATTTCGTGATGAAGATATAACAAGTGTTGTTATAGTCTTTCTTTAAACAATAGATGTTTTGTACCTATCTTATAGGAACATGTAATGGTTGTAAATTTATTAATAAATCTAGAGTTGCTTATTATTTAATGGATGTTCACATTCATGTTCTGAAACGATGTATTCTATTAAAACATATTTTCTCATAATGTCATTTATGAAGTAAATCTACAAGTTTTCACTAAATTAATAGTTCTGATCGTAACACCTAAATAATCAAATGATATTTGATTGGATCTTATCTATGTCATAATCATCATGACGATATAAATATGAACCACATATACCAAATTCAAAATGATGGAATTTTTTAAGGCAAATGAGCCTGATTCATTTGATATATGTGAATCATATTTATATGGGAAGATGATTCGCAAGTGTCTTTATCTATTAGTAGTTAAAGAATAAAGACTTGAAAAAGAATTATACATAAGTAATGTATGTAGTCTTTTCAATCCATGAATAAATTTGGTGATAGAAACTTAATCAATTTCACTGACAACTATTATTCGTTATTATTGAAATTTTTGATTTGCTCAAATTGTTTCATAGTGAAGATTGAAAGACAACTTAATGAGATCAATAATTAACCTTTCATTGTGATAAAGAAAATGAGTTTTGTAACCCAAGTCTTCTTGGAACATCTTAGGAGTTGTCGAATCGATTCACAACTCATTCTGTCAAAAACAACCACTCGTCATTAGTATGTTTCTTGTGGCACAGGATCACCTGGTCACTTTGATCTATCTTTTAATGTTCGAGGAAGCATTCGTATTCTCTAGTGGGATAGGGTCACCTGGCCACTAGCTGAATATCGATAGTATAAGTTTTTGAACAGGATAAAAATAGACTTTTCAGTCTATTATATGATTTTTTAAAAGAACTATTTACTTTATAAATTTTTGGAATTATGCTCACTGCAACAAATATATATTGAATATATTTTTCCAACTAAACAAGTGGATTAAATACTTTCATTAGACTAAGGATTTAATGGTTTATCCTAATCTAAAAGGTATGGAGTTATAGAACTTATGTTATACAATAAGCTTAACCATTCTAACATCTACTAATTGCATTTATGTAGACTATCCTAAATGATTGTTTAAGATGAAGTCTGTACTAATCCCACTAATTGTCATTCCAGAAGACAAGTGCTTAGAAAGTTCTTTTTCTAAGTGGGAGCAATTTGGAAATTTAGGAGCTAAAGATCCATAAGATAAATGCATCATGGTTTGGAACTAGCAAGTTTTCAACTGTTGTTGAATCTGCTCAATAGTTGATCAGAAACTAATAAAACACATAGAGTTGCATTCATATATGATTATCAAGTATAGGCTTGATTAATATTCCTTAATATAGTTTGACTATAAAGAGTAAGTGAGTTTTCAAAGAAGAAAACATACATGAATGAAAATCTTTTCAGATTTAAGCTGACACCTCAAAGTAAGAATCTTTTTTCTTATAAGTTAATTACATAGTGTGATTTAATTATAAATCAAAAAGATTCTTTTGTTTTCTACAAAGCTAGTGGGATCACAGTAAGATTCCTAGTCTTATATGTAGTCGACATATTAAATCTTGGAATAAAGCTCTATATAGATAGATCATTCCAACTTAAAGGATTAACTAAAATTGCATTAATTTTCAAGGATCTTAAAGAGCTTAAGATAAAGGACTCTGAGAGAGTCATGTTGTAAATTACTAAATGACATGATTTTGAGCAAAATCCTAGTGCAAATGTTTTTGAACTAGATAGCATGATTGTATTCCATATGTTGCTACAATTGGATTAATCATATATTTCATGATTATGCATAAAGGCCAAATAAGTCGTATGCATAGAGTATGTCGAATGATACCAGTATAATCCGAGAACAAGTTACTGTGTGAGTTATAAGAGCATTCTAAAGTACTTACGAGAACTAGATAAATATTCCTCATCTACGGAGTATTTGAAAGAAAGCTATGTTTAAAGTTGTTACATATATGCTAAATTTTCAAATAGATTGAGATGACTCTCAGTCACAATCATGCGTATCCTCATTATGAATGAAGAGAAAGTTACATGGATAGTGTTTCCATGTAGATTTTAATTACAGTTACACATCAGAGTTAGAGTACATTGTGGTTTGGAGAACCACATACAAAGATGCTTAATGTATAGTTCATTATGACTGTGACTAATCCTATTACGCAAGTATTGGTAACTAAGTCATATTTAAGCATCTAATACATTCCCAATAGTTTTCTTTATATATGAGTTATATATAGATACCTGAATATGTTTGTATTTGCAATTTTTATACAAATCAAGTTTGATAAATCTACTTGACAAAGCTCCTTCATTAGCTAAAGCATGAAAGACAAGCTGGTGTTATAGGGCATTCTTGACATTAGTAGGTGTATTTGACTAAAATTTAGTATTTGGATATTGGAACTGTTGTATTAGATGTCTAAGCCCATAACTATTATTGGTATGTACTCGACCCGAGAGTAGCATGGTCCATTTGGGTTGCATAACACCAGGACAATTTGTTAGGATGGACTCTTGAGAAAAGGTTATATATGATTTATTAATATATTATAAGTTCTATTATATTAATATAAGATCATATGTTTTAATTAGTATTGATCAAGAATTAATTTGGAATTAATTTAGTGATCAAAAGAGACTAATTAAATCTATGGGGACTAATTATGGTAATTAGTTATATTTATATGTGTTGGGCTTATGATCCATGTTGGACCAAGTTTATGTATGGATACATAAAGTGTTGGGCCACATGAACCATGGATCATAAAGCCCATGGGTATGGATTTGGGTTATATCCATGACTCTTGAAATACCACATATAAATATGTAGTCCATTGCCTAAAAACGCCACTAGAAGTTCTTAGAGAATGATGGTGTTTTTGGTGCATGGAGTTTCTCTCTAAAGAGTCACCTTTGTCTAGGTGAGTTGTGATTCCATTTGAGGTGAAACACTTGGGGCACTAAGTTCTTAAAGGCCAAAGTGTTTCAAGCAACACCAAAATACATCAAGACTTCAAGTCACATAAAAGGTATGTTACTCTAACTAGTATCTTGTATTGTTTATGACAAATTGCATGCTAGTTATAGGTTTAATACCTTGGAAACTCCTTTAAATGTATAATTAGTGAAAACATAGATCCAAGGTATTTAGGGTTGTATGTGCACCATAGGATGTTGTAGTATACTAAAACCCATCAGTGGTATCAGAGCCAAAGCTTGTTTTCAATTATACTTAATGCAATGGCTGAAATTCGAAGTTTTTTTGCTGTCTGGACAGGGGACTCGACGAGTCCATTAAGGGACTCGACGAGTCCATGAACAAACTCATCCAACTCGTCGAGTTTGTTCTTGCACTCGGCGAGTTGGAGCCCCTGACAGCATATATTCGAGTTTTTTTGGTTGGAATTGGACTAGGAACATTACCCTAAGCTGTTTTTGAACTTATAAACCTGTTTTTGATGTGGTAATGTTCATGCTAATCCAATTTCAAAGATAATTGTCATAATTTCAAGATTTGTATTAGTTTATATGTTCATGCTAATTTCTTGAAGATTTATGATTTGAATTATCTTGTTCTTATGAGTTAGTTTAGATTAATAGAAAACTTATGTGATAATTTGTTTTCAATCCAATTTGATCTAAAAGTTGTTCATAATATGTGTTTTTGTAACTTGTCCTCAAGTTATATGAAAAGTCACATTTATGATTTTTAAAACTCATAATATTTCCATAAGTTATGAAAGTGAAGAGTCTCATTTTTAAATGTTTTAAAAGTCTTTCATAACTTGTCCTCAACTTATGGAACTTGAAGAGTTTTTCCATTAAACTACTTTAAACTCATAAGTTATGGAAATCAAAGGTTTTTGAATTGTTCAAAACTTGCCCTCAAGCTTTGGAATTTGTAAAGTTTCCCCCCCCCATGAATACTTTAATTCCATGTAAACCCTTAGAATTTTAAAAGTTAAAATTCAACCCTTATACTATTATAATATTATAGGTTTAATATATATATATATATATATATATATATATATATATATATATATATATATATATATATATAAGAGTATGTCAGTCTTACCGTTAGTAGGCCTCATTCACGAAGTCGGTCTATAAGGGGGGTATAAGGTTACTGCCTATAAAATGACAGTTTAATGGGTGTCCACTCTCACCCACCGCTTCCTTGACTGGTGGAGGGTCGTTAGCCGAACGGGTTTGACAGGACATTAATTCTCCCTTCATTAAAAGTAAAATGATAAATACTAAGTAACTAAACACTTATAAATTCCCAATCTTAGTTACTTAGGAAAATGTGAATTTGGTGCTAACCCATGAAATTGCACTTTGTACCTTACCAAGTCGTTAGTGGAGCGTGTGTGGTTAACCGTCACACTAACCTGGACTAGTAAGTATGGCAATGGGTAACTTCATGTTTATCATAGATCGGTGGAGCGTGTGTGGTTAAACTGCACATCGATTAGGTGATAAAGTTAAGGGTACCAAGTTAATTTGCATGGTTATTCACACCTTGTTTGTGATCCTCGGCATCCCAGTCACAAACTTGAGAGGGCACAATCGAGATTTAAACATGCCATTGATTAGTTCAATGAATCTCAAAAGATCTAGGAGTTTCAAACCAATTAAAACCTAATTCCTATTTCGTTTTTTATGGTGGAAATTGGTGAATCGTCATTCGCCTACCTTCAAATATTTTATCGCTTGCATTACGGCATCCCTCTTCCAAGTTATAAAATATTGTGTTGGGTCCTAGCCTTAATATTTCATATTGGGTGTTATATTAAGGACTTAAATCAACTAACTTGAATTTCTCCCATTGTAGATGTCTGGTTCAGACAACTATGATCTTCCCAAATCTCTTGGAACAAGCTTTCCCAATGAATATGATGTCCCATGGTTGGATCATGGAAATCATACTTCTCTTCTTCTACCTCCTCCAATTATTCTCCCTAACCCACAAGTTCAAGGTCACTCAAGCTCTATTGGCAAGCAAAGTCTATGTGTGCTCACATCTTGGAGATGAAGTCACATATTAACAAGCCGGGAGAGTTGGGTGTCAAGGTCTTGAGGAAGTTGGTTGTTGACTAGGTTCTTCAATCACTTTCTAAGTCACATAGTGAGTTCCTTTAGGACTACTACATGACAGACCATGACATGACCCTTAATGATCTTACCTATTTGCTTGATGCTGCTGAATCAGCAATGATTTGGAGCACTGGTAAAGCAAATTTGATTGGAAGATCGACTTCCTAAACTTCCATGGATATTGACAATGGTAACATTTGAAATCCAGAAAAGCTTTCTCTTCCCAATGGAAAGGGATCGGCCATAGTCAACTCGGTTGACCAAATGGTAAAGAGAAAGGCTAAGTCTGAGATAGTCCCGTGTACCATTCCCAAAGAGTCAATATGTTTCTATTCCCAAAGGAAGGGGCATTGGTTGTGAAGTTTCCCTATTTACCTGAAGGTTTATAAGGATGGTAAAGTCAAAAAGGTTGACTCTACTTCAGGTAAGGTCCACTATTTGACTCTAATAAGTTCCTTTTTGAGATTCTTATTACATGATGTGACTAGGTCACATTTTGATGTTTTGTAGAATCAAAGAAAAGAAGCTTAAAGGAAGAGTATGATGATTCTGATCGCGAAGATGGATTTCGATCGCATGGTTCGGTGATCAGAATTTTGAGTTGCTGCTTATGAGTTATGATAGATTGCTTAGGAATAGATAACAACATAGTTTTCATATGCATTTGCATTGTAAGGATAAGTTTTTCCGCAAGTTTTTAAAATAAAAGATAAAGTTTTAATTTTATTTATTTTAAATATTCTTACAATGGCATTTGTGAAAAATTGTTGTTTATATGATTCCATTAATAGTAGTATTGGAAAATGGATTTGATTCTTTCATTTCTGGTAGTGTCATAATTTACCAAATAAGGAAAGATTCTCATCACCCAAGTTTCAGTTGGATAGAAACTTGGAATCATGCAACTTGTATTGTATGATAAATGAGGATTGTCATCTTTGGGAAATTAAGACTAATTCCTTGATCACATGTATATGTGAGTCAAGTGAAGGACTAAGGGATCGAGTACACATTCTTGTGCACTGGTCAAGGTCCACCACAAAGATCGATAAGACTATTCGTCATGATTTACTAAAGTTTAGTGAATATGGTTTTACTTACAAGTTTAAGTGTAATTCTGAAACATTGGAAAAGTTTCAATGTAAGGCAAAACGAACAAGAAGAATCAAATTAGGCAGAAAGATAAAAGTTTCTCCAATCTGAAAAGATGGGAGAGTACTTGAGTATCTTGTTTTATGATTATCTTAGTGGTTATGAAACCATATCATAATTGATTCTCTAAGGACATCTTAGTGCATTTGTTTGACTAAGAAGAGGAATCGTGAATTGTTGAATTGGTTAAATCAAAAAGATAAGTCATACTTCGTTCCAAAATTGAGTCTTAGAGTCATACCCCAAGATTATAACTTGAGTGACATAATCCTTAGAAGGTTTATAACACTTGACAAATGTAGAGTAAAATATTTTCTTACTCTTGTACATTTGAAATTGGTAAGTTGTGATGTTTTGGATAAAACAAAGACCAACTAAGACCAATTGAGTAAAATGTTTATCTTGATAAGAATCCGCACTAACACTTGAATATTTGTTTTGTCAAGGAATGGTTCTTGACAAGAGAATCTTATATGTCAAGAGGTCAACGGGAGTCTTAAAGATCTTGAAAAGTTTCAAGAACTAATCAAGGGTATTGTTTATCACTAGCACACGACTTGAGGTTTGTAACCTATCGTGTTGACACATTCTTATTTCTGTGCCCATTCCAGTTAAAGTTGACTATGCATGTGAGTTCTATGAGTTCTCAATTGTTTGCATAACAACCTAGAAGCAATGGTAGGCCCTTGCGCTGCCAAGTGGCATGAAGTTAAGATTGCACAAGTTCAGTCCATATGAGTTTGGATTTGTCACTAACCTTGTCTTGTGATTTTGGTTTTGATAAATTCACATGGATAGGAACACATACACCATAAAATCTAAGTGTCATAAGGTTTCTCTTCGATTCATGAAAATGATGGTGAGGAAACGCTTTCACTAAGTAGATAACAATTGTGATATTTGCATTCTTAAAGTCGTTAGTGGAGCGTGTGTGGTTAACCGGCACACTAACATGGACTTGTGAGAAATGGAAAAGGTCTAAACAATTGAGTCTATGATTACGGCATCCCTTTTCATAGTTCTAAAAATTGTTTAGACACACATGTGAGCTATCTAAGGAATGGTGTATGATTTGATAAAGTCTTATCAAAGCAACTCGTCTCATAAATCTGAACTTTGGTAAGAAAATCAATAACGTATTGATTTCTAGAAGTCCAGCTGATTTCTGAGTACATGTCAAAGCTAGTGGGAGCATAATGGTTATGCTAGTAATTATAATGCTAGTGGGAGCATAATCAATTATGATAAGTGTTGCAAGTTAGCAATGTTAATTATAGAAAACAAAAGTTTCGATTAGGTAAAAGTTGTTTTGCTATAATTAAGGGAGAGGAAATTATACTTCATTTCAATTCTAAAAGCTTAGATTGAGATTTTAATCATCTTTAGTCAAGGATTGAGATTTTAATCATCTTTAGTCAAGGATATATATATGGATTTTATGTTGGAATGGTTCAACATAAGGAAATTCTATATATATTCCGTTCTCAAAATTCGATTATGATTACAACATCCCTCTTCATAGTCGAATTATGAAAACATGGCAAATAAAAATATTGTAGCAAAAGACTGGTCTAGAATCATGTCTTTATATGAGACATCATGAATCGTGTCCCATATGCTTCGGATATTGGATCGATTACATGTGCTGTAATATTTATCATTTCTAAATTTTACAAATGCCTAGGGCATTAAGAGGGGAAAAGGTCTAGAATTGGATATGACTTAAATGATTAAGCAATTGTCGAGGACAATCTGAGGTTTACCAAAGATTGGTTTCTCATGGACAGTTGGAAGTATGGTGTAAATTTTTGGAAAGAACCATATTGACATATTCTGCAAGGAGGCAACTCTTATTCAGAAGTGATAGTCAGAATGGGAATATGGAAATGTTTCCATAGGTGGAAGTTGTTCTTCAAATCTCAGTAGGATTAGAAAAATTAATGCAAGAAGGATGTTTAAAGGAATGTACTTTGAATTTGAGACTTCGTTTCCATGGAATTGATCTCCATTGGAATACTATGTAATGTCTGTTGACAAGTCGTTGTGACTTTGTGCATAGTCATTACAAGAGGATCAATGCATATAAGTTTAGAATCTAACAAATTTTGGTAAATGGCAGGATTTTGGAATTCTTATATTTACGGTAAGGGTTTGGATTGTGAAATGAGAATCATTGGAATTATGTTCAATTGATCTATTCCACAAAGTAAAGATCATAGACAAACATAGTGTGCATACTTAGAGTATGGCATATCTATTGTTTGGACAAACATAGTGTGCATGCTTGGAGCATGGCATGACTATTGTTTTAATTCAAGTATTAGGTTGATAAATCGAAACATTATACAACGAATAATGTGTAATCAATATGGTGATAAACAAAAGGTGTTTTATTTATATTCATAAGTTCTGAGACCATATTGGATTCGATTATTCTTGTGTTTCACTTTGCATGTTTTGACTTCCAGAATAACTAGGTTATTCTTTCCGAATGAATAAGTTATTCAAACCATCCTCAGTTGATCATACTCTGGAAGTAGGTATTGAGGCAAGACTGTCATGAATGGGTCTATAGTTTGTCTGGGACACAGTGGCTGCAGTGTTCATGAGTACTCCTGGAATGAGATTCGAGTATGGGATTAAGCCCACGCTCATTTGACTCACTTCATGGATTTTATCACGAGTGATCATGAGACGATAATATCTTATATTCTTCAAACCAAGAGATATGAGTTGCAGTCTACAAATCGGTTACACATTGATTATCTGAAAACGCACCAGTAACTTGGTGCTACAAAATGCATATTTGTGTGTGATTTGGTGCGTATATAGAGCAAGCATATGAGTCGAAGTTTATCCATTCATTTTACCCTTAGAGGGATAAAAGCGATATATGTGGGCCCCTCGATGATTTAGAGATGACAAACGTAAGTGCTCGGCCGGGCCTGGACTAATTTGATTTGTTCAATTAGTCAGTCGTCATAAATCGGAAATCAGGAAACAACAAATGGACAGAGAGAATGATTATAATCCATGTCTCAGTCCATATGATATCTAGAATAGAGGAATATATGATACCTTATCTAATGGACACGTCATTGACTAGGTCAGAGTTCGACAGCGGCTTTTAAGAGCTACGATTGCTATTCGGGATCTTGGAGTCGTACGCAATGATAGTTTTAGACTTATACAAGTAGGAGACTGTTGGATTAGATGTCTAAGCCCATAACTATTATTGGTATGTACTCGATCCGAGAGTAGCATGGTCCATTTGGGTTGCATAACACCAGGACAATTTGTTAGGATGGACTCTTGAGAAAAAGGTTATATATGATTTATTAATATATTGTAAGTTCTAATATGTTAATATAAGATCATATGTTTTAATTAGTATTGATCAAGAATTAATTTGGAATTAATTTAGTGATCAAAAGAGACTAATTAAATCTATGGGGACTAATTATGGTAATTAGTTATATTTATATGTGTTGGGCTTATGATCCATGTTGGACCAAGTTTATGTATGGATACATAAAGGGTTGGGCCACATGAACCATGGATCAAAAAACCCATGGGTATGGATTTGGGTTATATCCATGACTCTTGAAATACCACATATAAATATGTAGTCCATTGCCTAAAAACGCCACTATAAGTTCTTAGAGAATGATGGTGTTTTTGGTGCATGGAGTTTCTCTCTCAAGAGTCACCTTTGTCCTAGGTGAGTTGTGATTCCATTTGAGGTGCAACACTTGGGGTACTAAGTTCTTAAAGGCCAAAGTGTTTCAAGCAACACCAAAATACATCAAGACTTCAAGCCACATAAAAGGTATGTTACTCTAACTAGTATCTTGTATTGTTTATGACAAATTGCATGCTAGTTATAGGTTTAATACCTTGGAAACTCCTTTGCATGTATAATTAGTGAAAACATAGATGCAAGGGTTGTATGTGCACCATATGATGTTGTAGTATACTAAAACCCATCAGGAACAACACAAGCAACATATATTGTAATGAATGATATATTGGATATGAGTCTTTCATTGAATAATTGTTGTATTCTATATTAGCATGTTTAAATCCTTGAAAAACTAGGTTATTCTAAATGTCCATAGTCGTTCATAGTTGTGGGAACATCTATGAGGTAAGACAAATATGACTGGATTGGTGGATTCTGATGGAGATGAGAATAACAAGAGCTGCTACCAAATTCATAGGTATTCGATTAGGAGAATAAGTATTGGACTTGACCCGCATCAAAATCACTTTATGGATCGTAGTCAAGAGTGATGTTTTGATCAAGGTTGTATCTTTGTATTCTTAGACATGAGATACATATTTGGGACTTGAAGTGTAGGAATTGTTATGCTTTGTGTAGCACCCGGTTCTTGGTACGTATTCAAATTCAAGAAATTTGGTATTTACTCTAGGACTTGGCGAGTTGGAGGCCCAACTCGTCGAGTAGACTTGACATTATGCGAGAGTTTTAGTAACCTACTCGACGAGTCGGGGGACCGACTCGATGAGTAGAAGCTGTCTGGACAAAACCCTAATGTTTAGGGTTTGCACCCTATTTAAACAACTTTTCTTGCCTCAACCCAGCCTCCATCATTCCTCCCAACCCAGAGAAACCCTAACTCGAAACCCTAAGCCATTATTGAGTGTTCTTGAGATTTTTGGTGCCTTTTGTGTGTATTTGAAGTTGAAAAAGAAGAAGGAAGCTTGGAAGTTCAAGTGGAAGTTAGTAGATCCAGAGGTTGTGCCCCAATTCCAGCTCACTTGAGGTATAAAGCTGAAACCTTGACTATTCTTTGCTTAGATCTTGATTTGGGGCTATTTTCTACCTTTTTCCTAAGCCTTAGTGAAGCTATAGTCGGAATTGTGTGCATAAGTGGGTTTGTACTTCAGATCTGGAACCATTAAGGGTTCCCATGGCATGAAGGTGCCAACTTTAGGGCCATGGGAGACCCATGCTTCATATATATACCTCTTTTATGGCTTTTTGAGCCAAAAACCCCATGCATGGACGTCAAGATTGGAACTTTACGTATGAAATCGACCCTAGGAGGTCAGATCTATGGTTTTGATGCATTGAGACCCATTGTAATCGACTGTATAGTTTTGGACAAAGAGGGACTCAACGCGTCACTTAGATGATTCGGCGAGTCGGGATGCTTTTTCCCAAAAAAATCTTCTGGAAATGGTTTAGATTGAGTGGAAGGAACACTCAGCCTGCTAGGGGTTTGTCTTGGACCTGGAAATCATAGGACTTGGCGAGTGTATGAACAGACTTTGTGAGTCCAAGGCAATCTCCCAACTCATGAAGATGGACTCGACGAGTTGTTCATAAAAATCGGCGAGTCATAGACTGAACATGTTCGTATGAGGGAGATGAACTCGACGAGTTCAAATAGAACTCGACGAGTCGACTGAAGATGGTCCCGATATTATGGGTGAAGAAGGACCCGTCGAGTTGTTGCTAGACTCGGCAAGTAGAGTCAGGGTTTTAACATTTTATGGAAAAGGGGACTCGACGAGTTGGCGGGCCAACTCGGCGAGTCGAGTCAACTGGATGTTGACTTTGACCAGGGTTTGACCTTGACTATTGGCTGGACTTGGGTTGACTCTTGTAAGAGGGTTATGATTATGAATTAGTAATCGAGAAGGGTTGTTGTGTAGGGATTGAAGAGTTGAGATGAGCTGATTTCCGTGTCGAGGATCGTGCTGACACTACACGACATCGAGGTGAGTCTCCTCACTGTTTGTATGGGTCTACGGCCACAATGTCGGCCCATTTAGTTTATGTATAGTAGGAAGACCCGGGGGTTAGCCCTAGGCATTATGTATGAAAGACCAAGAGGCGGCTCCTGGCACACTGCATGATATTATGTATAGTAGGAAGACCCTAGGGTTAGCCCTAGGCATTATGTATAAAAGACCAGGAGGTGGATCCTAGCACACTGTATGCTGATTAGCCAAGTAGACTAGTATGTTTTCTAGTTGTCTTTGTGATGCTTGCATGGAAGACCAGGGGGTGGTGTTTGGAACTTGTCTGTAAGACCAAGGGAGTGGCCCCAGGCTTGACAAGAAAGACCACGTGCGGCCCGTGGCATAACAGCAAGACTATGTTTGGCACATAGTACCTTATTTGATATAAGTATGGTATGTATGGCTCACAGTATGTATGGTATGTATGGCTCACAGTATATATGGTATGTATGGCTCATAGTATGTATGGTATGCATGGCTCACAGTATGTATGATATGTATGGCTCACAGTATGTATGTCATGTATGGCCCAGTTGATATGTATGGTATGTGGTATTTGGGGAACTCACTAAGCTTCGTGCTTACGGTTTACAGTTTTGGTTTCAGGTACCTTCAGTTTTTAAAAAAGGAGCTCGGGACGATCGCATCGCAATCACCCATCTTATTCCGCACTATGTGATCTTTGGGATTAGACTCTGATATTTATATTAAATGAAACGTTTTCAAGGTTCAGAACAAAGTTGTTAAGTGTTTTCTGTTACATAAAAATGAAATTTTTGGTCATGATTTTTGGGATGTTACAAGTTGGTATCAGAGCCTTGGTTTGAGGGATTCGGGCACACTCTCGGGTGTGTCTGGACTCAAACTGAGGACTTGATATGAAAATTTTCAAAAGGAACTTGAAAAGTATTTGAAAAGAGAAAAGAACTTTGAAAAGAACAAGGTGTGTGATGCGTGCAATCGACCGAGCTCAAGTAAGTGGTTCCCAAAATACCAATACATGTTTGATACGTGATATGATATGATTATGTGATTCGCATGCTAGATTATGGCTAAGGATCTAGGAGAGATGCCTTTGTATGCTTATGTGGACTTGTAGAATTACATGCTAGAACTGATCAGCCAGTAGTAGGATGGTCTGTTTAGGTTATGCCTGATTGTATGAGCCCTTGAATTGCATGCTAAGTGTAGATTCCTAATAAGAGGATAGAATGGCTTGTTGGGTTAGATTTTCCGTTTGTCTGAATGCTGCTTGCTTTGTGCTTTGTGGGACTTTAAGTGATGGGAGTTTGCTACTAGATGAATAAGTTAAGTCACATGTGATCAGGGTTGAATAATCTCAGAGTGCTGGACTTGACCCTATTGTGCAGCTCTTGTCTGAGTCTAACCGTTGTAGGGATGGGTCCTTTACTCGAAGGATTATCCGAGCCTCGTCACATGTGATAGTATTCATGTAGTGGTCAATTGGCATCATTAAGAGTCTTTCAGCAGCTGAGGACTGGGTGGGTTCGGAAACCTAGGAAAGCCTAGGAGGAGAGTAGCAGAGTGCAACAGAAGTAGAAGAGACTTGGTGAAGTCGAAGAAATCCTTGAGGAAAGTACGGATAGATGTGGAAGGTAGTATGGGCTCGTACTACTGAAAGCATAGGATCCGTACTCGAGTCAAGGAGGTCCATAAAAAGGCCTCCTTGGAGTTGTCAGTTCTGCTTTTTGTATCGGGTATAGGTCATGTGATTCCAGTAGTACGGGCCCAATACTACCTTCCACACCCACTGATACCTTCCTCAAGGTCAAATCTGATTCCTCTACATCACCACACAACAACCACATATCAATCTAATGCAGTCCATCATACATAACCTAGACTTTCCTAGGGAATCTCAACCCTCACCACTCGCAATACCAAAGAACCTAAATCAACACCGTTGGTTGCCTTATGCATGCAAGTTGTACACAAAATAGGATCACATAGACTGTCAAATGAAGATTCTACCCTAAGTCCACAACCACACAAGGAACAGGAAATGAGGCTAAATCGATCATTCTAGGGCTATACAATCGTAATCGTATAAACCTTTGAAAGAATACACTTAGCAAATAACTGAGCCGATATCAATCCTAATGTTAAATGTGACTCGAGCATTTGGATCATGTTCATGGAGCATTTGGAGCACTTGGAACTCAATGGAGCACTTGGGGTTCATGGAGCATGTGATAAAGGAACGAATCATCTGAGAAATGAATGGATTGTCTGATAAAGGAATGGAACAAGTGCCAAAATAACCGATCGTACAGAAGGGGGCTTGGAGCACCAGGAAGAGGTTTGGAGCACTTGGGAGTGATATGGAGCCATAGGGCTTGAGTGACCTTAAACTTTTCAAGTCTTTGAACTTATGGGTCAGGGAGAACTACTTGAGGAGGTGGAGGAAGTGAAGTTCCACTACAATACGAACAAGGGATTAGTCTTTCACCTTTATTTGCTTGTGGAATATCATCTTCATGAGGAAAGCTTTTTCCATAAGATTCGGGAAGACCATAGTTGTCTGACCTATACATCTATAATGGGAGATATTCAAGTTAGTTGATTTAAGTCCTTAATATGACACCCAACATGAAATATTAAGGCTAGGACCCAACACAATATTTTACAATTCGGAAGAGGGATGCCGTAATCCAATTGAAAAATATTTGGAGGTAGGTAAATGACGATTTACCAATTTCCACTATGAAAAACAAAATTGATTATTAAGTTTTAAATGAATTGAAATTCCTAGATCCTTTTAGATTCATTGAACTTTTCAATGGCATGTTTAAAACTCGATTGTGCCCTTCAAGTTTGTGACTGGGATGCCGAGAATCACAAACAAGGTGTGAATAACCATGCAAATGTGCTTGGTACTCTTAATGTTACAAATCACCTAATCAATGTGTTGGTTAACCACACACACTCCATTGATCTATGATTACCATCAAGCTACCCTTTGCCACACACTGTCAGTCCCAGATTAGTGTGTCGGTTAACCACACACGCTCCACTAACGACTTAACAAGGTGCAAAGTGCAATTTCATGGGTTAGCACCAAATTCACATTTTTCCTAAGTAACTAAGATTGGGAATTTATAAGTGTTTAGTTACTTGGTATTTTCATTATACTTTTAATGAGAATTAATTTCCTATCGTACCCGGTCGGCTAACGACCCTTCACCAGTCAAGGAAGCGGTGGGTGAGAGTGGACACCCATTAAACCACCATTTTATATGCAGTAACCTTATACCCCCTTATAGACCGGCTTCGTGAATGAGGTCTACTAACGGTAAGACTGACTTTTTAACTTATACATATATAATATATTAGACTTTTAATTTTATATAGTATAAGGGTGTATTTTAAACATTTAAAATACCAGGTGGTTTAATCTATTAATAAATTATACTCTTAATTTAATTAATCTTAAACCATGTTATTATGGATTTATTAAACTTCTCTCTTAATTAAACACTTTAATTAATTTAATAAAGCCCATAAGGTGTAATTGAACTATTCAAGGCATCTAGGTTACCAAAAAAATTCAAAATTAAAACTATTTAATTAATTTTTAAGTTATGAACCCAAGAGATGCATCTTTTGAAACTTTTCAATTACTATAGTTAATGTTTTCATAATTTGAGAGTTTTCAAATACCAAAACTTAAGGGCAAGTTTTGTAACTCTTGAAAACTTTTCATTTCCATAACTTATGAGTTTAATGTCATTTTAATGGATGAGACTTTTCATGTTCCATAACTTGAGGACAAGTTATGGAAGTCATTAAAATAACATTTAGATCAATTTTAACAAATAGAATTATCATATAATCTAGGATTGATCTAATTTAACTCATAAGGCAAGATAATTCATATCAACAATTTACAAGCTACTTTGTTTATCATATAACCAACAATTAACTTAAAACTTTGACAATTATCTTTTAATTGGAAGAGGATCATGATTACCAAATCAGAAAATACATTTTTTATGATACAAAACATTTTGTGGTAATGATCCTAAACCAATTCTGGCCAAAAACTCGAAATTCTGCAACCAGAGGCATCAACTCGCCGAGTGCATGATCATGACGCGTCGAGTTGCCCTTTTACTGAGTGGACTCGTCGAGTCAGCCAGTGGACTCGGTGAGTTCATCAGTCAGAGGCCAGAAAATTGATTTTTTCAACTTTGAAAAATAGCAAGCATCAAATATAACAGAAAACAATCCTAGGCTCTGATACCACTGTAGGGTTTTAACCACTATAACACTCCTATGGTGCACATGCAACCCTAATAGCTTTGGATCTATGTTTTCTCTAGTTATACATGCAATAAAATTTCCAAAGCTTGGAGCCTACAACTAGCATACAATTTTGGTACATTAATCATAAAACTAGTTAGAATAATACCCCTTTATTGTAGCTTGTAGTTCTGGCCTTTCAAGAGCTTAGCACCTCAAGTGTGCTGCCTCAAATGGTTCACAAACACCATGAGGACTTTGAGGGAGAGGCTTAGACACTCCAAAATCGATTTCTCTCTTCCTAGAACTCTTAGGGCTCATTTTTTGGCTAAGGGGTAGCATATATATATATATATATATATATATATATATATATATATATATATATATATATATATATATGTTGTAGGATTCCAAGAGTCATGGGTAAACCCTAATCCATACACTTGGGTTATGATCCATATCTCATGTGGGCTAACTCGTATGGATACTTACATAAACTTATCCCTTCATGGATCAATAGCCCAAACAATATATATCATTGATTACATAATCAGTCCTCGTTAATTTAAGTAGTCTCTTTTGATCACTAAATTAATTCCAAATTAATTCTTGATCAATACTAATTAAATAATATGATTTCATATTAATATATTATACTTGTAATATATTAATAAATCATAAATAACCTCTTTCTCAAATATCCATCCTATCATATTGTTCTGGTGAAGGCAACCCAAATGGACCATGCTACTCTCGGGTCAAGTACATACGAATTATAGTTATGGGCTTAGACACCTAATCCAACAGTCTCCCACTTGGATAAGTCTAATAACTATTATTGCAAGTACGACTCCAAAATCCCGACTAGCAATCGTAGCTCTCAAAAGCCGATGTCGAACTCTGAACTAGTCAAATGACGCGTCTATTAGATAAGGGATCATATATTCCTCCATTCTAGATGTCGTATGAACTAAGACATGGATTATAATCATTCTCTCTTTTGATGTGTTGTTTCCCGATTTCCGATTTATGATGACCGACTAATTGAACAAATCAAATCAGTCCAGGCTTGGCCAAGCACTTAGGGTTGTCATCACTAAATCATCGAGTGACCCACAGATATCGCTTTTATCCCACTTTGGGTAAAAGGAATGGATAAACTTAAACTCAAATGCTTGCTTGTACTTACTCATCAAATCACACACAACAATATGTTTTATAACACCAAGTTACTGGTGCGTTTACGTATGTCAATGTGCAACTGACTCATAAACTACAACTCACATGTCTTGGTTTCAAGAATATAAGTTATTATCGTCTCCCAATCACTCGTGATAAAATCCATGAAATGATTCAGATGAGCGTGGGTTTAATTAAATACTCGAATCTTATTCCATAAGTACTCATGAACACTGCAGCAAACTTGTGCTATGTCTAAACGCCTTTAGACAATCTACAGACCCATTCATGACAGTCTAACTTCAATACCTACTTCCAAAGTATGATCGACAGTGGATGGTTTGAATAACCTAGTTATTCGGGAAGTCTAAACATGCAAAGTGAAACACAATAATAATCGAATCCAATATGGTTTCAAAACTTTTGAATATAAATAAAACCCCTTTTACTTAGTCACCATATTGATTACACATTATTCAATGTATAATGTTTCGATTGATCAACTTAATACTTGAATTAAAACAATAGTTATCCCATGCTCCAAGCATGCATACTATGTTTACCTATGGTCCTTTTTTTGTGAAATAGATCAATTGTAAACATTTCCAATGACACTCATTTCACAATTCCAAATCCTTATCGTAAGTGTAAGAATACCAAGTCCTTTCCACTTACTGTAACCTGTTAGATTCTAAGCTTATATGCAGTGATCCTTTTGTAATGACTATGTACACAAGTCTCATAGACTTTGCCAATTATAAAACATTCCATTGGAGATTGTTACTAGACAATTCCATAGATACGAAGTCTCATATTCCAAGTACATTCCTTTGAACATCCTTCTTGCATAAAAGTTTCTAACTTACTCATAGATTCTTGATATCCGATTCCCATTATGGAAAATTTTCCATAATTGCCATATGACTATCCATTCTTAATAGAATCCTATCTATTCAGAATTATATCAATATGGTCCATTCATTACTATACTTCCAACTATCTACAAGCAACCAATCCTTAGTAAACCTCAGATCGTCCTAGATAGTTGTTTAATAACTTTAGTCATATCCGGTTCTTGTCCTTTTCCCTCTTAATGCCCTAGGCATTTGGAAAAATAGAACAGGTGAATATTATAGCATATGCAATCGATCCTATATCCGAAGCATATGGGACACGATTCATAAGGTCTTACATAAACACCTGATACTTTACCAGTCTTTTGCTATAATATTCTCATATATAGAATTTCCTTATGTCGAATCTTTTCAACATAACATCCATATATGTCCTTGAATAAATTTGATTAAAATCTCACAGTCTAAGCTTTTAGATTTGAAATGAAGTATAAGTTCCTCTCCCTTAATTGTAGCAAAACAACTTTTCAAACCCTACAACTTTGCGAATTGAAACTTTTGTTTTCTATAATTAACATTGGTAACTCGCAACACTTATCATAATAATTATGCTCCCACTAGCATAATAATTATTATCTTACTATCATAACACTTATGCTCCCACTAGCTTTGACATGTACCCAGAAATGAGCTGGACTTCTAGAAATCAATACTTGTTGACTTTCTTACCAAAGTTCAGATTTCTGATACGAGATGCTTCGATAAGCCTTTATCTAGGCTTCTCAAACTCATACACCTTTCCTTAGATAGCTCACATGTGTTTCTAAACAATTTTAGAACTTACAACAATAAGTCTCAAATGTTTAGACCTTTTGCCATTTCTCACAATTCAAACTATGAAGAGGGATGCCGTAATCATAATCGAATTTGAGAATGCAAATATCACAATTGCTAACTCTTTAAAATCTACTTAGTGAAAGCGTTTCCTCACAATAATTTTCATGATATGGAGAGAAACCTTATGACACATAGATTTTATGGTGTATGTGTTCCTATCCATGTGAATTTTTCATAACCATAATCTCAAGACAAGGTTAGTGACAAATCCAAACCCATATGGACTGAACTTGTTCAATCTTAATTTCTTGCCACCTGGCAGCACAAGGGCCTACCATTGCTTCCAGGTTGGTATGCAAACAATTGAAAACTCATAGAACTCACATGCATAGTCAAGTTAACTGGAATGGGCACATAAACAAGAATATGTCAACACAATAGGTTACAAAACTCAAGTCGTGTGCTAGTGATAAACAATAGGTTCATTCTTGAAACTTTTGAAGATCTTTAAGACTCCCACTGACCTCTTGACATATAAGATTCTCTTTGTCAAGAAACATTACTTGACAACAAATATTCAAGAGTTAGTGCGGTTTCTTATCAAGAAAAAAACACTTCACACAATTGGTCTTAGTTGGTCTTTGTCTTATCCAAGACATCACAACTTACCAATTTCAAATGTACAAGAGTAAGAAACATTTTACTATACATTTGATGAGTGTTATAAACCTTCTTAAAATTATGTCACTCAAGGCACAATCTTGGAGTATGACTCTAAGACTTGATTTTGGAACGAAGTATGATTCACCTTTTGATTTCACCATTTCAACAATTCACGATTCCTCTTCTTAGTCATACAAATGCACTAAGATGTCCTTAGATGATCAATTGTGATATGGTTTCATAATCACTAAGATAATCATAAAACACGATACTCAAGTACTCTCCCTTCCTTTCAGACTGGAGAAACTTTTATCTTTCTGCCTAATTTGATTCTTCTTATTCATTCTGCTATACATTGAAACTTTTCCAATGGTTCAGAATTACACTTAATCTTGTAAGTATAACCATATTTACTAAACTTTAGTAAATCATAATGAATAGCCTTATCGTTCTTTTTGGTGGACCTGACCAGCACACAACCAAGTGTACCAGATCCCCTAGTCCTTCACTTGACTCACATATACATGTGAACAAGGAATTAGTCTTAATTTCCCAAAGACGAAGGTTCTCATTCATCACACAATACAAGTTGCATGATTCTAAGTTTCTATCCAACTGAAATTTGGGTGATGAGAATCTTTCCTTATTTGGTAAATCTTAACACTACCACAAACGAAAGAATCAAATCCATTTTCCAATATTGCTAACAACAGAAATATACAAACATCAATTTTCACAAATGCCATTGCAAAGATAAATATAAAACAAGATAAAATCAAAATTTTATTTTATTTATAAAATGCGGAAAAAACTTTTCCTTACAATGCAATTACAAATGAAAACTATGTTCTAAAATATTTCTAAGCAATCTATCATAACTCTTAACCAGCAGCTCAAAATTCTGATCATTGAACCATGCGATCGAAATCCATCTCTTCGCGATCAGACTCAATATACTCTTCCATTAAGCTTCCTTTGATTCTACAAAACATCAAAATGTAATATCATCACATCATGTATTAAAAATCTACAAATAGGAACTTGATAGAGTTAGATAGTGGACTTACTTGAAGCAGAGTCAAACATTTTGACTTTACCATCCTTGTGGTCCTTCGGTAGATACGACAGCTTCACATCCAATTCCCCTTTTCTTGGCAATAGAAGCAAACAGACTATCTTGGAATGGTACATGGGACAATCTCATACTTAGCCTTTTTCTTTACCATTTGGTCAAATTACTTGACCATGGTCGACCCCTTTCGATTGGGAAGAGAAAGCTTTTCTGGACTTCCAATGTTTCCATTGTTAGTGTCCATGGAAGTTTGGGAAGTAGATCTTCCGATCAAGTTTGCTTTACCAGTGCGCCAAATCATTGTTGATTTAGCAGCAACAAGCAAATATGTTAGATCAATAAGGGTCATGTCGTGATCTCCCATATAGTAGTCCTTAAAGAACCAGCTATATGACTTAGGAAGTGATTAAAGAACCAAGTCAACAGCCAACTTCCTTAAGACAATGATACCCAACATTCCCGGCCTGTCAATGTGTGACTTCATCTCCAAGACATGTGAACACACAGACCTTCCATCTTGGTGTTTGCTAGGAAATATGGCTTGAATGACCTTGAACTTTTCAAGTCTTTGAACTTGTGGGTCAGGGAGAACTACTTGAGGAGGTGGAGGAAGTGAAGTTCCACTACAACACGAAGAAGGGATTAATCTTTCACCTTGATTTGCTTGTGGAATATCATCTTCATGAGGAAAGCTTTTTCCATAAGATTCGGGAAGACCATAGTTGTCTGACCTAGACATCTATAATGGGAGATATTCAAGTTAGTTTATTTAAGTCCTTAATATAACACCCAACATGAAGTATTAAGGCTAGGACCCAACACAATATTTTACAATTCGGAAGAGGAATGCCGTAATCCAATTGCAAAATATTTTGAGGTAGGTAAATGACGATTTACCAATTTCCACCATGAAAAACGAAATTGATTATTAAGTTTTAAATGAATTGAAATTCCTAGGTCCTTTGAGATTCAATGAACTTTTCAATGACATGTTTAAATGTTGATTGTTCCCTTCAAGTTTGTGACTGGGATGCCGAGGATCACAAACAAGGTGTGAATAACCATGCAAATGTGCTTGGTACTCTTAATGTTACATATCACCTAATCAATGTGCCAGTTAACCACACACGCTCCATTGATCTATGATTAACACCAAGCTACCCTTTGCCACACACTGTCAGTTCCAGATTAGTGTGTCGGTTAACCACACACGCTCCACTAACGACTTAACAAGGTGCAAAGTGCAATTTCATGGGTTAGCACCAAATTCACATTTCTCCTAAGTAACTAAGATTGGGAATTTATAAGTGTTTAGTTACTTGGTATTTTCATTATACTTTTAATGAGAATTAATGTCCTATCCTATCCGTTCGGCTAATGACCCTCCACCAGTCAAGGAAGCGTTGGGTGAGAGTGGACACTCATTAAACCACCATTTTATAGGCAGTAACCTTATTCCCCCCTTATAGACCGGCTTCGTGAATGAGGCATACTAACGGTAAGACTGACTTTATAACTTATACATATATAATATATTATACTTTTAATTTTATATAGTATAAGGGTGTATTTTCAACATTTAAAATACCAGGTGGTTTAATCTATTAATAAATTATACTCTTCATTTAATTAATCGTAAACCATGTTATTATGGATTTATTAAACTTCTCTCTTAATTAAACACTTTAATTAATTTAATAAAGTCCATAAGGTGTAATTGAACTATTCAAGGCATCTAGGTTACCAAAAAATTCAAAATTAAAACTATTTAATTAATTTGTAAGTTATGAACCCAAGAGATGCATCTTTTGAAACTTTTCAATTACTAGAGGTAATGTTTCATAATTTGAGACTTTTCAAATACCAAAACTTAAGGGCAAGTTTTGTAACTCTTGAAAACTTTTCATTTCCATAACTTATGAGTTTAATGTCATTTTAATGGATGAGACTTTTCATGTTCCATAACTTGAGGACAAGTTATGGAAATCATTAAAACAACATTTAGATCAATTTTAACAAATAGAATTATGATATAATCTTGGATTGATCTAATTTAACTCATAAGGCAAGATAATTCATATCAACAATTTACAAGCAACTTTGTTTATCATATAACCAACAATTAACTTAAAACTTTGACGATTATCTTTTAATTGGAAGAGGATCATGATTACCAAATCAGAAAATACATTTTTTATGATACAAAACATTTTGTGGTAATGATCCTAAACCAATTCTGGCCAAAAACTCGAAATTCTGCAACCAGAGGCATCAACTCACCGAGTGCATGATCATGACGCGTCGAGTTGCCCTTTTACTGAGTGGACTCGTCGAGTCAGCCAGTGGACTCGGCGAGTTCATCAGTCAGAGGCCAGAAAATTGATTTTTTCAACTTTGAAAAATAGCAAGCATCAAATATAACAGAAAACAATCCTAGGCTCTGATACCACTATAGGGGTTTAACCACTATAACACTCCTATGGTGCACATGCAACCCTAATAGCTTTGGATCTATGTTTTCTCTAAGTATACATGCAATAAAATTTCCAAAGCTTGGAGCCTACAACTAGCATACAATTTTGGTACATTAATCATAAAACTAGTTAGAATAATACCCCTTTATTGTAGCTTGTAGTTTTGGCCTTTCAAGAGCTTAGCACCTCAAGTGTGATTCCTCAAATGGTTCACAAACACCATGAACAAAGGAGGACTTTGAGGGAGAGGTTTAGACACTCCAAAATCGATTTCTCTCTTCCTAGAACTCTTAGGGCTCACGATTTTGGCTAAGGGGTAACATATATATATATATATATATATATATATATATATGTTACCCCTTAGCCAAAATCGTGAGCCCTAAGAGTTCTAGGAAGATATATATATATATATATATATATATATATATATATATATATAT
This sequence comes from Lactuca virosa, assembly GCF_052849685.1. Lineage (NCBI taxonomy): Eukaryota > Viridiplantae > Streptophyta > Magnoliopsida > Asterales > Asteraceae > Lactuca > Lactuca virosa. The sequence goes on along the minus strand of NC_136428.1, from coordinate 193,539,453 downwards.
ATATATATATATATATATATATATATATATATATATATATATAATGTAGGATTCCAAGAGTCATGGGTAAACCCTAATCCATACACTTGGGTTATGATCCATATCTCATGTGGGCTAACTCTTATGGATACTTACATAAACTTAGCCCATCATGGATCAATAGCCCAAACAATATATATCACTAATTTACATAATTAGTCCCCGTTAATTTAATTAGTCTCTTTTGATCACTAAATTAATTCCAAATTAATTCTTGATCAATACTAATTAAATAACATGATTTCATATTAATATATTATACTTGTAATATATTAATAAATCATAAATAACATCTTTCTCAAATATCCATCCTATCAGATTGTTCTGGTGAAGGCAACCCAAATGGACCATGTTACTCTCGGGTCAAGTACATACTAATTATAGTTATGGGCTTAGACACCTAATCCAACAATCAAGTCCTCTATGGCGCTCAAGAATGTTCCAGAAGATGGTGCATGGAGTAATATGATTGGTTGCCTCTATTCATGGGCCTATGGGCCAATGGGCTTGGTCCATTAGGTTTTTAGGTCTGATCTCTTTGTAATTGTAATTGTAACCTATGTTTGAGAGCTTTGAAATAAAAGAATACTCATTTCCTTCCCGTGGATGTAGGTCACCTTGACCGAACCACGTAAATACTGTGTCTTGTGTGCTTATAATTTTGCTAGTTATCCGCTTTACTTCCTAACAATTGGTATCAGAGCTGCGGTTTGTATTCCTGTGATTGAAGATGTCTACTCCCAAGTTTGATTTGGAGAAGTTCAATGGTTCAAATGACTTCACTTTGTGGAAGGTGAAGATGAGGGCTCTTCTGGTTCAACAAGGATGTGCGGTGGCACTGGAAAGAGAGGCAAAACTGCCAAAGGACATGGCGGTTGAGAAGAAGGTGGAAATTCTGACGAAGGCACATAGTTCCATTCTAGTGAGCTTGACAGATGAAGTACAGAGGGAGTTTGTGGATCAAACAACTGCTTTTGGGCTCTGGGATAAACTTTGTGACAAGTACCATAACAACTCACTGATGAACAGGTTATATCAGAAGCAAATGTTGTACACTCTTAGAATGTCTGAAAATACCCAAGTGAAAGATCATCTGTATAATTTCAATCGCATCATCTTGGATCTACAAGGTGTTGATGTGAATATTGAAGATGAAGATCATGCGCTCATTCTCTTATGTTCTCTTCCTAACTCATATGAGAATTTCATTGATACCATGATTTATGGTAGGACAACGATCACTGTGAATGATGTGAAGGACTCTCTGATGTCCACGGAACTGAAAAGAAAAATTTTAGCTGGAGAGGAGGTGTCCAGTTTTGGTTTGTCTACAGGGAGAGGAAGGACAGAGGAGAGAAAAGGGGGAACAGAGGGAGATCACGTTCTATATCGAAGTCTAAAGTTTCATCGAATTCCAAGTGTTATAACTGTAAGGATAAGGGGCACTTCAAGCGAAATTGTCCACAGTTCAAGAATGGGAAGTCCAAGAGTGAATCAAGAAGAAATAACAATGTTGTTGTAGTTCAGGAAAGTTCTGAATGGTGATGTACTGACTGTATGTACATCAAGTTTTACTGATGCTTGGGCCTTGGATTCTGGAGCATCCTATCACATAACGTATAATCGTGACTGGTTCAACTCCTTCAAAGAGTGGGATGGCACAGTCAAGATGAGTGATGATTGGGTGAGTAGTATCAAAAGTAGTGGCATGGTGCAGATCAAGATGCACGATGGCATGGTCAAGAAGTTAGATTGCTGGTACATTCCAGAACTTCGGAAGAATCTAATTTCTCTTGGCACATTGGCTAAGAATGGGATGAGGTACGCTGGTGAAGGTGACTGGGTCAAAGTGACCAAAGGTTCTCTTGTTATAATGAAAGGGAAGATGAATCATGGACGGATATATATCCTAGAAGGCAGTACAATTATGGGAAACGTGGCTATCTCCCAATCCTTGAATGAAAGTGATGACAAGATGGAGTTGTGGCATCATAGGTTGCGGCACATGAGTGAGAAGGGAATGTCATTTCTAAGTAAACAATGAATGCTTGGTGGAGAGGCTACTGGAAATATAAATTTTTGTGAAGCTTTCGTTAAGGGAAATCATCGCAAAGTGAAGTTTGGTACCGGTCAACACACAAGCAAGGAAATCCTGGAGTATGTTCACTCAGTTCTTTGGGGTCCTGCACCAGTGAAGTCTCAAGGAGGATGCGCATACTTTGTGACGTTCATTGATAACTATTCAAGGAAGGTTTGGTTGTACTTTCTGAAGACCAAAGATGAGGTGTTTGGGAAGTTTAAGGAGTGGAAGACCATGGTTGAAAAAAGGACTGGAAAACAGGTCAAGACTCTGAGGACTGACAATGGGATGGAATTCTTGTTGGGTTTTGAGCATTCTAACACTCCTATGGTGTACATGCAACCCTATAAACCTTGGATCTATGTTTTCTCTATTATACATGCAAATATTAACTATTCCAAGGTTTCATCCTAACTAGCATATTATGAAGCACCTATACTACAAAGTTCTAGTTAGATGACATACCTTTTGATGTAGATTGATGTCTTCAAGCTTTAAGAGCTTAGCCCCAATAGTGTGGAAGCCTCAAATGGAATCACAAATCACCAAAACACCTTGGAAGAACTTGAGAGAATATGTATTCACACTAAAATCGGCCCACTCTTATTTTCACACACTTGTGCCAATTTTGTGAGCCAAGGACCCCTTTATATATTATGGAGGATTAGGGTTACATCCATGTAAACCCTAATACCCATGACCTTTCATTTACATAGGATCCATGGGTTAAAAGCTCCATGGACCATCCATGAAAGCTTAGCCCCAACCTAAATGAACTTGGCCCATTCCATATATATAAGAGTCCATATTTAATTAGTTCTTTTTGATCACTTAATTAATTCTAAATTAATTCTTGATCAAGACTAATTAAATAATATGATTCCATATTAATATATTAGAACTTATAATATATTAAGATAAATCATAAATATACTATTCTCAAAAGACTATCCATATAAATTGTGCCGGTGAAGTGCAACCCAAATGGACCATGCCGGGTCGGGTCAAGTACATACCAAATATAGTTATGGACTTAGACATTAATCCAACAGTCTCCCACTTGGATAAGTCTAAAACTATTATTGAGTATGACTTCAAAACCTAACTGGAAATCATAGCTCTTAAAGCCACTGTCGAACTCTGACCTTGTCAATGACTTGTCCATTAGATAAGGGATCATATATTCCTCCATTCTAGATATCATATGGACTGAGACATGGATTATAATCATTCTCTCTGTCCATTTGTTGTTTCCCGATTTTCGATTTATGATGACTGACTGATTGAACAAATCAAATCAGTCCTGGCTTGGCCAAGCACTCACATGTGTCATTGCAAAATCATCGAGGGGCCCACAGATATCGCTTTTATCCCAAAGGTAAAAGGAATGGATAAACTTCGACTCATATGGCTTGTTCTACTACTTGTTGAATCATACACAAAGGCACATTTTATAACATCGAGTTACCAAATGTGTTTTCGTGCAATCAATGTATAACCAACTCATAGTAACAACTCATATCTCTAGGTTTGAAGAATATAAGATATTATCGTCTCATGATCACTCGTGATAAAATCCATGAAGTGATTGAAATGAGCGCGGGTTGAATCCAATACTCAGAAATTATGAGCACTCATGAGTGTTGTAGCACCACTTTGTCCACCAACTTGGACCTCTACAAACCAACCCATGACAGTCTTGATTCATATCTACTTCCAACATATGACCGACTGTGGATGGTTTGAATAACTTAATCATTCAGGAAGAGCGACTTAGTTATTCTGGAAGTCAAAACATGAAAAGTGAAACACAAGAATCAAATATGGTATCAAACCCTATGAATATAAATAAACACTTTTATTTATCACCATACTGATTACTCATTATTCATTGTTTCGGTTTTATCAACTTTATATTTGAATTAAAAACACTAGTTGTCCCATGCTCCAAGCATGTACACTATGTTTTTCTTAAACAATAGCTTTTCCATACACCAAGTATGCACTCTATGTTTGTCAATGATCCTTACTTTGTGAAATAAACCAATTGAACATAATTTCAATGATTCTAATTTCACACTGCCAAATCCTTATCGAAAAATGTGAGAATTTCAAATTCCTATCATTTATCGAAATCTGTTTAGATTTTAAACTTATATGCACTGACCCTCCTGTAATGAATATGTACAAAGTCACAAAGACTTGTCAACAGTCATTATAAGGTATTCCAATGGAGATCAACTCCATGGAAACTAAGTCTCATATTCAAAGTACATTGCTTTGGACATGCTTCTTGCATTAAGTTTTCTAATCTTACACATATAACTTCCACCTATGGAGACAACTCCATATTCTCATTTTGACTATCACTTCTGAATAAGAGATGCCTCTTTTCAGAATATGTCAATATGGTCCTTCCAAAATTAGCACTATACTTCCAACTGTCCCTGAGCAACCAATCTTTGGTAAACCTCAGATTGTCCTCGACAATTGCTTAATCATTTTAGTCATATCCAATTCTAGACCTTTTCCCTTCTTAATGCCTCTGGGCATTTGGAAAAATTTAGAAATGACAAATATTATAGCACATGCAATCGATCCTGTACCCAAAGCAAATGGTACACGATTCATGATGTCTCACATAAAGACATGATTCTAGACCAGTCTTTTGCTACAATATTTTTATTTGCCATGTTTTCAAAATTTGACTATGAAGAGGGATGCCGTAATCATAATCGAATTTTGAGAACGCAATATATAGAATTTCCTTAAGTTGAACCAATCCAACATGAAATTCATATATATATATATATATATATATATATATATATATATATATATATATATATATATATATATATATATATATATTCTTGACTAAAGATGATTAAGGTCTCAATCTAAGCCTTTAAAACTGAAATGAAGTATATCCTCTCCTTTAATTATAGCAAAACAACTTTTTCAATCCCTGCAGCCTCACGAATTGAAACTTTTGTTTTCTATAATGAACATTGCTAACTTGCAACACTAACAATAATTATCATGCTCCCACTAACATGATGATTATTAGCATAACACTTATGCTCCCACTAGCTTTGACATGTACTCAGAAATCAGCTGGACTTCTAGAAATCAATACTTTATTGACTTTCTTACCAAAGTTCAGATTTCTGATACGAGATGCTTTGATAAAACTTTATCAAAATCATACACATTTCCTTAGATAGCATGCATGTGTGTCTAAACAATTTCAGAACTATGAAAAGGGATGCCGTAATCATAGTCTCAATTGTTTAGACCTTTTGCCATCTGCTTCAAATCTACTTGGTGGAAGTGTTTCCTCACCATCATTTTCATGAATCGGAGAGAAACCTTATGACCATTAGATTTTATGGTGTATGTGTTCTTATCCATGTGAATCGTCAAAACCATAGTCACAAGACAAGGATAATGACAAATCCAAACTCATATGGACTGAACTTATGCAATCTTAACTTCTTGCCACCTGGCAGTACAGGGCCTGCCATTGCTTCCAAGTTATTATGCAACCAATTGAGAACTTACAGAACTCCTATGCAAAGCCAACTTTAACTGGAATGGGCACATAATATGTCAACACGATAGGTTATAAACCTCAAGTCGTGTGCTAGTGAAGAACCTCAGGTTTTATTCTTGATTAGTTCTTGAAATTCTTTTTAGGATCTTTAAGACTCCCACTATCCTCTTGACATATAAGACTATCTTGCCAAATATTCAAGAGATAGTGCAGATTCTTTATCAAGATAAACACTTCACACAATTGGCCTTAGTTGGTCTTTGTTTTATCCAAAACATCACAACTTACCAATTTCAAATGTACAAGAGTAGGACACTTTTACTCTTACATTTGACAAGTGTTTTAAACCTTTCTTTAAGATATGTCACTCAAGTTACAATCTTGGAGTATGACTCTAAGAATTGTTTTGGAACGAAGTATGACTCATCTTCCTGATCTAACTATTTCAACAATTCATGACTCCTCTTCTTAGTCATAAGAATGCACTAAGATGACCTTTAGAGGACTAATTGTGATATGATTTCTAAATCATTAAGATGATCACAAACATGATACTAAAGTACTCTCCCATCTTTTCATATTTTAGAAACTTTTATCTTTCTGCCTAATTTGATTCTTCCCATTCGTTCTGCCATACATTGAGACTTTTCCAATGTTTCAGAATTATACTTAAACTTGTAAGTATAACCATATTTACTAAACTTTAGTAAATCAAATAGTCTTAACGAGCTTTGTGGTGGACATGACCAGTGCACAAGAATGTGTACTCGATCCCTTTAGTCCTTCACTTGACTCACACATCCATGTGAACAAGTAACTAGTCTTGATTTTCCAATGCTTGAAAGTTCTCATTCATCATACTATTCAACTTGCATGATTCCAAGTTTCGGTCCAATTGAAACTTGGGCGATGAGGAACTTTCCTGATTTTGTAAATTTAGACACTACCACAAATGAAAGAATCAAATCCATTTTCCAATATTGCTGTCAGTGGAATCATATAAGCAACAATTTTCCACAAATGCCATTGTAAGGATACTTCAAATAAATAAAATTAAACAATTTTCTTTTATTTTAAAACTTTGCGGAAAAACTTATCCTTACAATCCACATGGAAAATTGTTGTTATCTATTCCTTAGCAATATATCATAACTTCTTAAGCAACTGCTCAAAATTTTGATGCGATCGAAATCCACCTTCGCGATCAGAATCAGCATATACTTCCTTTAAGATTTCTCTCTATTCTTTGATTCTTAAAACATCAACATGTGACCCGGTCACATCATGTAATGAGGATCTCAGAATAGAACTTAACAGAGTTAGATAATGGGCTCTACCTGATGTAGAGTCAAACTTATTGACTTTAACATCCTTAGGTAAATTTGGCAGCTTTGCAATCAACGCCCCTTCCTTTGGCAAAATAAACATATGGACCCTTTGGTAATGGGACTATCTCAGACTTAGCCTTTCTCTTTACCATTTGGTCAACCGGGTTGACTATGGCCAATCCCTTTCCATTGGGAAGAGAATGCTTTTTCTGGATTTCCAGTGTCACCATTGTCACTGTCCATAAAGTTTTTGGAAAGTTGATCTTATAATCAAATTTGCTTTACTATCGTTCCAAATCATTGCTGATTCAGCAGCACTAAGCAAATAGATATGATCATTAAGGTTCATGTCATAGTCTGTTTCATAGTAGTCCCAAAGGTATGATCATTACGATTCACCAATTTCCACCAAGATAAACGAAATGTATTATTAGGTTTTAATTGGTTTTGAAACTCCTAGATTCTTTTGAGATTCATTGAACTTTTCAATGGCATGTTTCAATCTCGAGTGTGCCCTTCAGGTTTTGTGACTGGGATGCCGAGGATCACAAAACAAGGTGTGAAGTAACCATGCAAATATACTTGGTACCCTTAATATTTACCCCTCAATCGATGTGCCGGTTAACCACACACGCTCCAACGATACTATGATAAACATTAAGTTATCCTTTGCCTACCTTGTTAAGTCCAGGTTAGTGTGCCGGTTAACCACACACGCTCCACTAACAGCTTAAACAAAGTGCAAAGTGTAATTTCATGGATTAGCACCTTATTCACATTTTCCTAAGTAACTAAGATTGGGAATTTATAAGTGTTTTGTTACTTAGTATTTATCATTATACTTATAATGAAGGGAGAATTATAGTCCTTGTCCTACCTGTTCGGCTAACGAACCTCCACCGGTCAAGGAAGCGGTGAGTGAGAGTGGACACCCATTAAACTGCCATTTTATAGGCTACCTTATACCCCCTTATAGACCGGCTTCGTGAATGAGGCCTACTAATGGTAAGACGACTTGCTCTTATACATATAATATATTAAACTTTTAATATTATAATAGTATAAGGGTGTATTTTAGACATTTAAAATACTTGGTGGTTTAATCTATTAATTAAACTAGACTTTTAATTTAATTAAACTCAAACCATATATTTATGGATTAATAATACTCTTTTAATTAAACGCTTTAATTAACTATTAATAAAGTCCATAAGAGTTAATTTGAATTATTCAATAAAACATCATAATTCCAATTATTAAATTCAAAATTAAAACCATTTAATTAATTGTTTAAGTTATGAACCCAAGAGTTTTAGAATTCAATTCCTTTTTTCATAAAAAGCTTTTTCCAAATTCAAAAACTTGAGGGCAAGTTTTGTAACTCTTGAAAACCTTTGGATTCCATAACTTATGGAGTTAAATACTTGTTTTATGATGAAACTTTTCATGTTCCATAACTTAAGAACAAGTTATGGAATTCTTTAAAACATTAACTCCAAATTTTGTAACTCCATAAAAACTTTAAATCAATTTTTTTTAAAAAAAACTTTCATATCCATAACTTATGGAGGTTTCAAAACACTTAAGATCACAACTTTAAAAAAACTTTTGAGCTCCAAAATTTTATGACAAAATTTGTAACTCGTTAAAACATTTAGATCAAACTTTTAAAACTAATAAAATAATCATATCATTTTATCTTTTACTAAATTTGACCTAATTCAACTCATATAGCAAATGATTCAAATTTTACAAATAATTAGTTTTTCACAAAACAAGTAATTATCTTAAAATTTGACAAACGTCATGTTTTTTTTTCCTTTTTTTTCAACTTGAAAATAAAACATTTGCATCAATATAACAGAAAACAACCCATGGCTTTGATACCACTGTTGGGTTTTGAGCATTCTAACACTCCTATGGTGTACATGCAACCCTATAAACCTTGGATCTATGTTTTCTCTATTATACATGCAAATATTAACTATTCCAAGATTTCATCCTAACTAGCATATTATGAAGCACCTATACTACAAAGTTCTAGTTAGATGACATACCTTTTGATGTAGCTTGATGTCTTCAAGCTTTAAGAGCTTAGCCCCAATAGTGTGGAAGCCTCAAATGGAATCACAAATCACCAAAACACCTTGGAAGAACTTGAGAGAATATGTATGCACACTAAAATCGGCCCACTCTTATTTTCACACACTTGTGCCAATTTTGTGAGCCAAGGACCCCTTTATATATTATGGAGGATTAGGGTTACATCTATGTAAACCCTAATACCCATGACCTTTCATTTACATAGGATCCATGGGTTAAAAGCTCCATGGACCATCCATGAAAGCTTAGCCCAACCTAAATGAACTTGGCCCATTCCATATATATAAGAATCCATATTTAATTAGTTCTTTTTGATCACTTAATTAGTTCTAAATTAATTCTTGATCAATACGAATTAAATAATATGATTCCATATTAATATATTAGAACTTATAATATATTAATATAAATCATAAATATACTATTCTCAAAAGACTATCCATATAAATTGTGTCGGTGAAGTGCAACCCAAATGGACCATGCCGGGTCGGGTCAAGTACATACCAAATATAGTTATGGACTTAGACATTAATCCAACAATTCTGCAATGCTTCATTTGATAATTTCTGCAAGGAAGAAGGTATACTGAGGCACCGCAATATATGACACACACCACAACAAAATAGAGTGGCAGAACGGATGAACCAAACACTCATGCGGCATGTAAGGTGCATGCGAATATTTGCTAACTTATCCAAGCAATTCTGGGCAGAATCACTTAACCCTACTTGCTTTCTGGTGAACAGATCACCATCAACTGCAATAGACTTGAAGACTCCCCAAGAGGTATGGTCTGGGAAACCCTCTGACTATTCTGGTTTACGTATATTTGGATGCCCCACATATGCTCATGTGAATGATTGTAAACTTGAGCCAAGGGCAATGAAGTGCATATTTCTAGGATATGCGACAGGAGTAAAAGGTTACCGACTGTGGTGTAAAGAAGAAGGAAGAACTCCTAAATTTATCATGAGCAGAGATGTAACCTTTGATGAATCTACCATGGGTAACTAGAGAGGATGTGAAACAAGTCAAGCAGGGATCAAAGATCAGGGTGCTAGACAGAAGGTGGAGTTTGCAACTCAAACTCCAGACAGAGTTGTTATAAGTGACAAAGAGCAAGGCGGAAGTGAACAGCCTGGACAATATGAAACACAAGAGCAACCCATGCGATCTTCGTCCAGTGGTGCTTATGTAGGGAAGGATGATGGGTTAGAATCAACAGCAAAGAGAAGATCAAGGAGGGTCATTCGACAACCTCATAGATATGTGGGGTGTGTGAATTCAGGTGAACTTGACTCCATTTCTTTTGCTTTAGCAACTGGAGAAGACATTGACACTGAGGATCCTCAATCATATAAAAAGGTTGTGGTGAGTAAAGAAGCAAATGACTGGTTGATGGCCATGAATAAAGAAATGCAATCTTTAGAGAAGAATGAAACACGGGATCTTGTTCCATTACCAAAGGGAGCAAAGCCAATGGGATGCAAGTGGATGTTTAAGAAGAAGGAAGGGATACCAGGAGTTGAACCAACTAGGTTCAAGGCAAGGTTGGTGGTAAAATGGTTCTCTCGGAAAGAAGGATTTGATTATCACGAGGTGTTCTCACCGGTCGTGAAGCACAAGACAATTCAGGTTCTTTTGGCCATGGTGAGTGCGTTTGATTTGGAGCTTGAACAATATATGTGAAAACTGCATTTCTTCATGGGAACTTAGAAGAGAAGATTTATATGTCCCAGCCAGAAGGGTTCCTTGATTCTAAGAAGGATCGTGTATGTTTGCTGAAGAAATCCCTGTATGGTTTGAAGCAGTCTCCAAGAAAATGGTACGTGAGATTTGATTCATTCACGATCTCGAATGGATACACTCGGAACCAGTTTGAAAATTTTGTTTACTCAAAGGAATTGTCACCAGATTCCTACATATATATGTTGCTATGTGTTCATGATATGCTCATCGTAGCTAAAGACATGGGTGGAATAAATAAGTTGAAGGCGACCCTGAAGAATGAGTTTGAGATGAAGGATTTGGGAGAAGCAAATAAGATATTGGGGATGGATATTCAAAGGAACAAAAGATCAGGGCGGTTATGTATTTCTCAACAAAAGTACATTGAGAAAGTTCTGCAATCCTTCAATTGTGATCAACAAAAGTACATGAGCAGGGTTCCATACTCAAGTGTTGTTGGAAGTCTCATGTATGCTATGGTCTGTACCAGACCTGATTTGGCTCATGCAGTTAGTGTGGTTAGCAGGTTTATGAGTAATCCAGGGAAGACTCATTGGGAAGCTATAAAATGGAACTTGCGATACTTGAAGGGAACGACGGATGTTTGCTTGGCGTATGGAGCAAATACGCAGAGTGACTTGGTGAGATATGCTGACTCTGATTATGGTGGTGATTTGTTGAAGCGCAGGTCACGGATGTGCTACAAGATACCGTTGCTTTGTCTACAACTGAATCCAAGTACATGTCCATGACGAAAGGAATAAAGGAGGAGATATGGTTGCAAGGGATTATTCACAGTCTTGGTCTAAAGGTGGAGAAGCCTATCTTGTATTGTGAAAGTCAAAGTGCTTTGAGTTTTGCAAAGAACCCGATTTATCATGAGAAGACGAAGCACATTGATGTCAGGCCGAATTTCATTCTGGATATTCTAGAAGGAGACAAGTTTTCAATACTAAAGACTGATACCAAGGTCAACCCACCAGATATGTTGACAAATTCGTTACCCATGGAGAAGTTCAAACTTTGCTTGGACATTCAAACTTTGCTTGGACATGGTTGATGTTCGCAGGAGGTAGGTCCCTTCGGGGATGATGGAAGGAAGGGAGAGGAAGTTCTTGTTCGAGGTGGAGTTCAGAGGATGCTCAAGTCAAGGTGGAGACTGTTAAATGTGACTCGAGCATTTGGATCATGTTCATGGAGCATTTGGAGCACTTGTAACTCAATGGAGCACTTGGGGTTCATGGAGCATGTTAAAAAGGAACGGATCATCTAAGAAAGGAATGGATCATCTGATAAAGGAATGGATCAAGTGCCAAAGGAACGGATCATACAAAAGGGGGTTTGGAGCACCTGGAAGAGGTTTGGAGCACTTGGGAGTGGTATGGAGCAACAAGGGAGCCTTGTTGCACCATATGTTGAAGGGATGGGCCGAGAAGGATGTTGTTGTGCCAAGGGCATTCCTTCTTGCGCCATTATACTCCCTCTTGCGCCATGAGAAGTTCCTCTTGCGCCACGAGGATCCCTCTTGCACCATGGGGTACTCCTATTGAGCCATGAAGTATGCTCTTGCGCCATGCATGGCCTTGTTGTGCCATGTATGTTCCTGTTGCGCCAAGGTGGTGTTTTTGCTCCAATCTTAATGTTCTTGTCCCACACTTGAAGCCTGTTGCGCCATCCATATACTTGTTGCGCCATCATGGTGCAAGTTGGACCATATTGGTACTTGATGAGCCAAGTATGCTATGAAGTCCTTTATGATGCTCAAGAATGTTCTAGAAGATGTTGCATGGTGGAATATGATTGGTTACCTCTATTCATGAACCTTTGGGCCAATGGGCTTGGCCCATTAGGGTTTTAGGTCTGATCCCTCAAGTATAAATAGGGATGCATGCTAGTTCATTTTGTATCTTGAATTCTAGAGTGATAGGTGAATCTCTGTGTAATTGTACTTGTAACCTCTGTTTGAGAGCTCTAAAGTAAAGGACTACTACCCTCCTGCCCGTGGACGTAGGTCACCTTGATCAAACCACGTAAATACTGTGTCTTGTGTGCTTACAGTTTTGCTAGTTATCCGCTTTACTTCCTAACACCTAAGTAATACATAGCATCAAGTTCTACTAGGCTATAAGGCATCACACAAATCAGACAATTGTATCATATGATTCCTAAAGGTATCCTTAACCCTAATCTAGCATGCACTTCTCATATCAAGAATACTAATCATAACACATATGTATGGGTAAGTTGGGGAACCAGTTACTTGAGCTCGGCTGATCGCAAGCATCACACCCCCTTCTTTTTAATAAAACATTTTTAGGAGTTTTAAATTTATTTTCTTAATAAAATTATCATTTCCTCAGTTTGGGTCCTAACACACCCGAAAGTGTGTCTGAATCCCTCAAACCAAGGCTCGGATACCATTTGTAACATTCCCAGGGGGTCACCCATCCCTGGATTGTTCTCACCCGGGCACGCTTAACTGCAGAGTTATTATGGGATCTGTTGCCCTCACGGCTTTAAAACGCGTTGTGCTAAGGATGCTATACACACCCCTTATAAGGAATGCTTAGTTCTCCTTCCTAGTCTATGTGGGATCAGGTGCAACCCACCTTAGTTGTAGCACCCATTTCGAGGTACAACTTTGAAGTCTTATCATTTTAAGCTTTTGGCTGAGTTCACGACATGAGCAATTACTCTCACGTCGTGAGCTATGTTGACTTGGTTGACCCACATTTGTGGCCCTCACAATGTGAGCCTTCGTTGCTCACAACGTGAGAGCGGCCTGATGGCCAAACCCTAATTGTTTTGGTATTTAAAGGAATATGATGGATAGGGTTGTTCACCCTCAGCCTCTTTCACACTCCAAGCCTCCAAAAACCCTATTGCCATTCATTTTGAAGCTTTTGGTCTTTTGGGTGCAACACAAGCTCATGGAAGGTGAAGAGAAGAAAATAAGAAGTGTTTAGGTGGTGGAGCTTGCTTGAATCATTTCCAGCTACATCTTTACTTGTTCTTGGATCTTTGTAAGTCCTAAAGATTCAAACTTTATTCATCTTTTAAGTAGATCTAGGTTTTTGGCCCATATCTCTTCATATTTAGCATTTTTTGAGTGAGGTAAACCCATAAAGTTAGCAACTTTATGGATCTCAGGAGTTCCTTGACCATCATGTTGTTCAGATCTGGAAGTGGGTGAAGTAATTGAGCCATGCATGGGAAAGTGATGTGTATACTTCCCATTTCTGACCTAGAACTAGTTGGTTCATGCAAGTTGCTTGTATTGCCTTAAATAAAACAGTTTTATGGACCTTAGGGGTCCCCTTTAACATCTGAATGAAGTAGATTTGATGGCTTAACGGATAAAGGGCTTAAAGTTGTGACTTTTAGCTTTAGACAGAACTCACGACGTGAGACTGGAGGTGTTCACGACATGAGATCAGGGGGGGACCCACGATTGAGTTAAGTGAGTCTGGAATGGGTCATTGACTCTGGACCTGGTCGACTCTCACGACGTGACCAGGGAATGGTCATGACTTGAGACCTTATTTTAGGGCTTGGACCAATCGATTTGTCCCGATTGACTTTTGGCTTAACCAGGATTTTGACTAGGGTTTGACGTAGGGGTATTTTAGGTGTTTGAATGGTAGTTTGAGTTTTGGTTACTGTTATTCGTAAAGGTGACCACTACCATGGATTTCAAAGCAGCGTGTTTTCCAACTTTTCTTCTGTCTGTGAGGTGAGTCTTCTTACCACCTTAAGTGGGTCGAAGGTACCAAGGCCGACCCACTGTATTATATGAGTAGAATATATGCCATTGTATTATTTTGACTAATTTGATTTCATGATTTATGTATCGAGCTAATTTGGGGTTGGAGTCATACGAACTCGGGGTTTGATACAGACACGGGGGTTGATACGGACCCGACACAACTAATTGATGGTCTTTGGGTTGATACGGTCCTGACACAGCCTCGTGCTATTATATTATGTGTATGTTGTATGTGGTATTTTGGAAATATCATTAAGGTTTATGCTTACGGTTTCTATTTATGGTTTCAGGTACTTCCAGTTCAAAAGGGAAGTGCCGGGCATGATGGCACAACATCCTCCCCATATGATTTCGGCACTTGATATATTTTTATTCTTATATTTCAAAATACTGTGATGATTGATGGTTTTTGATAAAATCAATGAACGAAGTTAATAGTTTTTTTAAATGAAAAACTTTAGTATGGTTTTTGGTTTGTTACAAGTTGGTATTAGAGCTGGGGCATGGGTCGATGTGTTTGACAGGGACGTCGAACCCTATAATGGGCGGTGAAGGTGGGTTGCACCTGATCCCACATCGGTTGGGAAGGAGAACTAAGCATTCCTTATAAAGGGTGCGGATACCTTCCTTGTTACACCGCGTTTTAAAGTCATGAGGGCAACAGATCCCATAAGAACTCTGCAGTTAAGCGTGCTCGGATGAGAGAAATCCAGGTATAAGTGACCCCCTGGGAAGTTTTTGCCTCGGGAGCCCAAAGCGGACAATATTGTGATACGTGCCAAAGGGGGATGTTACAAATGCCTTGCGATGAGACCAAGGGTCTACTATTTGGATATAGGCAGGTCGGGTGCTAGTTGATGGTTTCAGGTGATCAGGGAAGGTAATCCGGAGCGACAACTTTTGTTGTCTCTGGTGTATCCCGACTAAGAGGATAGTGCCTTTTTCATTTGCGAATGATTCTCGTGATGATTTGACAGATATATATTTGCATACAAGGGGTGTGTTGGTAAATTGTTTGTTAGATATGAAGTTGGTGTTATGTATGAATTGTCAGATTTGGTACGATGCATCTGCCTGGGATTCTTAATATTAGATGTGGTTGTGGTTAAAAAGTTACCGAGGTCTATATCTTAGATTTATAATCTATTTGGGTTTGCTTGGTCTTATCTAGAAGATCATCTTGACGTGTTATATATATATATATATATATATATATATATATATATATATATATATATATATATATATATATATATATATATATATATATATCCCTAGGGCCAGGGATGCTTTGCATCTGGGCGATCCAGTTTGAGTTTTGGTCTGTTTGCAACGTCAGTTGGTGGTGGTTCGAACCCTAAGTGGGGGAGTTCTGGATATTCTGCTTAGAGGATCAGCGATCTGTTTGAGTTTTGGGTTTCATAGGAATAGGTCAAGAGACGGTTAGGTCACCCAGGCTGAGTATCGATTGTTGAAGAAGTTATCAGCTTGATTGACACATATAGTCGAGGTTGAGCAGTTGCTGATCAGCCAATCGGTTTCAGAGTTTGCCATATTTAGCTCCACATGGGTATTAGTTTAGTAGTACATTGGATCATGGGATTAGTAATGCATCCTCGATCGTTGTTTATTATGTTCATCATCAATAGCGGAAATTCTTTGGAAGTTTCAGGATGTATCAATTGAAGCACAATGGATGCGTCAACCTATCGTCAATTTTGAATCGAGTTTGGAAGATGTACTTGGTTAGTGGAAGTTTAGAAGTTGGGACAACGTTGTTCAGTCTTTCCATATGTGACATTAAATCTGCATAGAATCTAATTTTGGCATGTTATACTAGCAGGGTTGGTATTTGGATGGATCCGACCAAAGTTTTAGCAACATTTATGGATAACTTAAAAAACTCTTATCGAGATACTTACGTATTGACGGGGTCTGTTCAGTCTCAATCAAGGTATGGGATCTTGTTTCGATCGTCCATGAGAATGTTTTTTGTTAAGGATTGAGGTTCGCCATCTCGTTAGATCTTCTGGTACTTCACCCTTTGGGTAGGTTTGTGGGTTCCCTTAAGGGTGTGCATTGTGGTAAGTGCATTAGATATTGTCGTGAGGGGTGTATGTAGGTTAGAAAATATAGAAATGGAGCACTTGGTTTGAATTATATGCATGGTTCTTATTTGGGTTATAGCCTTTGAATTGGAACAAGAGTACGACTGTTTATCTCATTCTCGGGTCGTGTGCGACCATGTTTTCGTCGGATTTTGCATTAGTAGCAGCCGGTACTGTGAAAGGAATTGTCTGTGGTAAAGAAGTATGGCAGTGTTGTGTTCGGTTAGCGTTGAAAGGGATGTTTATTGGGTTCTTGCAATACGATGGATTGAGGTTGAGTATCTTTAGGCCAAGTGATCATGTTTGTTTATTTTTTCGCATGTAGTACTTTGGATGTTAGTGCCTTGTTAGGAGTCGGGAGACTCAGTGACCAGATGGTTTCAATCATGTGGTCAGTAAAAGATGTGTTGGTGGATGTATTGGTTGTGCATCGGAAGTCGCTTGATGTATATTTGCAATGGTGGACCCTGTTTCCTTGTAGGACGTTTATTAGGAGTTTGGTTACCAGTGTTAGCTATTGGTTCTGAAATCACGAGTCATGAAGTCCATTATAAATGTCTCGAGTGATCTGTCAGGTGGAGGTACACCTGGGCTGATAAGGGATTTGGATGCAACGTGAAATTCTTGGATGGAGCATCATTATGCTCATGGGAACAATGGGCTAGTGATGACTTGTTAGGAAGTCAAATGTGTATTTAAGGTTTTCGGGCACAACTTCTGGATTTGGGGTTGGTTGAAATTCAGGATCGCTGTCTTTTAAGTATTCTTTTGCATGGGTTAGTGGTGTTCCTAGTTTGGGACTAAGGGTAGGTATGACATATGTATGATCCTCAGTCTAAGGGTATGGTTTCTGAAGTTTAGACTGATGGGTACCCGGTTTGGGAAGTATATTGATGGAGTTGATTCGTGGTTTTAATTTTGAGAGTTCCTGTTTTGAGTAGTTCTCTCTAGACATTGGGTCTTACAGTTCTGGTTGGGGTTGGGAATTTTCAAGTTGTTGAATTGTTGGTCGGCAGTTGCGGGCTTCCGAGTGGTTCCTCGAATTATCTTTATATGAAGCCTTAATTTTGAGGTGGTTAAGGGAGTTGTGGAATAGGTCGGTGTTGTGTGTGTGTGTTTCTCTACAAAGGCTTTCTAGTAAAGACTCGTGTTAGAATGAGGGTTTAATGACAGTGGATAACCATTCAAAGCTTTGGGTTTTCGAAATTCGGGCAGAGTAGTAATAGTTATTCTTCAAGGGTTAAAGATAGTGGGTCAAGGATTCATTATTAGCAAGGGTATGTAGTTCTTCTTAGACTGTGTTTCGATTGTTATATGGGAAGGCAGTCGCTTGTAGGAGTTGAATTCTCAGTTCAGATCGGGGTCGTGGAGGAATTGTACAAATTGTCGGGTATGTCTGAAGAGTGGTAAGGAGTGACTTCGTATTGAAACCCCATAAACTTCATTTTAGGGTTACAAAAACAACCTTCTTCGTCCCTAAGCTCAATAAAATCCTAACCCTAGCCTCTCATTGTGATTCTTGAGCTTTTAGTGGAGTTTTGGTGGCTTGAAGAAGAAGAGATCACCATTAAAGCATAGTTTCAGCTTGGAAGTTTCATTTGCAACCTCTAGCTACACTTCTGGACCATTATGAGTAACCAAGATCCAAACTTTATGTTTCCTTGTTTCTAGATCTAAGGTTTTATGCATTTTTGCCATGGTTTAAGAGTTAGAGTGTTAAGACTCTATATAGTTGGCAACTTTATGGGTCCAAGGGGTTCCTTGGTGCTTATATCTTATAGATCTGAAGTTTGGAGGATGTTTGAGTCCATGCTTGAGAACTTAACTCCTTTTTCTTCATAAATGATCTAGTTTGAGCTCAAGTCTTGTATTGGACATACAAGACCTTAAAGCATCGATTTTTATGATCCTAGGAGTGTTAGGAAGCCTCCTGGAAAAGATGGATCATTGGCTTAATGGATTAAAAAGTTTTTGGATCAGAATGGAACTCAAACAGATCTTACGGCGTGAGGAGATGCATCTCACGTTGTGAGGGTTGTAAGGCTCGACTATTTTGTCTTGTAGTGGCTCACGACGTGAGCCATAGAGGGTTACATCGTGAGGGCGGTTGACTGTTGACTTTAGTTGACCGTTAACCGTTGACTTTTTGACCATGTTTGAATTTGGGTCAAACTTGAGGATTTTGGGCTATTGATTGAGATCCTACCTGGTTTTGGTGATTAGCGGATCCGCGGGTGCAAGCAGTGCTTAAAGGATCCGTATCGAAGTGTTTCAGAATTCTTCGATTCAGGCGAGTTTTGCTCACTATACTGTGGGTCGAAGGCACCAATTCCGACCCACTTGGTTATGTATCCTTATTATATAGGATGTCTTTATGATGTAGTGATTTGTTAGATCTTTATCTTGGTATATAGGATGTCGTTATGTTGTAGTGATATGTTAGATCCGTATCCTGATGAATAGGATGTTGTTATGCGGTAGTGATTTGTAGATCTGCCTGTTTGTTTGCTGAATGTTATATGTTTATCTGATGCATATGTGGACATAGTATGGTTGGGTTGAGACTGTACTGCTTTGTGCTGCCAGTCAACAAACCTGGGGCAATCCAACTAGGAGGTTGTGGGCCAGGGCAATCCAACTGGGAGGTTGTGGGCCAGGGCTAATCCAACCGGGAGGTTGTGGGCCTATTATGTAGTATGTATGGCAATCCAACCGGGAGGGAACTCACTAAGCTTCATGCTTACAGTTTTAGTTTATTGTTTCAGGTACTTCAGAGGGTAGTGGCAAGGAGAAGGCGTGATTGTCCACATCCTCTTGGTTTTGATGATGCTGATTTGGGGATACTCTGATATATGATTTCTATTTTGAGAACGATGTTTTGTAACCGAATGGTTTTGATTTAGATGGTATCTGAAAGCAATGATTTTACTTGATTTAAAAATGAAAATTTTCACCTTGATTTTTAGGATGTTATAGTGTTTGATGAAACACCTGAAAGAAAAGTACCTTCACAAAACTGAAAGTCTCTAAATTCGATCATCATTGAGGTTTTGGAAGAAAAACACATACTAAACAAGAAAAGCGAAGGAATCTGGAATGAGTTCATCGTTCAACCAAGAAAACATCAAACCTAGTAGCTCAAGAGTTAGGTAACACCACCCATTTCAAGTTATCAGGTGGTAAAGAGTAGAAATCGAGATACCTACTCCAATATAAAATACAAACACACGGAACAGAAAGGCGAAATCGAGTGGCTTTGATCATCAGTATTTTACCTTCATGAAAGAAGGCTCACAAAGGCGAGGGTGAAGTAGTAATCTCTGTGTGTGTGTGTATGTGTGTGTTTAGGACGAACACGATGATGATGATGAGAGTGAGAGAGAGAGAGAGAGAGAGAGAGATAAAGAGAGATAGAGAGAGAGAGAAATAGAGAGATGGGCCCTCAATTATTTTTTTAATTATTAAAATAGATAAAAATAAAAGAAAATGAAAAAAAAACAAAAATTCCAATCGTAATAATATTTAATTACAATGCTATAGAAAAATAAATGTATTATGGATAATAAGAATTAATACTTTGTCATTGCTTAGAGTATTTAGCAATGTAGTAATGTAGTAACAACCATAAAAACAAAATATGTTGTGGATTACCAAGAAAAGAAACTATGTATGGCTTGTTCGACAAAACTAGTTGATAGTGTTTTGTTAAATGCTATGTGAGATAACTTTTAGATTTGGAGCATTTTGTTTAAACTAAATTCTAGAAGATTGTAGTGTCAAACAATGCTTTTTGTTCAAAACGAAGCGTTTTTTCAAACACTAGAAGCTAGAAGCTCACAAATGCTCTCAAACATTATGTGCCAAACAGGTTCGTAGTGTTTAGTAAGTAGTAAACATCAGAAGTTAAGAATTCATAATAATTAGGAAAGATAGGGGATGCACGTGGGCTAATTACACAAAAAATGGTCTTATATATATATATATATATATATATATATATATATATATATATATATATATTATATTATATTATATTATATTAAGCATTCAAAAGTATTGAGGGTGACAACATATCCGAGGGTGACAACATATCCTTAAACACCATACTAACTATGCCTCTTGAGAAATCAAATATCCCTTATCTTTTATTTCCATTCATTATATCAAATCAAATGTAAAAAATAAGAAATGGATTAAAAGAGAAAATTGGTGGATTTTACATGTCATTATTTTTATATGAGTAAAAACATAGGTAAGAGGATATTTAATGAGAAATCAAATATATTCCTACTTTTTATTCATACTTTTTCTATTTAACAGATCAACTGAAATATAAAAATCAAGAAAGATTAAGAGAAAAAATTAATGAATTTCACTATATAAAATTTAGAGGAGTAAAATAGTTTCTTGATATTCATTATGAAAATCGAATACATGTTATTTATACTGGGACCAAAACTATAATCCTACGCATTATCAAATGGATAAATACTAAAGTATTCAAAATAAGATAAACACACTTAAAGATAAAGATAACCACAATCTCAATACCCTCTCTCAAGTTGGACTGTGTAGATCACGAACACTCGACTTTCCAGAAAAAAAATTTGAAATGATCTACTCCAAGTGCTTTAGTAAAAATGTATTCAGTCTGAAAATCGAAAAGAATAGGAAATGTTTTTATTTCACCACCACTAACCCTTTCACGCATGAAATAACAGTCCATCTCGACATGTTTCGCTCTCTAATGATAAACTAGATTTTTTTCAATGTGTCTTGAAGCTTCATTATCAAACATGATGGGTGTAGGACCTATCTTGTATAGCATCTAAATCTCGAAGAATCCACCTTAACTATAAGACTTCACACACTGTGCTTGCCATTAACTTATACATTGCTTCAGTTGACGATCTTAACACAACCGTTTACTTCTTTGTTCTCCATGAGGACAACGATTCCCATAAGTTTATAAAATATCTTCAGCATGACCTTCTTGTAGTAGGACAACTTAACCAACTTGCATCACAATAAGTTGTAATATTTAAAGTTCTGGTCGAAGAGAAAATACAGTCCTTGGCCAAGAGTAGCTTTTAAATACCGAAGTACTATGTGTGCAACATCCATATGAGATTTTCGAGGATTGCTTAAGAATTGAATTAATTGATTTACTACAAAGGTTATGTCTTGTCGAGTAACACTAAGGGAAAGTAAGCATCCAACTAATATTCTATAACAAGAGGCATCCACTTATGGACTTTCATCATCTTTTCGTAACTTTATGTTGTTTTCCTTTGGAAAGGCACTAGGTTTGCTCGTTGAAGCACTACAATCTTCAAGTATATCCGATGTACATTTTCTCTGGCTAATTAGAAAACCTTTCCTTGAACAAGCAACTTTAATACCAAGGAAATATTTAAGTGGGCCCAAATCTTTAATGCTAAAATGGTTTTGTAAATGGTCTTTTACCTCTTTGATTTTGTTGATGTCGTTACCTATCAACAAGATGTCATTAACATAAATGAGAGAAACAACATGTACAAAATTTCTTTTGAACGTGAACATGGAATGATCAAATTTTCTTTGTTGAAAACCGATTTCTATAAGTACTTTGGTAAACTTTTGGTACCAATTTCTCGACCCTCGACAAAGGTCATAAATTGACTTGTGTAACTTGCATACACATTTATCATTTTCTCACAAAAACCTTGAGGTACTTTCATATAAACATATTCCTCTAAATCTCCATGCAAGAAACCATTGTTCACGTCCATTTGATGTACTTTCGATTCTTTCTTTACAGCCATGACTAATGCACATCAAACCGTTACTAGTTTTTCCACAGTGGAAAAAGTTTCATGGAAATCAATGACTTTAATTTAAGCATATCCCTTTTCCCGTTGGGAGCTCCATCAAAGACCATGCGCCATTTTCTTCAAGAGCAACCACTTCCCATTTCATCACTTCAATCCATCTTGGATCTTTCAAGGGTTGAGAAAAGTATTTCTGGTCCATCATTTGAAGTAATCAAAGCTGAGAGTTCTTATTGAGTTTTCAAGAATTTATTACAAGAAACAAAATTTGAATGTGGGTGTACCGTTAATTTTTTGTCGTCGAAGAGCCTAAAGTGGGGATGGGGCGTTGAGCTATGAAAGACCCTAACTTTCATACTAAAGACAATTGTTACTCCAAAACATGCTACATGCATATTCATAAAAACAATATTTTATCCTGGTGAAGTGATTACAAACTACTGGATACAAACCGACTATGTTTTAATATTTTACATAACTACCCAGGATATTGTAATTTTATACAAACATAAACCGAAATACAAAAGTAATAGTAAAAACTATTCTACATCTTCCGACAGTATATAACCATACTGCTTACTTATCTCCTGCAATTGTTAAACACTGAGAGGGGTAAGCGGTGACGCTTAGTGAGCTCAATAATAGATACAATATAACGTTATGCCATATATATATACTTCAATATAGCAGAAGCAAAGAGGAACAAGAAACAACTAGGGCATATGTGAATCATGTGACCAACTTTCCATATCAATCAATGATTTGATTCAAATATATACAATCAACGAGACATAACAATTTCCATACTTTATATACATCAATAACACTTTGGCCCAAAAAGCACAGAAAACATACAATTTATGTTTATAATTTTGCTAGAATATACAGGCTTTCAGCCCTACATAGCCCTATGCCAATACCAGAAGTTATACGAGTCATGCTCTACATGGCCAGAGGCACAAAGCCAATACCAGAAGTGATACGAGACATGCTCTATATGGCCAAAGGCATAAATCCGATACCAGAATAATACGAGACATGCTCTACATGGCCAGAGGCTCAAAGCCAATACCAGAAGTGATACGAGACATGCTCTACATGATCAAGAGTATAAAAACCAAAATAACTCAGGAAAGCATTTAGCACATATAACACATAACATACAATTGTTCCTATATATTAAACTCACCGTGAAATAACCGGGGGTCAAAATAATAATTTGTGCAGCATTTCGGCTCTAAATAAGACTTTATTCGTTGAAACCGGGAGATTTATTAAAACCGGGCTCTGCAAAGGTAGAGCCTCAAACCGAAAAGATAACTTTCTCGGGCTTCACGGGCACTTCGGGGCGTGTTTCGGGTGTTAAAATTGATACCGGGGCTTCGGGGGATGTCAAAATAGTGAAAATATTGAAAAAGTGGTGAAAAGGGAAAAATCTCCAAAACTACCCGGGAAGGCTCGCAAGCCTTGTATTTATAGGGGAGGTTCGAAGGTCGGCCGAGAGGAGTGAGTCAGCAGCGAGGGCAAGAGGCAGCAGGAGGCGAAGGCACGTGGCTCGGACAGATGGCGCACATGCGAGGTGCCAGCGCTTCGGACGCGTCATCGGCTTCAGACACCTGTGCGACATGCGTCGCTCCTCGGACACGCCACGACTCGGATGACGCAGCTGCTTCGGATACGTGGCCAGCTCGGAGCGAGGGTGACGTGGCTGGTCCGGATGAAGCTTATCCATGCGAATATTCTCGAAAATTGTGCCCCAATCTTCTAAAATCCATAACTTTTGTAACGAGCTCCGTTTTTGATGTTATTTATATGCACACGTAGGGAAAGTTATGCTCTACAACTTTTGTTTAGACTTAGTCGGATAATTTTGACTTTATTTTTAATATTATTATTTTTAACAGACCGGGACAGGAAAATCCGTTAAAAATTCGTCACTTCTTCATCCGACGTCCATTTTCGTCTGTCTTTTTACCGTTGTACTACTATTTACGAGAACTTCGATTCTCGTTTAGGTTGTGTCGTCTAAAAATCACTCGATCTAAAATTCGAGTTTTTAGCTGTCTACTGCTCAGCTGAAACTTAGAAAAATCATAACTTCCTCATACGAAGTCAGATTTTGGCGTTCTTTTTATCGAACTTCTCGATTTAACGAATACTACGACTTTCATTTAGATCACTAAGGCTAAAAAGTAGTTTATCAAAAACTCACTTTTTATGTCATTCGGCGTCGTGCCGGTTTTGTCGCGGATCTTCGATTGGTCATAACTTCTTCGTTATAACTCGGATTTCGATGAGGTTTTCGCCTACAGGTTTCTAACGAGATTATCTACAACTTTCAATAATAAAATTTTACTTATTTCAAATTTTATATTTTCGCTAAATTTCACTATTTGGCTTTTAATTGGAATCTCATAAGACTTCCAATATTTTCTGAGTGATTCTAAACATAGTTTTACTTCAATTCTAGTAAAAACTATCCGTTAGAACTCAAAACTCAATTTCACATAATATTTCATAATATTATTCACTTTTAAAATTACATAACACGATAACTGAACGTGTATGTTACAAATACCTCCTCCTTTTGAGGATTTCGTCCCCGAAATCATAACGATAAAAATGACTGGGTATATTTCGCTCTTATCTCATTCTTATTTTCCTAATTATAATTTGGGCCTCGATGGTGTTTCCACATGACGTGCACCAACTCCCAGACATATGCACAAAGCATATCTTCTACCGTTTGAATTGTTCTCTCCGTCTGACCATCTCATTCTTCAATTCTTTGACTAAAATTTCGTCACTACACGAGACATGGTTCTCTGAACCAATCACCTCACTGCGCAGATCTGTTTTAGTCAGACTCGATTCTTTACAACCATTAAGGTCTGAACGAAAATCATCTTCTTAGTCATCACCGAAACGAAGGTAATGACATATTTGAACAAAAACGGAATCGATTACTAGTTTCTTGGCAACCTTGTGACTTTCCCTGATCCAAGTGTGAGTCATGTGCTTCCAGTAGTATAGGCCTCTACTACTATTCACACATACTCATACTCGTCCCAAGTATTGTCTCGCAGTTCCCAAGTCACCATTCAAAAGTTTTCACACCTGAGTGTGTTCAAACAAGTACATAGAACAATTTCTCCTAGACTCAACTAGGGATTTCACGTTTCTATCAAACATATCTTGGATTTCTTAAATTCATTTTTCTAGAATTCTTTTATGCATAAGCTCGATCTAGCATATCCTAATATTTTTCCTAAGTCGAAAGGAATTTCACTTCCAGACCAAGGTCGGCAACAGACCTTAAACTTTCTCAAGTAATAGCAATATAGGTATGAAACCTAAAGCATTCTATATTTACTTATCATTTAGCACTTAATAGAATATAAGGCATATCTCCTCTTAATATTCTAGTGCTTGTCCCAATTAGGTATTCAACCTAAAGTATACATATCGTATCATCTTCACTTAACAATCCATGTTTAAATCTATAAATTCTCAAAATTCCTAGTTCACATAAACTAATTCCCTGAAAATTTTGAAGTAACTTAATATCTTAGAATACTAGGGTTTATCACTATCCAATACCCCACTTAAGTATTTCCTATGGTTTGTATCCATATATTTACAATGATTCAGTTTATATATTGAACTTCCAATAGTTTAAGTCTAAATACCAATCCATGGAATTTAGTTCACTTAAACCACCGCTCTGATACCATGATTGAAAGACCCTAACTTTCGTACTAAAGACAATTGTTACTCCAAAACATGCTACATGCATATTCATAAAAGCAATATTTTATATTGGTAAAGTGATTACAAACTACTGGATACAAACCGACTATGTTTTAATATTTTACATAACTACCCAGGATATTGTAATTTTATACAAACATAAACCGAAATACAAAAGTAATAGTAAAACCTATTCTACATCTTCCGACAGTATATAACCATACTGCTTACTTATCTCTTGCAATTGTTAAACACTGAGAGGGGTAAGC
Source organism: Lactuca virosa (assembly GCF_052849685.1). NCBI lineage: Eukaryota > Viridiplantae > Streptophyta > Magnoliopsida > Asterales > Asteraceae > Lactuca > Lactuca virosa. The sequence continues at coordinate 193,512,916 of NC_136428.1, read as the reverse complement.
GGTGACGCTTAGTGAGCTCAATAATAGATACAATATAACGTTATGTCATATATATACTTCAATATAGCAGAAGCAAAGAGGAACTAGAAACAACTAGGGCATATGTGAATCATGTGACCAACTTTCCATATCAATCAATGATTTGATTCAAAGATATACAATCAACGAGACATAACAATTTCCATACTTTATATACATCAATAACACTTTGGCCCAAATAGCACAGAAAACATACAATTTATGTTTATAACTTTGCTAGAATATACAGGCTTTCAGCCCTACATAGCCCTATGCCAATACCAGAAGTTATACGAGTCATGCTCTACATGGCCAGAGGCACAAAGCCAATACCAGAAGTGATACGAGACATGCTCTATATGGCCAAAGGCATAAATCCGATACCAGAATAATACGAGACATGCTCTACATGGCCAGAGGCTCAAAGCCAATACCAGAAGTGATACGAGACATGCTCTACATGATCAAGAGTATAAAAACCAAAATAACTCAGGAAAGCATTTAGCACATATAACACATAACATACAATTGTTCCTATATATTAAACTCACCGTGAAATAACCGGGGGTCAAAATAATAATTTGTGCAGCATTTCGGCTCTAAATAAGACTTTATTCGTTGAAACCGGGAGATTTATTAAAACCGGGCTCTGCAAAGGTAGAGCCTCAAACCGAAAAGATAACTTTCTCGGGCTTCACGGGCACTTCGGGGCGTGTTTCGGGTGTTAAAATTGATACCGGGGCTTCGGGGGATGTCAAAATAGTGAAAATATTGAAAAAGTGGTGAAAAGGGCAAAATCTCCAAAACTACCCGGGAAGGCTCGCAAGCCTTGTATTTATAGGGGAGGTTCGAAGGTCGGCCGAGAGGAGTGAGTCAGCAGCGAGGGCAAGAGGCAGCAGGAGGCGAAGGCACGTGGCTCGGACAGATGGCGCACATGCGAGGTGCCAGCGCTTCTGACGCGTCATCGGCTTCGGACACCTGTGCGACATGCGTCGCTCCTCGGACGCGCCACGACTCGGATGACGCAGCTGCTTCGGATACGTGGCCAGCTCGGAGCGAGGGTGACGTGGCTGGTCCGGATGAAGCTTATCCATGCGAATATTCTCGAAAATTGTGCCCCAATCTTCTAAAATCCATAACTTTCGTATACGAGCTCCGTTTTTGACGTTCTTTATATGCACGCGTAGGGAAAGTTATGCTCTACAACTTTGGTTTAGACTTCGTCGGATAATTTTGACTTTATCTTTAATATTATTATTTTTAACAGACCGGGACAGGAAAATCCGTTAAAAATTCATAACTTCTTCATCCGACGTCCGTTTTCGTCTGTCTTTTTACCGTTGTACTACTATTGACGAGACATTCGATTCTCGTTTAGGTTGTGTCGGCTAAAAATCACTAAATCTAAAATTCGAGTTTTTAGTTGTCTACTGTTAAGCTGAAACTTAGAAAAATCATAACTTCCTCATACGAAGTCAGATTTTGGCGTTCTTTTTATCGAACTTCTCGATTTAACGAATACTAAGACTTTCATTTAGATCACTAAGGATAAAAAGTAGTTTATCTAAAACTCACTTTTTACGTCATTCGGCGTCGTGTCGGTTTTGTCGCGGATCTTCGATTGTTCATAACTTCTTCGTTATAACTCGGATTTCGATGAGGTTTTCGCCTACAGGTTTCTAACGAGATTATCTACAACTTTCAATAATAAAATTTTACTTATTTCAAATTTTATATTTTCGCTAAATTTCACTATTTGGTTTTTAATTGGAATCTCATAAGACTTCCAATATTTTCTGAGTGATTCTAAACATAGTTTTACTTCAATTCTAGTAAAAACTATCCGTTAGAACTCAACACTCAATTTCACATAATATTTCATAATATTATTCACTTTTAAAATTACATAACACGATAACTGAACGTGTATGTTACAAGCTATTGAGTGATGGCGGTAAATCTGTCACAAAGTCTTCAAGGTGCTTAGGTTTAGAGCGTATATGTGTACCTTGTCTGTTTCCCGTTTCCAGATTCGTTTGTGTTGATGTGTCATTGGTAGGAGGTTCCCTTTCATTTTGAGATGTGTTGGAATTTGTTGGTAGCAAATAGTCGATCAGTGGGCTTTCAACCAGATAATTTGTGTCAACATCATCGTCGGCTTGTATTTTGTTCAAGGCATCAACATGATGTTCTTTTCTAATCACCTTGTGTCCTTCATATTTTTCACCAAAAGGGATCTCATTCTCCACAAAAGTAACGTTACGAGTTATGTGAATTTTTTGGTCTTTCAAATCATACATCTTATACCCTTTTTGACCCCCTTGGGTATCCAATAAAAATGTAGGGTATATCTCTTTCACTAAACTTGTCATGTTTTTCCTAATACATTATGTGCATATTCTAGGCAACCAAACACATGTAAGTGTGCATACGTGAGTATTTTTCCAAGAAGAATTTCATGAGGTGTTTTGTTACCTAACATGGGTTGGAAATTTGTTGATAATATGTGTTGTTGTTAGTACACAATCACCCTAAAATTCTATTGGGAGTGAGTCCTGAAAACGTAAAGCTCTCCCCATCTCTAATCAATGTTTTTTCTTCCTTTCAACCACACCATTTTGTTGTGGTGTGTATGGACACAAGGTTTCTAATAATATGCCCTTATTTTTGTAAACTCAAGCACAAATCTAGATTGGAATTCTGACTCATTATCATTTCTTATTCTTTTAAATTTCTTCTTAAACTGTGTTTAAATCATATTGTAAAACGAGATTATTAGTTAGGCAACTTCAGACTTGTTTTTCATTAAATACACCCATACCCCATAACTATATTTATCCACAATTGACAAGATATAATTGGCACCATCAAGAGAATCATGTTTGTATGGACCCCACATGTCGATGTGAATCAAATCAAAACATTATATTGTTTTTCGAAAAACTTATTAGAAAAGGAAGCCTACTTTGTTTTCCCTAATAGACAAATCACAAAATTGACTACAAGTACCTATATCTCCTACCACTTGTGTCTTGTGGAGTACTCCCTCTGAAGTATGACCCAATCTTCTATGCCAAACATCATACTTCCTTAGATCTGTCATTCCCACCTTCTTTCTTTCAACCGACTCTAAATAGTATAGTCCATCGCGCTCCTTACGTATCCCAATCAGGTTCTTCAAATGTAAGTCATGTATGTAACATATATCAGGTAGAAACGTTAAAGAACAACCTAAATCATTAGTTATTTGCTAAATAAAATTAAATTGCAATTAAAATCTGGCACATTTACCAACTCCTTTTACGTTCACCGATTTTCCATTTGGTATAGTGACAGAGGTGGTGTTCTTTTCGTTAATCATGGCTTTCGACCACTTCGTCAGATGAGTTATGTGGTCACTAGCACTTGAGTTAATGATCCAGTCATCCTGTCTTTTGACCTTACCAGTCATATTTGTTGTTGGATGGTGCTTGCTGAGAAATTTCTTCACTGTCATTTGTCGCTCGGGAATTTTGTTGCTTGGGTTGTTTGATTGAGATTTGGAATTGGTGGATTATGAAGACCACCAGTCGGGATAGGCCAACAAGTTCAAAACATCCATCAACTGTGTATCCTGACTTCTGGCAGTGGGAGTACCATCGATCATCATTTTTTCTGTTGTTGTTCCTGTCTTCCTCTTTGTTAAAACGTTTCGAGGAGTTGCGTTTCGAAATAATTCTTGAGTCGATTTTGTTGCTGATTTGGAAGGCTGTTGCTTCTCCCAAGGAGTTTCTGGATGTACCATCTTCTTTTGTTGTTCGTCTCGGCTAAGAAGATTATACGTATTGCTTAGTGTAGGTACTAGGTCGGTGCTAAGAATTTGAGTCCTTAAGGCCCTGCATTCCTCATTAAGCCCATTAAAAAAATCATATAGGCGTTCCTTTTCTCGTAATTTCATAATCTCTTTCGTGATGTCACACGTACAAAACCTTAGCATGTACACGAAGGTGATGGGCTTATCGACTGCACTTCACCCCAGACTCCTGTTAGTTTCGTGTAGTAGGTCGAGATCGTCATGTTTTCATGGCGAATCATGGTGATCATCCTTTTTAATTCATAGTCTCTTGGAGTGTTCTCTCTTCCAAATCTTTCTATAAATACAACCATATATCACGGTAGTGACTGCGTATTTAAAGCTACTTTTGATTTATTTCTCCATGGAACTGACAAGCCATCCTCTCACCATGGTGTTGCATCTCTTCTAGTTCATCAAGTCTATCGGTCCTTCTTACGGCATAGGTAAGGAATTGTCGATGAAACCTACGTTGTTTTTTGCAAACAAGGCATTCATCATCTCATTATTTCAGTCACTATAGTTTCTATCATGAATAAGATTCTCTACAATGAAATTAAGCCCTAGATGATAAGAAGATGTGAGAAAATAAGGTGAGGAAACATCGATGGTGTTCTTTGGTGGTGGTGGCGGATTTGATGCCTCACCGTTGACCATCGTTTAATCAACACTAGGTTTATTTTCCTAGAATTGCTCTAATACCATATACAATTAAAGAAGTAAAATATTTTCTTGATATTGATTATGAAAATAGGATACATGTACAATTTAAAGAAGTAAAATATTTTCTTGATATTCATTATGAAAATAGGATACATGGTATTTATACTAGGACAAAAACTAGAATCTTAATCATTATCAAACACGTAAATACTAAAACATTCAAAATAAGAGAAACACACTTAAATGTAAAGATAACCACAATCTCAATATACATCTCAGTATTTTATATGAATACGAAGATAGATAAGAATAAAATATAAGATGATATTTAATTTTTCAAACACATCATATATCTTCCTACCTCTTATTTAATTTTCTATTAATTTATATAAATAAAAAGACGTATATGAATAAAAGAGCGAAAGACATAAAAGAATGAAAGAGATGGAATATTTAATTTCTCAATGAGTTCAATATCTTTGTCGATGTTATTTATTACAACTCATTTTAAAAAGTTCATGTAACAAACTACTTATATTAATAAAATATAAGAAGTCAAATGGAGACATATTTTCATTATTTTGAAAATTTTCGAATATCTTATGTCTTAAGTTCAAGACTAACAATGATATTTACGGTGACCATAAGTAATTAATTCACATAGAGCTTCTAAAATAGATGTAAATTGGAATGCTTGGATGCAATGCCCAAAGTAAAGAAACGTTTTTATTTTTAGTTCTAGTCATTTGGAACTTGAATATATGAATATATTAATTGACAAGATTACAGTTTGTTTTGTAATTTTGAAAGAAAGTATTAGAGTTGTAATAATTTCTTTTTCGTGAAGCCACGCATTAAAAGAATGTTTAGGATAAATATTGACCATTTTGTTTTCAAGAAAGTATTAGAGTTGTAATAATTTTTTTTTCGTGAAGCCACGCATTAAAAGAATGTTTAGGATAAATATTGAGCATTTTGTTTTCAAGAAAGTATTAGAGTTGTAATAAAAAAAATTTCGTGAAGCCACGCATTAAAAGAATGTTTAGGATAAATATTGAGCATTTTGTTTTCAAGAAAAAAAAAGGCTAAATAATTTTATAATGGTGTTGGAATGATGGGGTCAATAAAACAATGCATAAGACAGGTTTGAGAACAAGTATGTTATTGTCACAATGCTTTCAGTTTATGTCATATTCATGGGTCATCCAAAAGGGAACATATCCCTTAAGTTACAAGTTTCAAATGAACCAAAATGCACCAAACTCAAGTGAAATGTTTCCCTTAAATTAGGAATAATTAAGTTATACTTCTCGTTTTTTCATTCAAGCGAATATGTATGAACATAATTCATCAAAGTATTAGTTCACGTCAACGTTTAATATTTCATGAGTATTTTTTGTTATGGGATCTTTATTTTGTGTTCTCATTGACTTTTGATGTTCGATAAACAATGACCACATATTTAGAGCATGTCCACTTAAGCATATCTTAACCGTATTTGTATTCGTGTGGATCAAAGAGGTGTAATTATGGGTGTGTCTCTAAATTCAATATCACACACACAATGATCATCTTAATTTTATATATTTTTTGGAACGAACGAAATTATAAACTAGAACAAAACATTAAAAAAAATACAAGGTAAAGTCAGGTTTTGCTGCCAATAAAGTAGAAACGCACCTTTGCTTTCCTATACCTATTCTAAATGTTCATCTTAATTTTGATTGAGAAATTGATGACAATTGAAGATGCAACTGACAATTGCTTGCAAAAATGAAGAAATTTTGAGGAAAGAATATTTGATTTGACGATCAATCATGAAATAAGATCTGATAATTGATTTTGATGATATTGAATATAGATAAATTTCACAGATAATCCATATGGTTTTAAAAATTCCTCTCCGTGCTTATGAAACTTTTTTTATAGAGTGGACCCTAACTATGCATTTTGTAACCTCATCAAGTAACACCGTTAGTTTTTTTGTTAAGTTCAATATAAATAAACCTTTTTACCCATCTTTTATTGCAAACCTCTCTCTCTCTCTCTATATATATATATATATATATATATATATATATATATATATATATATATAGAGAGAGAGAGAGAGAGAGAGTGTGTGTTAGGAAAATCCGCTCGTCTTCTCCGGTTTACCCATCATCAGCATCACCACTTGTACTGTGACATTATATCCTTTTTCATTTCCAATCCCCTTTTCAATATTCCCTAACTCCGACTCCATCCTCTCATCTGGGTTTTGTAGGTGTTAAACATAATTAACCCCACAATCTTCACATTTTTGTCTTCATCTATACGCCCACATAACACCATCATCCAACCACCAGTGACTACCATTGGTTCACCATTTTCATGCTGTCACGTTACAACCAACACCACCATCTGTAATCGACTGCAAGAGGAAAAATGGAAAATCGATCTAGAACTACGGAAAAAACACATAAGAGAGAGAGAGAGAGAGAGAGAGAGAGAGAGATGTTTTTTCTTTTTTTAATTGTGAGATTAAAAAGAAAAAAAAAGCAATTTCACACGGGTATAATTACTTTTTTTAAACATAATTAATTAAAAGGACCAGTGAAATGTAATTCAAACTAAAAGGACAACTGTTTAAACGGGATCCATATTTAAGGACCATCTTTGCAAAAAAAAATCCTAAGGACTGTATGAGAGAAATTTTAAAACTACAAGGACCATTCCTGAAATTTTGTCTTTGGTATAAGATGAAAGAAAACTAGAGAAACGATAAAAGATTGAATTAAAATGTGATTGATGGTCAAAACAAAACAATAAGCATAATTTTTTATCCATCCATGTGTTTATGATAACTATCATCTTAGTTTATGTGCCAGCTAACAATTCTATAACTAACACATGATGTACCATTATTAAACTCCAGCACATACGTGTATACATACATATATGAATATGAATATGATCAAACTTCCATTTCTTCAATTATAACGGCTCACAAAAATGGAGGTAACATACATGTAATTAGGGGTGTTCAAAAATATATGTATGTGATATTCCGATCCAAAATTCCGAATTTCCGAATCCAAGGTATCTGATTTTTCGGAATTGGAATTGGATAGTGTTTTTCTGATTTTTCGGATAATTCGGATATCCGATATCCGAAAATTTTGATTTTATTTGATACATTATTTGTTATTTTAATCGCATATCTCTTATGATATGAATGTTAGTAACTAAAACATATTCATAACACCCTTAATTAAATAGCTATATTACTTCATATACCTTTCTAATTTAAAAATATGCATTTTTAATTTGAAATTTTCGTATGCCTTTCCAATTTGAACAAAATTTCAAATTTTCGGGTATCAGATTTTCGTATCGGAATCCGTATCCGAAATTTCGAATACGGAATCGGATACCAAAAATCAACTATCCGAAATTTCGGATACCCGAATTTTCAGATATCTGGTTATGAACACCCCTAGATGTAATAGTTTTTGAAAATGTCAAAATAACGTTGGTCATAGTAAAAGCAAAAAAATGACAACACTTCTCACATTCTGTGGTAAAACTCGTGTTAATCCTCTATATAAAAAATCTAACCTAATAAATAAAAATCATTTTGCCACATGTCCTTATCTCCTTCAATTTGCTACATGACAATTTTTGCTAACTTTAAATTAACTATTTTTCATTTGTTATTATATTATGTTTTTCAATTATATTTATTTTCCACCTAAGACAATGCCACCTATTAATGAATATATATTAATATCTAACTAAATAATAATAATAATAATAATAATAATAATAATAATAATAATGTATATAAGCTAACATATTGCATTTTTGAATGTACTCTATAACACTTCCATTTACGTTCTAATTATCCAACAATCAAGCATCGATTTGATTGCTTCATTCCAAATTTACAGCTTGATTTTATGAATTCGTTCCTATTTCAAAATTATTTCTAAATTTACTTCAAAACGAATTCCACCCAATGTATGATTTATGTATTTAATTTTAGGATGCGGTCAATGAAGAAATTTCATTGTCATGTTTCAATCAATCGAATTCCTTTTTGGTATTCAAATAAATGCTCATGAACTTGATCAACATATCATGCGATTGCAGTGCTTGTGTGTTCAATCGACTCATTTTATCTTAATTCCATTCCTCACATTGTATTTTGTTTACGAACTGAAATATTGAAGTTGTTGAATAGGTTTTCGAAGTTCAAGTAGGGTGATTAAGTTGTTCATCATCTTCTTCTTCAGCTTTATGTTGCAATAGTTATTCACATCATTTTTTGTTCTTCCCTGTAACTGTGTTACCACTATTAACCACATGTTATGCATATTATTTCCTCATCTGCAAGTTATTTACAAAATTCCCCTTTAATGTCTGTTAATATCAATTAAGTGTGTGATTCTAAATTTTGAGTATCGAATTTTTTTTTGTCATCACAAGTTTTTGACTGTTGTTGTATCATCAGTGGCAGAATGATCATATTTTGTTAAATTTGATCATCACATAGTTGTAAGATTACATAAATGGTCCTTGTGACAGTTTTCCAAGTGCTTCTGAATTAACTCTTACTCTTGAAAGTTATTTCAGTCTACATATGTAAATAGAATGAAAAATTCCACTTTTATGTCTGCTAATATCAATTAAGTATGTTATTATGAATATTTAGTATCAACATTTTGGTTGCCATCACATACGTGTATGTATATATAATATGAACATACATGGACAATTTCTATAAAAAAAATTAACTAGCTACATACATCAATGACATTATTAAGCAGACTCATTTATGCCCCAGAAACTAGCTACTTTTATTTTGGTTTCATAAGTTGTTTAATAAATCGTACGTAAAAAGGTTTTAAAAAACAAGTAAATTAATAAATATTCAAGAGTATTTGATTTACCTCATCCTTGAAGTGACCCTTTTTCTGTCAGATATTTGCGTACCCATATTCTGTAGGAAAAACATCATCATCGGGCACAAATTTCTGAAGCAACTATTTCCTCTTGAAAGTTATTTCAGTTTACAAATGTAAAAAATGAAATTTTTAAGTGTGGTTGTAGCTGTTATTGTGTTTCATTAGGGGCATCACTTATCATTTTTGTTAAATTTGGTCATCAGTTAAGTGTAAGCTTACATAAATGTTATCTGTGACATTTTCCAAGTGTTTGTGAAGCAACTCTTCCAATATGTGTTGTTGTAACTGTTGTTGTTGTTGCATCAGGGGCATAATGGTATTTTTTTTTCTTAAATTTGACCATCAGGTTCCATGTCTATGATTTTTTTGAATTCTTTTAAAAGAAAATGGTAATAAATACTATACAAAGGGTAAATATGTCATTAGGGACCATATTCCTAACAAAGTCCAAACTTACAGACAAAATTACAAAGAGTATGACTATATACATATGCAATTTATGAGTTTCTTTTCTTTAGGATGCTAGACCTATTAGGTTCTATTCATACATGCACTTCTATAACGTTGAAAATAATATGATTCAACATGTTTTTGATCTTTAATTTGTTATATGATCCAAATATATTATGATCTTGAATCATATCTTTTATGATTTAAAATTAAATGATTTAAAATTTATAATGATCCAAAATTTGTTATGAACATAAACTTAATTTAATTGAATATATTATGATCCAAAATCATATGATTAAAAAGTATTATGATATAAAATGATATAATACAAAATTATACGAACCAATATTATATCAATTCAAAAACATATTCGAAATTTTTATCATTGATATACTTCAAAACTCGAGCAGACCTACGGTTCAAAAAAGTTAATTAAAATTAAAAAAAAATCAGAAAAACAAAAACCACAAGAGACTTTAGAAATATATAAAAATATTAAAAAAAACAAAAAAACATAAAAAGGGTAAACTCAAGTTTAATTACATTATAAAAATAAAATTAAAATTTTTATAAAAAACGTAAAAGGAAATAATAAAATAAAAAAACGTAAAAAGTTAAATTAAAGTAAAAATAAATAGAAAATAAAGAAATTAAAAACTTAAAATAAACAAAATTTGATATATGGACGTGCATAACATGTGATTGCATTCTTGAGTTCATATTTCGTTCCACGGACGAACGTCACATTCGAACGCGTCATGATTAAAGATTGAGTTTGTAGTTTATGACTTTAATGAAATGGGTGACAGAGAACTGTCATCCACGTTCTCACCATTATTAAAACTTTTTTCTAAAATTAATGATTTTTTCTTTATATTTGTGAAGTATTTGATAAAACATTAAGCCATATGTAATATTATAAAAATTAAAAAGTCTTCAAAAATAACATTTAAATAAAATCAATATATTATAATACAAAAAATTTAAATAAATAGTACTAAATCTAAAGTATATTTTGTTTTAATTTCTAACATTATGTATACAATTATAAAATAATAAACATAATAATATAATCGATCATTATGAAATTAATAATTAGTGTTGGAGATTGAACTAAAAAAATATCAAAAAAAAGAAAAAAAAACTAAAATTTGAATGTTAAATAGAATAAAAAGAGTAAAATACATTATTATTGAATAGAAGAGTGTAATCATAGAAAAATAAAAATTGGTTTTAACTATGAGTGAGCAAAATAGAATACGAAAACCGAAAATTAAAAAAAGAAACCGATGAAACTTAAACCAAGCCAAAACCATTGGTTTTGGGTTCAGATTTCAAAAATAGTAAAAATCGGTTTCAGTTTCGATTTTGGGTTTAGAAACCGACCAACTAAAGTCGAACCAATCCAAACCCCGAAACCGACTAATAATATATTGTTAGGCATGTCAGACCCAACAAATAATAGGGGTACGATATACTCCAAAATAATCCCACTATATTGCACTAGAAAGGTAGTACAAGGCAAGTAGGGTCGATCCACAGAGACACGGGACAATCAGTCTATACCTGTTTTGCGTAAGGTATTTGTTCACAAAAGATTAAGAGGGGGTTTTGAATGCAATGATTAAACAAACAAGTTTAAAACACGAGTAAACAACCAAACGAATGAATTAGGTTCAGATTTTTGTAAGGATTCCAACTTCATGTATGACAATCCAGCATTGTGAATCAAAGATGACAAGACATTTGTTTCATTCTATCTAAGTTGGTACTTGAAAGTGTTAACAAGCTCTAACACTTTCCATTCACCACATTAATCAATCAAAACAAGCTCTTTGATTAATCCTAACCTTGCTAACCTAATCTAAACAAGCTCTTAGAATTAGATTAAAAGATTGCATTAAGCTTATTGTGAATGTTCCCAACAACACCCAATACTCCTCACAAGCTCAGGAGCGTAAGAATGTGTAAAAAGATTTACACTAAATTCATTCATAAGAAATCAATTTAATGCTTGTTACTTAGTTCAGTTCACAAAACAATTACGGATTTTGCAAAATGAATAACTTGAATGACCTAACCCTAATTCAAATGGCCAATAAGAATCATTATTAGAATCAAACATTCGATTAAATCAAAATCAAATTCACTAGATAGAAATTAAACACAAACATCAGGTCATATGATTTGATTCACAACCAAAAAGTCAAAACATGAAATTGGAGAAGTTAGGGTTCTAGCCACACATGGCTAGAACAAGATTAACAAGTTTTAAAGATGAAATTAAGTGTTAAAGTGCTTACAAAGAAGAAATTAAAATGTTTCCCAATGATTAACGGACAAACCCTTGCTAAAACCCTTGAATTCTCCTCTCCAAAAGTGCTCTGGTATGTTCTGTGTGTGTAAAAATGACCCAATTCCCATGATATGAAAAATAGGAAAAACTGCCAAAAGACAGTTTTTGGGTCGAACACGGCCCGTGTAAAATAGACTAAACGGACACGGGTCGTGTTCAGCAGTCAACACGGCCCGTGTTGATTTGCACTAAACTGACACGGCCCGTGTTCAGCATGGTCAACAGCTTCTTCTTGGTCAAACACTCCCCGTGCTCACTTTTCAGTGTAAATCCAACATGACCCGTGTACCCCTCTGACTCCGAATCCAAACTTGATTTTTCCAACTTTTCCGTTCTTCGTCCGATCATCCCGAAATCTTCACCAATGCTTCCCGGCACCTCCCAAAGCGCATTCCAAGCTCCGGTTTACCTGAAAAAGACATGAAAGTGTGCAAATAAGGTTGTTCTAGAGACTAACATGAATATGATGAAATGCAAGAAAAAGGAAGAACAATTATGCTAAATAGATGCATGAAATGAAACTAAAAGGTGTACAAAAAGGTGCACAAATTGCACCTAACATATATATATATATATATATATATATATATATATATATATATATATATATATATATATATGATTATTTAGTAGTATTTTATTATATACTTTTGAAAAAATAAAAAAAACTAAAATGTAGAACCTAACCTGGTACGTAAAGATTGGTGATTGGTGTTTGATGGTGTTTTTATATTTTGGTTGTAATGAACTGTTTTTGTTTTACTTTGATGATGTTTTCATGTTTTGGTTGTAAAGTTCGAAACTTGGTAGTTTTAGTATTTCCTCGAACTATTTAGTTGATTTTGATTTTTTTTTGTTTGGTTTAATATTTCCTTGAACTATTTACTTTGTTTACATTTGTTGGAAAATAAGTTAAAACTCCAAATCAATGAACCTGTGGGTATGACAGATCCTAAGAATTTAAATGTCCAGGAAAGGAAGAAAAAAAATAAATGCCAATGTCGCTGTTATAATCTTCTAAAAAATTAGGCCCAGTACAACTATCCATTTTGCCCCCTCAAAACCTCAATAACTGTGGGTTGAACCCGAGAAACTGACCCTCAAACCGAAAAACCAACTCAAGTGGGTTTTAAAAATTGAAAACCAAAATTAATAGATTGAGTTCTATTTTGTCCAAAACCGACGAATGCTTATCAAATTGATACTAAAAAATGTTTGAAATAAAACCCTCAAAATACATATACAAGGATAGGGCACGTAGGCTTTGTTTTTGGATCAAATTGACAACTCAAGAAGTCAAAGTAACTGGCCCATGGAACCGGAATATAGTATTCAATACTCAAAGTTCCCACCCTATCGAAATCATGTAGATCAGGCCCAAATTGTTTATTAGTTTGTTTAGGAAGTAAGCTTTGTTTATTCTTTGATTATTATTATTATTTTGTTTTGACTATTTTCTGAATTTTACATTTTCAAGTTAATCAATTATCAGGGCTTGCAAAAGAATAATTGTTTCACTTAGTAAAACAAGAAGAAATTGGAAGCTTCATGTCTCTTTTTTTTTTTCCCTAAATAAAGCCTATTAAAAATAGCATACTATTTGGATGTTACCGTTTCTTACATTTTACGATTTGGATGCTAACATATTCTTTATCCTATGTGACTTAAAAAAAAATCTGATGTGGAAGCATTCTTTAAGCCTAAGTAACTATCATATGAATAAGAGTTTTTTTTATTATTATTAACATTTTGTTCCCTTGTGGCTTAAATACTTTTCTAACATTACTTAGTTGTCGTCCGAAGGTATATAAGTAGGCATTTTATATTGTTTCTTCTCAGGAATAAAAAACCTTGAGACCGATCATGATCTTAAGAATAAAATTATAAACTAAAAGCTACAATATTCAACATGGTTTTATCATATAAAATTATAAACTAAAAGCTACAATATTCAACATGGTTTATGACCTCATAACTTGCTGTTGTTAGTTCTTAAACAAAAGTATGTATGTTAGAGAATATTTTATAAAAACTTGCAAGCAAGAGTACGTAACTACTACTAGAATGTGCTTCATAAAAATGATTGGAAATGATCAACATTTTACCAAATTAAGAATAATCGTAAAATAACCACATGTTATTTATACATTATTGAAGAATATTGGAAAAAAAATTATATGTTATAGAAATGGCCAACGTTCTAAAAGTCGTGAGGAGTGGCATGGTGGGAAGGTCATACCTCAAACTTTACAAGCCATGACGAATTAGTTTAATTGATGAGATTGGTTGTTGGGCCTAATATGTATAAAATTAAAGTATAGGGACTAATTGTGATAAAAAAAATCAGGGGGGGCCACAGCCCTAATAAAGATCCGCCCTTGGCCATGAGACTTTTTGTAATGGCGGAGTCATGCCTCACACATTGGCGCACCATGACATGCCTTTTAGATCACTGATCATTTTGAAATAAGGTATATTCATTTCAGAATTTTTATTTGTATAAAAATATATGAAAAAATGGCTATCTACCCTAGAAAATAACATTATTACTTTATGATGCTTTCACATCTAGTTATGGCTTCTGTAAATTTCGATACAGTATTGTTAGATTTAGGATTTTTTTTTGGATTTCAGACTACATCTTTCACAAGTATTCATGGTATTTCAGATTCCATAATAATAGTGATATGCTTCTTTTTCTTCTTATTTTAGTATTTTATATAACAAAACATTATGTAGATCTATCTTTTTGTTACGCTTCATGATGTTAATCTGAAAAGAGTAAAGCGATTTGATTTTAAAGGTTACAATGTTTGTAGAGACTATCGAAGTTGTGAAGATTGTTAAGTGGTGTATCCGAAATCTACTTATCTATTGAAATTTTTTTTGAAGGAATAACGAAGTGTTCTATATCGAAATGTCAACTCTTCAATATATCTTTTATATCATACATGGAATTATTTGTATACATCATCTTTTAGTGTATGTATCTTTTTGTGATTAGTCAATATCACTTTATCTATGTTTATATTTAGTGTTGTATGTTTAGTTCGTTAGTATCATTCTTTCACACGATCATAACACAACATTGTTGGAGCTACCACTGTACCCGACATATCTTCTTGATCAATATTGAGCTTAAAAAAATTATTTATATCGCGTGTTCATTTTTTTGAATTGATTCTCGAGTTCAATACTTATCAAGTGGTATCAGAGTCGTGCTTTAAAGATCTAAATGATTGGTTGAAGGAACTCTTGATTTAACGATTTTTTTACATAATGGATTCAAAGATTCAATAATCTTTGTTGAGTCTCTCAAAATTACTTGAAATCGTTATCTTATTTTTCTGTTACTTGGTTTGAATCTCCAAAAGACACTGTTTAAGCCCAATCTCTTTGATCCAGCCCAATTACTTTAATCTAGCACAAAATTGTGATCCGTACTTCACAGATTTAGTTTACGTTGATTTGGTGCATGATCAAATTGTTGTTCATGGATCCAATTTTTCAATCCCAATTGTCTTATCCAATATCATCAGATTATTGTCTTCATATTTCATTCATCGAGAATTTGATTCTAGTCGAAAACAAAAAAATAATGTTTATCCGACATCTGCTTGCGTCAAGATTACTAGATCGATTTTAGTTTCTTCAATCATTGATCGATTTAATCTGTTCAAGGATTTTGTTCTTGGTGATCATTAAAACTAGCGAATCGATTCGTGTGAATTCAAGGCCAGACAAATTAGTTTAATTGATGAGATTGGTTGTTGATTCCGAATTGTGAAGATGATACTAATATATCGATTCGCAAGTATTGTTTTTAAAGGTCCAAAGAAAAGTCAAATGATAAGTGATCATTAATTCTGATTGCTCTTATAGCCGAAGTGAATCCTGTGAAGGTTATACAAAGTGGTTTGAAAGGCAAAAAGAAATTGATTTGGTATGTGTAGTATATGGTTTGATTTTTCTAACAAGGTGATCATGATTTGATGATGTATTGGTGTTTGAAGCTCTGAAGAATCGATGTGGAATGGGATCGAATCTTGAAGGGTTAAAATGATAATAGTCAAAGCATTTAAGTCAAGATTAAAGTCAAAATTGGCATAGCAAAACAGATGAAAAAGTAATTCACAAATTTGTTGATTAATATAGGTTTCAAAATAAAAAAAGAAGTTTAAAATTGAATTAAATATCCTTTTATATTTTTTTCCTTACATATCTTCCTACCTATATTAAATGGTGACAAGTGGATTAAAACATTTGACATAGGTAGAAGTATGAATAGAAAAGAAATGTAGAATGATATTTACTTTCTTTTGTTTTTATAGGAATAGAAAGATAAGTAGGAACAAAAAGTAGGAACGTTAAAAAACGATTGAATACGAAGTCTGGAAGTACGTGATCATGGCTATTTATGGGCGTGATGATGGATTTAATGCCTCGTGAAATGCTAAAAAACATGGGGATTGTTGGGGTATGGTCGCCAATATTACTACAATTTTATCAAAAGATAACTTGTCATTCATATCAATTCAGTCAACACAAAAGCAGATGGCGCAACGTCCTGGAAATGGAAACTTGAGGAATCAGGGTTATTTACAGTCACTTCATTGACGCAATATATAGACGACTTGTTACTCCCAAAATAAACTGGACATGGAATTGGAATTAACTTGTGGCTGGAAAAATAAATATCCTGGCATGGAGAATATATCATGGTAAACTACCAACAGGTGTCAAATTACAGAAATTTGGTATTGTCATGATCCCAATCTGTATTTTTTTTTTGTCATGGGGGCCCAGAAACTGAGTCGCATTTGTTCCTAGACTGCTCAGTAACAAAATTAGTCTGGGAGAATCAGAGACAATGGTGGTATACATTCCCCCCTCATATTCGAACCTGTCAACATTATTGTATTGTAATAATGGGACAAATAGGAACATATCGGTAGCTAAAATACAGGTGGCTGTTATACTTATATTCCTATGGACTATATGGAAATTCAGAAATCTCCAGGTGTATACTATAGAGGTGAAGTATCATATTGGATATTGGATTGACTACATAAATACAAAGTATGGCGCACATACCAATCATTGCGCAACAGCCACCGTCGCAGCAAGCAGGGATGAACACATGGTCTTCGAGCAGCATCTTGTACTTTGCACAACAGCTGACAATGAGTTATCAGTTCTCTCCCATCGCAGGCATGTCACACATACCACTCTTTCCGCAACAGCCACCGATGTTAACCCCTACATTCATCAAATCTAGGGGACCTTTCCCCAAGCACTGCTATCGCACGAGTACAACACTCAAGCGATGGAAACACAAGGGACGGACTCGCACATGGCTCAACAGCCTGGGTCAAACTCGCACTCTCAACAACTCACATACATGAATCAATTGCAGCCACCGTACATGCCATCAACGGCCATGTACAGCCAAGCATACGACAACTCGTATTATGCTTAACAACGCATCGCACATAGTGGATTCCCCTTTCCTCACATGGAGAACCGAACGCGGAGCACCAGTTTGACATTCTGTCACAAACTTTTATAGTATGAGATCCCACACTCATCCATGATACCAAATATCCCGAAGTATGACGGCACAACCGACCTAGACGAGCACATCGACATGTACGAGTGGACGATGACGTCGCTCAGAATGGGCAAATGGTTCACCTGCACGTACTTCCCTGTTACATTATCAGTGAATGTAGGAAAATGGTAAAAGGCATTATGCCCTGGGAGTATCTCGAGCTTTAAGCAGTTACGATAACTTTCCCTGAATAACTTCATGTAACTAAGGAAGGGAAAAGGGGATGCAAGCTCAATAATGGCATGCAAACAGAAGGAGGGTGAGTCCATACGAGCATACTACGACAGGTTCATTGTCACCGACGCCTCCACCCAAGGATTGATCCCCGACCCCCTATCCAAGAAGATGCAAGGGACAGTGCCCAAGAAGAGAGACGAACTGAAGTATAGAGCTGAGAAATACCTCAGACAGATCGAGGGCGGGGAAAGGAATGAGGCCAACCTAAAGGCCGTCGCAAACGCGTACATCAAACTAGAAGAAGCAGACTCCCGCTCAAGCCCCAGCCACCAAGAACGCCGTGACGGGAGCCATGACAAGCACAAACGGTACTCGAGGCACCTATCCCAAAGATTTTGTCTGTTTAGAAAAGATGAGCCCCGAAACCATCGAGCTGAGGTGCATGTAGTTGAGAAAATGCCACCAAAGGCAGATAAAGAGAAAGGGAAGTACTGTGAGTACTACAAGAGCAAAACTCACGATACCGGCGAGTATACGGTGCTGAGGAAAGAAGTGGATGAAAAACAGTTAACGGGCGATCCCTCCGACATCGCAAAGGACATAAGATCCAAGTTTGATGATGATTAGATGAACTCTTGAGCTCGGAAGGATGCTGGCAAGCGCCCAGTTAAGGAGGAGATCCTTACCATCGCGAGGCCCTGCAAGTGAAGCGGGCGCCACGAAACGAATGATGCCATCGAGGTACTGCCTATGAACATCCTCAATATTAACTTTTCATTAGAAGATCCGAGGATGCCAGGCTGGAACCCCCGGGATCCACTCTTGTTAACTGCCTACATATGCCAAATACAAATCAACCGCATCTATATAGACAATGGCAGTAGTACCGACATCCTCTACGAGCACTACTTCGAACAATTTCCAGCCCCTGGAAGGACGGCCTAGAACCTCCGACCGGTGGCACACTCACAGGGTACACAGGGCCCAACTTGCGGCCACTAGGCACCATACATCTCCCCCTTACAATGATCAGTCATGACGGGAGAGACAAGGTCACACAGATAATAAAGTTCTTAGTAGTACGCTTCCCGAATGAGCATGACATTCTACTCGGGCAACCGACGCTTTTCCAATCACGGGCCATACCAACAATAATCCATGGCACCATGAAGATTAGTACGAACACCGGATCCGCCACTGTCGTTGCCATCAGCCTAGTTGAAGACCAAAAAGGGAGGAAAGCAGGCGAGAAGAGCAAGGGAATCAAGCTTGAAGCCACAAGGTCAGCGGGTACATGCAAAGCCCAGGAACCAATCTCTCCTAACCGGGTCACAAACCAAGAGGTGACAAGAAAGCCCGACAAGGCACCGTAGAAGTGCATTAACTACCCTGACATGAGCAAGAAAATGCTGCTCTGTGATACCAAAGGAACCTCCCGAATCCCCGTAAAAACACAGATGACGCAAAGTAAAGCAAGTCCATTTTCTAGGAAGAGGAAAGCCAATCCTTGGATGGCCAGAAAGAAATTACCTCGAATCACAACAAGGTTCAAAAACCTCTCATGGTGAGAAATACAAAAAAACAAAGAAGGATCTATAACAGGTCGTCTTTGGGATCAGGAAGTAGAAACGAGACACTTTCTGGTCCCCCGCGAGTCTTCGTTTACTACCAACTGGACCAATGACACCCATAAGGACACATAGCAAGAATTGACACAATCATACAAGGATTTCAAGGTTGAGCAGATCCCCCAAGAGGAAACCTCAAATACCCCCGCTCCCAACAGGTTGCCCTTAGCATCTTTCGACCCCCCAGGTCAAGAAGGTGCTGACTAAAACCTTCCAGGGAAAGAACATTAGTAAAAAGAAGATCGACAATGCCACAGATACATCCAATCGGACTAAACCTTTCTTAGATTACCTCTCATATGAGGCTCTTCCGGGCGATACCCCAGAATTCAAGAAGGCCAACGCTAAGGCTGCACGATTCACAATAAGGAAAGTGCAGTTAGACAAAGAAGGACACTTGGCTCCGTGGCCGGGACGTACCACCCATAGGGAAGGACACTTGTCATTAGAAAAGAACCAGACAAGCAAAACCAGAGTACGTGGAGGCCCGAGAATCGTCTCCGGAAGAGTGCCTCGCCCAAGAGAATTTCGGCCCAACGTGCACAAATATGCGATCGAACTCCGGGAAGAATGCCTAGAACACCAGGTTCTCTTTCCTTCTCAAAACCAACATGCCATGACTCTAACTAACAGCCACAAACCATCCGGCCAACGGGGAATAGACGCCGTGGGACCACCCCCCATCAGCCCAGGTGGGGCCAGGTTCATCCCAGTCACCGTTGACTGCTTCATTAAGCAGACCAATCGAAGAGAGCCCGGGTTGAAGGCGGTGTTACCACTTGAGATTGCGCACTGGCCGTTACGACTAGAAAACATTGGCGTATTCCTCAACAAAACGAAGCATCGTCAAAGCATGAATATGCTCAGCAAGAAACACAAGACCACTAAACCCCGCAAAGTCACCCACAAGGCACACACCAAAAACTGCCACAATTGGCACATGCCAGTGGAAAACTCCAAAATAGGAGAGAGCGGGTGTCGGAGAAGAACATGTCTAGTCACGTACGAATCGAAAGTAAGCAGAGTGTCACCTGGGAATGTGCGAGCAAAACCAAAAATGCACACCACGATGGAGTTTACATCCAAAAATCTCAGGACGGATGAATCACTCCCTAGATCTGGAGTGCGCATAGTTTCCATCACCCCTAGAGCAAGGAGAAAGGTCTAGATAATGCACATCCGAGGCGAGGTCAATATGATCAAACTCCAAACGGATAATCACACCCCGACAGTTAGCCCAAGAGCTAGACCATGGTTTTTTTTCATAGTGTAGACATCTCTCTTTCTTCACTCACCAAAAAATGTAGATGTTTTTAAGACATTATCGATGAAGTAACGAAAGTTGACTATTCAAAAAAAGAAACTATTAGAAGGTTTTTTTACCATTCAAGCTTGATATCATTTAAACAAAAGGTTGTGCACGTTTACCAAATGATAACAATGACTGATCAACCATGTGATTTGAGCAAAAACATTGTGAGAATGCAACCATAGGGTTCAAAGGCTCATAACCTTTCCCTAAACATGTTAATTCATCCCAAAGGGACATAACTTTTGACTATGACATGAATAAAGGCTTCAAAGACTCATAATCTTTCCCTTGCAACTGAGAATACCTAAGTCGTCAATGCCTCGAGATGACAATCTCAACTTAACTTAGATGACTAGGGCCAGAGTGCAACTCTCATCGGCCCAAGACTTAGATCAAAGTCTTAAACGGTAACTAGAAAACTTTTCCTAATGGCGAATACCCTAATAAAGGCAAACCAACCAAAGTGCCTTGACCTAAAAACAAAGGCATACGACCCAAAGAGATGGCTAATTTTGAGGTTATAGCGTGAGCTCCGAGGATAGGCCCAAAGGACCCTAAACAAAAATGATTTCTAGAGTCACAGGTTGGGCAGATCTAGTAAAATGGTTGAATTATCAATCCAAACAAACCTTCGCCCACTAAACAGAAGGACCCCTTGAGTCTTAACTCCTTACATAGCAAGCAATAGTTGTCCTCAGCCGACCCCCAGGGCCAGCATGAACACTAAGGAAGAATTATCGCAATGAGGAAAGAAGAGGGCATACAAAACCCAGTAGCCAACACGAACCACCTGGGACCAAAAGCAAAGAAATTTTAAGATGGAAATAACGGTACCATAAAACGATAAGGAAAAGCAAATTGTCTGCCAGACATCCCCCAGACTTACAAAGGGCCACACAGGGCCAAATGACGATTAATTTATTATTTTTGAGACATTGTTTCTTGAGCACCAGGAAGATTCAAATGTTGTTTCAAACATAAACAAACCAGGATGAGGGAAGGATCATTTACCAAGAGAATCGGAGGAGGTTCCAGCATTGGAAGGCTCACATTCTGGAGGAATCTCCTCAGTATTGGGATCGCTGCATAATTAGTGGAGGCCTTCTAGGTCGAGCTCGCCCAAACGGAGAACCAAAACGAAATCCTTCTCCATAAAAGTCTTCATGGAGGCATGCATCGCTTGGGTCAGCTCCACGATGGTGCTTGACTCCCCAGGATCGAACTTCCCAGTAGCCACTTTCTCCCTCACCGCTTGCTTGCCGCCTTCCACGCCGGAAGCCATACACGCCACCTTCATTCGCATAACTTCAAGCGAGAACTCAGTGCTCTCAACCACCTTTTCCACCACCCGAACAACACCCTTTTAGAGTAGCCACATCACATCCTCCTCCACAACCTTCCTCCTCAACTCTTCCGCTTCCAACTGCCCACACTGTTCCTCTATTTGGCCCTCCAACACCTTCTTCGCCTCCAACAAGACTTCAACTCGCCGAGAAAGGCGCTCTACCGACCCATCCAAGTTCACCACCTGCTCCTCCACGGATTCCTTATCTCCAGCCAATAGGTCATAACGTTCCTCGAATTTGTGCTTCTCTTCCTCTAGCCCCAACAATTTTTCCCTTAATTCGCCCCGATCGGCCTTAATAGAGGTCAACTCCACTAAATCCGAACTAACATGGCGGAGATGCCGAGCGACAGCCACCAAGTAAGAAGCAACCTACATTGCCGCGTATTGGAGAGTGTTGGACATATGAGAGTTGGAGAGGAGCCCCAAGGCTTCGATAGTTACAGGAGGGAACACATGTCGGCCCCACTCGTACATAACAAGATGTTGCGTAAGACGAGACTCTCGAGTGAGCCTCCCCTCCGGGATGTAGACGCCAGGGGCCACCAAGGGCAGATAAGAGTAACTTGCAACAACATTATCCTTCGCTGAAGGCGAAGAAAAATCAGAAGCAATTCGAAACCCACCTTCAAAATTCTTCTCGGAGATGCCTTCTCCGGGGTCGGTAGCTTCCACCGGCTCTTCCTTTGGTTCAAGAGGCAGTTTAGTCGCCTCCTTATTCATTCTTTCCGACAAGTTCAAAGCGTCATCATCAGGAATGTCCATCACAACGTCAGACTCCCCTAGTACAAAATCCATGTTACGTCTCTTACGAATACGGCTACCAACAGTGCTAACATCGACGAATTCAGTAAGCGGGGAGTCCAACCAGGCTATCCGCCGCTTGGTAGTCGGATGACTCCCTGCAGTTACCGCCTCCTTTGTCAACTCGTCCTCAAGGTCAGGAGGCAGAGGATCATTGTGAGAAACAACCTTAACAGACACGTCAACCAACTCCTGATTAGCCTGAGGATCGGATCCTTGCCCCACAGAAACGACAGGAGAAATAAGTGCCAAAGCACGACCAATACTTACCAGTGGAGGAAGTATCTCCACTAGGAGCACTTCCCGATACCGACAGCTTCCCTGGAACGTACCCCGCAATACCATCTCGAAAGGTATGATTCTCCAACGACATGCAAAAAAAAAAAACAAAACAAACAATACACATAAAGGAAATCGAAAAAACTCCCAACTTCTCCACGAAGAATTGAGGCATCTTCCCATGAGCCCTACAGGCGGCGCTTATGCCAACTGCAGCCAACATGCAATCCGCCCAATCCTCCCCATTGAAGGAAATGGTCATAAACACTTACTGTTGGGTTATTTATTAGATTGTTTAAAATTTTTTGTATATGAAGTTAGCCTTTTTACGGGTTGGGCCTATCCATGCGTCTTTATGATGCTAGGGTTAGGCTTTAAATACTGCATGCATGTGTTGTATTAGGGTTAATCGTTTTGTGATTCCCTACCGTGCCTTTACAGTAGAATTTCTTCATCGAGCTCTTCTAAGGAATTGATTATTATTCATTCGGCACTACTTCAATCATTGTTCTTGTTGTTTTTGATTCATATTCCAGTTTAGAATCTATCGATCTATTATTTATTGTTCCAACAATTGGTATCAGAGCAGGAGATTGTGTAAATCATACACAACTCTTCTGTCGAAGTGTTATTAGGGTTTTCTGCTTTTATTGGATATGTTCTTGACGTCTTCATCGTTTTAATCTATTGTTGACGTTGGATCTTGATCCTTATTACGCTCTAAACTCGATTTTAGCTTTACACATCTGATTCTTTACAGGTATTAGTGAATCTACAACATGCAGCTTGAGGATCCACATACTCTATCTTTTAATATTTCTAGCAGCATCAGATCTACTACCAGGATCCCTATCCTCTTCCCACATGACTATGAAGTCTGGGCTTTACATTTTGAGGATTATGTTCTGGGTATTGAATACCATGTAACGACGATTTGGCAAGCCATAACAGAAGGAATATTCATGCACATGGGAACCAGAAGAGTCATCAAAACTCAAGCAGAATACAATACTCTTCTTATCAACGTTAAAGACATTCCTCAAGACGAGAAGGAAAAACTGACGAGTTTTGAGCAAAAGAACATCCTATGTGCACATGCAAAACCCTAAAGCTTTGGATCTAGGTTTCTCTATTGTACATGCAAATTTATCCAAAGCTTGTAAACCCTAATCTAGCATACAACAAAAATAATTAAATATCAAATAAACTAGTTGGATGAATACCTTGATTGTTGATTGTAGATCTTGAAGCTTTGAGAACCTTAGCACCCCAAGTGTTGTGCCTCTAATGAATCACAAACAACAAAAGCAATTGGATGAAGCAAGAGAGAGAGGGAGAGGGAAAAATCGGCTCCAAGACTCCTAGGGTTTCCAGTGTCCCGAAATCTCATGCCCAAGGGTTCCTTATATAGGTGTGGGAATTAGGGTTTCAGTGATTATTCTTATCTGGTTACTTAGCCACCAAGCAGCCCAAGGATAATTCTAGAAGCCCCTTGGACGAATTCCTATGGCCTTATCCTTAGAATTCGTCCACCCTATACTCTAGGGTTTCCTTACCCAACTTTGCAACTATCACATAATTACAAGTTCAGTCCCCTTAATTCATTTAACCTCTTTTGACCACAAAATTAATTATTAATTAATTCTTGACCAATGTTAATTAAATAAATATGATTTCTCTTTTAATATATTATTCTTATAATATATTAATAAACCATAATAACCTCTTTCTCTATTATTCATCCAGTCAAGTTGCTTTGGTAAAGACAACCCAAAAGGACCATGCACAACCTGGTCAAGTACATACCAAATATAGTTACGGGCTTAGACACTAATCCAACAGTCTTCCACTTGGATAAGTCTAGTAACTACAAGTGTGACTTCAAGATCCGATTAACAATCGCAGTTCTCAAAACTCTTGATGTTATCAATAACCTGTCATTTAGATAAGGGATCGTATAATCCTCCGTTCTAGATATCGTGCAGACAAATACATGGAACATGGTCATACTTATTGTCCAGCAGTTTGTTTCTCAATCTCTGATTCGTCTGACATATAACTTAATTGAACACATCAATTCAGTCCTGACCGGGCCTGGCACATAAGTCAAACCAAATCATTGAGGGGCCCTGATATTGCTTTTACCCTCTTAGGATAAAAGGAACAAATAAACTTCGACTTATATGCATTTACTATTCACTCATCAAATCGTACACAACAATGCATTTTATAACATCAAGTTACTGATGCGTTTACACATTATCAATGCACAACCAATTTGCAAACAATAAACCATATATCTAGGTTTAAAGAGTATATGATATTATCGTCTTGCGATCACTCGTGATGAATTCCATGAAGCGATACCAGCAAGAGTGGGTTTAATCCAATGCTCACATCTTAGTTCATAAGCACTCATGAACGTTGTAGCAGACTTTTGCTATGTCTAATACACTTTAGACAGTTTACAAACCAATTCATGACAGTCTTCTTTCATACCTACTTCCAAAGTATGAGCGACTGTGGACTGTTCGAATAATCTTATTATTCAGGAAGTCAAAACATGCAAAGTGAAACAATAGGTAAATTGATTAGCACAAGACAATAACTTTACTTATAAATAATACCCTTTTATTTAATCATCAAATGTTAATTACAATTTATCTATTACACGTTTCTAAGCTATCTAATCTAAACTAATATCATCCTTCAGTCCAATGCTCCTAGCGTGCTGCAAGTGCTTAACCCTACTCAGTCCCTTCGTAAGGGGATCTGCTGGGTTATCCTCTGACGATACCCTCTTCACTACAAGGAGTCCCTATTCTACCCGATGTCTAATAAAGTGATATTTCCTGTCGATATGTCGAGATCTACCATGATCCCTCGGTTCCTTGGTCAAGGCAACTGCTCCTTCATTATCGCAAAAAATATCAATAGGCTCCTTTATGGTTGGCACAACTCCAAGGTCTCCAATGAAGTTCTTTAACCACTTCGCCTCCTTTGACGCTTCGCTCACCGCTATGTACTCTGATTCGCACGTTGAATCAGATATGGTCTCTTTCTTGGAACTTTTCCAAGTCACTGCTCCTCCATTTAGGGTAAAGACCCAACCTGAATGAGATCGATAATTATCTCGGTCTGTCTGAAAACTGGCGTCACTATACCCTCGCACCCTGAAGTCATCACTCCCACCGAGGAGTAGAAACCATTCCTTGGTCCTCCGAAGGTACTTAAGAATATTCTTGACTGTGGTCCAATGTGCTCTGCCAGGGTTTCCCTACTATCTGCTGACCATGCTCAAAGCGAAGGCCACATCAGGGCGAGTACAAGTCATAGCATACATGATTGAGCCAACTGCGGAAGCGTAAGGTACTCGGCTCATCTCTGCTATCTCGACTTCGGTACTCAGACTCTGAGTCTTACTCAATTTGGCGTTGCTCTGGATTGGTAACTACCCTTTCTTAGAATTCTCCATACTAAAACGCTTTAGTAGTTTATCCAAGTAAGTATTCTGACTAAGTCCTATTAGTCTCTTACTCCTGTTTCTCACTATCCTTATTCTCAGAATATAGGCAGCCTCTCCGAGGTCCTTCATTGTGAAACACTTCCCAAGCCAGGACTTATCTTCCTTCACGGTCGGGATGTCGTTTCCTATGAGTAGTATGTCATCGACATATAATACGAGGAAGCTAACTATACTCTCACTGGCTTTGACATATACACATGATTCATCCTCGCTTCGCAGGAAGCCAAACTCTTTGACTTTCTCGTCGAAACAAAGATTCCATCTGCGAGACGCTTGTTTCAATCCATAAATGGATTTCTCAAGATTACAGACTCTATTAGGATGCTTCGCATCGACAAAAACCTTTAACTGACTCATGTAAACATCCTAAGCCAACTTCCCATTAAGGAAATCGGTTTTGACATCCATTTGCTATATTTCATAGTCATGAAATGCAGCAATGGCTAGCATCACCCTAATAGACTTTATATTCGCAACTGTTGAGAAGGTCTCATCATAGTCAACTCCAGAAGTTTGAGTAAAGCCCTTCGCAACCAATCGCGCTTTATAAGTGTGTACCTTCCCATCCATGTCGGTCTTCTTCTTGAAGATCCATTTTCACCCGACCGTCTTACGATCTAGCACATTGTCAACCAAATCCCAGACTTGGTTGTCATACATGGACTGAATCTTGCTGTCCATAGCCTCTTTCCATTTTGCAGACTCCGGGCCTGCCATGGCTTCCTTGTAGCTGTTAGGTTCATCCAAATTTGTTAGTGTACTGTCACTAATAAACGTATCACCTTCACTTTTTATATGAAAACCATATAACACAGGTGGAACACTAACTCTACTGGAACGTCTAAGAGGTAAGGACTCGTCAATCGGTTCAACAGGAGTTTCCTCCTCAGGTTGAGCGCCAATGTTAGAGGTTCCTTCATCATTCGATTCTTGAAGCTCTTCAAGATCGATTTTCGTCCCACTGTCTCCTTGGATTATGAGTTCTCGCTCTCAGAAAACCCCTCTCCTCGCAACGAAGATAACATTGTCACTCGGTCTATAGAAGAGATATCCAAAGGACTTCTGTGGGTAGCCGATGAAAATACATCGCTCACTACGAGGTTCGAGCTTATCGTGAGTCTCTCGTCTTATGAAAACCTCGCAACCCCAAACCTTGATATGTGCCAACGAGGAAGCTTTCCCTGTCCACATCTCGTGAGGTGTTTTGGCAACCTTCTTTGTAGGGACTAAGTTAAGGATATGGGCGGCAGTCTCTAAGGCATACCCCCAGATGGAGATAGGTAGCAAAGCACGACTCATCATGGAACGAACCATGTCCAGCAAGGTTCGATTACGCCTCTCAGCCACACCATTCAACTGCGGTGTCCTAGGTGACGTCAATTGCAAAACGATTCCGCATTCCTTGAGGTAGTCGTGGAATTCAAGACTAAGGTACTCTCCACCTTGATCAGATCGAAGCATCTTGATTTTCCTGACCAACTGATTCTCCACTTCTTGTTTAAATTCTTTTAACTTTTCAAAGGTTTCTGACTTATGTCTGATTAAGTAGATATAGCCATATCTGCTATAATCATCAGTAAAAGTCACATAGAAGCGGCTCGCATCCCTTGTGGTGGATCTAAAGGGCCCACATACATCTGTATGTATGAGATCCAATAAAACCTCACCCCTTTCACAAGAGCCAGTGAAGGGTGATTTGGTCATCTTTCCAAGTAAACACGACTCGCACACGTCATCGTCTCTAAGGTCGAATGACTCCAACATTCCATCCTTTTGGAGTTGGGCTATGCGTTTCTTGTTGACATGTCCAAGACGACAGTGCCACAAGCATGGCTTATCCAAATCATTGGAAGAATCGATATGCAATACATCATTTCCTAAGTTGTCTACCACCATCATAGTTTCATATATTCCATTATAAGGCAATGCTTCAAAATTGAAAACACCATTAAGATAAGCATTAATAGAACCCTTTTCATTATCAAATGAATATCTAAATCCTTTTCTATACAAACCATGAAAAGAAATGATGTTTCTAGCCATTTCTGGCGAATAACAACAATTATTCAACTCTAGTCCTAAACCACTACTAAGCACTAAAGAGTAAACTCCAATCTTGGTGACAAGCGACGATCTTCTGTTTCCGATGATCAGGTTTATCTTGCCATGCTCCACATCCCTATTTCTTCTTAGGCCCTGCAAATCAGAACAAATGTGAAAACCACATCTTGTATCAAGAACCCAAGAAATAGCATGCGATGAGTCATTAGATTGAATAGTATAAATACCTGCGTAGGATGGTTTTATCTTTCCATCCTTGATGTCCTGCAAATACTTCGGGCAGCTTCGTTTCCAGTTCCCTTTGTCGTGGCAGTGATAGCACTCTGCAACCTTTGGGTTGGAGGAGGGTGCAGTGGTACCAGCTTTGGTTCCACTAGAAGAGGTGCCATCGTGAGACTTTCCTTTATGGTGGCTCTTTGAAGGAGCCTTCCTCTTCTTACCCTTTCCTTGCCTAATAGCCAAGACTGGGGCAACAGTAGGAGTAGGAGTTGGTGCAACAGATTTATCCTTGAGGTTGCTCTCAGTAGTCCTCAATAAGCCTTGAAGCTTGCTCAAGCTCACCCCTCTTTGTTCATGTGGTAGGTCATGAGAAACTGGTTGAAGCAGGGTGGCAGTGAGTGAAGAATAAAATCAATCGCTAGCTCCTCATCGAAGTTAACATTTAACTTCAGCAGGCGATCGACATATCTCTGCATTTTCTGCAGATGAGCAGTGACAGACTCTCCGTCTCTCATCTTGGTCGTGATCATCAAAGTGATGATCTCGTATCTTTCCTGCCTGGCACTCTGATGGTACCTGTCCAGTAAATCCTGGTGCATCTCATAGGGATAGTAGTCCTCGTAGGACTTTTGGAGTTCTGCAGTCATAGTCGCGAGCATGATGCAATGGACTTTCGTAGCATCTCGCTCGTGGGCCTCAAATGCAGCAATATCCTCTGGAGTAGCAGTGTTGACATTCACCTCCTTCAGTTCCTTGTCGAGGACATATTCCCTATCCTCGTAGCGGGTGACCATTCGAATGTTGCGGATCCAATCATTGAAATTGGTCCCATCGAAAATCACCCTCCCACACAAATTCATGAGTGAGAACGAGCCTGAAGAGGTTGAGCCTGAAGCGTTGTTGTTGTTCGAGTTAGACATCTGAAAAGAGACAAAGTTTGATTAGATAAGAATCCCCAATGAAACACCCAAATGAGAAATTAGGGCTAGGATCCAACAACATTATTTGCAATTTAGAAGAAGGATGCCGTAATCTAAACAAAAAATAATTTGAAGGTAAGTGAATGATGATTCACTAATTTCCACCATGAAAAACGAAAAGGAAATTAAGTTTTAAATGTTTTGAAAACTCCTAGATCTTTTGAGATTCATTGAACTTTTCAATGGCATGTTTAAATCTCGATATGCCCTTCAAGTTTGTGACTGGGATACCGAGGATCACAAACAAGGTGTGAATAACCATGTGAATGTACTTGGTGCCCTCGATGTTACAGTCACCTAATCAATGTGCCTGTTAGCCACATACGCTCCATTGATCTATGACAAACAACGAGTCACCCTTTTCCACCTTTGCTTAGAGCCACATTAGTGTACCGTTTAACCACACACGCTCCACTAACATGTTAGCAAGGGTACAAAGTGTAATTCCATGGAATAGCATCAAATTCACATTTGTCCTAAAGTAACTAAGATTGGGAATTTTATAAAAAACATTTAGTTACTTTATTTATCATTATACTTTCAATGAGGAATTAGGTTGCCCTATCCTACCCGTTCGGCTAACGACCCTCCACCAATCAAGGAAGCGGTGGGTGAGAGTGGACACCCATTACACGACCATTTTATTGGCCATAACCTTATACCCCCCTTATAGATCGGCTTCGTGAATGAGGCCTACTAACGGTAAGACTAGCATTTAATTTATACATATATAATAGTTATTCTTATAATACCATAATAGTATAGGGTGAATTTTAAACTTGTAAAATTGTAGGGTTTAGAATTTATATATTTCAAAATTAAACTTTTAATCCTCTTCCCACATGACAATGAAGTCTGGGCTTTACATTTTGAGGATTATGTTCTGGGTATTGAAGACCATGTAACAACAATTTGGCAAGCCATAGCAGAAGGAACATTCATGCACATGGGAACCAGAAGAGTCATCAAAACTCAAGCAGAATAAAATACTCTTCTTATCGACGTTAAAGACATTCCTCAAGACGAGAAGGAAAAATTGTGAGCAACGTCAAAGCTATGAGGATAATAAGGTTTGCTCTACCCCCGGACACCTTTCGTCTGGTGAGTTCCTGTGAAACAGCGAAGGAGATATGGGATAGATTAAAAGAGCTTTATTCAAGTACTCATGCAGATCTGGAACACTACATTCAGACGCTGCTTCTTTCAGACTTTGGTGCCTTTGTTCAGAAGCTAGAGGAAAAGCTTGATCAAACGTTCAATTGTTACAACCATCTTTTAAGTAGGATGATGAAACACAAAATAAAATGTGAATTAATAGAACAAAAGGTCACGTTTATGAATGGTTTAAGGTCCGAATGGAAAATAGTAGTTTCAACTGTAAAAGCTCATGAACAGTTTAAGAGCTATACATTGGCAAAGCTAGTGGGAATTCTTAGATCCCATGAAGATGAAGTGACAAAGGAAGAGAAAGTTGTTTATGGAATGGGATCTTTGGCCCTGGTTGCGAAGAGCAAAACTGTAGCAGAAGAAGATTCGGATTCTGATCTCTCAGATTGCGAACTTACAAAAAAAGAATACGCTCTAATGGTCTCAAACCCCAAAAAGTTTGCGAAAAAGAACTTTGGGCACCTTAGAAACAAGAACTGGCAAGGGAACTACAGTTCGGATAAAACAAAGAACGAGAGCTCCATGGACTCTTAAAAGGATGAGGTAAAGAATGAGAAAAAGCTGATGGGAGATTCTGGATATGACTTCAACTATTGTCATGGCAGGAATCATCTGTCCAAGGAGTGTATGTTGCAAAGATTGAGTGAGAAGAAAGATGTATAAGATAAAGATGAAGCTTACTATCTCCGGAAAATTAAGGAGATCAGAAAGAAGAAAAGTGTTGACAATGCTAAGCATGCGTTGATTGTGCAGGAATATGATGACGAGTTCGGGAGAGTTGAAGTTTGGGATTGATTCGGAGGATGAAGATGTTCGCAAGCCAAATCATGGAGAATGTTTCGTAGCAAAGTCTGATGTCCCCGAGTTCGAGGGAAAATTCCTGATGGTTCGTAGTGAAGTCTCGGATCAAAGAGGATACACTATTGATGGTGGTCAGGCCTCCGACAACTGCTTTGCTGCAAAACCAGTTTCTGAGTAGGTTAGTGAGTGCGAGAAAGTAATCAGAAAGGTACAATCTATTCTTCTGTCTCTTAATATTCCCGTCTCTCGGTACGAAACTGAATTAGATGATTTAAAATTTACAGTCTCTAGTTTTAACGATAGCTTAAAAAGAACCCGTTTAAGTAATTCTAACTTAACTGATCAAATAAGCAGGGTTTCAAACAAAAGTGTAGAGAGACGGATGTGGATTGAGAAGTTGGAGTTGGAGTTGTCTAGGTCAAGGGATGATGTGATTTATTTGCAATAAGACAATTTAGGGTTGTTAAAACAGAGAAATATTTTTGTTTAATTGCTAAACGTCTTTATTTTAATATCAGTCAATTACATCTTGACTGCAAAATAGGTAAGAATATTCATGAAATGATTTTTCCCTTTCTCGAATTGAAAGAGGACAAAATCGATGCCGACTGCTACAAATGCGAATCCATTGTCTCCTTTGACGATGTCACTGATTCTTACAATTGGTCTGGACAAAATTGAAGCTTACATACAGTCCAAGGAACATAAAGACATGTTGAAACAAATTTTGAGTGAAAAAGATAAAGAGCAAATTAAATCTAATACTGTACAGAAATTTGACTCATTATGCACCAAATTGAGTTCTGAAAATACTCTTGATGTTGAAAATGTATCAGAATTTGATGATGAAAGCGAAATGAGTGATATTTCTGTGGAGGATGAGATTGATTGCTCTGAATTTGTTAAAAGTGAACCTGAACCTAAGAATAATTTAATTTCTGAAAATTCACTGGAGTTTGTTCGTATTTCTGAAAATGGAGGTTCTAAGATTTTAAAAGAAAAAGCAACAGTTTTTCCGAAAGTTCAAACTGTTCCAAATCAAGTTTTCGCAACTTTTGGACTGAACAAGAAACAAACCTTAGAATTATCGTCCCTCGTAGAAGAAGACAATGTTGATGGGTGTGACGAGTACTTTTGGTCCTCTCTCATAGACAAATTCAGATGAAACCAAAGGTCTTTCTGAAATGACCTCTTGGAAAACAAAGGGAACCAAAAATGTTCCAAATGATAAGTCATCCGAACCGACTGACATTCCTGTTAGAAAAACGAAACCTAGGGCTAGTTGTCATAAGTCAGCTAAGGAATTTGTTTCTCAAAAACATCAAAGAAATGCTAGATATCAGAAAAACTTAAAAGAAAAAAACATTTCTGGAAATCCAAAATAGCTAATTTTGTCAATCAAGAAAGATCTATAAATCCGAATGCGAAGGTCTCTCCGAAGCCGAATCCTAAAAGATTTTCAAAACACCAGTCTTCGTCATCACAGGCTTAAAAAACAAAAGTTTTTCAAAAACCATCATTTTCAAAACAAACGAAACCTTTTGAAAAGATTAAGCCTTATTTTTCTCCAAATCCTAACATTTCAAAATCTGCCAACACATCGAAAGATGTTAAGGGAAAAGGAAAGTTGTTTCGGAGTCTAAAACTCCCATCAAGAAATCCGAAACACACTTGAAAATGGAGGAAAAGAAGTTTGAGAAAAAGGTTGTTAAACAAAAAGTTGAAGCTAAACAAAGAAAATCTCTTTTCAAAGAAAAGAATCTTAAAGATGATAGGATTGTCGTTTTCAAAATCACGAAAGAAGAGAATTCCACTTTAGTAAAATGATCTTACTTGTTTGATGAAGCGATAACTTTTCCTATTTCTAAGAAAGCCTCACGTGGACCCAAATAACTTTGGGTTCCTAAATCTCTCTGAATTTTCTAGGTGATTCGCGACGAGCAGTTTGACTCCGAATGGTATATTGATAGTGGCAGCTCGCGTCACATGACAGGAAGGAGAGAAGAATTAAGAGAATTCAGATCGTTGATGGATGGAGGATGAGTGAAGTTTGGAAACAACTCACTTGGGGAAATCAAAGGATACGACATGATTACAAATGGGAAATTTTCCATCTGGAAGGTAGCCTATGTAGAAGGCCTACAGCATAACCTGATAAGTGTTTCTCAATTGGTTGTAGGTACCGGGTTGAAAGTGTCGTTCGATGATGAGGGATCTGAGATTATTGAAAAGAAGTCCAAAACAGTGCTACTGAAGTCCAAAAGGAAAGGTGAGATGTATCCGTTAAATCTGAATCCTATCAAAGGAAAGCCTTCTATTTGTCTTCTTACGAAAGCATCAACAGATGATAGTTGGCTCTGGCACCGAAGGCGTTCATACCTAAATTTCTAGGATATCAACAAACTCGTACTTGGTGATCATGTGCGAGGCTTGCCTCTTCTAAAGTTTGAAAAGGAACATCTGTGTGCTGCCTACGAATTAGGAAAGTAGAGTAGGAAAATTCATTCGACAATCATCAACACCAAAGTGATTGAGCCACTTGAACTATTACATATAGATATTTGTGGTCCTTTTTCCATCCAGAGTATTGGTGGTAACAAATACATTCTAGTTATTGTTGATGATTTTTCCAGATTTACCTGGGTTTATTTTCTTAAACAGAAATCAGAAGCCACTTCTAAGCATAAGGACTTTATCAAGCAGATCGAGCTTCAACTACGAAAGCTAGTTTGGAATGTTCGCAACGATAATGGTTCGTAGTTCAAAAACCAAGTGTTTAAAGAATTCCTGACTGAAAAAGGAGTTGTTCACAACTTTTTGGCTCCTTACACTCCTCAGCAGAACGGAGTTGTTGAAAGACGAAATTGGCCTCTGTGCGAAACTGCGAGGACAATGCTATCTTTTGCGAACTTACCGCTCTACTTCTGGGCTGAGGCTATCGGGACAGCCTGCTTTACTCAGAATCGATCTCTCATAAATAAAAGATTTTCAATCACCCCTTATGAGATTCTCAATAAAAGAAAACCTAACGTTAAATTCTTTCATGTCTTTGGTTCCAGGTGCTTCATCTTCAATTCCAAAGAACAAAGGAACAAGTTTGATGTGAAAGCAGACGAAGGAATCTTCTTTGGGTACTCACTGACTTCGAAGGCAAATAGGGTTCTCAACAAAAAGTCAAAAAAGATAGAAGAAACCTATTATGTCACCTTTGACGACAATTATCTGAAGAAGTATCAGAAGGCTGATTCTCAATCACAGGAGATTTTTCCCATGACCAATCCAATGACGATTCCTCTTTCAAACCTTTACGAGGAATTTATGAACCTGTTTGATGAGCTAGAAAAGGCCATCACTTCAGAATCAAAGGCAGCAAACAATAAGGAAGATGAACTAAAGAAGATTATTGATGATGTTGTGAAAGATCTTGAAAACGAACCACCTAGTCCGAAGTCTTCTTACATTCCATCTCAATCACAAGCTACGAATGCTCCAATTCAGGGGGAGGGTTCCAACTCAACCTCCACATCAAGCACACCTGTTCAGGGGGAGCATTCAACTCCTCAAGTAAACCATGAAAGTCCAATATAGGGGGAGAATCCTTTTCCAAACAAAGAGCCACATGCAACATTCCAGGGGGAGAATGAGAACAAAAATAATGACTCTGACGTTCAATCAGAGTTTGAAGAATTGAATGCCGAATTGGATCCATCATATGATCCGAACTACCCTCCATTAACCAAATGGACTAGAGATCATCCTAAAACGCAAGTAACTAGAGAAGCATCTTCTGGAGTTCTCACGAGAGCTCAACAAAAGGCAAATCAGACTGCATTATTTTCAAAGATGGAATTTTGCATGTTTAATTCGTTTATCTCCAAAATTGATACCAAAAATGTTAAGGTAGCTCTTGATCATTGTGATTGGGTGCAAGCTATGTAGGATGAGCTCAATGAGTTCAAACGAAACAAGGTATGAAGATTAATCCCAACTCCGAAGGATGTATCTGTGGTAGGACAGAAATGGGTGTTTCAGAATAAGCTTGGCAAAGAGGGAAATGTGATAAGAAACAAGGCTCAGTTAGTTGTGAAGGGTTACTGCCAAGAAGAAGGCATAGAATACGAAGAAACATTCGCACCGGTTGCAAGGCTAGAATCTGCTCGCATTTTTCTTGCCTATGCAACACATAAAATTTTTGAAGTATATCAAATGGACGTCAAATGTGCATTTCTGAATGGTGAATTGGAAGAAACAGTCTATGTGGAACAGTCACCAGGGTTCTTAAATGAGAAATATCCAAACCACTGTTATATTCTGGATAAGGCGGTTTATGGTCTGAAGCAAGCAACACCAGCATGATATTCTCTCACTATATTCTTAAAAAAATCTAAGTTAAGCAAGGCTCGGTCGACCCAACTTTATTTCGTAAGAAAGATGGTGACCATCTGATGATTGTCCAAATCTAAGTTGATGATATCATTTTCAGATCTACTAATCCTAAATTCACTGCTGAATTCCGAAAATTGATGGAGACTAAGTTTGAGATGAGCTCAATGGGTCCGATTAACTTTTTCCTTGGTTTGAATATTAGATAGAGTCAAGAGGGAATATTTATCAACCAGGAGGCATATACGAAGACCTTACTTGCGAAGTTCAGAATGGTGGGAGACTCGAAGGTCAAGGTTCCAATGGCATTCGGAACGAAGCTTACACCGCCATTGGGCAAACCAGCAGCTGATATGACTCTTTATCGACAAATGATAGGATCATTGATGTATCTAACAGCTAGTCGTCCATACATTATGTTTTCTGTTTGTTATTGTGCCAGGTTTTAGGAAAATCCTCACGAACCCCATATGGCTGCTGTAAAGAATATATTCCGATACTTAAAAAGAACATATTCTCTCGGAATTTGGTACCCTTCCAACTCAGTTTTCTTTGTGCAAGCATTCTCTGATGCTAATCTCGGTGGATGCGGTCTCGATCTGAAAAGCACAACTGGAGGATGTTAATTTCTAGATGGCAAACTTGTAAGTTGGCAGTCAAAGAAAAAAACATGCGTCTCCTTGTCTACCGCTAAAGCTGAGTACATTGCAACTACCTCGTGTACCTCGCAAGTGATTTGGATTCAAAGTCAGCTTAGGGACTATGGGATTAATATAAAGAGAATCCCCTTATATTGCGATTCCGAAAGTGCCATTCGCATTTGCCACAACCCAGTGCAACATTCTAAGACTAAGCACATAACACTGAGGTATCACTTCATAAAAGATCACGTGGAGGATGGCAACGTTGAAATTCATTTTGATAGATCTGCTGATCAACTGGCCAATATATTCATGAAAGCCTTACCTGAACAATCTTTCAATCGTATTCTACAAGGCCTAGGAATGATAGAAGCAGACTCAGTTCCGAAACCAGCTTCACATTCGGAAAGCACTGGTTAAACTGTGAATGGGTCCGAACTCTCGGAGTCACTCAGAGTATACTGTTCACGTTGCGAATAGGTCCGAACCCTCGGAGGTACTCGCAACTCACTGTTCACACTCCGAACAGGTCCAAACGCTCGGAGCCACTCGCAGTCAACTGTTCATCTCGGATTCGGAACATCATCTATCTTTTGTATATTATGTATTTTCTGTATTTTATTTATGTTATTACTTTTTCAGAAACCTTCGAAAATCCAAAAATAATTTGTGTTTTTATTTGTTTTCAGAAAAATTTAAGTATCTAAAAATATTTTTCTTTTCTGTTTTTATTTCTTTTTCAAGAAAAATCCAAAATACAAAAATATTTTCTTTCTTGTTTTTGTTTTATCTTTTTCAGAAAATTGAAAACTCTAAAAATATTTTTATGTTTCATTTATTTGTGTGTTATTTTTAAATTTGTATTATCTTAGGTACCATTTAGTCATCTCAATTCGGAAAGATGGGGCAGGTATATAACTTTGATACTATGTACTAGCTAAGCGTCCCTAGAAGAATGCTGCTGCATGTTGTCCGAAGCCTCTGAGACTCTATGTTTGACGCCTTAATGAATCAATAA
Organism: Lactuca virosa; assembly: GCF_052849685.1. Classification (NCBI taxonomy): domain Eukaryota; kingdom Viridiplantae; phylum Streptophyta; class Magnoliopsida; order Asterales; family Asteraceae; genus Lactuca; species Lactuca virosa. Next base: position 193,474,693 of record NC_136428.1, on the reverse strand, counting down.
TACCAATCGTTTCTTCCCAATCAGGCTGAAAATTCACATAAGTCATTGAGCTACCTTACTCTTCTCATATTGAGTTAAGAGTTGACTGCTTGGTCATTCTTTCATAGCAAAAGTACACTTCTCTTCGGAACCACCTCCAACACTTTCTCCATCACATTCATAACCCTTGAGACTCTCAGATATTACCACTGAGGTTTATGGTTACACAACTTCTGTTTATGATCTTAAATTCGTTATCACCACGAATTGAGTGAAACCCAAAATCCAATACCAATTTAAGAACTGATGGTGAACAATTAACATGTTCTAGATTTTTCACCATGGAATTGACGAGATCCACCTTCATAGTTTGTACCTTGAAATCTCATTATTTTATTTTTGCGAGATCTTAATGAAATGTTCTTATCCTAACACGTTTCTTCCCACTAGATCAAATTTTTATTTTTCTTGAGATTTCTATATTATCTGGTCACTTAAATAGTTCTAAAGCACACTTGTTATTATGACTACACTAGTCAGACAAGTACTTCTTCCGAACGTTCAGATTCATGTTGAGTTTCAGAGTTTAGTTGAAGATGAAGCCACCTTATGAGCCTAATGAAAAGAATCCTTTCACTGTTTCTCAACAAATAGATGATCGTAATTTAACGAGATACCAAACAGACACTTTCGAGTCTCTCTTGACTCCGAAGGAAGAGATCGTTGTCCGGGTACCAACTGCTTTCATATCGATTTATTGACATCACAGCATCCCATATATTATTTGTTTTATTTCTTTATCTATTTGCACACTCTTGCACAAAAATCTTTGTGATTTTCCAAAAGTTTGGTTCTTAGTCCTAATGGTTACTTTCAGATTCGGAGAACAGAAAATGGCGAGTTATTGCGAACGTTCAGAATTGAAACAACAACATTTAGGTGCGTGAAATTTTCAAAATTCCTGACATCACGCTTTGTCAGTTATGTCGCCTGACATCACGCCTGTCATTCACACTTTTACAGGCGACTTTTCAGGGAATTGAACTGTCTTACATTTGGCTTTCTTTCTCTAGCCATACCGTATATAAGGAAAAATTGACAATTGCTTTACACACCACTTTCAAAATCTCTAAAGCAAAATATTGCACTGTTCATCTTCTTCTCAACTGCATCCATGGCTACCTCGATAAAAAATCCATCTTCTACTGAACAGACTGCCTCGTCGATGCTTCTGAACATCAAAGCCAACCAAAATCTCAGTCTTGATCTCGATTCATCCAGATATGAAGAATCCTTCAAACCTTTAATCGAGTGTCTTCGTTACTCTCCTATGTCTCACGTTATCACAGTGTCAGAAGATGTTCCCTTGGTTCATCTATCCAGGGCATACTCAACTGCAAGTTATCAGGAAAGTGAGTATGTAATTACCTTTGAGATCGTTTCCCACAAAACATCAATCTCCAAGTCTCGTTTCAGCCGATTGCTAGGGTTTACTCAAGCTAGGGATTTGGTTGATCCGGACTCAATCTATTCTTCTGCAATTCTGGAGATTTTCTACCAGATGGGTTACGTGGGAAATCTGACCATTTTTTCCAAGTTCAAGAAGCCCAACCTACCTCCAATGTGGAATGGACTCTTTACCCTCATCTTCAAAAGTTTTTTAGAGAGGGTCACGTGCTCAGATAGTGAAAGTAAGCTTTTCTGCACTATAATGTACATTCTTTATCATGGAATCAACCTGGATTATGGTTCCATCCTTTGGGCGCAACTGATTCAGAGTAGTCTTTCCACAACATGCCACTCGAAGATTTCGTGTGCTCAGTTCTGGTCCATCATCGTCCACAAAGCCACCTCTAAACTCAACATTTTGGTGGCTCAAGGATGTATCGTCGCAGGTATTACGATCTTTCACATTTTGAACATTATCGTGTCTGCTCCTACGAAGTTCGCCTTTATTGGATCACTTCCAGATGCCATGCTACTTAATGTTCCAACATAAAATGTGGTTATTAAAGAATACAAAAAGAAACCTGCATCAGGGCCTCGTCCTTCAACACCGGAGATGCAAAAGGATTTGTAGGAAGTGAACAAGCCTAAAATGGGAGGTAAGCGAAAGCCGAAAGCTGGACCTTCCGAACCAGCTCATGTTCCGAAGAAGAAAATAAAGAAACCGGCTCTTAAGACAAGGTCTCCTACTCCTGTTGCTGAAGAGGATTCAGATTCTCATACCATTTCTGATGCTCGGAGAACAGAGCACGTCCAACATGAAACTAAAGATACAGTTGTGACTTCGCAACCAATAGTCTCGCAATCATCTGCTACTGAGACCAATCCGGAGGTAACTTTTTCCATGCCCACCTCTGTTCCTTTAACAAAAGATTTCTTTCAGGGATTTACTCCTCCATCTTTTCCGAATCACATCCCTAATTAAACCACCACTCCAATTACCATAGCTAGATGTCCGAACATCTCTGTTGGAGTTTCGCAACCAAAGTCTCAGTTCCACAATCTGCTCCATTTTTCACAGATTCTACAGCAACAACCACAACAACCACTAGTACACCACCAGTAACTGTCAACGTATCTGATACAGGGGCGGGTGCTTCTGGTGTCGCTGCTGGTTCTGATTTCTCTCCCATCTCACCTCTAAGAACTAATGATCCTGATGCAATGTTTGGTGATGATCGGGATTATTTCCATGGCTTCCACTACAGCCCGTTCAACGTCCAACCATCTAGTGATGACGAAGATGCACCTATGATGAAGGGGTAATTCAAAGCCCTTAATGATAAGTTGGATACTCTCCTTGAGTCTTCCAAATCTTCGTCCAGTAGTGAATATTCCCAAGCGTCTTACAAAGCTTTATTTGACACTCTCACCAAGGAGCATGATGAAAATCTTGCTAAATCAACAAAAGCTATAGAGCACTCTGAAAAGATTGTTCGTGATACGACCGAAAAAGTTGATAAACTACTTTCTGATGTTAAACTGTTTATAGAAGACTTCCGAACTTCTTCAGACCAAAACACACCTGCTGCGAACAAGGAAATTACGAACCTTGGTACAACACTCCAAACCGAGAAAGACGCTCTTTCCAAGGTTCGCATTGGCATCCAGAGTGATAATGCATAGCTGCAAATGTCGATCACTTCCAAGATTGAAAAGCTTCAAGCTGTAACAACCCGAAATTTCTATCTTGTACAGTAATTCAATTCAATCAAAGTCAGACTAGTTTCTGCTATCTTTTAGCACTGTTAAGGGTCTGTTTGAGAGTTTCTGAGCATAGTGTAATGTATGAATGGATGCTAGGATGAGTTAGCTTGAGATTGGGAGGATAAATTCGAACTAGAAAACCACTCACAAGGTGTTCACGGCCGTGAACCACCTCCTATATATAATGGAGTGACCTCATTTTCTTCTCATTTCTCCCCCTCCCAACCGTGAACACATCCATTCTCTCTCAAAAAGCTTCAACCATGAACACTCTAAAGCCTAAAAAACGTAAGTGTTTCATCCTTAATCTTGTCATACTTGAAGGACTACTAGATCCTATCCTTGATTTGTCAAGTTTCATCATCATCTTCATGAGATTGAAGGGATCACGGCCGTGAACCCTGCATAAGGGCCGTGAACACCTCATGAGGCCGTGAACTCCTTAAAATCCATCCATAGGTGGCCGTAAACCCCTTACAAGCTTTCATTTGTGAGCCTAACACTTCATTTAGGGTGTTTCCTACAATCTTAGGTGGTTTCCTATACTTGTTAGTAGTTATAACCACTAATTGAATACACATATATGTGAATATATGCCTTATAGGATCCAACTGTGCTTTGGAATTTCAATTATGAACACAAGCATCCTATATCTATCTTACCTTCCAGATCACACACAATCAGGTGAGTTCATACCCCCGTATTTTCATAGATTTTACTGTTTTTAGGGGGGGGGGGGGAATACAAGTCTAAACACAAAGATTTTGTGTTACAAACAAAAGATTTCAATAAACTTATCAAAAAGGGATTTCAGTTATCATCAATTCAATTGATTTTCAAAGATCGTGTTAAAATGACATTTAGTCACCAAAAGTATTTCAAAATATTAAAATTTCTTTTAAATGTTTTATAAACTTATATTTTTCCCAGAAATCATATATATATATATATATATATATATATATATATATATATATATATATATATATATAAGATTTAAAAGACTTAGGACTGATAACTCACTTTGGTTCCTTTTCCTTGTTTGGATGTGGGATTATAGGTATCGGTTATTTGTTTGAGTGTCATTTAAATTTTACTTATATATATATTTGTATATGTATATAAGTATAAAAGCTATTTCATTCAGTTCAAATACCCTTTGTAACATGTTGAGCAAGGGGTTGCATTCATGAATACTCGGTATCAATTCAGAAAGTACATATAAATTATAATAGGTATAATTTATGAATCACATAACATAAATTCATAATTCAAGTATACTAAAGTACATTGTTTTACAAGAACAAAGGTTTGATTCAAAACTAATCAAGGATATACATCTTTCAGATACATGTTAAGAATACTAATTCAAGAACATACTGTCAATCATTTATTTCAGAATGATTGGGTTTTCATAACTATTATACATGTAACGTTTATATGCTTTATATGAGTCATTTGATACATGTTGTTTAATTCATTTAAACAATATAGTTAAAGTCCTGACATTATAAACAGAATCTCCAGTCGGGGATCGAAACAGTGTCTGTATAGATCTATATTGGGATTGACAACCCCGCACTCAAACTGCTTGCTACAGTCAGGCATACACGCCTACGAGTGACAGTTGTTATCAATAGATTTCAACGCCTTCAATGCGTTGGGTCAGGCCATCTAGTCTCAGTATGGTTATAATAACTCATTAAAAAGATATCAACAATACGTTAGTGTATAATTAACTAAACTTAAGTACATTTCCAAAGTACTAGTTTTACAAGATACAATTTACAGTATTACATTACAGTTTACAATAACAGTTGGTGGAACCAGGCACACTTACAGATACAATTTTTACATAAAGGAATACAAATACGGAACATTGGTTTACAAACAGAACGATTTTATGAGATTAAAACTACTTTCATATATACAGCAGAAAATATAGGATTTTCTGGAACAATATACATATTCAAGAAACATAAACATACTTTCAAACATAAATACCTATGCACTCACTCAACTTTATGTTGATACTCTCTTTTCAAATTACTTGTATTCTCAGGGAACCAGTAGACAGGTACTCCCCGAGCTTTTGAGAAGATGGAGCTATTTGAGTCTTGTCTTCTTGTGTATAACTATTTTGGTTTCAATATATACAATGATGAAACACATGTAAATACTTATACTTTTTAAATACTATGGTTGTTTGTACTTTGATTACTATATTGCATGTGTTGTGATACTACAAATGAAGTCATCCACCCCATACATTTCCTCCGTCTGGTTTGGGGGTGTGACACAAGCAGATCTTGCTATTGAGAATGCTCTCATCGATAAGCTTGCCAAAAAAACTGAAAAAGTGAAAGTTGTTTTCGCCCACCTTTCTCATGCCAACAAGGAAATACAAGAGCTTAAGTCTGAAAAGTTGTGGTTAAAAGTGTTGTCACCGATGTTAATCAGTATTTGCAAACTCTCATCGAGACTCGTGATTCTATGCTCACAGTCTCTATTGGACAATAGTTGGCTGGCAAACTTTGACTAGTATTCTCTATGCTTGATCGGATAGAAGGTGTTTCGGCATTGGTTACTCTTCTGAAACAAGGGGGAGAAGCAAAAAAGGCATCTGGTGTAGAAATCAAGAAACCATCTGGTGGCTCTGATGAGCATGAACAAAATCCGAAACCAAAAGATCCGAAGGATAATGAAGCTTCAGGATCGAAAGGTAAAGAAAAGTTGATTGATGGTGATGATGACGAAGAAGAGGATGAAGGGGCAAAGCTTAAACACAAGTCTCGTGACGCAGAGATTGATGAGAATCTGTGAATTGACAAGGAAGCTGAAGCTCAAGAAAGGGAAGCCCGTGAAGCCAAAGTCACCCTGGAAACTCAAAAGCTTCTATTTCTTTCCTGGTCTATGGAGCGTATTTTGAACGAAGTCGTTGATAATCCAAATGTTTACTGGCTTGAGCCCATAGTATCGTTCGATTTGGATAACTCTCTGGATTCGCAGCTTGATCTACCAATCACTCCGAAGGATTTTCAATTTCGTAGCTTTGAGAAGATTGCGAATGCTCCTCTTCTGGACCATGGTGTTGATAAGGTGCTTTTCTCGTTCTATCTCAAGCACATGAAGCCTCAGTACCAAACTTGGAGCTCAAAGAAGATTACTATTGTAAAAGTTTTTGGACCAAATGAAACTAAGAGCTTTATCAATGCTCGTTTCAAGGTTGCTCGTGGAGCTGCGAGTTCTGTATTTGAATTTACACTCGCTGATCTGCCCTGCCTTATCCCATTCGATTGGATTTCTCTGTTACATCTATTGATGAAGGATGAATAGAAATTCGAACCTATGGTTGCTCATCTCAAAAGAATGTTGGTTTGTTACATCCAAGAAGTTAGTAAGATGGATGTGGAGATTGCGACTGTTCTTCGAAAGAAACCTACAATGCTACCAAAGGAGCCTCCGAAAGATCTTGACAAGATGAAACTGGGACAAATTCGGAAGGAAAACGAGAGTATGGCGTTCCAGATATGAGAAAGGGATGGTGCGAATTTTCAAATATGTTGCTTCTTTTTGCCTGACAAACATTTGTATTCCACTCCGTGCCTGGAATATGTTTTGGAATTAGCAAGTGGTTACAAAAGAAACAATGATGCTGACAAGAAATGTTTCACAGATATGATTAACTATTATATCACTGTTCACAAAACTTCGCTTAGTCTAATGCCATTACTTTTCAAAGTTCAAAAGCGCCAACAACACCGAAGAATCTGCCTTCCTTATTTGACACAAAGGGGGAGATTGTTGGGTTATTTATTAGATTGTGTCAAATTTATTGTGTATGTAGTTATCCTTTTTACGTGTTGGGCCTGTCCATTCGTATTTATGATGCTAGGGTTAGGCTTTAAATACTGCATGCATGTGTTGTATTAGGTTTAATCGTTTTGTGATTCCATACCGTGCCTTTAGAGTAGAAGTTCTTCATCGAGCTCTTCTAAGGCATTGATTATTAATCATTTGGCACTACTTCAATCATTGTTCTTGCTGTTTTTGATTCATATTCAAGTTTAGAATCTATCGATCTATTATTTATTGTTCCAACACTTGTGCCACAGTCTCGCTAGCACCCTACATTTGAGGCGTCCAATTAGAGAAAGTAGTCCTGCGGGGGTAGCCATAACCGACCAAGTTTCGATTCGTCTATAATTACTTGTCTTGCCAATTCTTCTTGGGTTCCTTATGGTTAATGGTGAACGCATGGATACCCCACCACTGAGAGAAAGTATGAACGACGGATTGGGTACAGGAGTTAAAATAGTACTTGAAAGCTCAGAACTGGGGAAGCACTCCCAGGGCTCGTTAGTCCATTTCGAAACCGACTATCTTGTTGACGGCATTGGGAGTCAGATCATACACAGAGAAGCCGTATTGACGTATGATCTCGCCCAAAAGTTTGGTCGTCAGCAGCCTTAGACCTGCCTCGAAGATCGGAATCGGGACACCGACCTTACCTTCCGGCAGACGAGAAATGATCTCTCCCTTTCGAGGATATTGCACCCTATGCTCAAGCCAAAATCCGAATCGGGCATGTAAGGCCTCAAATTCACTTGATGTTAGCTTGATCCCAGTATTTCGTGTCGTCATTACTTCCCAATAACAAAAGCGAGATAGGAGAGAAAATAAGCGAAGAGAATGAAGAGGCAGTTGAAGAATAGGAAGCGTAAAAAAGAAAATTTCCCTCATAAAGGAAGTTTTAAATACAAAGTGGGAAAATAGAACAGTTACAATGATGAAAACGTCTGCACAGACGGCTCCATCACATCAGTGGGCATCAGATCCCTCTCCGCCGAACACGTGTCTTGATTTAAGCTAGAACAACTCAGCTACACTAGGCTAACGCTGAAGTTTACTAAACTAGGGGACTTGTCAACGTATCCCTTTTGGAATACATCAAAGATAACGAAACAAATATCTAATGGATGACCTAGCTAACGGTCGCTACCCAGCGCAAGTGCAAGGCCCGGGACCTCGCCATTGCGGCCTTGCACTTAGACCCCGACTCCCTAGCACCAAGGTCTAAATCAAAACGAGAAATTCCGATATATAACAAGCCAAAACAATACTAACTGCTTCCCAGAGGGACAAGTCTAGCGCTCAGAGCGCTGTCCTTTGGTAGTCCTGCACCAATATCAGATAACCGCTAATGGTGCACGATCCGCCAATGGGACGCCTCCACGTCCTGTCGGCCTAGACAAGATAAAAGGTACTGTCGGGGACATGCTCCTACGACAATAGGTATAAAAGAAACCCTTCCTCTTTAGAAGGAGGGATCGCCTCATTCTATATCTTAGTTCTAAAGACGACATTAAGCTCGAAGTACATATTCTGGATGATGTGCACGATCAAGCCTTCGCCTTTCCCTTGTCCTATAAAGTACCTGGAACCATAAAATTCAAGCTGTAAGCCAAAGCTTAGTGATTTCCCCCCAAAATACCACCACACAACATAGAAGAACATGCGTATTGAGTCTACAACCATCAGAATGGATTGCCCCTAAGCCTACATCATGAGTCTGGTTTTCCCATCTGACCCACATCTCATGTCTGGATTGCTCCCGAGCCCACAACAAAAGTATGGCTTGCCTTTCCGGCCCACATCTTATGTCTGGCTTACTCCTAGGTTTGTTGGATTTCGCACAAAGCAGTATTGCCTCAACCCAACTAGACTATGTCGACATATGCAACAGATAAAACACATAAAAAAATAATCATGCATATCTAACATATCACTACAACATATAAACATCCTATACTAGGATACATAGCCTAGTAGGCTGGTATTGGTACCTTCGATCTACACGTACAATGAGGAAAACTCACCAGATAGTCTGAAAATGGTTGGACATATAACTGCTCCAAATACTGCCTCTACATATCACCTATACAATTAATAGGGACCCAAACTCAAACTACTATTCAAATTACCCAAAATGTCCTTAAGTCAAACTTGGTCAAACCCATGGTCAAAGTTCAAAGTAAAAAGTCAAATAGTCAACACAAGAGGAGTACGCCATACTCATGTATACAAAGATTATGGGACCAAAAGGCACAAAAACTCAAGAACTAGCAAGATCTAATGAAGTATTCATCAAGTTCAGAACTTTATACCTTCTAGAGGTTGCTTGAAAGGTGAAAATCTCAGATCCACAAGGCTTTGAACTTGTTTCTAGCTTTCCAATCACGTTCTTCCTTCAAATATGAACACCAAACACCAAAATGATCTCAATATTTCATAAAAGATGGTTAGGGTTTTCAAAGAGTCGAATGCGAGAATGGAGGCTAAAGGTAGGAGGGTCTTAAGGAAGATAATGATATTATATAGGGCTCAAACCCTAAAATTTGGGTTTGCTCATCTGACGAGTACGCCCTACATACTTATGAAGTCCCACATTCCTTTTAATGAATTATGGCATGCGTACGACCCAAGTACGCATGGCGTAAGGGCCATTTTTGCAAAAAAAATTATACTTAAGATGATAATAGAAATAGCTTATTGGCTGGGTGTTACAAATCTCACCCATTAAAATCAGAGTTTGTCCTCGAAGTCCGATACTGTGAATAACTCTGGTTAGTGCTCCCACATCTCTTCCTTGGGTTCCCAAGTCCACTCGGAATCCTTCCGGTGCTGCCACTGAACTTTAACCATAGGTACCACCTTGCTACGCCAAGTCTTTGTCTTCCTATCCAAAATTGCCATTGGCCTCTCAACATAGTTTAGGCGCCCATCAACCTGAATATAGTTGAAAGGAACCACTGCTGAATCATCAGCTACACACTTCCGAAGCTAAGAAACGTAGAAGGCGTTATTAATATGTCTAAGCCCCCCTCCCCCCCAGGCAGATCCAAATAATAGGCCACTTTGCCTACCCTAGCCACCACTGGAAATAGGCCAATAAATCGAGGCCCTAGCTTGCCTCTCATCCTGAAGCGTATTAAACCCTTCCAGGGTGATACCTTCAGTAAAACCATATCTCTGACCTGGAACTCCGACTCGGATCGACATCTATCCGCATAACTCTTCTATCGACCCTTAGTTTTCTGCAACCTCTGTCTGATCTGATTGATAAGCTTTGTCGTCCGAGGGACCACCTCGGTCTTCCCCACAACCCTGTGACCGACCTCCCCCCAACAAACTGGTGTGCAAAACTTCCTCCCATTGAGAAGCTCGTAAGGTGGCACTAATACTGGAATGCTAGTTGTTGTTGTTGTATGAAAACGCAGCTAGGGAAGGTAAGAGTCCCAAATCCCACCAAAATCTATGACACAAGCTCTTAACATATCCTCAAGCGTCTGAATGGTCCTCCTGCTCTGACCATCAGTTTGCGAATAATAAGCAGTGCTAAAGTGCAATCTCGTACTCAGTTCCTCGTGGAACCTCAACCAAAATCGTGAAGTAAATCGAATATCTCGATCAGATATGATGGAGACTGGAACACCATGCCGAGCGACGATCTCGCGCATATACACATTGGCCAATTTCTCAGCCGAGGAACTCTCCCGAATAGCTAGAAAGTGGGCACTCTTGGTCAAACGATCCACAATGACCCAAATCGCATCAAATCCTTTAGCCGTCATAGGTCACTTGGTGATAAAATCCATGGTGATATGTTCCCATTTCCAGATGGGAACCTCCAAAGGTTGAAGCTTACCGTGCGGCCTCTGGTGCTCGACCTTGACCATCCGACAGGTCAAGCACCTCTCCACATACCAGGCTATCTCTCTCTTCATGCATGGCCACCAATAACTATGTCTCAAAATCTCAATACATTTTTGTGGCTCTGGGATGTATCGAAAATATGGACTTATGTGCGTCCTCCATCACGGTCTGCCTGACCTCACCAAAATCTGGAACCCAAACCCGACTGAACTGATCCAACAATCCACGACTATCGGTAGAAAACATGTCGATCTCACCCCTAATTCTCTCTTGCGTCCAATTTTGCTTCCTCACTCCCTCGGTCTACGCCGCCCTGATTAAATCCAGAAGCAATGAATCGATATAAATCCTCATGCATAGACCCCCAACAGAAGTATTGGCCACCTTGCGGCTCAAAGCGTTAGCGACCACATTCGCTTTCCCAGGATGATACATAATCTCTCAGTCACAATCCTTGACCACGTTAAGCCATTTATGTTGCCACATGTTCAGATTCGGCTGGTGCATGAGATACCTCAAACTCTTGTGATTCGTGTAGATGATACATCGGACCCCATATATATAGTGTCGCCAAATTTTGAGGGCAAACATGACCGCCCCCAACTCCAGGTCATGCGACGGATACTGAACATCATGTGGCTTCAGCTGCCTAGAAGAATATGTAATAACCCTCCCTCGGTACATGAGCACTACACCTAAACCGGTGATAGAAGCATCACAATAAACCATAAAAATCCTCCATGCCCTCCGGAAGGGTCAAGACTCGGGCCTCACACAATTTCTATCTCAACGTTTCGAACGCAGCCTACTGCTCAAGCCCCCAGCGAAAATGCACACCCTTCCTCATCAAATGAGTGAAAGGTACAACTACATTGGAGAAATCTTGAATAAATCTCTGATAATATCTGGCCAAACCCAGAAAACTCCTAATCTCCGAGGGAGACTTTGGAACCTCCCACTGCATAACTGCCTCTATCTTGGCTGGGTAGACCAGAATCCCATCCTACTTAACGAGGTGTCCCTAGAACTGGACCTCTCGTAACCAAAACTCACACTTCGAGAACTTGGCATAAAGTTTCTCCCTCCTCAATACTCCTAGTAGCTCTCGAATATGCTCCTCATGTTGCTCATTAAATTTGGAATAGACCAGGATATCATCAATAAAAATAATGACCGAACGATCGAGCATCGACATGCATACCCGATTCATCAAATCCATAAATTTCGCTGGTGCGTTGGTGAGCCTAAATTGAATCACCACGAACTGTTCTATGACCCTCATCTGATGATACCCCGAATATCTCTAAGACACAATCTCGAAATATGCTCAAAGCAGAAACCCCGTGTTCGTTGGCGATGGAAACTCGCAACGGACACTCCAACTCTCCGAGAGTTATATCAAAACTCTTATTGAAGGGCCGAGACACAAAAGACTGACTCGCACCCGAGTTAAAAAGAGCAAGAGCAGGCAAGGAATTCACTAACAAGGTACCTAGTAGAAATGCAATCATAAGCATACATAATAATAGTTGAGAAGAAAATAAATGAATACATAAAAGTAACAACGTCAGGCACTGCCCTGGCCTCCTCCATTGTTATCTGAAAAGCATGACCCCTAGCCTTCGGGGACTCACCTCTCCTCTGTCATCCATCTGTAATCCTCAAGGTAGCCGGGGCTGGAGTTTGTACCGGTCTTGCAGCGAGCAAGGGAAAATTGGCCTTCACATGGCCAAGCTGATCATAGTGGTAGCAATTCCTGGTGCTCGACACTAAGGCATGATGACAACAATCTCTACCAATATGGCTCTCCGTTCCACGTTTGTGGTACCCAATAGCTAATTGACAAACACCTTCATGCGCCTTCCCACACTTCCCACAAGTGCGACCCCTTTGACCTCTAGATCATGAAACCACACACTTAAACTTCTTTTTCGCAGGTTGTGGCTAAATTGGATTATGCCTCTCCTCCCTCGTCTAGATCTCAATCTCAATCTCCCATCTCCGTGCGGAATCCTGAACCTCGGAGAGGGTACTGTATCACTGGGTAGACCCAAACTGCTAAATCTCAGTCTTGAGCATTCTCAAGTATGGCGACATCTGGGCCTGCTTCGAAGCAGAATACTCATGACATAAAATTGTTGGATTGGGTGTCTAAGCCCATAATTATTTTGGTATGTACTTGACCCGATTATGAGCATGGTCCTTTTGGGTTGCCTTCAGTCATGCAACTTGATAGGATTACAAGAGGAGAGAGAGTAGAATTTATTATATGAATAATAAATTCGTACTTAAAATGGTTTTATTAATATATTACAAGATTAATATATTTTTTGGAAATCATATTATTTAATTAGTATTGATCAGATATTAATTTGGAATTAATTTGGTGGTCAAAAGAGACTGATTAAATAGATGGGGAATGATATTGCAAATTACTGATAGTTGCAATATGGGATGTGGACTCCTTATAGAAGGGATGGACGAATTATATGGGAAGCCCATAATGAATTCGTCCAAGGGGCCTTCTTGTAAGGGTCGAATTGTTGTAATTAGTCGAAATATATTTTGTACTCTTCGAATGTTTTGTAATGTATTTTACTAGGGCGCTTTTATTCGAAGCTTTAGAGTCAATGCCTTAGTATATTTTTTTTGCACGCTTTCGGTTCCCTATAAATAGGGGTTATTTACTAGAGTTAGATAAGAGTTTTTACAGACCTGTCTATTTTCTCTATAAACATTCGAAAGCGTAAATCAAGCTGAAACAAGATCATATTTACATCTGGTGTTCAATCTTGCATTCATACTTGAATTCATACTATGATTAATTCAATACTCGATTCATTGGTTCATCAATTGGTATCAGAGCAGGAATCATATCTCTGATATGATTTTCACGCTGTTCAAAAGGTTTTTGAATCAACTTTTTGATTCAAAAGTTTCCGCACTTTTTGAAAGTGAAAAATTGTCTAGATCTTAGTCTGTGATTCGATTCTGCATTTGAATTGTTGAATCGAGTGTTATTCTCATCAATTCGATTTGATTCATCTAGTTTGTTTTCAAATTCTCAAATCTTTTCAAACTTCTCAAAATCATCTTCCGTACAACAATGGCGAGTTTCAATCTCAATTCGATGACCTCGTTTTCTCATCTGTTAGGTTCATCAACCAAAATTCCAATGCTAATCCCTGAATAGTATGATCAGTGGGCTGATCGTATGCAGGATTATCTGAATGGTCTGGATGAAGACTTATGGTCATGTATCACTGGAAATGTCAATGTTCCAGTGAATGTTCAACCAATTGGATCATCTTCTACAAATTCTGGAGTTGATAATCAATCTGATCGTCTGAAGAAACTGGAGAAGAGGTGTATGAGGGAACTGCGAGGTGCTTTACCTCCAGTTGTGTACAATTACGTTAGAAGTTGTACAACTGCAAAGGAGGTATGGAACAATCTGAAAGATAAGTTTCAAGGAAGTGAGAAAACAAAAATCAATTCAGTCAAACAGTGTTTGGTTGAACTGAAAGATTTCAAACAAAAAGAAGGAGAAACAATTGAAGTTTACTATGATCGTCTGAACGAGTTAATCTATCGTTGCAATCGCTATGGAATTACCAGGACTTCAATGGAATTCAATCTCATCTTTGTAATGGGGCTTCGAAAAGAGTGGAGAAGTGTGAGTATGATGGTGAAGAATCAACAAAGTTTTGATACATCAACTCTCAATGATTTGTACAATCAGTTGAAAACACACGAAATTGAGGTAAATGAAATTGCTGAGGAATCGAAGCTGAATTTGGGAGGTCCATTAGCTCTTGTGTCAAAGATTTCGGAGAAAGAAGCTGAAAATGGTGATTATGAGGAAGAAGAAGGATTCATCATGAATTCGGATGATGAAGCAATAACATTTTACTCGAATAATCGTGTTAAGAAATTTTTCAAAAAGCCGTTCAATTCGAAGACTAAGCTTGCTGAGGTGAAAGGAAGTTCTGTGAGTAAAAATGTTGTTGAGGAGAAAAAGAAAGTTGAGAAGCAAGATTCGAAGATAGCTGAAGGAAATGGTGAGAAGAAGCTGAAAGGTGATGCTGGAATAGATTGTCATTATTTCAACAATGCGAATCATCTTGCAAATGACTGTATGCTTCGAAAGAAGGATGAGAGGAAGAATAAAGTCAAAGATGAGGCATACTATGCAGAGAAGCTTGAGGTGGTTCGTGCTAAAGCAAAGAATTTGTCATTGGTTGCAAAGGGTGAGCATGAGGATGAAGATGGAACTTATCAAATCTGGTCATCTGGATCAGATGATGAAGAAATGCGAAATCCGACACATGGAGCGTTGTATGCGAAAATGGAGGAGGACTCAGATGATGAGGAATTCGAAGTGAGGGGACGATGCTTCGTATCCAAAGCGGCTGACAAATCTCCAATGACAACAAAGGTACGTAAAATTCTCGAATCTTTTAATATGCCTACTCATGCTTATGATTCTGAACTAATATCTTTTGATGAAACAGTTACTTATTTTGATTCAATTGTTGTGTATGCTAGTAATGAGGCCAACAAATTGTCGATGGAGTTGTTAGAGACCAAAAAGAGATTAGACTTGAAAATAAGCAAAATTGAATGTTTGGAATTACAAATTACAAACATTATGTGTGATAGAGATACTTTAACGAGTGATGTCAAACTTTTGCTAGCACAAAGAAACATTTACTGTAATTCTGCGAAAAGACTTTATGGCAAATTAACTGATTTACATCATTCAAGTGACATAAGTAAAGAGCAAAATAGAAAATTACTACCTTTTCTAGCATTCGAAAGAGCTAAGGTAGATAATATTTCGTATGATTGTGAGCAAATAATAGCTGATTTTGACAAAGTTCCTGATGATAGATATAAATATGGAATTGTCAAAATTGATGAATGTCTTGATGCAAATGAATTAGTTAACATCGTGAATGATACTTTGACTAAAACTGAACAAATTCAAATTTTGAAAAAGACTGAGAATTCAACATCTGATTCTCAATCTAATTTTGCTGATATTGAAGATAATTCTGACAATATTAGTGAAATTGGTGAACTTGAAGATGTTGATTGTTCTCAGTTGTCTGTTATTAATGTTGCATCAACATCTAAAGGGAAAGAAAAAATTAAGGATTTGATGGTTGAAAATGAAACTGATATACCCTCAACTTCGAAAGTTAGTGATGTGAACTTCGTGGATATCAAAGACAGTCAAACTGATGATAGTGATGATGAAGATGAAGAGAAAATTTCGAAGGAAAAGAAATCTTCAAAGGAAGAAGAAAATCCACGAATAGTGGTTGATCAGGTGTATGGTGATACACAAAAGTTCGAAAAAGTGATGAATGAAAAAGGTGAACACTATCTTGAAACGAATACAGTGGTTTATCCAAATTTCAAATGTACAGATGATGTCATTTTTCCAAATCAAGTTTTCGTAACTACTGGAAATGTTGAGGAAATCAAACCAGAATTAAAGAAGTTAGTTGAAGAGGATAATTCAAAAACAACTGATGAAGGCTTTTTCGCAAATCAAAGCACAGTTGAAAACAACTTAACAAAGAATTCGTATGTTTTCCAACGTCAAAAACCACAAAGAAAATGGGTTGAAAAATCAAAAATTGAAAAAGAGAATTCAAAACAAGTTGAAAAGGAATGTGAAAAAGTTGTCAAATTAAACTCCAATGAATTCAAAGATCAAATTGACAAATTTTCGAAGGAAAACAACATTTCAAAAAGACAAGCAAGAAAGAAAATATTTTGGCAAAATGTTGAGTCTCAAAAGGTGTCTGAATCACAATCACCCAAAAATGTTTTCAAAGCTAAAAATTCATCTTTTTCAACAAAACCTCAACATTCATCTCAATCAAATCATTCAAAGTCTGAAGTGAATAATCAACCGAGGTTTTCGAAAGTTTCAGAAACTAATATTCCAAGAAAATTTTCAAATAACTCAAATCCAAATCAAAAATTCTTTCAACGTCAACATTTTAAATCAACAGTTGATACATCATATGCTAAATCTTTTATAACAAATCCAAAAGTTGATTTTGTTCCTAAAAAGCCAAATTTTCCAAATCAAACGAAGAAAGAAACTATGAAAACTTCACGAGAAAAAGGAATAACGTCAAGGAAGAACATTGATCATTGGCTTGAAGGCAAAGGAAAGATGTATCAGTCAAATACATTTTCAAAGGAGCAAATTCACGAAGCATATGAAAAGTATATGAATAATTCATCAAATGGTAGTTCATTGTCTAAGGATTCGAACATTTTAGTCAAAGCTTGGAAACCAGTAATAAAAGCAAAGAATGTTCATTCACAAACTCAGAATTCGAAGGGTAATGTCAGTTAACATTCGAAACCATCAAAAACTTATGTTTCGGTTCCTTTAAATGAAGATGTAAACTTAATTGATAGTCTCAAAACAAAAGTTTATGATTGGGTTAAAAGTTCTTCATTGCATTCGAAATTGAAATCTAATTTCCAAGGACCCAACAAGCCTTGGGTACATAAAATTTTCCATTGAATGTAGGTACTATGTGACGAGCAATATGATAATAAGTGGTACATCGATAGTGGTTGCTCTCGTCACATGACTGGGAAGAAGGAGAATTTACGTGATTTTCGAAGTCTCAAAAATGCTGGAGTAGTGAAGTTTGGGAACAATCAAAAATGTCAAGTCAAAGGATATGGGAAGATCACGAATGGACAATTCACAGTGAATCGTGTGGCGTATGTTGAAGGTCTTCAACATAACTTGATAAGTGTTTCTCAACTTGTTGTGGGCACTGGCAATCAAGTTCTTTTTAACGAAGAAGGAAGTGTTATTTCGAATGTCAACACAAAAGAAGTGTTACTAAAATTCAAAAGGAAAGGTGACATGTTCACTTTGGATATCAATCCGATAGTAGGGAAACCTGCTATATGTCTTCTTTCGAAAGCAACAGCAGACTTAAGTTGGTTATGGCATCGAAGACTTTCTCATCTCAATTTTCGAAACATCAATAAGCTTGTGGTACAAGATCTGGTAAGAGGTTTACCTGTACTTAAATTTGACAATGATTCTTTATGTGCAGCTTGTGAAGTTGGCAAGCAACATAAACAAGGTCATCCAATTACAATAGATTCGAAAATTGTCGCACCTCTGGAGCTTTTACATATTGATTTATGTGGTCCTTCGACTGTTTCAACTCTCAACAAGAAATGGTACATTTTAGTTATTGTTGATGATTTTTCCAGATTTACGTGGGTTTATTTTCTCAGGCTTAAATCCGAAGTTGCACAAATCATGATTGACTTTATCAAGAAGATGGAAACAACATTGAAGAAGATTGTTCAAAAAATTAAGAGTGATCATGGAACTGAATTTAAGAACAATGTTCTTGATTCATTTTTGGTGGACAAAGGAATTTCGCATAATTTTTCATCTCCATACACACCACAACAAAATGGTGTTGTTGAACGAAGAAATAGGTCTCTATGCGAAGCGGCAAGGACTATGTTGGCATATGCGAATCTTCCACAATACCTTTGGGCTGAAGCCGTATCCACCGCATGTTTCACTCAAAACAGATCTTTCATTCATCACCGTTTTAACATTACTCCATATGAAATTCTCAACAATCGAAAACCTAACGTCAAATTTTTTCATGTTTTCGGATGCAGATGCTTCATTATGAATCTCAAGGATAATCTTACGAAATTTCAAGCTAAAGCAGATGAAGGGATTTTCTTGGGATATTCACATAATTCAGTTGCATATCGTGTGTTGAACAAAAGAACACGAAGAGTTGAAGAAACTTTTAATCTTACATTTGATGATTACTACATTAAACAAACAACATCACAGTTTGAAAATCATTCTATTCTGACAAAAACACAAGATGAATCTGAATCCTCACAAACATTAGATGTTGATTATGATTTAATTTTTGGAATTTCAGATCATGCTGGTAATGCTGAAATACATGCAAATGATAATCATATCTCTGAACTCACAACGCTTACTGATGATTCAACATCAACTTTTCCAGAGAAAAGCGAAAGTATGCAAAACAATCCAGTGGAGGGGGAGCAATTGGATTTGAATACTCTAGTTGAGGAAGAGCATTCTTTCGAGGGGGAGAATAGAAGAGTGAATGCTAATGTTGAGGGGGAGCATAATGTTGAGGAGGAGCATTTAGAAAACATTGAGAATAATGATGATTTAGATGATGTTTGTTCGATTGCAGGTTCAGAAAATGAAGATATATACGAAGATGCACCTTTGGAATTTGATCCAGCATATCCGCCAATGGAAAAGTGGACAAGAGATCATCCGAAGGATCAAGTAATTGGGAATCCACAAGAGGGAGTTTTAACAAGAGCTCAAATTCACGCAAAGAATGAGGTATTGAATACTCATCAAGAATTTTGTATGTTCAATGTTTTTATATCTAAAATTGAACCAAAAACAGTTAAGATTGCAATGGAACACTCAGATTGGGTTGTTGCAATGCAATCTGAATTGTCTGAATTTGAACGAAACAAGGTTTGGAGATTAATTCCTAAACCTGAAAATGTTTCGATTGTCAGGTTAAAATGGATTTTCAAAAATAAAACCGACAAAGATGGAAATATTGTTCGAAACAAAGCCAGACTTGTTGTTAAAGGTTATTCACAACAAGAAGGAATCGACTATGAAGAAACTTTTGCCCCTGTCGCAAGACTCGAGGCGGTTCGTATATTTCTGGCTTATGCAGCTCACAAAGATTTTGATGTTTATCAAATGGACGTGAAGTGTGCATTTCTAAATGGAGAGCTTGAAGAAACTGTTTACGTGGAACAGCCCCCAGGTTTTATTAACGAAGAATTTCCAAATCATGTTTATATTTTAGATAAGGCAGTTTATGGTTTGAAACAAGCACCACGAGCATGGTATGCAACTCTTACTTCATTTTTGAAACAATCTAAATTTAAACAAGGATCTGTTGATCCCACATTATTTCGAAAGAAAGTTGGGAATAATCTAATGCTTGTTCAAATTTATGTTGATGATATTATTTTTGGCTCAACTGACCCTGCTTTATCTAGAGAATTCGAAGATTTGATGAAAAGTAAGTTCGAAATGAGCATGATGGGAAAAATCAATAATTTTCTTGGTTTGAATATTCGTCAAATCAGAGAAGAGATTTTTATTAATCAGGAGAAATATACGAAGAATCTGATTGAAAAGTTTGGATTGATGAATAGCACAAAGTTACGAGTTCCAATGGCAACTGGCATAAAGTTGACACCTTCGTTAGATAAACCTGCAGTTGACCTAACTCTTTACAGGAGCATGATTGATTCATTACTTTATCTTACAACAAGTAGACCTGATATCATGTTTTCTGTATGTAATTGTGCTAGGTATCAGTTAAATCCACGAGAACCACATCTCACTGCTGTGAAGAATATATTTCGTTATCTTAAAGGAACAATTTCGTTAGGATTGTGGTATCCTTCGAACACTGGGTTCTTTGTACAAGCATATTCGGATGCAAACCTGGGTGGTTGTAATCTTGATCGAAAGAGCACAAGTGGTGGATGTCAATTTCTTGATGGCAAATTGGTGAGCTGGCAGTCGAAAAAGCAAACATGTGTATCAATTTCAATAGCTGAAGCAGAATATGTGGCGGCTGCTACTTGCACTTCACAAATAATATGGATCCAAAGTCAATTGCATGATTATGCAATAAATATGAAAAAGATTCCATTATATTGTGATTCTCAAAGTGCAATAAGAATTTGTCATAATCCTGTGCAGCATTCGAAGACTAAACATATAACACTTCGTTATCATTTCATCAAGGATCACGTGGAGGATGGGAATATTGAAGTAAATTTCGTGAAAACAACTGATCAGTTAGCTGATATTTTCACGAAACCTTTAGATGAAAAATCTCTTGTGAGAGTTATAGAGGGACTTGGAATGATTGATGGAAATTCTGTTCCATGCGAAAAAGAAGAATGATGCATGATAAGGACTGATTCAGAGGTGCTGAATGAAAGACAAAGCAATATCCGTCAATATTCAGAGGTTACTATTCATAGTCAACGCTTCGACCCCATCGAATTCGTAAATTTGTCACTTATTTTAAGGGTTGATTCAGAGGTTACTGTTCATAGTCAACGCTTCGACCCCTTCGAATTCGTACATTTGTCACTTATAAGGGGATGATAAAATTTCGCATTTTTGCAACAAGTACTGTTTCATTTTCGAAAATTCAAAAATCCAAAAAGATTTTCGTTTGTTTTGTCATTTAATTTTTGAAAATTCAAAAATCCAAAAAGATTTTCGTTTGTTTTGTCATTTAATTTTCGAAAATTCAAAAATCCAAAAAGATTTTCATTTGTTTTGTCATTTAATTTTCGAAAATTCAAAAATCCAAAAAGATTTTCGTTTGTTTTGTCATTTATTTTCGAAAATTCAAAAATACAAAAAGATTTTCGTTTGTTCTGTCTTTATTTTCGAAAACTCAAAACAACAAAAATATTTTGATTCTTATTTTTTTTAGTATTTTGTTGCAGATAATCTTGAAGACACAGAGTGGCTTATGCTTGCAGTTCTAGGGTCAGGTACATTTTTTGTATGAATCGATAAATTTTTCATCATTTGAACTAGTTAAGTTGTCCCTAGAAGCATGCTGCTGCATGTTGTCCAAAGCCTCCAATGACTCAATGTGTGTGTACGAAAGCCTTAATGAAATATTTCATACGAAAATTTCTTCCCAATCAGGCTTATATTCACATTAGTCTCTGAGCTACCTGACTCTTCTCAAAATGAGTTAAGAGTTTACTGTTTGGTCCAAACATAACAGATGTACTTTTCGTGTCTTACACCAATCTTTTTCATCCATAAAGTTCTTACACGATCACACACGAAGACATATGTCCGAGAGGTCTCTGATCAAACCGATCGAGACTTAGACATATCAAAAATCTGTGTTTATGATCTGACATCATGAGACCGTGATGAAAGTGAAACTCAATTTTCATTACCTTTTTAAGGAATTGACGGGGAACTAAGTTCCAGAGTTTCACGAAACTTTTGTTTCTGTATCAAAATTCGAAACTCCAAATCATATTCATTTCGAATGAGTGGTCTTGATCAAACATTTGAAACCCACGATGTTTGTTCCCTAACAAGATCCAGCACACAAATTTTTTCTTGAATATGATTTCCGTGTGAGTTTCATTCGAATGTCCTTGTCATTTCAAAATTTATCAAAGCCAACTTGTCACTGACTACACTGGTCAAACAAGCAATTTCTGTTACAATTTCTCACCTTATGTTTAGGTTGACATGTAACGAAATTTTTGAACTACCCACGCAACATTATAAAAGAAGCCCTTCGATACTTGTCAACAAGTATTCGATTGTAATTCACGGGAACCCACACAAGTTATTGATCATTTCTCTTAATGATTAATGAAGTAATATTTGCCCGTGATTTTATCTGCTTTTGTGTCAATGGTTTGACATCGTAATATCCCATATTTTTCTTATTTTTGTTTCTCGTCTATATTCTTTTGAACACTGCACTCACGAAATCCTTGAGGCTCCGAGTAATACCAACTCAAGCTTCTGGCGTATGACTTTGCTTTTCATCCCAAAAGTGAAAGAGCCTTGCTTCCATTCGAAGGGTTCTGACGGTTACAATACTCTTGGGGATAACAAGACAGGCTGTTTATAAATGACGTATGGTATTCTGTCCGGTTTTCAAGGTGATGTGACAGCTACTTTTTGACGCATGGCTACTTTTCCGCAGTAATGGTCCGACTTTCAAGGTGCCACGTCGGATATCATTAAATACACATCCCGCTTCAAATTCAAACTTCAGGGTTACATATAAAAGGGGATTCAAGGGTTCATTGTCAGTTTACGCGATCAAAAAGCAAATTTCACAAATTCTCTGTTCATTATTATCTTCAAACCCTAACAATGGCGACTTCTGCTCATGTTGATTCTCATACCACTAAAGATGCCTCTTCATTACCAATAATGAAGATTCAAGCAACAAACTATTACTTGGAGGGTGAAGTTTCTCAGTACCCGGAAGAATTGAAGATGCTAATAGTTGCCTTGAAGAATTCTGTTTTGGCTAAGGCGATGTTCAATTCTTTCTCTGTTCCATTGTCATGGCTTTCTCAAGCAGGATCAACTGCGACTTACAACAAAGCATCTGATACGATTACTTTTCATCTGGTGAACGACAAAAAGGTCAGGCTATCCAAGAAACTCTTCTGCCAAATTCTTGATATTCCGAATTCGCCTCCATATGTTTCATTTACTTTTCCACAAATCGTTCACATGTTTAATGAAATGGGATATCAGCCACCATTGTCCAAGATCAGTGATTTTAAGAAGTCTGGTCTTCCACGCCTATGGAATTTCTTATTTGGTATTTTTCTACGATGTTTGACTGGGAGATCTGCTGGTCTTGATAAAGGAATAATGGAGGTTTATGCCATGGTTGCTGGCATTTATTATGATCTTCAAGTGGATTATTCTACACAGTTGTGGAAGGAATTTCAAAAAGGTGTAGAACACACGAATGTTATTCACGGTATTTCGTGTGCAAGATACTGGAGTTCGATTTTGCAATACTTTTACAATAAGGAAGGGATTTTGGTACCCAATGATGAAGACAAAGCAGTTTTTCAATCATACCACTATCCGAAGGATGTCACAGATAATGCTGAAGTTTTTCCATCAGTTGCTCGTATTCCAGATGCTATGCTTAAAAGAGTTGATCCTTCGAACTCTGTCTTGGTGGCATATTTGAAGACTATTGATTCTTCAATCGAAACTGGCATACTCTTGGATAGAGATGATACGAAATCCAAGAAAACGAAGAAGAATGAAACTGAGTCAAAATCTTCGAAATCTCCAAAGAAGAAGCCTGAAACCGTTGAAGTATCTGTTGCTGAGACTCAAGTGATTGAGCCCATTCTTGAAGCATCACAAGAGAATGTAATCATTCCTTCGAAGACTGGAATGTTTTGAAGAATCAAAATGAAGTCCACTCACAAAAGCAAGTCTCCTACACACAAAGTGGTTCGAAAAACTCAAATCACTCATCAAGGTGTGTTAATTCGAGAAGCGCCAGCACCTATTTCTCCGGTGTCCAAGAAACGAAGGGCTGAGGATATGGCCAAACGTTTGTCAAAGAAGCAAAAGAAGAAGACTCGAAAACTCGTGATTTCTACTGAGTCAACAGAAGATGATGATGAAAGAATTCCAGAAACCCCAGAGTTCACTCATCTCACAGAAAGTTCCACTCCTGAGAAGACAGTCGTCATACCACCCGAAGATTCGATTGCCAAATCAGTTTCTGAGGCGGTTCAAACTTCAGGCATCCCTGCACACGTATCTGATACGGATGCAAATGTCGATATGGGTGAAGGAGGTTCGAAAAATGAAGCTCAAGGTCACGTTACTTCTGCTCCTTTTGAAAGTATTGTTTCTTTACCATTATCCACTACTCCTCTTACTTCAACCACAGATTCCCCAACATTCGAACACATTCTTGATCAACCCTTTACTTCTATTTTTTCTTCACAATCTACTGAGCCACCCAAACCAACTTCACCTGTTCAAGAAACCGTTTTTATGGAGACAGAGACTGATAATGAGGGGTTTGGTGGTATGTTTGATGAATTGGAATTTCATGAAGAAGAAGAACAGTTTCCCGATCATATGTTGATGACCATGAAGCAGTTCAAAATTCAGAATCAGAAATTGAATTCAATAATTCCATCTCAAGCAGATCTAGGGGGTGGTTCATCTGTTTCTAGTTTGGAGGTTGATTCACTGTTGAAAATGCTCGAAGCCAGAGTGGTTAGCAAAGTATCTGGAACGATTACTGACTCTGAGTCTCGAATTCTGGAGAAGGTTGATTATAATGATCAAAATAATGAACTTCGGATCAAATCTCAAAATTCAATGTTTACCAGTGATGTGAAAAATTTGAAGAATGTCACAAAGGAAAGGCATGTTCTTTTTGTGCAAGAAGTGAAGAAGGTCAGGGAGGATGTAAATTTGCAGATTCACGAACTTCGTGAAGATATGCAAAAAGAAATTGTCACTGTTCAACAAGATTATGCATCCTTAAATCAAAAGGTTGATATCATTTGTGATGCAGTCACACGATTTCTTAAATTGTATGAAGGTTTGAGTCCTCAAATAACTCAACTTTCAACATCCGAAAGTGCAAGCTTTGAGGAAGTGCTTAAGTTTCTTAAGGAGTTAAAAGAGATTTATGATAGGCCGGTTTCTTCTCCATTGATTACTCCTGAATTTTTATCCCAGAAGTTTATCCAATTCGAAGCCATTGTCAATAGGCAACTTACTCCTCTCTTTCGCATATCAAGCCTTCTTCCAACAACAAATGCCCCGCCTGTTTTCACAGGGGTGCAAGGGGGAGAAAGAAAAACTATTGAGTCGAAGGCTAGTGGTGAGGATGCGAAAGTTGTGGGAAAAGTTTTTTCTTGAAAAATCCCAACAACAAAACCAGTAATAGTTTCTGCTGAACTGGTTACTTCAACTGTTGTAACAACAATTCCAATTGCAAGACCAATTTCGAAAGGAATTGTTATTGGTAAATCTTCAGAAACTGGTGGGAGTGGTTCGAATCCAAAAGAGACAATTGTCAATCCAGCCTTGAAAGATAAAGGGAAATCAATTGTAGTGGAAAAGTCGAAAGAGGAAAAGAAGGCTGAAGCAGAAGCTGAACTTGAAAAACTGAGTATTATTGAAAGCATTATGACTCAGCGTGCTAGTGATCCGAAGGGAATGGATAAAGGTGATCCAGCTAAACACTATAATTACGAAACAATTGAGGCCAAGGTTGCTTTTAATCACATGTATACATTCGAGAAGAAACCAAAGAAGAGTTCTTTGGTCACGAATACTGATGCAAGCCAGCTGGATTTTCCCATAAACGAAATGATGTTTATCATGCCTCAGTTCAAAGCAGAAGGGAATTTTAAAAATAAGGATGAAGGTACACACATGAAAATTCGTTTTCATGCTGTTCTTGGAAAAGCCCCTGAGGAAGTTTGGTCTTTAATAAAAATCAACAAGGTCATAAGTATGAAAACGGATGTGATTTTCGAAAACACAGTCCAGAATGTTAAGTATGTGGTTGCCAGGGCAAATGGAAATATTTGCGAATTCACTGTTGCTGATTTTCCATTGATGAACTTGTATGATCTTATACAAGTTGCATTACTTCTAAAAGACAAATCATTTTCATTCCTTCAAAACACTGAACCAGATGAATTCAAGCTTGGAGTTGCTCACATCAAGATTTTTATCGAAAACTATTATGAGTGCTTGGCACTAATAGATGTGGAATTAGCTACTGCCAAAGGAATGGAAATAAAAGCACCGATGGCTCCTACGAAGACTCAGGCGGAATTGAAGAAATATACTGATGGTGAAATTTGCCTGAAGCCTTTTGGAATGGTCTTCGCAGGAAAAGACAAAGCTGGAAAAGCTAAACGGTTCTTATTCCAAGCAAGTGAAGTAGAGAGATATTCAACATCTCAATATACAAACTTGATTGTTCGTATGAATCATTGCAAGAAGAACAATGAAGGAGACAAGAAAGAGCTGAAGAAGATTATCTCCTGGTACACGGAGATTCGATGAGTGTTACTGTATTCCATCACACTTCTTACGAATTGAAGACTTCGACTATGATTACAAAGGGGGAGATTGTAAGGGTCGAATTGTGGTAATTAGTCGAAATATATTTTGTACTCTTCGAATGTTTTGTAATGTATTTTACTAGGGCGCTTTTATTCGAAGCTTTAGAGTCAATGCCTTAGTATATTTTTTTTATACGCTTTCGGTTCCCTATAAATAGGGGTTATTTACTAGAGTTAGATAAGAGTTTTTACAGACCTGTCTATTTTCTCTATAAACATTCGAAAGCGTAAATCAAGCTGAAACAAGATCATATTTACATCTGGTGTTCAATCTTGCATTCATACTCTGATTAATTCAATACTCGATTCATTGGTTCATCACTTCTAGAAGGGTTTCATAGGCTGCTTAAGGCTTAAGCAGTCATATTAGGGTTTCCACCTAAAACCCTAGCAGCCTCAAGTATAAATAGACCCCATGACTAAGGGATTTTTTGGTCTAAGGCTTGAGAAACCATAGAGTGGTCGAAATCTCCTCTCTCCTACTTCATCCTATGCATAGAGTATTTGTGACTCCATTAGAGATGCAACACTCTGGGCACTAAGCTTTCAAGAGTCAAGGACTTTGTGGATTGTCTTGTTATTGCTACATAACAGGTAAGGTAAGATCTAAAACCCTAATTTTGTGTCAATTTCAAAATTGGTATGCTAGTTCTTAGGGTTTATGCTTTGGATGTTTATTTGCATGATAACTTGAGAAAAACCTAGATCCAATGTATTAGGGTTGCATGTACACCATAGGATTAATGTAATGCTCAAAACCCATAAAAAATAACTGTCTCAGTAAACATCTTGTTGATCTCTGTTACCGACTTTGTCATCTACCTCAACGACATATACTCTTGAGCCAACCTCTCCCTCTCCACTAGGGGAACATACTCTATGCAACACATCTCCAAGAAATGCTCCCAAGAAACAGAAATCCTCTACTCAGGAGTATAAGAAATAGTCACCAGGTTCCACCATCCTTTGTGCCCATACAAATAAGTTTGAGGGCACACCTCACCTTTCAGTCCCCCCCAGACAAGAACAAGTGAAGAAGTAACCCTCAACATCATAAATCTATATCATAGCCATGATCATGTCCTTGACCTCGTTAAACTTTGGGGGCTTCGTGTTACTGAAGTCCCGGTACTAGAATGATACACTCCTCTTAACCCCCATAGCAGCAATAGTTGTGGTAGCTGCAACATCAACAACCTCAGTCACAACGACGTACCACTTATCGGATAATTTAATCATATCGGTCTTAATAGAACCAAAAATCTCATGGATAGCACCCCGAACAGCCACAATCACCTCAATAGAGATCAACTCCTTAATCTCATCATCAGTCAATCCTATCCTCACCGGGCCGCTTGCTCCTGATCCAGAAGCCCTCGTGTACACCATACTGAAAATGAACCAAAATGCATCAGAAAAGCCATAATTCATACTATTACGATCATTACGGAAAGACTAGACACTCGGGGTTCGCAACTTCCTTGCTACGTGTCCGGGTCCCGTTCTTCTAGTAGTACGGGCCCATACTATCTTCCACACCTACCCGTATGTGTATGAAGGGGTCGTCACGTACCACTCGGTCGCAAGAACAAACATTTAGGAAACACATACATCCTTCCTTATGCCAACCTACTATAAACTGCACTCACTCATGGAACTTCCACTAACCCTACAGTCACTCGTGCATGCTAATCATACATAACGTTGGATTCCATAGACAGTCGAATACTTGATTCTACCCCAAGCCTACAACCAAACGTGGAACAGGAAATAAGGTTAAACCAAACATTCTCAGGGTATAAAATCTTAGTTATGTACCATTATGGTGCATACATTAAGCAACTAAAGTAATGATGTCAATTCCATCCAGCATACAAGAAAATCTCCTAGGCTATCAGGCATCATAATTCAGGAAATTCTATGATGCAATTCTTGAATATCCAGCCTAAGACTAGCATGAAATTCTATCATAATCATCATAAGAAAATAATAGTGTGGGTATCTTGGGGAATACTTGATGGGTTTTGAGCATTCTAACACTCCTATGGTGTACATGTAACCCTAGAAACCTTGGATCTATGTTTTCTCTGATATACACGCAAATTTAATTTTCCAAGTTTGCATCCTAACTAGCATGTTATGGGGAACTTGTAATACAAAAATCAAGTAGAATAACATACCTTTTAGTAGCTTTGATTCCTTGATGACTTTGTGAGCCTAGCACCCCAAATGTGATGCCTCAAATGCTTCACACAACACCACAACACTTAGAATAACTTGAGAAAAGTTCACTATCACACAAAATCGGCTTGCCCTCTTGTTCTTCCACTTAGTGGTCCGATTTTGCTAGTCAAGGGGTCCTTTTATAGTTGTGTCACAAGTAGGGTTACCACATGTAAACCCTAATTGACATGGCTTTTCATTTCCCATGGTCCATGGGTTTATAACCCCCAGGGACTATCCATGGAGCACCTTATGGGTTTTAGCCCAACTCCATAAACCATGGATCATTAGCCCACTATATAAGAATGGATGATTTACACAATCAACCCCATATATTTAATTAGTCTCCTTTTGATCACCAAATTAATTCTAAATTAATTCTAGACCAATACTAATTAAATAATATTATTAATATATTAGAACTTATAATATATTAATAAACCTTAAGTGTCCTTTTTCTCATTTTGTCTATCCAAGTGTTGCAATGCCATGCAACCCAAATGGACCATGTCGGGTCGGGTCAAGTACATACCAAATATAGTTATGGACTTAGACACTATATCCAACAGTCTCCCACTTAGATAAGTCTAATAACTATAGTTACAAATATGACTTCAGGATCCGACTAGCAATAGTAGCTCTTTCAAAGTCTCTCGGAACTGAGATGATGATGATGATACGCCATTTAAGATAAGTGATCATATAATCCTCTGCTCTCAAGATATCAACCAGACAAATACATGGAACATGGTCTTACTTATTGTCCTACATTTGTTTCTCGATCTCTGATATGTTTGACATAGAACTAAATTGAACACATCAATTAGGTTCTGACCGGGCCCGATACATAGGTCAAAAAAAATCATCGAGGGGCCCAGATATCGCTTCTAATCCTAGAAGGAACAGATAAACTTCGACTCATATGCTTGTACTGACTACTTGTGAAATTATGCACAAAAGCACGTTTTATAACATCGAGTTACCAATGTGTTTTCGTACAATCAATGTATAACCAATTCATAGTCAACAACTCATATCTCTAGGTTTGAAGATTTATATGATATTACCATCTCACGATCACTCGAGATAAATTCCATGAAGTGATACAAGTGAGCATGGGTTGAGTCCAATACTTAGACCTTATGAGCACTCATGAATGTTGCAACAACCATTGCTATGTCTAATACACCTTAGACAATCTACAAACCCAATTCATGACAGTCTTAATTCAATACCTACTTCCAAAGTATGACTGACTGTGGAGAGTTTGAATAATATAATTATTCTGTAAGTCAAACATGCAAAGTTGAAACAATAGTAAACGATTAACATAAGATAGTAACACTTTACTCATAAATAAATAACAACTTTTATTTAATCATCAAATGTCAATTACATTTTACAAGTTTCAAAAACTATCTAATTATTAAAACTAATATCATCCTTCAGCCCGATGCGCCTTGCATGCTGTAAATGCTTAACCCTACTCAGTCCCTTCGTGAGGGGATCTGCTGGGTTCTCATATGATAATACCCTCTTTGCCACTGGGAGTCCTTCTTCTATTCGATGTCTAATGAAATGGTATTTTCTGTCAATGTGTTTGGATCTCCCGTGATCCCTTGGTTCCTTAGCTAAAGCAACCGCACTTTCGCTGTCACAGAAAATTTCCATTGGCTCTTTTATAGCTAGTATAACTCCAAGGTCTCCAATGAAGTTCTTTATCCATATCGCCTCCTTTGCTGCCTCACTTGTCGCTATATTCTCTGATTCACTAGATGAATCAGCTACCGTCTCCTGCTTGGAACTTTTCCGAGTAATTGCTCCTCCATTTAGGATAAAGACCCAGCCTGACTGAGAGCGGAAATTATCCCTATCAGTCTGAAAGCTAGCATCGCTATACCCTACCACTCTCAAGTCATCACTGCCACCAAGGGTAAGGACCCAGTCCTTAGTCCTTCACAGATACTTGAGAATGTTCTTTACCGCAGTCCAGTGAGCGTTGCTAGGGTTCCCTTGATATCTACTGACCATGCTCAAAGAAAAGGCCACATCAGGGTGAGTACAAGTCATAGCATACATGATTGAGCCCACAACAGAAGCATATGGTACATGACTCACCTCAGCTATGTCAGCCTCTGTACTCGGAGTCTGAGTCTTACTCAGTTTGGCGTTACTCTGGATCGGTAATTCCCGTTTCTTGGAATCATGCATACTGAACCTCTTCAGCACCTTATCCAAGTAAGTACTCTGACTAAGTCCAATTAGTCTCTTACTCCTGTCTCTCAATATCCTTATCCCTGGGATATAGGTAGCTTCCCCAAGGTCCTTCATAGCGAAACACTTCCCAAGCCAGGACTTAACCTCCTGCAATGTTGGGATGTCATTTCCTATGAGTAGTATGTCATCCACATACAACACCAAAAAACTAACTATAATCCCACTAGCCCTAACATATACATATGACTCATCCTCGCTCCTCGAAAAGCCAAACTCTTTGACTTTCTCATCGAAGCAAAGATTCCATATGTGAGGTGCTTGTTTCAATCCATAGATGGATTTCTCAAGCTTACATACCTTATTAGAGTACTCTGTACTGACAAAACCCTCTGGCTGATTCATGTAAACATCCTTAGCCAACTTTCCATTAAGAAAAGCGGTTTTGACATCCATTTGCCATATTTCATAGTCATGAATTGCAGCAATGGCTAGCATAACCATAATAGACTTAATCTTTGCTACTGGTGAAAAAGTCTCATCATAATCAACTCCCGGAGTTTGAGAAAAGCCCTTTGCAACCAGTCGCGCCTTATACGTGTGTACATTACCATCCATGTCGGTCATCTTCTTGAAGATCCATTTGCACCCGACTGTCTTACGACCTGGTACATTGTCAACCAAGTTCTAAACTTGATTGTCATACATGGATTGTATCTCGCTGTCCATAGCCTCTTTCCATTTAGCAGCCTCAGGGCCTACCATGGCTTCCGTGTAGCTGTTAGGTTCATCCAGACTTACCAGTGTGCTATCACTGATAAGCGTATCATCTTCCGCAGTAATATGGAAACCATAGTAATGCTCAGGTGCATTCCTAACTCTTATGGAACGCCTCAGAGGTATGGGCTCGTCAGTCGGATCAACAGGAGTTTCCTCCTCGGGTTGATTGCTAGGGTTTGAGGTTCCTTCACCACTTGACTCTTGAATTTCTTCAAGGTCAATTTTCCTCCTACTGTTTCCTTGGCTTATGAACTCTCTCTTATGAAAGACTCCTCTTCTAGCTACAAGGACCACATTCTCACTAGGTCTATAGAAGAGGTAACCAAAGGATCTTTGTGGGTAGACGATGAAAATACACCTCTCATTTTGAGGTTCGAGCTTATCATGAGACTCACGCCTGACGAAGGCCTCGCAACCCCAAATATTGATGTGGTCCAAATTGGGAACTTTCCCAGTCCACGTCTCATGAGGTGTTTTGGCAACCTTTTTAGTAGGGCTAGATTCAGGATATGGGCGGCAGTCTCTAAGGCATACCCCCAGAATGAGATTGGTAACAAAGCTCGACTCATTATGGAACGAACCATGTCCAACAAGGTTCGATTACGCCTCTAATCCATACCATTCAGCTGTGGTGTCCTAGGAGGTGTCAATTATGAGACAATCCCACATTCCTTAAGATAGTTAAGGAACTCGATACTAAGATACTCTCCTCCCCAATCGGATCGGAGCATCTTGATGTTCCTGCCCAGTTGATTCTCCACTTCCTGCTTAAACTCTTTGAACTTTTCAAAGGTTTCTGACTTATGCTTGATTAAGTAGACATATCCATATCTACTATAATCATCAGTAAAAGTCACATAATAGCGATTAGCATCCCTTGTGGCAGTTTTGAAGGGTCCACACACATCAGTGTATATGAGGTCCAACAAACCCTCACCCCTCTCACAAGTACCAGTGAAGGGTGATTTTTTCATTTTTCGAAGTAAACAAGACTCGCAACTATCATCCGACTTTAAGTCAAATGATTCCAAAACTCCAGCCTTTTGGAGTTGGCCTATGCGCTTCTTGTTAACATGTCCAAGACGACAATGCCACAAGTATGCTTTGTCTAAACTATTTAAAGAATCAATACAAAACACATTATTTCCTAGATTATCTACAACATTCACAGCTTCATATAAACCATCACAAGGTAATGCTGTAAAGTAAAATACATCATTGTAATAAACATTAATAGCACCATTATCATTATCAAATGAGAAAGTAAACCCTTGTTTGTACAAGCCATGAAAAGAAATAATATTTCTCACCATTTCAGACGAGTAACAACATTTATTCAAATCTAACATTACCCCATTATTAAGCAATAAAGAATAAACTCCTATCTTGGTAACAGGTGATGCTTTCCTATTCCCCATGATTAAGTTTATCTTCCCGTGCTCCACTTTCTCACTTCTTCTTAGGCCCTGAAAAGCAGTACAAATGTGAATACCACAACATGTAGCAAGCACCCAAGAGTTAGTATGCAATGAGTTATCAGACAATATAGTGTAAATACATGCATGGGTGGGTTTAACTTTCCCATGCTTTACATCCTGCAAGTATTTGGGGCAGCTTCGCTTCCAGTGCCCCTTTTCCTGGCAGTAGAAGCATTGTGCTTCCTTTGGGTTTGAAGAAGGAGGAATGGATGTCACACCCCAAAACTGGAACGGCGGAAACGTTCTGCGGTGGAGGACGTCATGTCAATTATCACAACATATGCAGTATAGTAATCAAAGTACAACAACCATTGCATTAATAGTAATAATTTTACATAGGTTACATTTAGCAACAATATCAAAAGTAAATACAGAGAATAACATAAACTGCAGCTTGGTACTAGGCTGACTTCGCAAAAGCTCCCGGAGTGTACCTGTCTACTGATGACCTGAGAATACAAGTTATTTTGAAAGCGAGTATCAGCATTTTAATGCTGGTGAGTTCATAAGTATTTAATGACATTGGTATAAATACGTGTTTTACTTCAAAATAATCTCACACCATGATGGTGATTTGAGTTTACAGAGTACTAGAATCCTTTCCAGAAAATCCTATATTTTCAAATAAAAGTAGTCTTCTACCAAGACCCAATTGTTTTATGTTTAAACCACAGAGTTTCTCTACTAAAAGCAGTCTTCTACCAAGAACCAACTGTTTTATGTTTAAGAAACATTTTCCCTTAAAGGTACTATCATTATCAAAATATAATTTATACTTTAAAGGATATGTGAGAAGATCACAATCGAAAGTAATAGGGAAAATAATATTTTTACCTCAGCAGTAACACTGCTGGCTAAAAGTAAATAAAACATAGACTCCAGGCGGGACGCCTCGAAAAGTCTAAAAGAATGAAGTATAGACTCCAGGTGGTATCGAATGAACAACACGCCCCAGAGAGTCTAAAAGAATGAATTACAGACTCCAGGTGGTATCGAATGAACAACACGTGTCAGAGAGTCTAAAAATCAATTACAGACTCCAGGTGGTATCGAATGAACAACACGCCGCAGAGAGTCTAAAAGAATGAATTACAGACTCCAGGTGGTATCGAACAATACGCCTCGGAGAGTCTAAAGAATCCCTTTATCCTATGTTAACATGTGGCCTAGTATATAATTAGGAAAGTATATTATGAATGGTTTTATATGTTGAAAATACCATGATAATATCTATTACCTTAAAGCCATGAATTATAAGGTAAACGTAAAGATACTCGTAACCATACTGATTGACAATCGAATACTTGACGACCTGCTGGCGTCGGAATGAATGTGACATTTGTCACCCCTTGGCTTGGTCGGCCGAGACTGTAGCTAGCAGTCAGGATGTGGGAGTGTCTGTCCCGTATAGATCTATACACACAATGCCCGCTCTCCCTCCAGGAGACTCTGGTTACCAACTTGACAACGGTGAAATCCGCGTCATGAGGATGTATCTCGTATTTTGATTTCTATAAAACCTTTCCTTTCTACTAAAAGTATATGTCTTTAGAATATAAATATAACTAAGTTCTCCTTCATGAATGTTATGGTTGGTTTCTAAACTATACCTATTATAGTTTACTTGAGAAGTTGTCTAGATGCCTTTGCTACCCAAAGGTGATGAACTGACTGATAGAACTTTTATGACCATATAGGTATACATGATATATAACTAATATTTAAACGACCTTCCGATACCCTAAAGTCACATCCAAACAAAGAAAAGGAATTAAAGCGAGCTAGCCTTCCTAAGTCCTTTAAACATTTCTTATATAACTATACATATATAGGCATGCATTTTACAATATAAGAGCATAAAAGAAGTTTTGGTAAAACCTTTGAAAAAGCTTTAATAATCTAACAAGGGGTTTTCGTACTTTAAAGGAGTTTTGAAAACAAGACTTGAAAACCTTTAGCTGGATAAAACAGTTTAACATGCAAAAATCTATTTGCTATACGGTTATTAATCATATGTGATTGATATAATAACCTTATAGTTCAACTTGTATTCCCCCCCATAAAAGCATTTAAAATTATTTAAAAGGTTGATTTAGGGGTATGAACTCACCTGACGTGGGTGATTCGGATGAACGGATGGTATAGAATGCTATGTGTCAAGTGAGGACTTGAACACACACTCGGATCCTATTTAACATGTAATGATACATTTAAGTATCTAATTAGTCATTTAATAACTAATTATGCAAGTAAAGACATCCTAATACATGAAAACACTTTACTACAAGTGCTAGGAGTACTAAGGGTTGTATATAAAGAGAGTATGACCTCACATTGGAGTTTACTCCTCAAATGGTGGCCTTTATGAGTGTTTACGGTTTCTGGACCACTTCCCCCATGAGTTTACGGCTGTAAACTCATGGGAATGGTGCCATTGGGTGTTCTAAGGTCTTATACTACTCAAGGAAGTAAGCTAGACTCGAATCAAGAGCTTAGGAAGTGACTAGGGCTCGAAATGGCCCCTTGGTGGAGTTTACGGTCGTAAACACATGAGTTTACGGCCGTAAACTCATGTTTGCCCACCCATTTTGTGTTTTGGTGTATCTATCTTATGCATGCAAGGTTCTAGTCACTTATACAAGCCATAGGAGGTGTTAGGGGCACAATATCACCCCTTTATAGAGTTTACGGCCAAAGGACCATTTCCTTATGAGTTTACGGCCGTAAACTCTATGTGGACATGGTTTCTTTGATGTTTAAGGTCCCTAGTTCAATGGTGGTTGGTTCTAGGCTAAGTTCTGGGCATAAGGAAGAAAGAAAGGGCATCATTGCACCCTTAAAGGGAGTTTACGGCCCAAGAACATGCCTTGGCCGTAAACTCTCTTCCAACCCTTGTTTCTTGATGTTACTAAGGCCTAAACATGTTAAACCTAGTGTACAACAAGTTAGAACAAGAGTACTTACGATCTAGGAGCTTGAATGGTCGGTTTTGGTCAAGAACACTAGTGTGTGTTCTTGGTGTTCTTGGTGAAACTTGAAGATCTACACAAATGGAATGATTTCACGGATGAAACCATGTAAGATCACTAGCTTAAGTAAGATATCAACTAGTTGGGACAAGAAACTTACGAGTTTTGAAGATCGGGGACGAAGATCGGGATGATAGTTGAGAGGATTTCAGCCAAAGGAAGGGAAGGAATGAACAAATGGCCAACATTCCACCATATAAGGTGGAGTTTACGGCCCACATGGAGTTTACGGCCGTAAACTCCCTTGTGGTGGCCGTGAACTCTAGGTCAATGTGTTTCAGGCTCGCTCATCGTACTATAGCTTCGGCAGATAAACCCCAACACTTATTCCTTAAGTGTACTGGGCTTAGAACGCTCGAGTAGACTCTAAATTATGCTAAATGATTGTAGGAATAAGTCTGACACTAATTTGGGTTGACTGGCTGAGCTTTCAAAGCAATAGAAAATTTCGGGTTGTCACATCATCCCCCTGTTAGAGGGAATTTCGTCCCGAAATTAGAGTTTAGGCAAGGAAGTAGGTATGAACAATCGAGTAAAGAGATGAGGATACTTCCTATTCGATTGGTCCTCGCGCTCCCAAGTGAACTCCGGTACTCGCTTGGCGTTCCAGCGAACCTTCACGATTGGGATGCGGATTCGTTTCGTTCGCTTGGCCTCTCGGTCCATGATTTCTACAGGTTCTTCCACAAAGTAGAGGCTCTCATTGATTTCAATCTTGACGAGTGGGATTTCGAGAGTCACGTCGGACAAGCACTTTTTTGAGTCTAAGACGTGGATAGATTTGGGTGGAATTTATGGAATTCCAAAAGTAGTTGAGGTCTGACGGGGGTTGGACCAATTCTTATCAAGAATTTCTGATGGTCCTAAGCTCTTTGGGAAGATAGAGCTTTTCAGTACTTAGAACATAATGTACTTCTATGGTGAGATCATCACTGGCGTGATCGCCATTTTGAAGTTCCAAAAGTTCTCTCTTACTGAGGGTGTAGTTCTCCGAATTGGTTCTTAGAAGGCTCAGGTCGTCTTCGGATTCGTATTTCCTACTGATTAGCTTTCGGAGGTTTTTTGGATCATCGGGTGTATTGGCTATATACTGGCATCTATTGGTTACGTAACATCTATCTCGACCTAGTGCAAAATGGACCTGCACTTCTAACTCGTGAGGTGTTTCTAACGGAAACTCTCAAAGTCGGTGTGATAGGGGATTTTACCAGACGATGTTTAAAAAGTTTTAATTTTCATCATCATCTAATAGATGCTTTCACAGCATGATTCCTAACTGGAAAGAATCATTCTCTTACTCGCTTCGCTGTTTCATGGATAACAATCTCTGGTCAGGGCTAACTTCGTCCTTAGGGATTTTTGAAATGGTTGGCTATTTCAGGAGGTGGTTCTACTATCTCTTTAGAGATAGTATTCTTTGGAACACCTAGTAGCCCAACAAATCTCTAAGACATGCCTCATTCTCTAAGGTGTCAGCTCCCTCCAGTTCGTAGGAAGCGCGTGTTCTTGTATAACCCATCGACTAACACCTAGACTGGTGTCGAGTCTAAAATCTCTTTACGACCTGGGTTATATAGCTTGACACAACTTATCGCCTACTTTCCTCAAGTACTCTTGGTCGCGAAGGTTATCCTGTGGTTCTTGGCATTCTAGTATTAACTTCGATGAATGCGGTCGATCGTCTATAGGGTGACGGTGACTTTTTCTCGCATTAGAAGGCATTGTGTCCTAGGCACTACTCGTCTGTAACGGGATGGACGAAGTGCCTGAGTAGTGCGAGTATCCCTTGCAGCTACTCTTCCGGTGTTACTGAGTTTTCTCTATCTGGATCAAATCTAGATAGCGTAAGATTCTGCTACTCAGAACCTCTGATTCCCTCATCCATTCTTCTCAGAGTTTAACCTGTCACAACTTTCAGGTTTCTGGGCCTACTGTTGAGATGCTTAATTTGTGGGATCAAGCGTGAGTGGATGGTCGTAGTCAATGTTTTTGACTCTTACGACTTGAGTTACTTTTCTAACTGAGGGTGTTGGCTGCTACATTGGCGGGATGACAACAAATTTCAAATTTGTGGTCATTTGAGTAGCTCAACCCACAGTGGTTCTCTTAACTCCAGCTCCTTTTCTATGGGAGAAAGGATGAAGGGTCTTATTATAAGGTTCGTGGTAGACCTCATACTCGGTTTAATCACTAATACTAGGTGTATGCAAGTCGTATATAATTGAGATCGCTGGGATGTTCAGATGTGTGGCCCCACCCCAGACCCACAACCAAACGAGGAACAGGGAGTAGGGAGGAAGCACACATCTTAAATCTTATTGATCCAAATTATATACCACTCTAATGCATATACTCAGGAGTAGTAAGTTAATCCCATGAGTTCTTTCTCTTGAATTACGAACCTGGTTGTGTGGTGCTAATGGTCTTTCGGGAGGATCTATTGAGTAGGCCTCGGGCGGTTACTGTCTTCCGGAATATCTGCAGTGCCTTTCGCTTTAGGTTTTGATGACTAAAGAGGGGTTGGTTAACAGTGCGCGGTACCCTTCTCCTGGGTACTTCTGAAGGTTTGAATAAGAGAGACTACAGACGGTTCGCATTAGGTTTTCTTATTAGGTTCGGAAGAACCTTTATTTGACGCATAGGCTATGGTGAAAGTTCTCTTTACGCAGCACTAGGAATTCTCGCATGGTTGAACCAAGTCAAAGCCATGACTGACGGCAGTGTCGAAATTGGCAAACATCGACACGATATGGAATGAAGATCGATAGGACCATGTGCTGAGCAGGGCACACAAGTTCTTAGCGTCTCGGGTTTCGTCCATGGTATCACTATCGCGGATACTTGGACCGATAGAATTGACGCGTAACTCTAGGGGTCCTGATGTTTTGGGAACAATGTACTTTTCATGAATGGATTTCTCACGAGCCCTCTCTATAACCGCCTAGTATATACTAGTAAGGTATAATTAAGATTAAAAGGACTGTTGACTGAGCAACTCCACCCTAAATCCACAACCAAACAAGGAACAAGAGATAAGGCAGGATCACTCACTCGAGGTCTATCAATCTTAATTATAAATGGCCTTAACGTATATACTAAGCCATCATAGCTTTACCTGATGGGTTTTCAAGTGTTACAACAGTGCTGCGACTTTCGCCTTAACGAGGGAGTAATTACAATTAGAATTGATTTATTAAAGTTCTCGGTTAGCTACTTAGGATTGAGAGACGTAGCAAAATTCTACTGGGTTCTTTGATGCTTCTCCTAGGCATTAGGGTTAAACTCCTCCTGCATCTTTGTCATTTCTTTCAGTTGGGTAGTCCCTCTTGAAGTGCCCAATTTCACCACATAAGTGGCATACTGGACTGGTCCCCACATTGGTGGTTGATGTAATGAACTCAACCGGGGTTCTACAGAAGCGAGCGGTATGCCCCTTCATGTTGCACCAAACGCAAAAGAGTTCTCGACAGATACCATGATGATGGTAGTTACACTTGCTGCAGCGGGGGAGGTTTCCTAGGTATGGTCTTCCAGGTGTCGAGGCAGAAGGGTTGACAGGGGTATTGACTACCTCAGCTCGTTGGCCTACGGGAGGTCCTTGAGTCGAGGTACTTCCCTCCTCGTTCTTAAACTTTCTTTTTAGTGGATTTGGTTGGGGTTCTTGGGTGGCTTTACACACCGGTGCTGGTTGCTGCGGTCCATTGCTTTGATCGGGATTTCGATAGGGCTCCTGCTAACATTGGCGTTGTTAGCATTCAGGTGAGCCATGACAGCTGCTACGGCTGCTGAAACTGCAGCTCGGAACGTAGCTTCATCGAATTGAAGGACCGGTGTCTTACTAACGGGTTGGTTACGTCTCTTCGGAGGCATGGTTTTTCCTACACGAAAAGGAACACAAGCTGATGAGAGACGATGGTTAACCCTAGACGTATCTTTATTTACTATGATAGGCATAAATTTTCCCGCGCCTCGAATTATGGTTATCTGAGCGTCGACCTACCTCCCTATGATGCAGTCTGGGTAACAGGGTAGGAGTAAGTGTATCGGAAAGCCATAAAATGGGTGTCGTTCCTACTAAGTTATCTTTACATTGGAGAGGTTCACTCTCCGGCCTTGAAAAGATTTGAGAGAAGTTCAGAACGAAGATCATAGAAGAAAAGGCTCATGAAAACTTATGGCTAAACATTCTCAATCGAGGTTTTGAGATCCGATCTATTCGTATTAATTGCGACGGGAAAGACGATTTGCCTAACACATAGTGTGACCAGTGTAATCACTAACTCACTAAATTGTATTATTTTATGGATTTATTAGCGTGACGATAATGAGGAAAAGACACTTCTCGGGTTCCATGTATTGGCTCCCTCTGTCCACCTCTTATCCTTGACTGGAACAGGCGTTGGTTTTCTTCGGGTGTTTTCCTAGGGTTTCCTTCTCTTACAGACATATTGAATTTCTGCTCCGCCTTACTTCTGATTTTGACTATGAGTGTCATCACCTCATAATGGATGACTGGAATCTCGGAAGTTCAGGCAAATTTCCCACCGATGTCCCTAAAAGGTATAGGCACATGGTGGTTTCAATAGTCTCGTCCCTGTTCATTTATTTCCTTAATTGGAAATCTTCTCAATGACCCTCTTCTGGGTCTGTATCGACTCTTCTGCCGATTTCTGAAGTGAATAAGGCTTTCTAAAGGGTTTCGTGCGAGAATGGAAATGTCTAAAGAATCCTAAGAGATTATTAAAACATTTCACTGGGTGATCCATATCGAGTCCTGCTACAATTACATAGCGTACACAAATCATATATAACTTAGATCTAATAGGCCTTCGAATATGTGATACTACTCTATTTCCACATCCAAACAAGGAAAAGGAAGTAGAGCGAAACCATACATTCTTAGCCTATGAGATCCTTACTATATATAATCTTGGAAGTATACACTTTGTAATCATAGGTCTATCAATAAGGATCTCTTTAGTTTTCACGCAAGGTTATTTATGGTTCCTAAAATACTCCTATAGTATTTTAATTACATGTTTGATTCTTTACTTCTGAACGTGCTTTTGGGTTTATTGTGAGTCTTTTAGTATCCTAAAATACTCCTATTGTATTTTAAACTTTATGTTTGGCTCTAGCATTCCTATTTGGTAAGTTTAAGATTTGTTGCAACACCACCATCACTCCCAATCACACGTTAGTCGCATCTCGAATAAATATAGTTGATCAGGTTATATTTATTCCAGTTTACGATTACATAACTGCCCAGGTTTGACGGTAATGGTCAACATCCAAAGACTTTTATTCTTATTCCTCTTGTGATACTTTGTTCGGGTGTTTAGATTCTGGATGTTCTTATACTTTTGTAAAATACGGTTATATTTTAAAGTATAATTCTTGGTCAGAGTATTTTATCCCATTGTATTTATAGGTCGTATATCTTTTATGATTTGATATACTGAGCTCACTATAAACAATGCTCTGATACCAATCTGTCACACCCCAAAACTGGAACGGCGGAAACGTTCTGGGGTGGAGGACGTCATGTCAAGTATCACAACATATGCAGTATAGTAATCAAAGTACAACAACCATTGCATTAATAGTAATAATTTTACATAGGTTACATTTAGCAACAATATCAAAAGTAAATACAGAGAATAACATAAACTGCAGCTTGGTACTAGGCTGACTTCACAAAAGCTCCCGGAGTGTACCTGTCTACTGATGACCTGAGAATACAAGTTATTTTGAAAGCGAGTATCAGCATTTTAATGCTGGTGAGTTCATAAGTATTTAATGACATTGGTATAAATACGTGTTTTACTTCAAAATAATCTCACACCATGATGGTGATTTGAGTTTACAGAGTACTAGAATCCTTTCCAGAAAATCCTATATTTTCTAATAAAAGTAGTCTTCTACCAAGACCCAATTGTTTTATGTTTAAACCACAGAGTTTCTCTACTAAAAGCAGTCTTCTACCAAGACCCAACTGTTTTATGTTTAAGAAACATTTTCCCTTAAAGGTACCATCATTATCAAAATATAATTTATACTTTAAAGGATATGTGAGAAGATCACAATCGAAAGTAATAGGGAAAATAATATTTTTACCTCAGCAGTAACGCTGCTGGCTAAAAGTAAATAAAACATAGACTCCAGGCGGGACGCCTCGAAAAGTCTAAAAGAATGAAGTATAGACTCCAGGTGGTATCGAATGAACAACACGCCTCGGAGAGTCTAAAAGAATGAATTACAGACTCCAGGTGGTATCGAATGAACAACACGTGTCGGAGAGTCTAAAAATCAATTACAGACTCCAGGTGGTATCGAATGAACAACACGCATCAGAGAGTCTAAAAGAATGAATTAAAGACTCCAGGTGGTATCAAATGAACAATACGCCTCGGAGAGTCTAAAGAATCCCTTTATGCTAGGTTAACATGTGGCCTAGTATATAATTACGAAAGTATATTATGAATGGTTTTATATGTTGAAAATACCATGATAATATCTATTACCTTAAAACCATGAATTATAAGGTAAACGTAAAGATACTCGTAACCATACTGATTGACAATCGAATACTTGACGACCTGCTGGCGTCGGAATGAATGTGACATTTGTCACCCCTTGGCTTGGTCGGCCGAGACTGTAGCTAGCAGTCAGGATGTGGGAGTGTCTGTCCCGTATAGATCTATACACACAATGCCCGCTCTCCCTCCAGGAGACTCTCGTTACCAACTTGACAACGGTGAAATCCGCGTCATGAGGATGTATCTCGTATTTTGATTTCTATAAAACCTTTCCTTTCTACTAAAAGTATATGTCTTTAGAATATAAATATAACTAAGTTCTCCTTCATGAATGGTATGGTTGGTTTCTAAACTATACCTATTATAGTTTACTTGAGAAGTTATCTAGATGCCTTTGCTACCCAAAGGTGATGAACTGACTGATAGAACTTTTATGACCATATAGGTATCCATGATATATAACTAATATTTAAACGACCTTCGGACGGATAACCGATACCCTAAAGCCACATCCAAACAAGGAAAAGGAATTAAAGCGAGCTAGCCTTCCTAAGTCCTTTAAACATTTCTTATATAACTATACATATATCGGCATGCATTTTACAATATAAGAGCATAAAAGAAGTTTTGGTAAAACCTTTGAAAAAGCTTTAATAATCTAACAAGGGGTTTTCATACTTTAAAGGAGTTTTGAAAACAAGACTTGAAAACCTTTAGCTGGATAAAACAGTTTAACATGCAAAAATCTATTTGCTATACGGTTATTAATCATATGTGATTGATATAATAACCTTATAGTTCAACTTGTATCCCCCCCCCATAAAAGCATTTAAAATCATTTAAAAGGTTGATTTAGGGGTATAAACTCACCTGACGTGGGTGATTCAGATGAACGGATGGGATAGAATGCTATGTGTCAAGTGAGGACTTGAACACACACTCGGATCCTATTTAACATGTAATGATACATTTAAGTATCTAATTAGTCATTTAATAACTAATTATGCAAGTAAAGACATCCTAATACATGAAAACACTTTACTACAAGTGCTAGGAGTACTAAGGGTTGCATATAAAGAGAGTATGGCCTCACATTGGAGTTTACTCCTCAAATGGTGGCCTTTATGCGTGTTTACGGTTTCTGGACCACTTCTCCCATGAGTTTACGGCTGTAAACTCATGGGAATGG
Source organism: Lactuca virosa (assembly GCF_052849685.1). Lineage (NCBI taxonomy): Eukaryota > Viridiplantae > Streptophyta > Magnoliopsida > Asterales > Asteraceae > Lactuca > Lactuca virosa. The sequence goes on along the minus strand of NC_136428.1, from coordinate 193,430,565 downwards.
TGCTATTGGGTGTTCTAAGGTCTTATACTACTCAAGGAAGTAAGCTAGACTCGAATCAAGAGCTTAGGAAGTGACTAGGGATCGAAATGGCCCCTTGGTGGAGTTTACGGTCGTAAACACATGAGTTTACGACCGTAAACTCATGTTTGCCCACCCATTTTGTGTTTTGGTGTATCTATCTTATGCATGCAAGGTTCTAGTCACTTATACAAGCCATAGGAGGTGTTAGGGGCACAATATCACCCCTTTATAAAGTTTACGGCCAAAGGACCATTTCCTTATGAGTTTACGGCCGTAAACTCTATGTGGACATGGTTTCTTTGATGTTTAAGGTCCCTAGTTCAATGGTGGTTGGTTCTAGGCTAAGTTCTGGGCATAAGGAAGGAAGAAAGGGCATCATTGCACCCTTAAAGGGAGTTTACGGCCCAAGAACATGCCTTGGCCGTAAACTCTCTTCCAACCCTTGTTTCTTGATGTTACTAAGGCCTAAAAATGTTAAACCTAGTGTACAACGAGTTAGAACAAGAGTACTTACGATCTAGGAGCTTGAATGGTCGGTTTTGGCCAAGAACACTAGTGTGTGTTCTTGGTGTTCTTGGTGAAACTTGAAGATCTACACAAATGGAATGATTTCACGGATGAAACCATGTAAGATCACTAGCTTAAGTAAGATATCAACTAGTTGGGACAAGAAACTTACGAGTTTTGAAGATCGGGGACGAAGATCGGGATGATAGTTGAGAGGATTTCAGCCAAAGGAAGGGAAGGAATGAACAAATGGCCAACATTCCACCATATAAGGTGGAGTTTACGGCCTACATGGAGTTTACGGCCGTAAACTCCCATGTGGTGGCCGTGAACTCCAGGTCAATGTGTTTCAGGCTCGCTCAACGTACTATAGCTTCGGCAGATAAACCCCAACACTTATTCCTTAAGTATACTGGGCTTAGAACGCTCGAACAGAGTCTAAATTGTGCTAAATGATAGCAGCAATAAGTCTGACACTAATTTGGGTTGACTGGCTGAGCTTTCAAAGCAATAGAAAATTTCGGGTTATCACAATGGAACCTTTCTTGGTTCCACTTGAAGAGGAGCCATCAAGAGACTTTCCCTTGGTACCCTTAGAAGGGGTCTTCCTCTTCTTCCCCTTTCCCTGCCTAATTGCCAGAACAGGAGCAGTAGTAGGCGTAGGAGTAACAGCTCATTTGCTTTTAAGGCCACTTTCAACGATCCTTTAAAGTCCTTGAAGCTTACTTAGTGTGACTTCCTCCTTGTTCATATGATAAGTCATCCGAAACTGATCATAACTTGGAGGTAAGGAATGGAGAATGATGTCAATCGCCATGTTCTCAGGGAAGTCCACATTAAGCTTCAATAACCGGTCCACGAACCTTTGCATTTTCTGCAAGTGACCGGTGACGGACTGTCACACCCCAAAATTGGAACGGCGGAAACGTTCGGGGGCGGAGGAAGTCATGTACAGTATCACAACAATGCATAATAGTAAACAAGCAACAACATCATCCATTGCATTAATAGTAATAATTTTAATACAAGTGTGTTCTGAAGTTTATAAGACACCAAAATGTATAATCAGAATAAAAGATGAGTCTTGAATGTGCTCCATCTTCTCAAAACCTGGCCATCGGTACCTGTCTACTGGCGACCTGAGAATAAAAGTTATTTTGAAAACGTAGATCAACATTAAAGCTGGTGAGTTCATAAGTATTTAGTGTCATTGTTTTTATAAGTTTGAAGAATTTACTTGTGCATGTTTGATGTAAAAGTTTGTAAGTGTTGAATGTAAATGTTTGTAAACTTCTAGAAAATCCTATATTTTCTACTAAAGTAGTCTTCTACCAAGACTCAACTGTTCTCTATGTTTGTTCTTTGTAAAAGTGTGTGTTTTCCTAAAGTATGACTATCATTACTAAAATATAGTTTCTCATTACCGTTTATGTGAGAAGATCACAATGTGAATGAATTGGGAAAAATAAAGATGTACTGTAGTTTTATCTAAGTAACTACTAATGTACTAACTAACTTTAAACTTGTTAGTTAATTAAGGTAAAATGTGATATGATTGTAACCATACTCGATTGACCAGTAAAACACGACGTTCGAGACGTTGAAATGATATGACATTCGTCACCCGCAGACCTGCAGGTCCCACTGTAGCTAGCAGCAAGGTGTAGGAGGGTCAGTCCCGTATAGATCTATACACAAATTCACGCTCTCCCTCCAGGAGACTCTGGGTACAAATCGTGACACAACAGTATATGTTGAGCCATGAAGTAGTATCCCACATTAATGTTATAGTATTCTTGTATTTGTATAGTATGTACTAGTGTAGTATTCTCTCTGTCTAGTATGTAGTATGTTCTCTAGTATGTAGTATGTTCTCTAGTATGTGTTGATTCTCGTTATAGTATTCTCTATCTGTTTCTCGTTATAGTATGTATTGTTTCTCGTTATAGTATGCTTTGACTCATGTATGAACTGACTCTTAGTATGTTTCATTGTTCTAGTAATAGTATTAGTAACTTCCTAAACTATACCTATTATAGTTTACTAGCAATGTTGTTTGTATGAATGAACATGTTTGTATACCTTTTCTACCCAAAGGTATTGGACTGAATGAAGGACTTTTATATCTATACACATATACATAATATATAATTAAGATTCAAACGACCTTCGAACATTCAACCGATACCCTAAGTCCACAACCAAACAAGGAACGGTAAGTAAGGCGAGCTATCAGTCCTAAGTCCTTTCAATCCTACTTATATAACTATATCTGTATAGATATGCTTTTGACAAAATATAAGTTTAAAAGAGTTTGATAAAGAGTTTTGCATATAAAAGAGTTTGTAAAACGATTTGAAGCAATTTGATTGATAACACAGTTTGAAGTATAAGAAATTCATCTGTTTGATAGTTATTAATCACATGTGATTGATATAATAACTATTATGTTTGTACTTGTATTCCCCCCCTATAAAAGCATTTAAAATTATTTAAGTGAAGACTCATGGTGAAACATGCCATTGAGTGATTTAAAGTCTTATTAAGCATCTAGGAAGTGTGCTTTGACCAATGCTTAGCCTTAATGGAAGTTTGTTACCATTTGGGACCTTAAAAAGGGTGTGTACGGCCACACAAGGAGTGTATGGCCGTACACCCTTGATAATCATGCCAAAATGGTCAAAAGGGGTATTCCAAGTCTCTATCTTACATCCCCTAAGTGTTCTTGATCATGTGCTAGCATAAAACATGAGTTTGAAGCCCAATATCACTAAACAATGGGGTGTACGGCCACATGGGGTGTGTGCGGCCGCACACTCCTTGATGAACATGTTCTGGACGTTTTCTAAGGCTCTAAACTAGTAAGTACCAAGCACAAGAAGGGTACTTACAATATAGAAGCGTTTAGGGGTGTTTGGAGCCTAAGAACTTAGTAGGTGTTCTTGGTGAAACTGAAGGATACTTGAAGATCTAAACAAAAGGAGTAATTTCATGGATGAAATCATAGATCCTTACTAGATTGTGTAATGAATCAAAAAAACAAAGGAAGAAACACTTACAACTCGAAGATCTAGATGAAAAACGGATGATACTTGAGAGAGAAGTTGATTTCTTGGCTTAGGAGTGTGAAAAGAGGTAAATGGAGGCTAAGACTCTCATTTATACATGAGGGTGTACGGTTGGGATGGGTGTACGGCCGTACACCCATGTGTGTGGCTGCACACACCTTATAAAGGGGTGTTTGGCTCAATTGAAAGGTGTTGAACTCAAATACACTCATCCCTAGCTTCATACCTTTGTTATACTAGGCTTTGAACACTCAAATTGACTGTAAACAATGCTAGAAGATAGCAAAAACGAGTCTGACTTGATTGAATATGAACAACTGTACAAGATAGAAATTTCGGGTTGTCACATCATCCCCCCCGTTAGAGAGAATTTCGTCCAGAAATTAGAGTTTAACAAATAAGCTATTACAAATAACTAAACGAAAAGATGAGGATATTTCAGTTTCATTTGATCCTCGCGCTCCCAAGTGAATTCAGGTCCTTGCTTGGCGTTCCAGCGAACCTTCACTATCGGGATACGGCTTTGCTTCGTTTGCTTGACCTCTCGGTCCATGATTTCTACAGGTTCTTCCACGAAGTTAAGGCTCTCGTTGATCTCGATCTCGTCGAGTGGGATTACAAGAGTCTCGTCGGATAGACACGTTTTCAAGTTCGAGACGTGGAAAGTAGAATGTACGTTACTGAGTTCGCGAGGTAGTTTGAGTTTGTAAGCTACAGGGCTGATTCTGGCGAGAATCTCGAAAGGCCCTACATATCTTGGATTTAGCTTTCCACGCTTTCCGAAGCGTATTAAGCCCTTCCATGGTGAGACCTTCAATAGAACACGGTTACCGACCTGGAATTCCAACGGTTTCCTTCTCTTGTCTGCGTAGCTTTTCTATCGGTCTCTAGAGGCTTTCAATCGTTCACGAATCTGAACGATCTTCTCTGTCGTTTCCCGAATGATTTTCGGACCTGTGAGAGTGTTGTCAGGAATTCGTCCTTTAGCTAACTGCGTGTCGCCCACCTCAGCCCAGCACAGAGGGGATCTGCACTTACGACCATAGAGGGCTTCAAATGGAGCAGACTTTATGCTCGTGTGATAACTATTCTTGTAGGAAAACTCGACAAGGGGTAAGTGAGTATCCCATGCCTTCCCAAAGTCTATCACGCAGGCTCGAAACATATCCTCCAACGTCTGAATAGTCCTCTCACTTTGTCCGTTGGTTTGCGGATGGTAGGCTGTACTCATGTCCAGCCTAGTTCCGAGGGAACTTTGTAGCGACTGCCAGAACCTCGAGGTGAATCTACTATCCCTATCAGAGATAATGGATATGGGAACACCATGCAGTCGTACGATCTCCCTGATGTATGTTCTTGTTAGCTTCTCCATCTTGTCAGTTTCTTTGATAGGTAGGAAGTGTGCGGACTTTGTTAACCTGTCTACGATCACCCAAATGGTATCGAGACCACCCGATGTCTTGGGCAATTTGGTTATGAAGTCCATTGTGATCCGCTCTCACTTCCATTCAAGTATCTCCGGTTGCTGAAGTAAACCTGATGGTTTCTGGTATTCGACCTTAACCTTGGCGCAAGTAAGTCATTTACTCACGAAGGTAGCAATCTCTGCTTTCATGTTAGGCCACCAATATAACTTTTTAAGATGTAGATACATCTTATCCGAACCTGGGTGGACGGAATATGGAGTGTTGTGAGCTTCGGTCATGATCAAGTCTCTGAAACCACTGTGTTTCGGTGTCCAGATCCGATCCACGAGATATAAGGCTCCGCCACCCTTGACCACCAAGTTCTTATCCATTCCTCTCAGGGATTCACTCGCCACATTTTCAAGTTTCAAAGCTTTGAGCTGAGCTTCCTTAATTTGTGTGGACAAGTTTGAATGGATAGTCATAGTCAATGATTTGACTCTACCACCAGAGTATTCTTTCCGACTTAGGGCGTCAGCTACTACGTTGGCCTTGCCGGGATGATAACGAATTTCACATTCGTAATCACTGAGTAGCTCGACCCACTGTCGTTGTCTCATGTTGAGCTCCTTCTGGTCGAATATATGTTGTAGGCTTTTGTGGTCTGTAAAGATAGTGCTTTTTGTACCATACAGGTAGTGTCTCCAGATCTTCAGAGCAAACACTACTGCTCCTAACTAAAGATCATGTGTGGTGTAGTTGACCTCGTGTGTCTTCAGCTGCCTTGAGGCATAAGCGATGACCTTACCTCGTTGCATCAGAACACAGCTGAGCCCTTGATTGGACGCATCACAATAGACCACGAAGTCTTCTATCCCTTCGGGGAGGGACAGTATCGGTGCGGTGCATAAGGCTCGCTTTAGTGTTTAGAACGCTTTCTCTTGCTTCTCTTCCCAGTCAAAGGCCACGCCCTTCTGGGTCAATGTCGTAAGCGGTTTCGTAATTCGTGAGAAGTTCTGAATGAACCTCCGATAGTAGCCAGCAAGGCCTAGAAATTGACGAATTTCTGTAGGCGTCTTCGGTGCTGACCAGTCCTCAATGGCTTTGATTTTGGAAGGGTCCACGTATATTCCCTCTTCGCTAACCACGTGCCCTAAGAATTCGACTCTTCGGATCCAAAATTCGCATTTCGAGAACTTTGCATAAAGCTTCTCTGATCGCAGTGTTTCCAAGACCTGACGCAGATGTTGACTATGCTCCTCCTTACTACGAGAGTAGATAAGTATGTCATCGATGAAGACAAGGACGAACTGATCCAAGTAAGGACGCCACACCCTATTCATTAAATCCATGAATACTGCGGGCGCATTGGTCAATCCGAACGGCATCACTACAAACTCGTAGTGTCCATAACGAGTTCGGAAGGCTGTCTTCGGAACATCCTCTCCTAACACTCGTAATTGGTGATACCCGGATCTCAGGTCAATCTTTGAGAAGAAATTCTCCCCTTGCAATTGGTCGAACAAATCGTCTATGCGAGGCAGAGGGTAACGATTTTTGACGGTTAACTTGTTAAGTTCTCTGTAGTCGATGCACATACGGAACGATCCGTCTTTCTTCTTGACGAACAAGACCGGTGCTCCCTAGGGTGAGAAGCTTGGCCTAATGAAGCACTTGCTGACCAATTCGTTAAGTTGACTGGATAGCTCCTGCATCTCAGCTGGTGCTAGACGATAGGGCGATTTGGCTACTGGGGTAGCCCCTGGAACTAAGTCGATTCTGAACTCGACTTGACGTTGCGGAGGTAATCCTGGGAGTTCTTCTGGAAAGATGTCGGGAAAACGCGTACTACTGGAATGTTCTTAATTTCTTTCGTCTCTTGGCTCGCATCGACAACATGAGCAAGGAATGCGCGACATTCCTTTCGCAAGAATTTCTGGGCTTGAATGCTCGAGATGAGGCGAAGGTTCGTGTTGGGTTTGTCGCCGTAGATTACTAGAGTTTCGCTAGACGGCAGATTAAGGCGAACAACCTTTTCGTAACACATAATGTCGGCACGATGAGAACTCAACCAATCCATGCCGATAATGACGTCGAAACTTTTGATTGAGACCGACATGAGGTCTATTGGAAATGAATGGCTATCTAGTGTTATTGAACAACCTATGTATATGCAGCTAGTGCTCTATGTCTTTCCATTAGCCATTTCTACAGTGAACGGTTCTTTAAGTGCATGCGATGAATGCTTAAGCAAGTGAGCAAATTTCTGGTTCACGAAACTCCTCTCCGCTCCACTATCAAACATAATGCATGTATATGAGTTATCAAGGAGAAACGTACCAGTGACCACTGTGGGGTCGGCAACCGCTTCCTCGTGGCCTATAGCCAACACTCTCCCCATGCCGCCGGCATTCCCTGCCTTCGGGCAGTTCCTGTTGTAGTGGCCCACCTCGCCACAACCGTAGCAAGCCTGGCCCACACCAGCGCCGGGGACTTGGGTAATTGGCTTTGCCGGAGCCTTGCAAAAACGGGCAGTGTGCCCCTTCCTGTTGCAGATAGAGCACTGCATTTCACGGCAGGGCCCATTGTGGTGGAAGCTGCATTTGTTGTACTTCGGCAAGTTTCCCGCGTACTGCTTTACCGGTGCAACAGCGGCAGGTGCTATCGCAGCGTGAACAGCTACGACCTGCTGTTTTTTGGCAGCTTTCTGCTTCTTCTTGTCATCCCAGAATTTCCGCTTGTTGTTGGCGGCTTTGGAGGGTTCTGAGATGGCTAGGGTTGTTGTTGCTGACGGGGTTCGGACCCCATGGTCGATGAGCCTTTATGCCAATCGCTTGGCACTATCGAAGGTAGTGGGGTTGGAAGCTAGGACGTTCCCCTGCAATGAAGGCACCAGCCCCCAGATATACCCCTCCACCTTCTTCGCCTCAGAAGGGACCATTGCCGGACATAGCGCTACCAGATCGCTAAACCTGGCAGTGTAGGAGACTATGTCGGAGCCCTTCATGGTTAGGCTCCAGAGCTCCTGCTCTAACTTCTGTACCTCGCCCCTCGGGCAATATTCCTCGATCATAAGCACTTTAAGAGCTTCCCAGCCGATGGCATTTGCCACTATTAGAGATAGTGACTTGACATGGCTGTTCCACCACGTCAGAGCTTGGTCCGCGAAGGTGCAAGCGGGAAATTTTACCTTGCTCCCTTCCGGATAGGAGCAGATCTCAAAGTTCGACTCCGTCTTCTCGAACCATTGCGAGAGGGCAATGATTCCGCCAGTTCCATTGAAGGCCCTGGGTTTGCAGCTGGTGAAATCCTTATATGGGCACTCCCTAGAGCGCACTGGAGTTTCAACTGGGATGGGAGGCACATTCGTCCCACTCCCGCTAGTAACGGTGGTGGTGAATTGTACTAGAGCTGTCATAACAGCCGCATTCACAGCAGCTTGGATAGTTGCTGGGTTGTATTGAGGAGGAGGAGGTGGAGTTTGAATCCGAGCAGTGCGCCTCGTTACTCGGCGTGGAGGCATCTCGTAGCTATAAGATTACAAAGATGAAGATATTGATAAGAATTTAATAGAGAGTATGATGAGAGTGACTCATGGACTAACTCTCCATAGCCCAACAACACAGATGAAAGTATGATTAGATATAACTCTTAGTACCAGAAAGATGAAGCATTTGGATAACAATTTTTACAAGATTAATATCTGTCAATAATATTGGTATTACAGATGCAACTAGTTCGGGAAAAACGACCTAAAAGTAGGTCTTACATCACACCAAGATGAGAATTTTTTTTGACAGAATAAAGACCTATCTACCGAAAGTTCAAAGTCTTACAATAACAGGAATTTACAGCGAAAATCGCTACTTAGAGCATAGATAAGAAGGCTAATCCTTAATCCAAAAGAAAAGGGATGTGTAGAGCATCCCCTACTGACGGCGGGAAACCCTTGGGCGAACCCTTAGATCATCCATCAAATGCTCCATTTCAAGAAGGCGTCGCTCGTACACTCGCTGGCGCACGCGATGCTATATGACTTCAGCCCTAGTCTCAGCCAGTGCTTGAAGTAGAGACTCACGATCTCTTTCAGCTCTCTCATGACCATCTTCCAGCCGACGAATGCGGACAGTGTTGATCCCTGTATTGGCATCAAGTTCCGCAATGCGTTGGAGGGCTGTCCTTCCCTGGATTTCGTTACGAGCAACCCTGCGGACCAGGATAGGTAGAACCCTATCCGCTGAGCCTCCTTCGCTCACATTGTAGAAACTTTGGTCTCCATTGAACATGATAGGTTGGCCTTGTTCCTGACTCCAGGTCTTCAGACTTTCCACCCACAGAGGCGTCGGGCCTTGAAAAGCCGGACGTGGGTTTGGATTTGGGTTTGGAGCTACCAGGGGTTGATCATTAACTTATGGCTCGGAGTCAAAATCCTCCGGGAAGTTCTCAGCAAGGTCATCATCCAGTGGAATTTCAGGTTCCTCTTCAGGCTCAACATCAAGCCATCCTCCGTCGCCTTGGTTGGAAAAGTACGGATCTCCGGGGATATGGAATCCAGCCATGTTATCTAAGCGAGAAAAGGGGTAAAAGAAATAATTAATAGACGAACTAATTAAGATAATTATAAGATGATCCTTACCAGTTACTCCAACATTTGCATAGTGCATATCAGTCATATGTAACCAAAACAGGATAGACCTTCGAATAAGTGACCCTAACTCTAAGTCCACAACCAAACAAGGAACAGGAAGTAAAGCAAAGATCACAGATTCTAAGTCTATAACACCCTAGTCACATGTAACCTTAGCGTATCCACTCCGCAACTATTGACATACTAATAAAGATCTTTTTAGTTTGCACATAAGTAATTATAGTAACACAAAATACTCCTATAGTATTTTAAGTTTTATGTTATGTTCTAATGTTTTCATTGTAGTAGTGCTGGTAAGTTTTTAGACTTGCTGCAACATCACAAACCTTCCTGGACACATGCTAATCACTTCTCGGAAAGATATAGTTGATCAGGCTATATCACTCCCAGATCTGATTATATGTCCCCAAGACTACTCGTGCTTTCCAACAATCGTAATACTTTTGTTCTGTCCTAGTGACACTGATTTTAGTATGAATGCAGGTATGTATACTTAGGTTAAATATTTTATTATTTAAAAGTATAAACTCTTGGTCAGAGTATTTTAATCCCGTTGTGTTTATAGTACTATATCTTTTATGGGTTGATATACTCGATTCAGTATAAACAATGCTCTGATACCAATCTGTCACACCCCAAAACCGGAACGGCGGAAACGTTCGGGGACGGAGGACGTCATGTACAGTATCACAACAATGCATAATAGTAAATAAGGAACAACATCATCCATTGCATTAATAGTAATAATTTTAATACAAGTGTGTTCTAAAGTTTATAAGACACCAAAATGTATAATCAAAATAAAAGATGAGTCTTGAATGTGCTCCATCTTCTCAAAACCTGGCCATCGGTACCTGTCTACTGGCGACCTGAGAATACAAGTTATTTTGAAATCGTAGATCAGCATTAAAGCTGGTGAGTTCATAAGTATTTTAGTGTCATTGTTTGTATAAGTTTGAAGAATGTACTTGTGCATGTTTGATGTAAAAGTTTGTAAGTGTTGAATGTTAATGTTTCTAAACTTCCTAGAAAATCCTATATTTTCTACTAAAGTAGTCTTCTACCAAGACTCAACTGTTCTGTATGTTTGTTCTTTGTAAAAGTGTGTGTTTTCCCAAAGTATGACTATCATTACTAAAATATAGTTTCTCAATACCGTTTATGTGAGAAGATCACAATGTGAATGAATTGGGAAAAATAAAGATGTACTGTAGTTTTATCTAAGTAACTACTAATGTACTAACTAACTTTAAACTTGTTAGTTAATTAAGGTAAAATATGATATGATTGTAACCATACTCGATTGACCAGTAAAACACGACGTTCGAGACGTCGAAATGATATGACATTCGTCACCCGCAGACCTGCAGGTCCCACTGTAGCTAGCAGCAAGGTGTAGGAGGGTCAGTCCCGTATCGATCTATACACAAATTCACGCTCTCCCTCCAGGAGACTCTGGGTACAAAACGTGACACAACATATATTCCGAGCCATGAAGTAGTATCTCACATTAATGTTATAGTATTCTTGTATTTGTATAGTATGTACTAGTGTAGTATTCTCTCCGTCTAGTATGTAGTATGTTCTCTAGTATGTAGTATGTTCTCTAGTATGTGTTGATTCTCGTTATAGTATTCTCTATCTGTTTCTCGTTATAGTATGTTCTGACTCATGTATGAACTGACTCTTAGTATATTTCATTGTTCTAGTAATAGTATTACTAACTTCCTAAACTATACCTATTATAGTTTACTAGCAATGTTGTTTGTATGAATGAACATGTTTGTATACCTTTTCTACCCAAAGGTATTGAACTGAATGAAGGACTTTTATATCTATACACATATACATAATATATAATTAAGATTCAAACGACCTTCGAACATTCAACCGATACCCTAAGTCCACAACCAAACAAGGAACAGGAAGTAAGGCGAGCTATCAGTCCTAAGTCCTTTCAATCCTACTTATATAACTATATCTGTATAGATATGCTTTTGACAAAATATAAGTTTAAAAGAGTTTGATAAAGAGTTTTGCAAATAAAAGAGTTTGTAAAACGATTTGAAGCAATTTGATTGATAACACAGTTTGAAGTATACGAAATTCATTTGTTTGATAGTTATTAATCACACGTGATTGATATAATAACTATTATGTTTGTACTTGTATTCCCCCCTATAAAAGTATTTAAAATCATTTAAAAGGTAAGTTAAAGAGGTATGAACTCACCTGGAGTGAGTAATACGAATGAAAGATCGGTTTGCAGGATGCTAAGTGTCAAGTGAAGACTTGAGCACAACGAATCCTAATAAGCATATAATGACAAATATATGTATATAATTAGTGTTAAAACAACTAATTATGCAAGGAAAGACACCCTAGGACATAGGAAACACTTAGATTGAAGTGTTAGAAGTACCAAGGGTTGCATATAATGAGTATATGGGCTCACCTTGGAGTGTACGTCCAGAATGGTATGTTTCATGTGTGTGTACGGTCAGAGTGTACGGCCTAAGTGGGTGTGCGGTCGCACACTCATGATGAAACATACCATTGAGTGATTTAAAGTCTTATTAAGCATCTAGGAAGTGTGCTTTGACCAATGCTTAGCCTTAATGGAAGTTTGTTACCATTTGGGACCTTAAAAAGGGTGTGTACGGCCACACAAGGAGTGTATGGCCATACACCCTTGATGATCATGCAAAAATGGTCAAAAGGGGTATTCCAAGTCTCTATCTTATATCCCCTAAGTGTTCTTGATCATGTGCTAGCATAAAACATGAGTTTGAAGCCCAATATCACTAAACAATGGGGTGTACGGCCACATGGGGTGTGTGCGGCCGCACACTCCTTGATGAGCATGTTCTGGACGTTTTCTAAGGCTCTAAACTAGTAAGTACCAAGCACAAGAAGGGTACTTACAATATAGAAGCGTTTAGGGGTGTTTGGAGCCCAAGAACTTAGTAGGTGTTCTTGGTGTTCTTGGTGAAACTGAAGGATACTTGAAGATCTAAACAAAAGGAGTAATTTCATGGATGAAATCATAGATCCTTACTAGATTGTGTAATGAATCAACAAAACAAAGGAAGAAACACTTACAACTCGAAGATCTAGATGAAAAACGGATGATACTTGAGAGAGAAGTTAATTTCTTGGCTTAGGAGTGTGAAAAGAGGTAAATGGAGGTTAAGACTCTCATTTATACATGAGAGTGTACGGTTGGGATGGGTGTACGGCCGTACCCATGTGTGCGGCCGCACACACCTCATAAAGGGGTGTTTGGCTCAATTGAAAGGTGTTGAACTCAAATACACTCATCCCTAGCTTCATACCTTTGTTATACTAGGATTTGAACACTCAAATTCACTCTAAACAATGCTAGAAGATAGTAAAAACGAGTCTGACTTGATTGAATATGAACAACTGTACAAGATAGAAATTTCAGGTTGTCACAGGGACTCTCCCTCCTTCATCCTAGTTGTTATCATGGAGAAAATGATTTCATACCTTTCCTGACGAGCACTCTGATGGTACCTATCCATCAGATCCTAGTGCATCTCAAAAGGGTAGAAATCTTCATACGATTTCTGGACTTTTGCTGTCATTGTGGCCAACATGATGCAAGACACCTTAGTGGCATCTTTCTCATGGGTAGTGTACTCAGCAATCTCCTCAGGAGTAGCAGTCGACTCATCGATAACCTTTAGCTCCTTATCGAGGACATACTCTTTGCCCTCATAACGAGTAATCATTCTCATGTTCCTAATCCATTCATTGAAATTGGAACCATCATAAGTGACTTTCACACACAAGTTCATTAGGGAAAAGGAGCCTGTAGGGTTTGAGCCAGTAGCAGTGTTGGAAGACATATGAAAGAAAGAAAGACAAGTTTATTAGATAAAGAGTCCTTAATAAGTCACCCAAATGAAATATTAAGGCTAGGACCCAACAAACTATTTATAGTTGGAAGAGGGATGCCGTAATCCAAGCTATAAAATATTTGAAGGTAGGTAAATGACGATTTACCAATTTCCACCACAAAAACGAAATAGATTATTAAGTTTTATTGGATTTCAAATTCCTAGATCTTTTGAGATACATTGAACTTTCAATGGCATATTTGAATCTCGAATGTGCCCGCTCAAGTTTGTGAATGGGATGCCGAGGATCACAAACAAGGTGTGAATAACCATGCAAATTGACTTGGTACCCTTAACTTTTATCACCTAATCGACGTGCCGGTTAACCACACGCGCTCCACCGATCTATGATAAAATTAAGTTACCCTTTGCCACTCTTACTAGTCCTTGTTAGTGTGTCGGTTAACCACACGCGCTCCACTAACGACTTGGTAAGGTACAAATTGTAATTTCATGGGTTAGCACCTATTTCACATTTTCCTAAAGTAACTAAGATTGGGAATGATTAAAGTATAGTTACTTTATAATTTCATTATACTTTTAATGAGCATTAAGGTCCTATCCTACCCGTTCGGTTAACGACCCTCCACCAGTCAAGGAAGCGGTGCGTGAGAGTGGACACCCATTAAACTGCCATTTTATAGGCAGTAACCTTATACCCCCTTAAAGTATTAGGGTGTAAGACTTTACAAATTCCAAAACTTAAGGGCAAGTATTGAAACTATTCAAGACTTTTCATTTCATAACTTATGAGTTTAATGGTCCATTAAAGTGAAGACTCTTCATTTTATGTAACCTCTTATTCTTTAATGACACTTTTAAAGAAGTGACTTTTGGTTATCCATAACTTGAGGACAAATTATGGACTCCATCATTAGGCATTAAGATCAAGAATCATACTAACAAGCAAGTTACACATAATTCCTATGATCTTCTAAAATTCATAAGTACAAACATTCATATCAAACAATTTCAAGAATCATAACATATAAAACTTGAAATTTCATAATAACCATTGAATATGGATTAGTATAATCATTACCACTTCAAAAAACAGATTTTATAAGTCCAAAACAGTTTAGGGTAATGATTCTAGTCCATTTCCAGCACCAAAACTCGAAAATCTGCTCACAGGGCCTTCTACTCGTCGAGTGCATGATCCTACTCGACGAGTAGGATGAATTTACTCATGGACTCGTCGATTTCCCCCCATGAACTCGGCGAGTTCATACGAACAGTGAACAGTTTTTGACTTTTTCAAGCAGTTTGCATCAAGTATACAGAAAACAAGCCTAGGCTTTGATACCACTGATGGGTTTTGAGCATTCTAACACTCCTATGGTGTACATCCAACCCTAGAAACCTTGGATCTATGTTTTCTCTAATATACATGCAAATTTGATTTTCCAAGATTTACATACTAACTAGCATGTTATGGGGAACTTGTAATACAAAAATCAAGTAGAATAACATACCTTTTAGTAGCTTGGATTCCTTTATGACTTTGTGAGCCTAGCACCCCAAATGTGATGCCTCAAATGCTTCACACAACACCACAACACTTAGATAACTTGAGAGAAGTTCACTATCACTCAAAATCGGCTTGCCCTCTTGTTCTTCCACTTAATGGTCCGATTTTTCTAGTCAAGGGGTCCTTTTATAGTTGTGTCACAAGTAGGGTTACCACATGTAAACCCTAATTGACATGGCTTTTCATTTCCCATAATCCATGGGTTTATAACCCCCATGGACTATCCATGGAGAACCTTATGGGTTTTAGCCAAACTCCATAAACCATGGATCATTAGCCCACTATATAAGAATGGATGATTTACACAATCAACCCCATATATTTAATTAGTCTCCTTTTGATCACCAAATTAATTCTAAATTAATTCTTGACCAATACTAATTAAATAATATTATTAATATATTAGAACTTATAATATATTAATAAAACTTAAGTGTCCTTTTTCTCATTTTGTCTATCCAAGTGTTGCAATGACATGCAACCCAAATGGACCATGCTGTGTCGGGTCAAGTACATACCAAATATAGTTATGGACTTAGACACTATATCCAACAATACTTTCTTACTCCGGCTGGTCGTACATATCTCATCCCTCCTTGGTTATTTTTCAAAATAGTTTTGAAAATAATTTGAAAACTTTTGCAGATCCTTAGTTTGATTGTAGATTTACACGAATGTTAATCCAATTCTCTCAAGCCAGGGCTCTGATACTAACTTGTAACATCCAAAAAATAAAGAAAAAATTTTCATTTTAAATACCTTCCCAAATTCCACAAGTTTTAAAAAAAAGTTCCCAAAAATCATTATCATGAATCAGAGTATCCTAAAATCATCAAAACACATAAAATCCTAGATGATGTGCACGATTAAGCCTTCACCTTTCTCTTGTCCTCTGAAGTACCTAAAACCATAAAAATCAAACTATAAGCCAAAGCTTAGTGAGTTCTCCCAAAATACCGCCACAAAACATATAATAGCATGCATACTGGGTCCACAACCATCAGAATGGATTACACCTGAGCACAACATGAGTCTGGTTTACCTACCTGGCTAATATCTCATGTTTGGATTGCTCCTGAGCCAACAACATAATTTTGGCTCGCCTTTCCAGCCCACAACTTATGTCTGGCTTGCTCCCCGGTTTCTTGGCTTCCGCACAGAGCAATATTGCCTCAACCCAACTGCACTATGTCGACATATGCAATAGATAAAACACATAAAAACAAATAGATAATCATGCAGATCTAACAGATAAATACAACATAGCAACATCCTATACTAGGGTACATATCCTAGTAGGCCAGTATTGGTGCCTTCGACCCACAAGTATAGTGAGGAAGACTCATCTCACAGTTTGAAAATAGCTGGACAGATCACTACTCCAAATACCGCCTCTACAGATCACCTATATAATAAATAGGGACCCAAACTCAAACTACTATTCAAATTACCCAAAATGTCCTTAAGTCGAACTTGGTCAAACCCATGGTCAAAGGTCAAAGTCAAAGGTCAAAGTCAAAAGTCAAAGATTCAACACGGGCGGAGTACGCCCTGCATACTCTATCACTATGCATGGCGTAGCGGATCCCTTCCCAAATTACGGGGGTCCAAGCCAGTACACCATGCGTACTCCCATGGTACGACCTACGTACTCGGCCACCTCCCAAATTCTCATTAGGTTCTTATTTCTTTAAGTCCTTATGTCCAGAACTCAGATCTAGTCCAAAACAACCTCCTTAATCACAAATTTTCAAACTTTATGACTTTCCATGACTAGAAGTGATAAAAATCCAAACCCTAACTTACTATCTAAAACCCAAGCTTCATAACTCTTGCATGGATGGGAGAAAGGGGGCAATATCACATTGTTATGACTACAAACATCTAAAATGACAGCTCATTTGGCCTAGAGTAGTCCATACTCGTATATACCAAGATTATGGGACCAAAAGGAACAAAAACTCAAGAACTAGCAAGATCTAATGCAATATTCATCAAGTTTAGAACTTATACCTTCTAGAGGTTCTTCAAAGGTGAAAAACTCAGATCCACAAGCCTTTGAACTTCTCACTAGCTTTCCAATCACTTTCTTCCTTCAAATATGAACATCAAACACCAAAATAAGTTCAATATTTTACAAATGATGGCTAGAGTTTTCAAGGAGTCGAATGGGAGAATGAGGCTGAAGGTGGGAGGGTCTCAAGGAAGATAATGACATTATATAGGTCTTAAATCCTAAAAATTTAGGTTTCCTCATTTGACGAGTATGCCCTGCGTACCTATTGAGTACGCCCTATGTACACCCCAAGTACGCACGACGTAAAGACCATTTTTGCAACAACTTTTATACTTAAGATGATAATGGAAATACCTAATTGGTTGGGTGTTACAAAAGCAATAATGTATCTTGCATGCATGACTATGTATAACCCCAAACAAAATAGGCCTTCGAAGCATTGATCCTATGCCGACGCAATAATCGAACAAGAACATGCAAGAAAGTCCAAATCAAAATTTCTAAGCCTATGTGACCCTAATTATGTATATTCATGACATTCATGCTACATGTTGATGTTGGATCTATATGCTCAAGAATCATTACTGAGTGATATTGCTAATGACATGTGATCTTATAGGGTCACACCTTAATCAAGTTGGCACATATTGAATATTTATTATGAATTTGATTATTAATAAATAAATACAACTCTTGTCTTTAATTAGAGAATATTATTTTTTATGAAAATAATAATAAAAGAAACAAAAGGCTAGTTATTACATCATATGGTATGATTAATAAGTCATGTACAAATGTTTTGGACACTTTGGGTAACTATGAATTAACTAATTTTATTGGAGTAATTGGCAAACGAAACTTGAAGAAATCATTTGTCTTAATTAGGCCTCATGGCCGAAACTTTTTAGGAGAGTGGGAGGTTGCTTGTCAACCTCCTTCCATGTCTCCAATGCTTCTGTTTTAGCCTAATACTTTATAGTTTTATATTGTATAGGCTTTTGACGTTGTATACGATATATAAAGGACAATGTTTCTTGCAAAAGACCAATTTTTCTCCAAAAAAAGAAGTATACTATTTAACTCCCTTTCTCTATCTCCCTTTGCTCTCTTTTGAAGTTAGTTTTTGGCAATTGGTGATCCTTGTGCTTTCTCCTTTAGTTCTTACTTGTATTAAGCCCTTAAAGGCTTAAGAAATACAAGATACAAGAAGGAAACTAGCATTTCTTTGTACCTTAATCTTGGTGGTGGATACTTGTATGGAAGTTCAAGATTCTTGTTCTTTCCATCTTCATCAACACACCAAATCCAAGAGGGTTCAAAGGATCCAAAGGTTGTCATTCTAAAACACCATGTGGTTGGTTTTACTATTATTCCTATTTAAAAGGATCTTTGGTGTTTTTGTATTAAAAATATACTAAAAAATTTATAGCAAGTTTTATAGGTTCTGTTGTCTGGTTTTTGTGAAAAACTCACTATTTTTATGTACCAAAACTCGTTAGTTGTATCAGAGCCATCTTTTATATGTTAGAATGATTTTTCATGTTTCATAATCTTTTGTTTTTGGTTGACAAGCATGGATTTCTTTTTGGCTACAGAAATGTCCATATTTGTTTTCTTTGGCAACTTGTAGTTTAAAAGTGTTTATTTTTTTTAGAAAACCATTTTTCATGCTTTTTGGTTATATAAAAGTTGTCTTAGAAAAATCAAAGATTTGTTTATTAATATTTTTGATGTTGTTGTTGTGTATAAACAAGCCATTAGGACATTTTTGGTTGTTATATATTTATTCATATGATGATGTAATACATAAATAAGTATTATTTCATTTTGTTCATTTTTATATTTAATTAATTAATTTATACTAGTTGTATTTTTTAAATGTAATAAGATGGAGCATGAAGATCTTATGAAGACATGAAGCTTTTGAAGATCTTGAAGTTTCCTAATAAGTCCTTTAGGAAATGACTTAATATTTGTTGTGATGACTCGTAATAAATATTACTAGAAAATGACTTTGTTTATATACTTTAAAATGCATGCTTGTGATGTTTATATTTGGTTGCTATAAAATGTTGTATGTATGTAAATGTGTTTGTCATGCTAAAACATTTTGACAAAAAAATAACATCAAGTTGGGGTTTAGAATTTTAAATAAAAGTTTCTAACATAAAATGTCAAAAATTGAGTTTAAAAAAAAACAGAGTTTTAATTTTAGAACTCTTATCTAACCAAACTTTTAAATATTTAAAAGGGTTTAAATGTTTTTTAAACATAATCTAAACTCCATAAATCTAGAATAAAAGAATGTTTTGTTAAAAAGTTAAAAACCGGTTCCAGTTGTTATAATTTCGATTCAAAATTGAATATAAATTTTAAACGGTAAAATTGGATTTGAAATAAATTCAACTTTATAAATTTTGGAACACTATAAAAATTACCATGAGATATTTTATGCATGCAATATTCATGATACAAAATATTTTAATATGCTAGAAAAATAAATCATTTATAAAAGCCTTTTGTTTAAAAAAAACACCTTAAATCTATGCAATCGACTTAAAATTACTTAGCATTTTTTGTGCAATTCTTGTTGATTTTTGGTCACCTTATCTATTTGGATTATCAAAAAATGGCCAAGGTGTTTATATTTACTGTTAAGGCCAAGATCCTCAAAGCATTCAGGATCCTCAGACCTCCTCAAATATTCAGGATCCTCAACTATCTCAGGATCCCGACCATTATTGTTATTATTATTAACTAATATTTATAACGGTTATATTTGGTACATAACTGACACGTGTGCAGAAATAGTCAAAATGAGACTTATTCTCAACAGAGTTTCGTTTCAACTATGCTAAAAACCCGGAATACAAAGTCAAAAAACGTTCACAAAGCTGGTCATAGTATCGAACATCTTGTTAGCTAGTTGAGATTATAAATTAACACATGTATCTCGCACATGACACGCTCTGCTTACTCTTAGCTTACTCTACAAACTTTTTCACTTGTTCTTACTGGAATACTCTCTGTAATCATCATTTTACTTTAATAAAATCAACAAGGCAGGTGATCATTATCACCTCCTAAGGTTTTCTGTCGGAGATCCTAGCAAGGGTCAAGGGTTTTCCTTGTAAACCATTGTGTCATTCTCTTTATCTTTTTCTACTACACAACTCGAACATCATAGCCTCTCATTCAATTTGTTTGATTAATACTTGTGTAATTTTTGATTAAAACAACTTGGCGCCCACCGTGGGGTCGTGGTGTTCAAAATCCTCGAAAGATCATGTCTACACAACCGATCCTTTCTTCGTCCTCCACTCCTTCCATTCCAACCAAAAACCTACCACCTCCTCCGAGTGGACCCCCTGGTCAGAGGAAAGCGCCTGACATTTCCAATAAAAACAACCCTCCAGTCACTAACCAAGGAAGTTTGGGATCTTCAGGACTCCAGGATCTGACTGCTTCGGTCACTATTGCAGAACTCTTCGCTATGATCAGGAAAATGACGCAACAGGTGACCCAACAGCAAGAGGAGAATAGAACACTGCTTAGAGAAGTGGAGAGGATGAAGACGGAATTTGAGAAATCCCAGGAAACAATGCCCACAGTTGTACAACCAAGGATCCTGAACTTCGGTAATGCAGGATCCTCAGGAAATCACCGGAAGAACACAGTTCCTGCCACTATGGCGTCACCCTGGGGGACAACTATGGACAATCGAGCATCTATGATCAATGATCTCAATGAGCCTTTCAATACTCCTAGAAACCTTGATTCTAGTAACTTCTTAAACAACAATACTATAAATATTAACTCTAGTAATGTTGATGCAGGAATAAATCCAAACATGGCTTGGGAACTTCAGCAGTTGAGAAAGATGATCTCAAGCGTACCCAGGGTGGTCGAACGCATACAACAAGCATCTCCAACAAGTCACATAATCTCGAGATTAGCTCCTACAATATCTGATACCGAAGTTCCTAAGCGCTTCCAAACTCCTAGCATGAAGCCTTATGATGGAACTACGTATCCTGAAGAGCATATAGCACAATACCGAGAAAGGTTGGAGCTCATTCCCATCCCAATGCACTTGAAGGAAGCTTGCTTATGCAAAGGCTTTGGTTCGACCCTCACGGGATCAACCCTTAAATGGCTGCTAAACGTTCCTCCCTATTCCATTACTTCATTTGCACACTTAGTCAATATTTTCAATAACCAATTTTCTTGCAACAGAACCTTCAAGAAGATCACTAGTGATCTCTAGCGGGTGGTTCAGGATCCTAAGGAATGACTTAGGTATTTTATTAACAGGTTTGGCAGGGAAGCTCTAAGCATCCCCAACATCGACATGGCGACTACTGTAGAGGCCTTCAAAATGGGACAAAGGAAGGATTCACCCTTCTATGAAGACCTCGTGATGACCCCATGCAATAGATTGGACGAAGTTAGGTGCCGAGCATTAAGGTTCATAAGGCTTGAAGAGGATAAAGAAATCTAGAGGAGGAGAAACCCTTCAAGTCAATACGAGAATCCCAATAGGAAGGCCGAATCCTCGGCCCCAAGATCCTACAAATCGAAGCCCTATTCCAAACCGGACCATCACAGGATTAATGCCCTTGAAGATGAAGGAGATGAAGAAGAGCTTCCTAAGATCACTGACTAATGTGTTTTCTGTGGACGTTTTAGGTTTAATCCATGCTATGCAGGATCTCAGAGACAAAGCAAGGTGGCCAAAGAAGGATAACAAGTCCACCAGTTGGAAAGACAAGTCCAAATAGTGTGCTTACCATGAAGATTTCGGTCACATGACGGAGGATTGTATAGCCCAAAGAAAGGATATCAACTACCTCCTTAGAAAAGGGCATCTCAAAGAGATCCTTAGAAGAAAGAGAGAAAAATTCAAGGAGAACAACCAGGATAGTCACAAGATCCCAGAGAAACCAGGATCTCCACCACCAAACGCCAAGATAATTAACGTTATCTCATGCGGATCTAACATTTGTGGTACTTCTTACTCTCAGGCCAAAAGACACGCCAAGGTGTCTAAAACAGAAAAGGAGGACAGACCACGAAAGAATATCGTGGTTAGCAATGACAAGAATACCATAGTTTGAAAGGAAAATCTGTTGTACCAACTCCTACTGCTTCTGCCCCAGTCCTGGAAATTGGACATGGGAAAGGGAAGAAGAGGAAGGCTCATTCTAAGAGCCACAAGGGAAAGTCCCATAATGGATCCTCTGCTAGTAGGACCAAAGGTGGTTCTGCTACTCCCTCTTCCAATACGAAAGAAGCAGAGTGCTTCTATTGTCATGATAAAGGGCACTGGAAATGAAGCTGCCGTAAATACTTGTAGGACATCAAGGATGGGAAGATAAAGCCCACCTTCGCAGGTATTTACACTATTCTATCTAATAACTCATCACATGCTAATTCTTGGGTCCTTGATACAGGATGTGGTTTTCACATTTGTTCTGATTTGCAGGGTCTAAAAGGAAGTAGGGATGTGGAGCATGGGAAGATGGACATGATCATGGGGAATAGGAAAGTGTCGCATGTCACCAAGATTGGAGTTTATTCTTTATTGCTTAATAATGGGTTAGAATTAGGTTTGAATAATTGTTGCTACTCGTTAGATATGGCAAGAAACATTATTTCTTTTCATGGTTTGTATAAACAAGGTTTTAGATTCTCATTTAATAATGAAATTGGTTCTATAAATGCTTTTTATAATGGTACTCTTTATTTTGAAGCATTGCCTTGTAATGGTATATATGAAACTGTGATGGTTGTAGACAACTTAGGAAATAATGTATTGCATATTGATTCGTTCAATGGTTTGGACAAAGCATGCTTGTGGCATTGTCGTTTTGGACATGTCAACAAGAAGCGCATATCCCAACTCTAAAAGGATGGAGTGTTGGAGTCATTTGACTTAAACTCGGATGACACGTGCGAATCTTGTTTGCTTGGAAAGATGACCAAGTCACCTTTCACTGGTACTTGTGAAAGAGATCAGGGTTTGTTGGATCTCATACACACTGATGTGTGTGGGCCCTTCAGATCCGCTACAAAGGATGCTAACCGCTTCTATGTGACTTTTACCGATGATTATAGCAGATATGGATATGTCTACTTAATCAAGCATAAGTCATAAACCTTCGAAAAGTTCAAAGAGTTTAAACAAGAAGTGGAGAATCAGCTGGGCAGGAAAATAAAGATGCTTCGATCCGATCGAGGTGGTGAGTATCTTTGTATTGAGTTCGACGAATATCTTAAGGAATGTTGAATTGTTTCACAATTGACGCCATCTAGGACACCACAGCTAAATGGTGTGGCTGAGAGGCGCAATCGAACCTTGTTGGACATGGTTCGTTCCATGATGAGTCGAGCTTCGTTACCTATCTCATTCTGGGGGTATGCCTTGGAGACCGCCGCCCATATTCTTAATCTAGTCCCAACTAAGAAGGTTGCCAAAACACCTCACGAAATGTGGACAGGGAAGGTTCCCCCGTTGGCACATGTCAAGATTTGGGGTTGCAAGGCTTTCGTAAGACGAGAGACTCACAACAAGCTCGAAGCTCGTAGTGAGCGTTGTATTTTCATCGGCTACCCATAGAAATCCTTTGGATATATCTTCTAGGAACCGAGTGACAATGTTGTCTTAATTGCGAGGATAGTGGTTTTCCACGAAAGAGAACTCATATGCCAAGAGGACAGTGGGAGGCAAATTGACGTTGAAGAGCTTCAAGAGTTATATGATGAAGGAACCTCAAACACTAGCACTCAACCTGAGGAGGAAACTCCTGTTAAACCAGTTGACGAGTCCTTACCTCTGAGACGTTCCAATAGAGCTAGAATGGCAACTGAGTTTTATGGTTTCCATATTACTACAGATGGTGATACGTTTATCAGTGATAGTACACTAGTAAATTTGGATGGGCCTAATAACTACAAGGAAGCCATGGTGGGCCCGAGTCCGCAAAATGGAAAGAGGCTATGAACAGTGAGATTCAGTCCATGTATGACAGTCAAGTTTGGAACTTGGTTGACAATGTACCTGGTCGTAAGATGGTCGGGTGCAAATGGATCTTCAAGAAGAAGACCGACATGGATGGGAAAGTACACAAATATAAGGCGCGATTGGTTGCGAAGGGCTTTACTCAAACTCCTGGAGTTGACTATGACGAGACCTTCTCACCAGTGGCCAAAATCAAGTCTATAAGGGTTATGCTAGTCATAGCTGCATGTCATGATTATGAAATATGGCAAATGGATGTCAAAACTGCTCTCCTAGATGGGAAGTTGGTTAAGATGTTTACATGAGTCAGCCAGAGGGTTTTGTCAATGCGAAGTACCCTAATAGAGTGTGTAAGCTTGAGAAATCCATTTATGGATTAAAACAAGCATCTCGCAGATGGAATCTTTGTTTCAATGAGAAAGTCAAAGAATTTGGCTTTTTGATAAGCGAGGATGAGTCCTGCGTATATGTAAAAGCTAGTGCGAGTATAGTTAGCTTTCTTGTATTGTATGTAGACGACATACTTCTCATAGGAAACGACATTCCAACCTTGCAGGAGGTTAAGGCCTTGCTTGTAAAGTGTTTCGCTATGAAGGATCTTGGGGAAGCTGCTTACATTCTAAGGATAAGGATATTAAGAAATAGGAGTGAAAGACTAATAGAACTTAGTCAAAGTACCTACTTGGACAAGGTGTTGAAACGTTTCAACATGGAGAACTCCAAGAAAGGAGAATTACCTATCCAGAGCAATACCAAAATTTAGTAAGACTCAAAGCCCAAGTGCCGATGCCGAGATAGCAGAGATGAGCCAAGTACCATATGCTTCTGCAGTTGGCTCGATCATGTATGATATGAAATGTACTCGCCCTAATGTGTCCTTTGCTTTGAGCATGGTTAGCAGATATCAAGGGAATCCTGGTAGAGCTCACTGGACTGCGCTAAAGAACATTCTTAAGTACCTGCAGAGGACTAAGGACTGGGTCCTTACCCTCGATGGGAGTGATGACTTAAGAGTGACAGGGTATAGTGACGCCAGTTTTTAGACCGACAGAGATTATTTCCGCTCTCATTCGGGCTGGGTATTTACCCTAAAAGGAGGAGTAGTACTTGTAAAAGTTCCAAACAGGAGACTATAGCTGATTCAACATGCGAATCAGAGTACATATCAACAAGTGAAGCGTCGAAGGAGGCGATGTGGCTAAAGAACTTCATCGGAGACCTTGGAGTTGTACCAACTGTAAAATCGCGTATGGAGATTTTCTGTGATAGTGAGAGTACGGCCGCCTTAACCAAGGAACCAAAGGATCATGGCAGATCCAGACACATCGACAAGAAATATCACTTCATAGGACATCGGATAGAAGAAGGACTCATCTTAGTAAAGAGGGTATCGTCAGAGGAGAACCCAACAGATCCCCTTACGAAGGGACTGAGTAGGGTTAAGCACTTGCAACATGCTAGGAGTATTGGGCTGAAGGACGATATTAGTTTTAGTGATTAGATAGTTGTTTAGAAACTTGTAATAGATAAAATGTAATTGACATTTGATGATTGAAAAAAAGGAGTTTTACTTATGAGTAAAGTTACTATCTTGTGTTAATTGTTTACTATTGTTTCAATTTGCATGTTTTGACTTCCAGAATAATAAGATTATTCAAACCATCCACAGTTGATCATACTTTGGAAGTAGGCTATAAGGTTAGACTGTCATGAATTGGCTTGTAGATTGTCTAAGGTGTTTAGACATAGAAAAAGTTTGCTACAACATTCATGAGTGCTACTGAAATAAGATTTGAGTATTGGATTAAACCCACACTCACATGAATCACTTCATGGAATTTTATCACGAGTGATTGTGAGACGATAATATCATATAATCTTCAAAGCGAGATATATGAGTTGTTGATTACGAGTTGGTTGTATATTGATAGTGCGTAAACGCATCAGTAACTTGATGTCATAAAACATGCTGTTGTGTATAATTTAACAAGTAATTAGTACAAGCATATAAGTCGAAGTTTATCTGTTCCTTTTATCCTAAGAGGAATAAAAGCGATATCTTGGGCCCCTCGATGATTTTGTTTTGACTTATGTGTCGGGCCCGGTCAGGACTCAATTGATGTGTTCAATTAAGTTCTATGTCAAACAAATCAGAAATCGGGAAACAAACTGTTGGACAATAAGTATGACTATGTTCCATGTATTTGTCCACACGATATCTTGAAGAACAGAGGATTATATGATCCCTTATCTAAAGGACGCGTTATTAATCAGAGTTGACAACGGCTTTTGAGAGCTACGATTGCTAGTCGGTTTTTTGAAGTCGTACTTGCAGTTATAGTTATTAGACTTATCCAAGTGGGAGACTGTTGGATTAGGTGTCTATGCCCATAACTATAATTGGTATGTACTTGACCCGATAGTAGCATGGTCCCTTTGGGTTGCATTCACCGGAGAAATTTAATAGGAAGGATATTTGAGAAAGAGGTTATTTGTGATTTATTAATATATTATAAGAATAATATATTAATTGAGAAATCATATTATTTAATTGGTATTGATCAAGAATTAATTTGGAATTAATATAGTGATAAAAAAGAGACTGGTTAAATTAACAGGGGCTAATTATGTAAATCAGTAATACATATAGTTTGGGCTAATTATCCATGATTGATGAGCAATGGACTAAACTTATGAAGTGTTGGTCCAAATGAATTATTGGATCAAAAGCCTAAATGAATGGATTAGGGTTTACAAGTGACATTTGGAATTCTACACTATATATGTAACCCCTAAGCCCTAAAATCGACACATAAGTATTCTAAGAAGAAGCTAGCCAATTTTGGTGCCTCCTTACCCTCTCTCATAATCCTCCATTTGTTCTTGGTGTTTTGTGACACATTTGAGGTGCTAAGCTCTTGTAAGGCCAAGTTCTACAAGCTACAACAAAGAGGTAATCATCTTACTTGTTTTATGTTTCAATAATCAAAGTTGTATGCTCGTTAGGCTTCATGCTTTGGAAAACTGAAATTGCATGTATTGTTGGATTAGTGTCTAAGCCCGTAACTATATTTGGTAAGTACTTGACCCGATTGTGCATGGTCCTTTTGGGTTGCCTTCACCATAGCAACTTGACAGGGTGATTTATGAAGAGAGAGAAGATATTATTATATTAATATATTATGAGAATAATATATTAAAGGAATAATTATATTATTTAATTAATATTGGTCATAGATTAATTAGGAATTAATTTGGTGACTAAAAGAGATTAAATGAATAAAGGGGCTTAAACTGTCAAATGTGTGATAGTTGTATTTTGGGCTAGGAAACCCTCATGGATAAGGGGTGGACGAAATTGTGGGAAGGATCCCATCATGATTTCGTCCAAAGGCCTTACTCCAGAAGGTTCCATGGGCTGCTTGGTGATTAAGTTGTCCATTAGGGTTTTGGCTGAAACCCTAGAAGCTCATAGTATAAATAGATCCCTTGGGTTGTAGAAATCGGCTACACTTGATTCCTTGGAACCCTAGGGCCGATTTCTATACCTCTCTCCTCCCTCCAAATCATCCTTTTGCTAGTTGGTGTTTGTAAGCCATTAGAGGAGTGACAATTGTGACTCTAAGCTCCAAGAACAAGAAGATTCAAGCAAGCAACAAGAGGTAATCATCTAGATCTGATTTGTCACATCAATTTCGAATTATACTCAATAGATCTAGGGTTTGAAAGTCTTGGATGAATGCATGTACAATTAGAGAAACCTAGATCCAAGCATTAGGTTTTGCATGTGCACATAGGAAAGTTCTTAAGGCTCAAACCCAACAGTGGTATCAGAGCCTTGATTGGTTTCTATTGTATTGATGCCTTGTATGATCTTTCTTGCTTTAAAATCGAATTTTGTGCTCTCTGACTGATGAACTCGATGAGTTCCTCTGGGAACTCGACGAGTTGGATGAACTCGACGAGTTCCTGAGTGAACTCGACGAGTTTTGCTGATAGACAGAGAGATTTTCGGGATTTCTTGCTGTTTTGCTTAAGGATATTTACCTAAATCGTTTTTGACTATTAAAATCTGAATTTTAATGTTATTTTATGATTATCCTTACCAAATCAAAAGATAATTATCATTTGTTTAAATAATAATTTCCTTATTTGATAATAATTGATTATTTGAATTAATTGTTGAATTATCTTGCAAGTAATATTGACTACGTCAAATATAGATAATCATTAAATTAATTGGTTAATTTATATTATTTGCTATTTGATCCTTTGTGTTTTGAAAAGTTCAAAACTTGTCCTCAAGTTTTGAAATTTAAATTTTTGTGATTAAAAGTTTTAATTTGAACTATTTAAATTTCAAACCTTAGAATTTTACAAGTTTTAAAATTCAACCTTATACTTATAATATTATAAGATTAATATATATATATATATATATATATATATATATATATATATATATATATATATATATATATATATGTATAACTTAAATGCTAGTCTTACCGTTAGTAGGCCTCATTCACGAAGCCGATCTATAAGGAGGGTATAAGGTTATGGCCTATAAAATGGCCGTTTAATGGATATCCATTCTCACCCACCGCTTCCTTGATTGGTGGAGGGTCGTTAGCCGAACAGGTAGGATAGGGCAAACTTTCCTCATTTAAAATTATAATGAATCTATATAAAGTAACTAAATGTTTTTTTACAAAATTCACAATCTTAGTTACTTTAGGCAAAAGTGAATTTGATGCAATTCCATGAAATTACACTTTGTACCCTTGCTAAGACGTTAATGGAGCGTGTGTGGTTAACCGACACATTAATTGGGTTCTAAACAAAGGTGGCAAAGGGTGACTCATTGTTTTGTCATAGTTCGATGGAGCGTGTGTGGTTAACCGGCACATCGAATAGGTGACCGTAACAATGTTGGCACCATGTACATTTGCATGGTTATTCACACCCGCTTTGTGATCCTCGGCATCCCAGTCACAAACTAGAGGGGCATATCGAGATTTAAACATGCCATTGAAAAGTTCAATGAATCTCAAAAGATCTAGAAGTTTTTCAATATATTTAAAACCTAATCTCTTTTTCGTTTTTCATGGTGGAGAATTAGTGTATCGACATTCACTTGCCTTCAAATTATTTGCTTGTTAGATTACGGCATCCCTTTTCTAATTTGTGAATAATGTTGTTGGTTCCTAGCCCTAATTTCTCATTTGGGTGATCAATTGGGGGAATTCGTTTCTAATCAACTTTGTTCTTTTTCCTTTTCAGATGTCGAATGCAAACAACAACGCTTCTGGTTCAAACTCCTTTGGTTCTTTCTCACTCATGAACTTGTGTGGGAAAGTGATCTTTGATGGGACCAATTTCAGTAATTGGATCTGCAACATTCGTATGGTCACTCGCTACGAGGACAAAGAATATGTCCTCGATGAGAAGCTAAAGGAGATTGACATCGACACTGCTACCGCTGAAGAGATCGCGGCCTATGAGGCCCACGAGCGTGATGCCACGAAAGTCCATTGCATCATGCTGGCGACTATGACTGCAGAACTCCAGAAGTCCTATGAGGACAAGTACCCCTATGAGATGCATCAGGATCTGCTGGAACGCTACCACCAGAGCGCTAGGCAAGAAAGGTACGAGATCATCACTTCGATGATCACTACCAAAATGGGTAATGGAGAGACCCTTACCGCCCATCTACAAAAAATGCAGAGATATGTCGATCGCCTGCTAAAGTTGAATGTGAACTTTGTTGAAGAGTTGTCAATTGACATCATCCTTCACTCATTGCCTTCCTGCTATAGCCAGTTCCACATGACCTACCACATGAATAAGGAAGAGGTCTCCTTGAGCAAGCTTCAGGACTTGTTGAGGACTGCTGAGAGCAACCTCAAGGATAAATATGTTGCATCAACTCCAACTCCTGCTGCTGCCCCTGTCCTGGCAATAGGGCAAGGGAAGGGTAAGAAGAGGAAGGCTCCCTCTAGGGGCCACCACAAGGGAAAGTCCCAAGATGACACCTCTTCTAGTGGAACCAAAGTTGGTTCTTCTAAACCCAACTCTAACCCTAAGGAGGCAGAGTGCCACTACTGCCACAAGATAGGGCATTGGAAGAGAAGCTGCCCAGAATATCTGCATGCCATCAAGGATGGGAAGATCAAGCCATCTTTTGCAGGTATTTACACAATTAAATCTAATGGTTTATCACATGTTACTTCTTGGGTTCTTGATACAGGATGTAGTTTTCACATTTATTCTGATTTACAGGGACTAAGAAGAAATAGGGATGTGGAGCATGGAAGGATGAATCTGATCATGGGAAACAAAAGAACGTCGCCTGTCACCAAGATTGGAGTATACTCCTTAGTGCTTAGTAGTGGATTAGATTTAGATTTGAATAATTGTTGGTATTCGCCAGAAATGGCTAGAAAAATCATTTCATTTAATGGTTTATATAGACAAGGTTTTGTATATTCATTTGATAATGAAAAGGGTTCTATTTATGCTTATCTTAATAATATTTTATATTTTGAAGCATTGCCTTGTAATGGAATATAAGAAACTGTGATGGTTGTAGATAACTTAGGAAATGATGTGTTGTGTGTAGATTCTTCCAATAGTATGGATAAAGCATGCTTGTGGGATTGTCGTCTTGGACATGTCAATAAGAAACGCATAGCCCAACTCGAAAAGGATGGAGTGTTGGAGTCATTCGACCTTAGGGACGATGACGTGTGCGAGTCTTGTTTACTTGGAAAGATGACCAAGTCGCCCTTCACTGGCACTGGTGCGAGGGGTGAGGGTTTATTGGATCTCATACATACAGATGTATGTGGACCCTTTATATCCACCACAAGGGATGTGAATCGCTTCTATGTGACTTTTACAGACGATTATAGCAGATATGGGTATATCTAGTTAATCAAGCACAAGTCAGAAACCTTTGAAAAGTTCAAAGAGTTTAAACAAGAAGTGGAAAATCAGTTGGGCAGGAAAATCAAGATGCTTCGATCTGATCGAGGTGGAGAGTACCTAAGTCTTGAATTCCACGACTACCTCAAGGAATGTGGAATAGTTTCGCAATTGACGCCACCCAGGACACTACAGTTGAATGGTGTAGCTGATAGGCGTAATCGAACCTTGCTAGACATGGTTCGTTCCATGATGAATCGTGCGTCACTACCTATCTCATTCTGGGGGTATGCCTTAGAGACTGCCGCCCATATCCTTAACTTAGTCCCTACGAAGAAGGTTGCCAAAACACCTCATGAAATCTGGACAGGGAAGGCTCCCTCGTTGGCACATATCAAGGAACAGGGTTGCGAGATTTTCGTAAGACGAGAGACTCACGATAAGCTCGAACCTCGTAGTGAGCGATGTATTTTCATCGGCTACCCGCAGAAATCCTTTGGATATCTTTTCTACACACCGAGTGACAATGTTGTCTTCGTTGCGAGGAGAGGGGTTTTCCGAGATAGAGAACTCATAGTCCAAGGAGACAGTGGGAGGCAAATCGATCTTGAAGAGCTTCAAGAGTCGAGTGATGAATGAACCTCTAACACTGGCGCTCAACCCGAGGAGGAAACTCCGGTTGAACCAATTGACGAGTCCTTACCTCTTAGACGTTCCGAAAGGGTTAGTGTTCCACCCCAGTTTTATGGTTTTCATATTACTATAGAATGGGATACGTTCATTAGTGATACTACATTAGTGAATCTGGACGAACCTAACAGCTATAAGGAAGCCATGACAGGCCCGGAGTCTACAAAATGGAAAGAGGCTATGGACAGCGAGATTCAGTCCATGTATGACAACCAATTTTGGAATTTGGTTGACAATGTCCCAGGTCGTAAGACGGTCGGGTGCAAGTGGATCTTCAAGAAGAAGACTGACGTGGATGGGAATGTGCACACTTATAAGGCACGATTGGCTGCGAAGGGTTTCACTCAAACTACTGGAGTTGACTACGACGAAACCTTCTCACTAGTTGCGAATATAAAGTCTATCAGGGTGATGCTGGCCATTGCTGCATTTCATGACTATGAAATATGGCAAATGGATGTCAAAACCGCTTTCCTTAATGGGAAGTTGGCTGAGGATGTTTACATGGCTCAGCCGGAGGGTTTTGTCAATGCGAAGTATCCCAATAGAGTGTGTAAGCTTGAGAAGTCCATTTATGGACTTAAGCAAGCGTCTCGCAGATGGAATCTTTGTTTTGACGAGAAGGTCAAAGAATTTGGTTTTCTGCGAAGCGAAGATGAATCATTTGTATATGTCAAAGCCAGTGGTAGTGTAGTAAGCTTCCTTGTTTTGTATGTCGACGACATACTACTCATAGGAAACGACATCCCGACACTGCAGGAGGTTAAGTCCTGGCTCGGGAAGTGCTTCGCTATGAAGGACCTCGGAGAGGCTTCCTATATTTTGGGAATAAGGATAGTGAGAAACAGAAGTAAGAGACTAATAGGACTTGGTCAGAATACTTACTTGGACAAGGTACTAAAACGTTTTAGTATGGAGAATTCAAAGAAAGGGGAGTTACCAATCCAAAGTAATGCCAAGTTGAGTAAGACTCAAAGTCCGAGTACTGAAGTCGAGTTAGAAGAGATGAGTCGAGTACCTTACGCTTCCGCAGTCGGCTCGATCATGTATGCTATGACTTGTACTCATCCTGATGTGGCCTTCGCATTGAGCATGGTCAACAGATATCAAGGGAACCCTGGCAGAGCGCATTGGTGTGTAGAATGTCTAAAATGTATTAGACATAGCAAAGGTTTGCTACAACGTTCATGAGTGCTTATGAACTAGATTTGAGCATTGGAATAAACCCACGCTTGCTGGAATCGCTTCATGGAATTCATCACGAGGGATCGCAAGACGGTAATATCATATGGTCTTAAAACCTAGATATATGGTTTATTGTTTGCTAATTGGTTGTGCATTGATAATGCGTAAACGCATCAGTAACTTGATGTTATAAAACGCATTGTTGTGTATGATTTGATTAGTGGATAGTAAATGCATATAAGTCGAAGTTTATCTGTTCCTTTTATCCTAAGAGGGTAAAAGCGATATCAGGGCCCCTCGATGATTTGATTTGACTTATGTGCCGGGCCCGGTCAGGACTGAATTGATGTGTTTAATTAAGTTCTATGTCAAATGAATATGAGATCGAGAAACTAACTGATGGACAATAAGTATGACTATGTTCCATGTGATTGTCCACATGATATCTAGAACAGAGGATCATACGATCCCTTATCTAAAGGACAGGTTACTTATAATATCAGAGTTTGACAGCGTCTTTGAGAGCTACGATTGCTAATCAGATTAGGCTTGCATTTGTAGTTACTAGACTTATCCAAGTGGGAGACTGTTGGATTAGTGTCTAAGCCCGTAACTATATTTGGTAAGTACTTGACCCGATTGTGCATGGTCCTTTTGGGTTGCCTTCACCATAGCAACTTGACACGGTGATTTATGAAGAGAGAGAAGATATTATTATATTAATATATTATGAGAATAATATATTAAAGGAATAATTATATTATTTAATTAATATTGGTCATAGATTAATTAGGAATTAATTTTGTGACTAAAAGAGATTAATTGAATAAAGGGGCTTAAACTGTCAAATGTGTGATAGTTGTATTTTGGGCTAGGAAACCCTCATGGATAACGGGTGGACGAAATTGTGGGAAGGATCCCATCAAGATTTTGCCCAAAGGCCTTACTCCAGAAGGTTCCATGGGCTGCTTGGTGAGTAAGTTGTCCATTAGGGTTTTGGCTGAAACCCTAGAAGCTCATAGTATAAATAGATCCCTTGGGTTGTAGAAATCGGCTACACTTGATTCCTTGGAACCCTAGGGCCGATTTATATACCTCTCTCCTCTCTCCAAATCATCCTTTTGCTAGTTGGTGTTTGTAAGCCATTAGAGGAGTGACAATTGTGACTCTAAGCTCCAAGAACAAGAAGATTCAAGCAAGCAACAAGAGGTAATCATCTAGATCTGATTTGTCACATCAATTTCGAATTATACTCAATAGATATAGGGTTTGAAAGTCTTGGATGAATGCATGTACAATTAGAGAAACCTAGATCCAAGCATTAGGGTTTTCATGTGCACATAAGAAAGTTCTTATGGCTCAAACCCAACATGTATAACTAGAGAAAACTTAGATCCAAAGTATTTAGGGTTGTATGTACACCATAGGAATGTTATAGTGCTCAAAACCCATCAATGCTACTATCTCGCGCACGTATATCTCGGATAACTTCTCGGTCGATATACTCTCCTGGATCAGGATAAAATGAGCACTCTTGGTCAACCGATCCACGATGACGCATATCGAATCTAGTCCACGTGCGGTCCTGGGAAGCTTGGTAATGAAATCCATAGTGATATCTTCCTATTTCCACACGGGAGTGTCCAGCGGTTGCATCTTGCCGTGGGGGCGCTGATGTTCGGCCTTGACCTTCCTGCAGGTCAAGCACCGCTCCACGTACCAAGCAACGTCCCGCTTCATGCAGGGCCACCAGTAATCAGGGCGAAGATCCCGGTACATCTTCGTCACCCCGGGATGGATGGAGAACCTCGACTTGTGGGCCTCATCCATCAGAACATGTCGTACTCCACCCCAGTACGGAACCCAGAACCACCCATGTAGGGTCAACAACCCTCGACTGTCATAATCAAACGAGGCCACTCGGTCTACGATCCGCTCTCACTTCTGGCGCTCCTCCTTCAGGCCCTCAACCTGCGGCTCTCTGATATGCTCCAACAATGGAGTAATCAGTATCATCCTCAGGCAGATGTCTCGAATCGGAGCCTCTACTGCCTTGCAGGTCAGGGTGTCGGCCACCACATTGGCCTTGCCTCGGTGGTAAAGGATCTCACAGTCGTAGTCCTTCACCACATCTAACCACCGACGCTGCCTCATGTTCAGATTCGGCTGATCCATGAGCTACCTCAAACTCTTGTGGTCCGTTTAAATGGTACAACGGACCCCATATAGGTAATGCCGCCAAATCTTGTGGGCGAACACCACAGCCCCCAGCTCCAAATCATGCGTCGGATAGTTAGCCTCGTGAGGCTTCAACTGCCTCGAAGCGTAAGCTATCACGCGACCCCGCTGCATCAATACCGCACCCATGCCCATAATCGAAACGTCACAGTAAACCATGAAGTCATCGACGCCCTCCGGTAGTGTCAGGATCGGTGCCTCGCACAACCGCTGTCTGAGAGTCTCAAAGGCTGCCTGCTTCTCAGGCCCCCAGCGGAAGGTCACCGACTTCTTGGTCAGTCGGGACAAAGGAACAATGATCTTGGAGAAGTCCTGAATAAATATCCGGTAATAACCCACTAGACCCAGGAAACTCCAAATCTTAGTTGGAGACCTCGGAATCTCCCACTGCATCACGACCTCTATCTTGGCCAGATCGACCAGAATACCCTTCTGGTTGACAAGGTGCCCAAGAAATTTCACCTCGCGCAACTAGAACTCACACTTGGAGAACTTTGCAAAAAGTCTGTCCCTCCTCAGTGTCTCCATCACCTCCCTCAGGTGCTCCTCATGCTGCTCCTGAGTCTTTGAATAGACCAAGATGTCATCAATGAAGACTATCACAGACCGATCCAACATTGGTCTGCACACGCGGTTCATGAGGTCCATGAACGCGGCTCGAGCGTTGGTGAGCCCAAACAGCATCACCATGAACTCATAGTGACCATAGTGAGTCCTAAAAGTTGTCTTCTGCACATTCTCATCCCTGACTCTCATCTATTGATAACCCAATCACATATCAATCTTGGAGAACCAAGATGTACCCTGTAGTTGGTCAAACAAATCATCAATCTTGGGGAGGGGATAACGGTTCTTCACCGTTACCTTATTCAGCTCCCGGTAGTCTATGCACATCCGATGCGACCCACCCTTCTTCTTCACAAATAGGATCGGGGCTCCCCACGGTGAACTACTCGGCCTGATAAATCCCTTGTGTAGCAGCTCTTGCAGCTGCGTAGACAACTCCTGCATCTCGGGAGGAGCCAACCGATATGGTGCCTTGGCTATCAGAGCCGCACCAGAGACTAATTCAATTCTAAACTCAACCTGCCTCTCCGGAGGTATCCTATGCAAATCCTCTGGGAACACATCCGAGTACTCTCGCACGACCGGTACATCATCCACTGTCACCTGACCCTTATCCCGGGTATCCATAACATAAGCGACATAACCTGTGCAACCCTGCTGAAGGTAACGCCTCGCCCTCGCTGTTGAACATAAAACCGGTCCACGCTGTGGCCTCTCGCCCTGGATCACTAACCTTCCCCCACTAGGAGTCGGAACCCTCACTAGCTACTGCTCGCAGTCGATCACTACCCCATTGGGGCTCAACCAATCCATACCCACTATAACCTTATTCCCTCGCAGGGGAATAGGAACCAGATCCACAGAAAACTGCTCATCGAATAACTGTAGTGTACAACCTCTGTGAACCCTCGCAACCCAAACGGTCCTGTCATCTACTATCTCCACATCCAGTGGGCAATCCAGCTCCCCCGAAGCTCCTACGAATGGCTTGCTGAGCGCGAGCGACAAAAAATATCGGGTTGCACCCGAATCAAACAGTACCAAAGCTGATATACCGTTCACTAAGAACGATCCTATAACAAAAACATAAATATAAGCAATAATCAAAACGAATAAAGAGATAAGGAGAGAATACACACCCGTCACAACATCGGGAGCCGCTTGTGCCTCCTCTGCAGTAAGCCGGAAAGCCATGCTCCTCGCCGTAGGCGCCTCTGCCCGGCCCTGACGGCCGTATGTAATGCTCAATGTAGCAGGGGCGGGTGCCACGACCTTCCCTGCTACTGCTAAACTCGGACACTGGGACCTTTTGTGGCCCATTTGATTGCACTGAAAGCAAATCAGATCAGATAATGTGGTGGTAGTGGTGGTAGAAGCAGCAGTACAATCCCTTCTCACATGCCCAGTTCGGCCGCACTTAAAATAGCCCGGACTACCCGCCCTACACGTCCCCTCGTGCGACCTACCGCATTTGCCGCAACGACCCCGACCCTGCTGGCCCTTCCCTCGGGAATCTGTCTTTGGCTTCTTTCCCGAACCCTCCATACCAGATGCCACATCTGGTTTCCTCTTCCTCTCCATCTTTAAATCTCTCTCTCTATAGCTCTCTCTCTCTCTCTCTCTCTCTCTAGCTCTGGCAATCATATCCTCCAGCATTTTGCAGCTGGATCGGCATACAAACTGCCGAATGTCACTCCTCAACGTCTCATGATATCGGGCCTTTTTCATCTCCTCGTCCGCCACATACTACGGAACAAGAAGGGCCCTCTCCCTAAACTTGGTAGTGATCTCTGCCACAGTCTCTGTCGTCTGCTCAAGATCCTGGAACTCCCTAGCTAGCTGTTGCACCTTAATAACAGGTGTGTCACACCCCAAAACCGTGATGGCGGAATCGTTCCTGTTTGAAACACCGAAAATGTGTAGTACCACAACATTTGTATAGCAAGCATAGTAAACACAACCAAACATTGAATACAATCATGAAAAGTGTGTACATCGGTTTGAAACTTGTCTTAAATACATCTAAAGTATGTAAAATATATAAAAACATGACTCTTATTGCTCCGGCTCCTCTAATCCAAGAAGTACCTGTTAACTGATTCCCTGAGAATACAAGCAGTTTTGAAAGTATATCAGCATAAAGCTGGTGAGTTCATAAGCATTTAGTTTTGGTGGAAAAATGTTCCTTGAATCCTTTTGAAAAGTGTTCCTCAAGAAAATCCTATAATTTC
This sequence comes from Lactuca virosa, assembly GCF_052849685.1. NCBI lineage: Eukaryota > Viridiplantae > Streptophyta > Magnoliopsida > Asterales > Asteraceae > Lactuca > Lactuca virosa. The sequence goes on along the minus strand of NC_136428.1, from coordinate 193,392,582 downwards.
TTATGAAAAGCGTGTTTGAAAACCCATTCATTCCATGACTTCCAGGTTCGTACAGAACATGTACAATCCAATGAGTTGTGGAATGAATATGAATATCCGTAGGTTGTAAAACAATCCGTTTTGAATAGCCGGTTTATCCCGGGAAAATCCTATATTTTCCCTGAAGGTTGAAGGTTGATTATCCGTTTTAAACTGATGTTTGCAAGTATCTACCATACTCCTGTATATAAAAGCATTTTTCTTTTAAAAACCCTGGTTACACCCAGAGAAGTATATTAGTCTAAAAAAAACTAAATAAAAGAAAACCGTGATGAACTAAGTCCTGAAGATATTATTAGTAATACCCTCCAGTAATTAAATCGGTTATTACTTTGAGGTTAGTTCACTTGATTCATTATTACAAAAGTAAATATCTGTTATCTAGGTTTTGAGTTTTATAACCATAACTGACTGGATATAGCCTGTAACGGCCTGTATCCTTAATGACTATGTCACCCGCAGACCTGCCGATTCGACTGTAGCTAGCAGTGAGGTACGGGATTGTCAGTCCCGTATAGATCTATACACAATAGTCACGCTCTCCCTACAAGAGATTATGGTCACAAGTGCTAGTCCTACACTCTGTTTCTTGTGGTGAGTGTTACCAAGGACGTGTCTCCAACTTAGACTAACAAATTTACAAGTAATAATATAGAAAATTCTTTTGTGATTAACGTGAATCCTTTATAAAATGATACATTTTGCTACATGATTCATAAGTTCATTGCTCTAGTTTAGAAAACTGTTTCTACGAGTTGATTTGTTAATCGTTTGGTAAAACTGTTTTCCGTGTTAAAAGCATACTGAAAATGTAATTATCTTAACAAGATAATATATTTTGAGCACAAGTTTCCTTGTACTTTTGCTTGTATTCCCCCCTGAAAAACATGAAAACTCGGAAAAATGTAGGGGTATGAACTCACTGTTTGACGGATGATTCGAGCGAATGATCGGTTACGAGTGTTGAGTGTCAATTGAGGTTTCGCACTCAAGTGGATCCTAGTAACATATATGTATTAGATTTAGGTATTCCATGACAAAACATGACGGGAAACCACCCTAAAGACTTGGAAAGGCTTGTCGGGACCTTATGTGATCAAACAAAGGAGGTGTATGGTCATTAGGGTGTGTGTGCGGCCAGGCTGTGCGGCCAGGCTGTGTGTGCGGTTGCACACAGGAGTGTGCGGCCGTACAGTCGGTGTGTGCGGCCGTACACAGGAGTGTGCGGCCGTACACTCCTCATTTGTGCCCGAAATGTCGATTTTTAGATGTTCTAGTGCTAATACCAAGTCCTACTAGTGAATGAAGGCCAAACTCTTCACTTTGGAGAGCTTTAAGGTGTGTACGGCCACCTTATGAAGGTGTGCGGCTGTACACCTTCATGTGATGGAGAACATGATGAACTTTGATGGTTAAGGGCTTAGATCAATGGGTCTTTCATGTATGATAAGCTAAGTGATGGAAAACTCATGTTTTTTAGGCCTTGAGAGCGTTCTTGGATGAAGTTTTTAGAGAGAGAAAGTAGAGAGAGAAAGTAGAGTGCAGCCAAATGAAAGGAATGAGTGAAGAGGTCACCCTATATAAATAGGGATGAGTGTGCGGCTGGAGGATGGGTGTGCGGCCACACACTCGTGTGTGCGGCCATACACTCGGGTGTGCAGCCATACACTCGGGTGTGCGGCCACACACTCATGTGTGCGGCCATACACTCGGGTGTGCGGCCACACACTCATGTGTGCGGCCATACACTCGGGTGTGCGGCAACACACTCATGTGTGCGGCCATACACTCGGGTGTGCGGCCACACAGTCATGTGTGTGGCCACACACTCCTTTTGATGGAGTGTTTGGCCTTTTTGCAACCCTAAATCTTAAGCCAACCCATCCCTAATTCAAACTTTGGTTGTACAAGGCTTTAGATCATCCAAACAGGCTCAAAACAATGCTAAAAGATAGCTGAAACGAGTTTAACATTTGATAGAATTTGACTAAGGTACAAAGTATAAGTTTCGGGTTGTCACATCATCCCCCCGTTAGAGGGAATTTCGTCTCGAAATTCAAGAATAGAGTACAATCATGAACTTGGAAAGAGATGGGGGTACTTCCGCTTCATTGAATCCTCGCGCTCCCAAGTGAATTCAGGACCCCGCTTGGCATTCAAGCGGACCTTCACTATGGAGATGCGGCTCTGTTTCGTACGTTTTGACTTCCCGATCCATGATTTCGACAGGTTCTTCCACGAAGTGCAGACCCTCGTCCAATTCGATCTCGTCGAGAGGGATCACAAGTGTCTCATCGGACAGACACTTCTTTAGGTTCGGCACGTGGAAGACAGGATGGATGTTGCTGAGCTCTCGTGGTAACTGGAGTTTGTATGCTACGGGACCGATCCTAGCAAGGATCTCGAATGGTCCAACGTACCTTGGGTTTAGCTTTCCATGTTTTCCGAAACATATCATGCCTTTCCAGGGCGAGACCTTCAGAAGGACGGGGTCACCGACCTGGAATTCCAAGGGTTTCCGTCGCTTATCGGCGTAGCTCTTTTGTCTATCTCGTGAGTCTTTCAGTCGTTCTCGGATTTGCACGATATTTTCAGTCGTCTCTCGGATAATTTCAGGACCAGTGAGAGTGCTGTCGGGAACTTGACCATTGACTAGCTGCGTGTCACCCACTTCAGCCCAGCACAGAGGGGATCTGCACTTGGGGCCATAGAGGGCTTCAAACGGTGCAGCATTGATGCTGGTATGGTAGCTGTTGTTGTAGGAAAATTCAACCAAAGGAAGATGAGTGTCCCACGATGCGCCGAAGTCGATGACGCGGGCTCTCAACATATCCTCCAATGTCTGAATTGTTCTCTCACTCTGTCCATCAGTCTGCGGATGATAAGTCGTGCTCATATCCAATTTAGTTCCAAGAGCCTTCTGTAGTGATTGCCAGAATCTCGAGGTAAACCTGCTATCTCGGTCGAAGATAATGGATACAGGTACCCCATGAAGGCGAACTATCTCTTGAATGTAGATCCGTGTGAGTCTCTCCATCTTCAAGTTTTCCTTGATTGGCAGGAAGTGGGCGGATTTAGTCAACCGATCGATAATCACTCAGATGGCGTCATGCCCGCTCGGAGATCTGGGTAATTTGGTGATAAAATCCATGGTTATCCTTTCCCACTTCCACTCAGGTATCTCTGGTTGTTGAAGTAAACCTGAGGGCTTTTGATATTCCACCTTTACCTTGGCGCAAGTCAAGCTCTTGCCCACGAAGGTTGCAATTTCCGCTTTCATGTTTGGCCACCAATAGAGTTGTTTGAGATCCAGATACATCTTATCTGAACCTGGGTGAACGGAGTATTTCGTCTTGTGAGCCTCATTCATGACAACCTCTCTGTACCCGCCGAACTTTGGAGTCTAGATCCGGTTCATGATATAGTAAACTCCGTCACCCTTGACCTCTAAGTTCTTATATATTCCCCTCAAGGCTTCATCCACGATGTTTTCTGGTTTTAAGGCTCCCAGCTGAGCCTCTCTGATCTGTGCGGACAGATGGGAATGGATGGTCATTGTTAGTGCCTTAACCTTACGCCCTGAATACTCCTTTCGGGTGAGGGCATCTGCTACCACATTGGCCTTGTCGGGATGGTAACGAATTTCGCACTCGTAGTCACTGAGTAGCTCTACCCATCATCGTTGTCTAATGTTTAACTCCTTCTGATCAAAGATATGATGCAGGCTCTTATGGTCGGTGAAGATAGTGCACTTGGTTCCGTAGAGATAATGTCTCTAGATCTTTAACGCAAAGACCACTGCTCCCAACTCTAAATCTTGAGTTGTATAATTGACTTCGTGTGTTTTTAACTGCCTCGAGGCATAGGCGATGACCTTTCCTCGTTGCATGAGCACACAGCCTAGGCCCTGACTAGATGCATCACAATAGACCATGAAGTCTTCCGTCCCTTCGGGCAGGGACAAAATAGGTGCGCTGAATAGGGCCTGCTTCAATGTTTGGAACGCAGTGTCTTGCTTTTCACTCCAACAAAAAGGTACGCCTTTCTGAGTCATAGTGGTTAAGAGTTTGGAAATTCTTGAGAAATTTTGAATAAATCTGCGATAATAGCCAGCGAGACCCAAAAATTGACGAATTTCTGTGGGTGTCTTCGGTGCTGACCAGTTCTCTATCGCTTTGATTTTGGAGGAGTCCACGTGTATGCCTTCCTCGCTTACCACGTGACCTAGGAAGGTTACTTTTCGAATCCAGAATTTGCACTTGGAGAGTTTCGCGTACAGCTTCTTTGTCCTTAAGGTTTCCAGCATCGATCTCAAGTGTTGTCGATGATCTTCCTCACTTCTGGAATATACAAGTATATCGTCGATGAACACGATTACAAACTTGTCCAGGAAAGAACGGCACACCTGATTCATCAGGTCCATGAATACTGCCGGTGCGTTGGTTAGACCGAAGGGCATCACTACAAATTCGTAGTGACCATACCGAGTCCGAAATGCTGTCTTAGGAACATCACTCTTATGGACTCGCAGCTGATGGTACCCTGATCTTAAGTCTATTTTGGAAAAGTAACTGGCTCCTTGAAGTTGATCGAAGAGGTCGTCGATTCGAGGAAGAGGGTAACGGTTTTTGACTGTGAGCTTGTTCAGCTCTAGATAGTCAATGCACATCCGAAAAGATCCATCTTTCTTTTTCACAAATAAGATCGGGGCTCCCCAGGGTGAGAAACTCGGTCTGATGAATCCTTTGCTGAGCAGCTCATTGAGCTGACTAGATAGCTCCTGCATTTCTGCTTGTGCTAGGCGATATGGAGATTTAGCTACGGGAGTAGCTCCAGGGACTAAGTCGATACGAAACTCGACTTGGCGTTCAGGAGGGATTCTCGGAAGATCTTCGGGAAAAACATCGGGAAAGTTGCAGACTTCGGGGATGCTCTCGAGGTCTTTAACTTCCTGCTTCTCGTTAATGACGTGAGCTAGGAATGCATAACACTCCTTCCGCAGGAGTTTATGGGCTTTGATACACGAAATGATGCGAAGGTTTGAACTGAGTTTATCGTCGTAGACTACAAGAGTTTCATCCGGGGAAAGATTGAGACGGATAGCTTTTTCGTAACAAAGAATATCAGCATGATTGGGGCTCAACCATTCCATGCCGATGATGACATTGAAGCTCTTTATGGAAACTGGCATAAGGTTGATAGGAAAAGAATGATTGCCTAAGGTAAGAGTACAACCTATGAATATGTCGTTCGTGCTTTCTTTCTCTCCGTTAGCCATCTCGACGGTGAACGTTTCGGTTAAAGGTTGGGATTTACGTTTGATTAGATGTTTGAATGCATGACTAACAAAACTCCTCTCCGCACCAGAATCGAAAAGATTGCATGCATGAGAGTTGTCAAGGAGGAACGTACCCGTAACAACGGTAGGATCAGCGACCGCTTCCTCCTGGCCCATTGCCAGCACCTTTCCTGCATTGCCACCCGTTGTTGCCTTGGGACAATCTCTCTTGAAGTGCCCCACCTCTCCACAGCCATAACAGGCTTGGCCAGCACCCGCCCCAGGAGCCTGATTGGGTGGTTGGACTGGTCCTTTGCAAAATCGAGATGTGTGTCCCTTCTTGCCACAGCTAGTGCACGACATCTCCCGGCACTGTCCGTGATGATGGTAGTTGCACTTGTTACACAGAGGTAGTTTTCCAGCGTAGCGACTGGGGTTTGTTGGAGTAACGGGGACTGCAGCAGGAGTAGTAGCAGGAGTAGTAGCAGCGTGGACTGCCACTATTTGTTGTTTCTTGGAGGGCTCCTGAGAGGACTGGTCCTTGCGCTTGTTTCGAAATCTCTTCTTCCCACTACTCTCCTTCTGTGGTGCAGGAGCAGCCGTCACCTCGTCAAGATCGACTCCATGATCAATTAGGGTCTGAGCCATATCCTTGGCGCTCTCAAATATGGTCGGCCTCGCAGCCAAGACATTTCCTTTGGTTGGTTGCGTCAGCCCCCAAATGTACCTCTCGATTTTCTTGCTTTCCAGGGTGACCATTCCCGGACAGAGGAGTGCCAAGTCACAGAACCTAGCAGTGTAGGCGGCGATGTCAGAACCCTTCATCTTCAAGTTCCAAAGTTCGTGCTCCAACTTTTGCACTTCGTCCCTCGGGCAGTATTCTGCAAGCATGAGTTCCTTCAGCCTTTCCCAATCCATGGCATTAGCCACCGGTAGGGTTAGGGTTTTGACTCGACCATTCCACCAGGTCAAGGCTCTGTCGGTGAAGGTGCAGGCGGCGAACTTCACATTGTTTGCTTCGGAACAGGCACAAATTTCGAAGATGGATTCGATCTTCTCGAACTATCGATTCAGAGCGATGACTCCTCCGTTTCCATCGAAGGACTTGGGTTTTGCAGTCATGAAGTCCTTGTAGGAACACTCCTTTTGATGTCCCTGACTTCCGTCTTGTCTTTGCGGATTGGTTCCACCTCCAGCCCCACCAGAGTTTACTTGTGCCATTGCTGCGGTTACAGCGGCGGTAACTGCTGCTTGGAACATGACGGGGTCGAATTGGGGAGGTGGTGGCGGTGGCGGAGTGTTGTCCCTTCTGTTGGGTCTTGGTCGAGGAGGCATCTTTTTCTAGAAACAATCAGGAAGAAGAGGATGGTAAGTCCTCAAGATATATGAAACGAGATATATTTCATCCTGATGATAAAAGTGTTCTACCAAGCGATAAGCACAGGAAGGCTACTAATGCAAGTAAGTTATCGCTTAGAAAAGAAGAGGTAGCAACACTTGGAGTGATTCTATATACTGAGTTTGGCTCTAGCTAAAATACTCCTATAGTATTTTATGTGAGATGTTTTTGGTAAGTTTTTAGGCTTGCTGCAACACCATAGTCACTCCCAAGCACATGTTGGTCATGTCTCGAATGAATATAGTTGATCAGGCTATATTGACCCAAGACATGATTACATAACTGCCCAGGTTTAACCGCAATGTCCAACATCCAAATACTTTTGTTTTGTTCTACTTACGACACGGATTCTGATACTCGGGTATACTTATATAAAAATACTTGTATTTTTGAAAGTATACTTTTTAGTTTAGAGCACTTAGGCCCCTTAATATTTATAGTTGTATACCATGTAAGGTTCGGTATACTTAGTTCGCTATAAACAAGGGCTCTGATACCAATCTGTCACACCCCGAAACCGTGATGGCGGAATCGTTCCGGGGTGGAGGACGTCATGTGTAGTACCACAACATTTGTATAGTAAGCATAGTAAACACAACCAAACCTTGAATACAATCACGAAAAGTGTTTACATCGGTTTGAAACTTGTCTTAAATACATCTAAAGTATGTAAGATATAGAAAAACATGACTCTTATTGCTCCGGCTCCTCTAATCCAAGAAGTACCTGTCTACTGATTCCCTGAGAATACAAGCAGTTTTGAAAGTATATCAGCATAAAGCTGGTGAGTTCATAAGCATTTAGTTTTGGTGGAAAAATGTTCCTTGAATCCTTTTGAAAAGTGTTCCTCAAGAAAATCCTATATTTTCTAATGAAAAGCGTGTGTGAAAACCCATTCATTCCATGACTTCCAGGTTCGTACAGAACATGTACAATCCAATGAGTTGTGGAATGCATATGAATATCCGTTGGTTGTAAAACAATCCGTTTTGAATAGCCGGTTTATCCCGGGAAAATCCTATATATTCCCTGAAGGTTGAAGGTTGATTATCCGTTTTAAACTGATGTTTGCAAGTATCTACCATACTCGTGTATATAAAAGCAGTTTTCTTTTAAAAACCCTGGTTACACCCAGAGAAGTATATTAGTCTAAAAAAAACTAAGTAAAAGAAAATCATGATGAACTAAGTCCTGAAGATATTATTAGTAATACCCTCTAGTAATTAAATCGGTTATTACTTTGAGGTTAGTTCACTTGATTCATTATTACAAAAGTAAATATATGTTATCAAGGTTTTGAGTTTTATAACCATAACTGACTGGATATAGCCCGCAACGGCCTGTATCCTTAATGACTATGTCACCCGCAGACCTGCCGGTCCGACTGTAGCTAGCAGCGAGGTGCGGGATTGTCAGTCCTGTATAGATCTATACACAACAGTCACGCTCTCCCTATAAGAGATTCTGGTCACAAGTGCTAGTCCTACACTCTGTTTCTTGTGGTGAGTGTTACCAAGGACGTGTCTCCAACTTAGACTAACAAATTTACAAGTAATAATATAGAAAATCCTTTTGTGATTAACGTGAATCCTTTATAAAATGATACATTTTGCTACATGATTCATAAGTTCATTGCTCTAGTTTAGAAAACTGTTTCTACGAGTTGATTTGTTAATTGTTTGGTAAAACTGTTATCCGTGTTAAAAGCATACTGAAAATGTAATTATCTTAACAAGATAATATATCTTGAGCACAAGTTTCATTGTACTTTTGCTTGTATTCCCCCCCTGAAAAACATGAAAACTCGGAAAAACGTAGGGGTATGAACTCACTGTTTGACGGATGATTCGAGCGGATGATCGGTTACGAGTGTTAAGTGTCAATTGAGGTTTCGCACTCAAGTGGATCCTAGTAACATATAATAGCACATACATGTATTAGATTTAGGTATTCCATGACAAAACATGACGGGAAACCACCCTAAAGACTTGGAAATGCTTGTCGGGACCTTATGTGATCAAACAAAGGAGGTGTATGGTCATTAGGGTGTGTGTGCGGCCAGGGTGTGCGGCCAGGCTGTGTGTGCGGTTGCACACAGGAGTGTGCGGCCGTACAGAAGGTGTGTGCGGCCGTACACAGGAGTGTGCGGCCATACACTCCTCATTTGTGCCCGAAATGTCAATTTTTAGATGTTCTAGTGCTAATACCAAGTCCTACTAGTGAATGAAGGCCAAACTCTTCACTTTGGAGAGCTTTAAGGTGTGTACGGCCACCTTATGAAGGTGTGCGGCCGTACACCTTCATGTGATGGAGAACATGATGAACTTTGATGGTTAAGGGCTTAGATCAATGGGTCCTTCATGTATGATATGCTAAGTGATGGAAAACTCACGTTTTTGAGGCCTTGAGAGCGTTCTTGGATGAAGTTTTTAGAGAGAGAAAGTAGAGAGAGAAAGTAGAGTGCAGCCAAATGAAAGGAATGAGTGAAGGGGTTACCCTATATAAATAGGGATGAGTGTGCGGCTAGAGGATGGGTGTGCGGCCACACACTCGTGTGTGCGGCCATACACTCGGGTGTGCGGCCACACACTCATGTGTGCGGCCATACACTCGGGTGTGCGGCCACACACTCATGTGTGCGGCCATACACTCGGGTGTGCGGCCACACACTCATGTGTGCGGCCATACACTCGGGTGTGCGGCCACACACTCATGTGTGTGGCCACACACTCCTTTTGATGGAGTGTTTGGCCTTTTTGCAACCCTAAATCTTAAGCTAACCCATCCCTAATTCAAACTTTGGTTGTACAAGGCTTTAGATCATCCAAACAGGCTCAAAACAATGCTAAAAGATAGCTGAAACGAGTTTAACATTTGATAGAATTTGACTAAGGTACAAGGTAGAAGTTTCGGGTTGTCACAAGGTGCAAACTTAGCCCTGAACCTGGTCGAAAAATCACTCCAGGTCATCGCATCCAAAAATGCATCATCTCCAATGGCTCTCCCAACCTTCTCCCACCAATCCCGTTCCCTGTCCTTCAGAAGACAGGATGCAAGTCGGACCTTGTCCCCCTCAGGACATCTGCTCATACGGAACGCGTTGGCGACATTAGCCAACCATCTGCTGCGAGCAATGGGGTCCCGAGCCCCATGATAGTAGGGAGCTCCACAAGCCCTGAACTCCCTGAAAGTCAGTGTACGCGACCCCATCATGGCCGCCACCTCAGTACAGAAAGCGCTCAACTTCTCATCTAGAAGCTCCAAAATACCCTCCTTAACCGAACCAAAGATCACAGGAGTCTGATCTAAAATGTTGCATGTTATCTCAGATGAGATGAACTCCCTCATCTGCTCATCCAGCTGCTCGGCTCCAGAGCTCGAGCCTGATCCCTCACCAGTGCCTGAAGTGACAATTGGCCTAGTGCGTAGCGTCACCGTACTGAAAATACACCATAACATACATCAGTATACTCATCATAACTCGAGGGATCTCACATTTTACATGTTTCCTGGGTTAATCTCAGCCTTCCTTGATTCGAGTACGGATCCTCTTCTTTCAGTAGTACGGGCCCATACTACCTTCCACATCTATCCGTACTTTCCTCAAGAACTGCCTCGACTCCACCAAGTCCCTTTTACTACTACTGCTGATCTCATGCTAAACTCATCCTGAGCTTGCCCTAGGGTAATCACCAACCCACTATCCGCTATCAGCTGTATAAGAAGTCCATGTTATCTCCCCCTAACTACGTCGTGAATACTATTACATATCACTAAGAGTAGATAATTCTTCGAATGAGAGATCCTACCCTACAACGGTTGGACTCAAACAAGAGATGTACAATAGAGCTAGACCTAACCTTCTGAAATTATTTAGTCCTCGCAATATGTAACTTAACATATTCATTTACTAGTTAGTAAAAGATAACTAGGACTTCTAAAAGCACAAAGCAAGCAGCATTCGAGCATCGAGTAAACATAATCAAGCATATCTCATTCAGGCCATCACTAACTAATCTGTACTAGCATGGGGTTCATAAAGCTGAGATACATATAGCAGGCACATAAGGCATCCTTCCTAGATCCTTAGTCGTAATCTAGCATGCGATTCTCATAAAGCTGATACACATATAATAGGAACATAAGGCATCCTTCCTAAATCCTTAGTCCTAATCTAGCATGCAGTTCTCATAAGCATATCATAACATAAACTTGTATGGGTATTTTGGGAGTACTTACCTGAGCTTGGCTGATTGCATGCACCACACCCTTTTTTCTCTTTTCAAAGTTCTTTTCTCTTTTCAAAATTTCTTTTGTAAAAACGATTTTCTTTTGAAAATTTTCATACCAAGTCCTTAGTTTGAGTTCAGACACACCCGAGAGCATATCCAGATCGCTCAAACCAAGACTCTGATACCAACTTGAAACATCCCAAAAATACGGTCCAAAAATTTCGTTTTAAATCAGTAATAAAGACCATCAATATCATCCATCACATGAAAGTCACAACCATGTATCTCAAAACTATCATAATATCTGTCAATGTATCAAAATCACATGTCAAAAATCAGAGTGAATCCTCCCACGCTATAAACTGTGGTGTGTGTCATCCAGTCATTCCGAGCTCTTCCCCTTGCTAGTGGAAGTACCTGAAACCAAAACTGAAAACTGTAAGCACGAAGCTTAGTGATTCTCCCCAAACTACCACATACCAAATAACATATAGCTAGGAGATACGGGCCCTGCCCACACTCCGCTGGCTATGAGATACGGGCCCTACCGATACTCAGCTACTATGAGATACGGGCCCCGCCCACACTAATCTACTATAAGATACGGGGCCCGCTCACACTCAGCTACTAAACATACATACAAGTATCACACAGACAACAAGTATAGCTAAATCTATCAATCAGTCATATATCCATGCTCAAACTAAACTATGAGATACGGGCCTCGCCCACACTCGGCTAACTGGGAGATACGGGCCTCGGCCACGCTCGACTACTAAACTTGCATATACGGGTCGGCCTTGGTGCCTTAGACCCGTCCTACTGGAGGAAAACTCACCTCACAAAGATGACTGCTGAAATCTCGAGTGAGAAATCTCTGACGACCGCTCCTACGACTCCCCAACTATTATTATCACAATAACACTTAGTCAAAAACCTGATAATTCTCCTTAGGGTAAAATGACCATTTTTCCCCTGGTCAAAGTCAACGCTTGGGTCAAAGTCAATCTTCTGGTTGACCCAACTCGTCGAGTTGCTCCATCAACTCGTCGAGTCCTAGAACCTGAAATCGTCATCTAACTCGCCGAGTCGCCCCCTGCCTCGTCGAGTTCCCAGGCTACTCATAGTCACGATATACCGATTCAACTCGTCGAGTCCCTTCACCGAATCGTCGAGTTCTACCTTAAGCTAAAACATGACAAACCAACTCAACTTGTCGAGTCCCTCTATGGACTCGTCGAGTTCCTCTGTCTGATTGAGCCATCTTAAAGGATTAAGCTCCTACCCTTCAGATCTAAACTCCATACTTCACCTACACACTGGGAATTCACTTTTAAGGGTAAAGTTTCCAACTTTACCCGCTATTAGTCCTTCTTAATGGTTTCAGCTCAAATCCTAACTCTCTAGAACATAGATCTTGGTCCACAAGCCATAATACTCTAAACTAAAGCACACTATAATAGATCAAGGCCTTGGACATCAGTTGGACAAGTAAAGTTCCAAGCTTTTCTTCCATGCATGGCCTTTTAGGGCTAGAAAGACCATAATAACACTTTTAAGCTTGCATGGGGCTTCCATGGTCATAAAGTTTGCACCTTTATGCCATGGAACCCCTTCTGGATCCCAGATCTGAAATGTAAGTCACTTGGAACGTCCAAATCCCAAAGACCAAGGTTGTTGAACCAAAACCCTCATAAAAATGGAAGTAAATAGATCTAATGAATGAATGATCAAGTTAGAGACTTGATTACCAGAAAGTGATGAGGATGGAAGGAAATCTCTGGAGCTACTATCTTCTCCTTGAACCTTCTAGATCCTTCTTCTTCTTCTTCTTCTAGCTTCAAGAGCACACAAAATCACTCAAGAATGGCTAACACACTCACAAAATGCTCTAGGGTTTCGTGGATTAGGGTTTAGGACTTGGAGGCTGGAAATGAGGCCAAGGGGTGGGGGTTAAGGAGCTTAAATAGAGTACAAAACCCCGAAATTAGGGTTTCATTCTGGCCGATCTACTCGCCGAGTCGAGGGCTCTTGACTCGTAGAGTAGATAACTCAAACCCCGTGCATATTATGCCCTCTACTCGACGAGTTAGGGCCAACAACTCGTCGAGTTACCCTTCCAAAATAAATAAATAAATGAGTTAAATGCATACCAGGAACCAGACATTACATCTGAGGCATAGATGGGATCAAACATGTCTAATTAAATTCAGAGATCCCATAAATATAGGAATTATATAGCAATATATAATTGATAATCGATATCTACCGGGTTGAATTCAAATGGATGGGATAAAGGATACCTAACCATTTATTTGTTTTGCAACTTGGATCCTAGACTTTAATAATTAATGTTTTTGGAAACTAAAAGGATATTAATTATTAAAGATTAAATATTGAAAATACTAAATGAATTTTGTTAAAATTTCGTAGTTAAATAATCCATTCTCATTATCATGAATTGTCATTTTTCTTAATGACTTAATGAAACAATAACATTCAATAGACACAACTTCAATGAATAGGTTCATGTCTTAATAGACAGTCTCGTGAGAGATATGAAATTGTATATACTTACAGGTTCTAGTCCTAAACTATTTGCTTTGAGCAAGAAACCTAAACATGATACCTAGTAAAGACATCACTGTGATGCTAAAGATGCTTCTAACATCAAGCTAAGAATAGTTATCCATGACTTCTAGGAAGTCTTGGATAATTTAAACATATATCCGATGACATAACAGGTCAAGCAATATTCCAATAAATACAGTGATATTTTATTTAAAACTAGTTGAAACATTGGAATAATGCAAGGCTAAAAGAATTACCTTGTGTGATCCAGGAGGCCCATGTTTTATGGACTGAACACATTTAAGCTCATGAAATCTACTAAAGCCCACATAGATGGATCTTGTTTCTTTTGTGAAGAAACTGGACACTGGAAGAGGATTTACTCCTCTTATTTGGAAAGAAAGTCTGGAAAAGACTAGTACTTCTAGTATTTACTAGATAGAACTCATACTTTTCATGTAACACTTAGGTACTTGGTACTTAAATGTTAATCTAATATTTGTAAATGGCATGCAGATATTTATTGAAGAGTAACCAACTGAGCACAATCAAGTAGGAACTACACTCTCGAAGTTTAGTTTATTATTTATGCTTAGAACATAAATTACTTGTCATGTAAAACAATATTTGTTTTGGAACAATGTATGTTTCAACTTAGCATGTCTAAATTTATGTCGCAGTTATTTTATACAAATGTTTGATCATTTAGTTAATTGTTTTTCATAACGATAATATTTATATTCTGAAAAAGATTAACTTCCATTTATGAGACTAGATCTCTTAATAGAGTTGTGAAGTAAATATCAACATTTCATAAATAAAATTAAGTTCTATATACAAACACTTTTGACTTAAACTTGTTTTAAATCAAACTCATCTTTGACATTGTTATCTTTATTATATAAATGGCATTCACATATTCAAATTTCAAGAAATGGATCTTTGAAGGCAAATAATGTAGTTTATTTGACATATGTGAACCTTATTTATATGTAAAGGATTCCTAATGATATTTTCACTAAAGTGTACAAAAAATAATTAAGGAACTATACACTTTGGTGTATGACTTCCTTTCTAATGAATGTCTGAGATTAAGCATAAGATACCAAATCAACTTTATTAACAAGTATAGTAGTTTTCATTATATTTTACGTGGTAAAGCATAATTGTGAAATCTTTGTTAGAAGGTTTCAAAAGTTGAGATACAAACCGGTAAGAACCATCTAAGGCCTTAATGATAATAAAGGATGAATTAAATCTTACTTGGTATGATTTACCTTCTAATCGCTAGAAATATCCTCCTTTATTATTTTTGGGATATTACTTCAATCACTATTAGGTGTATCTAGAATACAAATACCAACTATAAGTAGATTAAACACTTTATAAGATTTAGTATGGAAGGGCCCCATCCTCATCTTACTTAATGTTTTATGGATTTGAAGTCGATGTTGGACTAAAGTTTCAAAACCCAAAATCTCCTAAATACATATTTGTATATATAATACTCTAAATGTGGCTTAGATTGTTATATGCAAACCCACCAAGAATAGGTTCTTTTATTCTTGTGAAAGCTAAGTTAGTAGAAAGGAAGCTTCTAATGACAAAGCAAGTGGGAGGTACATCGAACTTGAAGCAGCTCAAGAGCCATAACCTTATGTAGTAAGAGTTGGCACTAGTCTTAACAAGGATTGTTAAACTTGAATAATAGCTATTCACAAACACAAATTGTTCGTATTAATGGTAGAAATCATCTATGACTTGAGAAATGTGGAATCTCTCATTGATGAGCTTTCATTGATGGTTTCTGGAAAATCCATCAAATACCAAGATGCTATGTCAGAACTCGAATCTGATAAATGACTTAGAGTCATGAACATGAGATGTAATCCATGTATGAGAATCAAGTATGGGTTTTATTAAAATTTATCCCTATAGCAAGGCTAGAAGGAGAAAATGATTCTTCTAGAAAGAATAAATTACATGGATAACCATACACATTTAAAGCAAGACTTGTAGCAAAAGGATTTTCGCATAATCATGTCATTAACTATGGTCCTCATCATACTCATGACATTGACTGTGATCAAACATTTTTCGCAAGTAGCTATGATAACATCAACAAGGATATTATTTACTATAAATTCATATACTTAATATGAAATATGGTAAATAGATTTCAAGAAAGACCGCTTTTCTTAATAGACATCTACTAGAAGATATCTATATAGCTTAGCCTGGAGGTTTTCTTAATCCATGTTATCCTAAACAAAATGTGTAGAGCTTGAGATCCACTTGTGGATATAAAGGAAACATCTCAATGTTGCAATCATCACTTTAATGTAAAACCATAAAGTATGTTTTTACATCAAAATGAATAGAACATGTGTGTTTACTAAGAACTAGTGCGAACATAGTGAAATTCCTAATCTTTTATGAATGAGACATACTTAATCATTTGAAATCACATTCTGACTAACCATGGTCGTTTTCACCTTGACTCAGAAAGTGTTTCTAAAATGAAAGACTTGGGAAGAAGAAGATACATTCTTGGAATGTGAAATCTATAAGGGATAGGTAAAATGAATGTTAAAAGTTTCATGTCCTTATACATATATTGGCAATATCTTGAAAGGGATCAAGACACAAGATTCATTTTGGAGAATTCTTGACATTGTCCTATGGCACCATTTTGAGCTAGCCTCAAAAGTACATAGCTCATAGGATTAAACTAGATGAAATGATTTATATTCTATTTGCTTGGCATATGAATTCGTCATTTACGCCATATTATGCACAGTACATGGTATTTGATCATGATGTAAGCATGACATAGGATACTAATTGAATACATGGTTAAGTCATTGGATGACTAAGAGAGCATTCTAAGAGTACTTTAGAAAAAACTAAGAGAATGTATATGAGACAATCAGTTTAGAAAGGATCTTTATGGAAATAGTTACACAAGATGTTAATTTCTAAACAGATATAAACAATTATGAATTATAATTGGATTTTGACTTCATTATGGAATGAAAGGTAAGTTTTGTTGGAATGAGGTCCAAGCAAAACATAATGACACAATCTACTACAAAATAAGAATACACTACTCTAGAAGTAGAATTCAAATATGATTGGATGAATTGGATCATTGAAAAACTATGTTGATTTCTGTCATTCAAGGATCACATACAATCTTTGTGACTTTGAGAGTACACTTAATCAAGCTAAGAGACTCTATGTCACGAAAGAACACCAATCATATTATCCAATATATTTAACTATACTTAGAGTAAAGTTAAGTATGGAGATGATAGTATTCACAGAATTCATACAAATTAAATTTTGTCAGACCCATTGATGAAGTCATTCTTTTGAGCTAAGTACGAATATTCACACTTCAATTATAAGACTTTATTATTCTAGAAATGGTTTTTTGATTGGGATTTAGTATTTGGATATTGGAAAATTATAACAACTACTATTAGGAAATGTTATGATATATTGGGATAAAGTCATCACATTAATACTTGTTGTGTTATGTATTAACATGTTTAATCCATGAATAATGTTATTATTCTAAAATTTCATAGTCGGTTATAACTGTGGGAGCGGTTATGAAGTAAGACTATTATGAATTGGATTGGTTGACTCTCACTAGATGAAAGTAGGCAAGTGGTTGTAACCAAGTTTCATAGATACTAGTCAGAGAACTAGTATTGAGCTGACCCACATCAAGATCATCTCATGGATCGCTATCATGAATGATACTTGA
Organism: Lactuca virosa; assembly: GCF_052849685.1. Taxonomy (NCBI): domain Eukaryota; kingdom Viridiplantae; phylum Streptophyta; class Magnoliopsida; order Asterales; family Asteraceae; genus Lactuca; species Lactuca virosa. Next base: position 193,375,288 of record NC_136428.1, on the reverse strand, counting down.
TTAAAACGTACTATCTTTGTATCCTTAACACCTAAGATACATAATGGGACTTGAGTGTAGGGAGTACTATGTTTTGATATGGTCAAATGTTGTTCCTTAACCGGGCAGTTATAAAAGCCATCTTCAGGTATGGTGTGAATTATGCAAGAGGCTTATGTAGTCAAGATGGGATTTGTTCCTCTTAGATAACTGATAAACTTACCTTATACACCAGTTGTAGCTTTGAGCTTTTTGGGAATTGGGCATTGATAGAATGGCACAAAGTCATATGTTGTTGGGGGCAGTGAAATGTTGCTAGACGTTCACCACTATCTATATCAGTCTAGTATGAGTCTTGCGCAAGTGGGAGATTGAAAGGTCTAGTATGCTCAAGAGTCATATTAAAGTGATATTGTTAATTAACATATGATACTAATGGGTCACACTAACAACAACTTGATATAATTGATTTTTTATTTGAAATTGATTTTAATAAATATTCAATTTATTTCTAGGAAATAATAATTTTCATTAGCAAGTAACATTATATGTAATTCATATGGTATGAATTAATAAGTCATGCACAACATTTTAGACTAGATAAATTGTTTTGTCTTTTACCAAAAAAATTTAAATTTTATATTTTATAAACTTGGTTTAGAAAATATAAAGCTTTTGTCATCTTCCTCTTATTATTTTTATAAAATAAGAGCCAAAAGAAAAGAGTGTGGCTTTCATGTTAATTTATTCAAAAGAAACCATGCTTTAAAGGCATGTGAGACAAGTAGGCTTTAGGAGACATTATTGTCTTAAAGCGTTAAGGACTTATGGTCCATAAAATCACTTTATGCATATAAAAGGTGAGGCTTGCACTGATTCTTCATACTTGATGCAAATGGCCGAAAATTGTCTTCTTCCTCTCATTCTCTATTAATTCACTAAGAGCTTTGAAGATTACTTGCTTTTATATGCCCTCTTTAAGTTCATATTGGTTATAAACTTAAAGCTTAAGGGATTAAGAGTTTATGGACTAGAATCTACATCAAGTTGAGTTATTGTTGGTGTCTCAAAGGTTCCACATTCTTCATCAACTTCCAAGCATCCCAAGAGGACCCAAAGAACAATAAAGGTTGTTATTTCTCTATCCTTTCTATGGTTGGTGTTTAATCTTTCTATAACTTGCGAGGAGATCGTTGGTGGGTATAAAATGTTTATGTTATTTCAAAATTAAAGTCTTCTGCTGCCATAATTTTTCTAGGTTATGAAACTATTTTTGAACTAAAACCCAACAGCTATCTCTATCGTAAGAGGGCCGATGGTTACCAACAAGACTAGACACATTCAACGAAAGTTCAATTTCATTTGTCAAGAATTAGAATTGGGAAATATACGCATTGAGAAGGTTCATAAGGATGATAATCTAGTACATCGATTCATGAAGAATATTTTTCAAAACAAGTTTAAGAGCCATGCAAAAGGAATCGATCTTCGATTAGCTAGTGACTGGATTTAAATCTGTACTTTACTAATATCTGGATATTCTGAACTATATAGTAATGATATGTAATCTCTTTTGATATATGAGATATCTCTTTTTTGTTAAATATTATTGTGTTATATGTTAACATGTTCTTTATTCCTTGAATAATGTCATTATTCAAAATTGTCCATATTCAGTCACTGTTGTGGGAGCAACTTTGAACTAATAATAATATAAATCAGATTGGTTGATTTCAATTGGTCAAATAGCAAAGTGTTGCATCCAAATTCACGTGTACTTGTTAAACAACAACCATTGGATATGACTCTCATATATAATCATTTCATAGATCGTTATCATAAGTTAATCTTGAACACTAGTAAATATATTTATGTCTTTCGACCTGAGATACATATTTGAGAACTCAAGTATGGAGATTGTTATATTTTGACATGGTTAAACGATGTACATAATTGTGTAGTCATAACAGCTTTCGTTGGGTATAACATGAACTATATAAGAGTCTGTATGTAGTCAAAATGGGATTTGTTCCTCTTATGTATTGAGAGTTAGACATCTAAGGCGCCTTACTTAAAGTTGGATGTCAAATAAGAATGATTATGTTCCATGTCTCATATCCAAGATGGTGTCCATAACAAAGAAAATATTGATAAACTTACCTTATACCTCAATTGTAGCCTTTTGAGCTCCTGAAATGGGATGTTGATTGACGGCACCCCTTCGAGTGTTGTTACGGGCATTATCCCGTTGCTAGACACCAACCACTGTCTATGTCAGTCTGTAATGAGTCTTGTGCAAGTGAGAGATTGTTGGATCTATATGCTAAATAATCATTATTGAGTGATATTTCTAATGACATATGATCCTATAAGGTCACACCTTAATCAAGTTGGTACTTGATATTGCTATCTATCTATATATATATATATATATATATATATATAAATAGGCATTAATTTAATGTATTGTAAGCTATATTTTGGTTATTTGCAAAGATATTTGGTATTTATTCAGCTGAATTACAGTTTGAAGCCAAATAGAACATTCTTGAAGGAAAAAGACCAAAACTGACAAATACTGGAACCTGGAAGGACTGGAGCTGAAGCTGGGAGCATAACAAAGCTTAAAAGGAAGAAAACCCTTGAAAATACAAGTCCCACGACGTGGCTTCAGAGTACCATGGTGTGGCGATTAGAAAATTGAGCCTGCGATGTGAGCATTATAATCTCACATCATGAGGAAGATTCTTCCAGAAGATAACTACATGGGATACAGTTTCCTTGCCAGACATGAATTGCACTGATCTCACAACGTGAGATATGTTTTTTGGAAACTATAAATATCCCTCAACATAATCGATCTGAGGAGGTTGGATATGATTTTCTAGAGAGAAAAATGAATTCAGAAACCAGAGAAGAGCGAAAACAACCCTTTGGAAGAGAGAACATTTGAAGATTGAAGATTTGAAGATTACACATCACATTCAGTTTGAATTTGATTAACTATGTCGATTTCTTATGTTTTTCTGTGCTTATTTTCTGCCATGAGTAGCTAATCATTAGACTTTCATTTAGTGTAGATGAACCCTAATACTATGTGTTAGTTTCTAGCTTTTATTCAAATTTTATAAAGTTGGTTAATGCATGTGTTTGATTATCATTACCTAGCATGTTAAATTTTGCATATTCGTTGCTTTAATTTAAGTTAAGTGTAGTTTATGATCATTAAATTGCAAGAGATAGGATTAATCACATTTTAGATTAAGTAATAAAGGTAACAAATTTAACTATGTTGGAGAACGTTAATTTAATCAGAATTGTGTTTGATAATTTGTCTTGATCAAAGACAATTATCTTAAATATATCATACATAGCCCAGTTATCATTAATAATCAATTTTGTGTTTGTTTGTTTATGATCATTACATAGTTGTTGATGAATTGGTGAAAATATTAGGAGATCGGATCAAGACTGTTAATTATATTAAAATTTGTAACCAACTGAATAAATTCATATTTAGAAACTACACATAGGTAAAAGGGGGATTTGAAGCTAAGCGGAAGTACCTTCTTAGTCTTGTTTACAATCGTTTTTAGGTGAGTATTGAGTTTTAAGTTAATTTGAGCTTGCAAAATCAGATAAAACCCCTATTTACTTATTGGTTTTAGATTAACTTTTAGTAATGATTTTATTAGCTATATTCGTTCCCTATGTTTGATACCCAACTTACCTAAACTATTCTATAAATATGACTAGGTACACCGCCAAAGTGTAATTAGTTAGTTAAATAGGTTAGGATTATAAATTTAAACCTAGATACTATATAAATTGCATACAATTAAGTTTTTGGCGTCGTTGCTGGGGAACGAGTATTTCATTTATTAATTTAATTGCTTTAGGTTACTCGATCCTTTTTGTGGGGTAAAAACCACAAAAAGTTAATTTTCTGCAAAATTTCTATTTTTCAGTTTGTTCAGTTCTCATGACGCGAGGGATACTTCTCATGACGTGAGTTCAGTGTTTTCCAGTTTTTCGTTTATTTTCTTTCTAGTTAATTTTTACATGTTTTGCTTTTGTTTTATTTCAGTGATTTATGAGCCGAGGATCCAGAACTCCAATAATTCCTTCACTCAAAAATCCAGAATCAGCTTTCCACAAAAAGAAGAACAATATGGTTGACGAGTCAAGTATCACTTTTCAATCGGAAAAATTTGAACTTTTTGAGAAGACCCCAAGCAAGAAAGAAGTAGGATACGAACCAAAAACTTCTACCGAGGAAGATTCACAAGAAGAAATAATAAGTAAGGTTGAAGAGCTGGCAGACCTAGCAGATATGACGATGGAGGAGTATAAAAAGAGCTTGTGAAACGACAACGGGTCGGGTCTTGTTCCACCCGAAATTCCAGCAACCGTCAACTTTGAACTTAAGGGGCATATTTTAACAATACTTAAATATATCCAGTTCTTTGAGAAGGAGCACGAAGATTCCTTTAAGCATATCGATGAACTATTGGACATTGGTAACTAATTCAATGTCCCAAATGTCAATAGAGATGCGATTTTGCTAAGGATGCTTCCAGTAATGCTTACTGGAGATGTGAATGTTTGGTTGAAGGCACTCGCACCTAGAGCTATTCGAACATGGGACAATCTTAAACATGCATTTATTGAACAATTCAATGCTCCTTAAAATATCTCAACGCTAAACAAGAAGATGTCCAACTTCCAACAAGAAATCGGAGAGTTTTATACGAAGCTTGGGAGAGGTACAAGGGCCTTCTAAGAAATTGTCCTCGATATGAATTGAGCGTGCAACAAGAAGTCTCTATTTTCTATGATGGGGTGAATGTTACAATAAGACAACTTCTTGATTCTCAAGGACTAATGACTAAGAGGAATCCGACATCGATTAAAGAATTAATTGAAGAATTTGTGAAACATTCAAGAGAATATCATAACGTGTGTGAAGATGCTACAAGAGGTACAATAGATGGAGGGAACGAGAACATGGTTGCAATCATGGCTAAACTAGAGGATATGGATCGGCTAATGATGAAGTTGGATCAATCTATACATGTTATAAGAGTTGGTCTGAAAATTGCAATGGGCCACACTTAACTAAATATTGTTTTTTGGATGTATATGGAAATACAAAAGCGCAAGTGTGTTATTCAAGTGGTGATAAATATGATGAAGATTGGAGGAAGCCAAATAAAGAATGGTTCCCTTATGAAGAATACAAGAAACAAAAAGAAGAAAAATATAGGAAACCCGGACGAGGTTACCACCAAAAAGAACAACTACCACCCGAGAAGAAGATGGACTTTGAGTTAATTCTTAATAGGTTTATGGAAGCCTCTAAAAACGAAACGATGCTACTGATGTTACCATTAGAAATCAATAAGCTTCAATCAAAAACATTGAGACTCAACTCAGGCAATTGGCTACACTTGTTAACGAAAGGTTACCACCAAAGAATCCCAATCAAAGACCGCAAACACATGTCAAGGCCATATCTACTGAAGAAGACCATCAAAACGAGCCTATAGTGATCCATAATGAAGCCTCGAAGTAGTTCGGTCCTCATCCAAAGAGAATGAAGCTCCAAGAAAAAGAAAGTGTTGATGCCTAGTTCTCACGACGTGAGCAACAGAGGCTCAAGATGTGGGCTCACTCTGGACAGAAAAATTTGTCTTCTGTTAAACCTTACCAGCCTTTGTTAAAATTTTCCTTCTCGAGAAAGGGAACATCCATTGTAACAAGAGCAGAAGAGATTCATCAAGCAAGTCGAGGGTATTCCAATTAATACCCCATTTATTGAATCATTAGCAAAATTGCCCGAATACGCTAAATTTCTTCAGGACCTTCTTGACACTCGCCACAAATAGAGAATACTTCCAAGGTGGTTGTTAATGAACAATGCCCAACGATAATCATGGAAGGCATGCCAACAAAGATGGGAGATCCAAGGTGCCTTGCATTACCATGTGAATTTGGAGATTCCACAAAAAAAATTGCCTTATCCGATTCTAGGGCTAGCATTAATTTGATGCCTTATTCGTTTTTATCAAAAGTTCAACCTTCCAGAATTGAAGAGTACAAGGATGGCGATCCACATGGAAAATCGATCGGTAACATATCCTCGAGGAATAGTAGAAGATTTATTGGTCAAAATTGGAATTTTTGTTTTTCTAATTGATTTTGTAGTAATAGACATGAAAGAGGATGAAGATGTACCCATTATTTTGGGAAGATCATTACTTAACACCACTAGAGCCTTGGTGGATGTTTGTGAATCAAAGCTTACTTTACGAGTGGGAAGAGAAGATATGACATTTGGAGTTGAAGAAGGATTCGAGAAGTCTAAGAATCAAGATGAAGTGTTATTTATGGATGAAGAAAATGGGCTTGAAGAATTAGAGAAATTAATGGAAGAAGAGGTCCAAACAAGAGAAAAGCCTAAAGAAGGAGTCAAGCCCACCAAGTCGAGAGCCTCGATCCTAGTGATCTTTGAACGCTTTGCCTTTACTACACCAAAAATTCAAGGTGAAAAGGTTTGTGAAAGCAAAGAGATAAGTTCAAGTGATGAAGATGATGATCAAAAAGGAAAGAAAGTAAATCTTAATGGTATCGAGCTAGATAAGAAGGAGTTGGCTGAAAATAAGATGAAGAGTTCAAACAATGAAAAATCCCATGGAATTAAAAGAAAACATGAAGCTTGCGACAATCAAACGAAAAGGGAAAATTCAAAGAAAGCGTACATTCGACGAGTTCAAGCATACAAGAGGAAGTGGAAGGATCAAAAGGAGAAGAGGGAGATTCCGCTCCGAACTGACACAACATAGAGCGGGAAGGAGTCCGGCTCATGACTCCTCAAAAAGAAGCTCTTTTCGGGAGGCAACCCAAACTCGGTTTTCATTTTTTTTAGTTTTCGTTAGTTAGGAATTTCTTTTATTTAATTTTTAAGGATATTCATCTTAGTCATCTTCTATTTTTAAAATCAAGTGTGGGATTAAATTCATGAGTGGTAACAACATTAAAAGAATTATTTTTTGGGTTTTGATCAAATTTTCGTAACCCACGACATGGGATTAAGCGCCACGACATGGGAAATCAAATATGGTTGTAATTCCCATTTGTTTAAAACTCATGATGTGAGAGTTAAAGGTCATAACATGAGCTTCAAGGAGGGGACCAATACTTTTGTCTTCAAACTTAAACCATTTAACCACTTTCAACACTTTACCACTCACGACGTAAGAAATCGCCATAGCCCCACATCGATTTTCTTCAAAACTCTCTTGATTTCGTGTTCTAGCCACCACTAAGGTAAGATTCTCATACTTTAATATTGATAATTTTGCTAATTTTAAGCATTTCGAGTTAAGGTTTGCTCTTAGGATGCACATTTCAAAATTGTTCCTATTTCTAGTGGAATTGTTGTTGCATGTTAGTTTTATGAACTTTGAATCATTTCCTAATCATACCCCATGAGTTATTTTGGTTCGATTTGCTCATAATATTGCCTGATGAACTTCTGTCGACACGCTATAATTACGACGTGAGGAGTGGTCCTCACGACGTGAAAACTGGGTTCTCAGACCATCAGTTTTATGTTTTTTTCTAATCTGTTGTGTTTTCGTTCATTTTTGCAGAATCTATGGGTCAAAGAAGGGAAGTACCCCAAGAACAAGAGCATTCAGATGTTTCAAGTATCCACCCACTATATCGTTTCCCGCAAGATATTTCACAAGCAATGTTGAATAACTACACAAACCGTTTAGGATGGTTGTACAATCAGGAGTTTGCCATAGCTCCTGTCATTGATTGGTCTTGGTTACGAGGGGTTGGACTTTTAGAAGAAGTGGAAAGGTATTAGAAAAAGAGATACAATGGAAATCGGTTTGATTTCACATGCAATGGTTGGCACAATCTTTTTACAATACAAGAGTCGGTTTATTGTGAACTTTCTGTTATGTTCTTTTCAACGGTTAGCTTTGAAGAACAAATGGTTTATCCTACCTACAACCGGGCTCTTGTGTTTCGATTGGGTGGAGTTTATAGAGAATGTACCTTGGTTGAATTTTCATGGCGCATGGGGTTATATTCGAAAGATTAAACACGCTTGCCAAATTCCGTCTTGTTTTTACAAGCTTGTGTTTGAGATTTTACCACCGAGACGATTGATGTGGAGATTTGGAGGACAATAGAAAATTACGAATATAGTTCACGGGATTCTCTAGAATGCCACATTAGATCACCCATTCACCGTTTGTTACATCGCTTAGTCACTTTCACCATAAATCACAAGCATCATGGCGATAATGTGGCCTCTGAAAATATCTTTTACCTTTGGAGCCTTATTACACCGGGGATATTTTGTGATATTCTGTATATGTTGGCGAGATTATTGGGAGGAAAAGCGGTCATTTCTAGAGTTGGAAGTGCAAGTACGCAAGAAAAAACAAGTAAAAGGGAAAAAACTTGAGATCTGGCAACATAGGGGAATAAAAATCGGATCTTGGACACTTACAAAGGTCCAGCAGAGTGCCAAACTGAAAGATAAGGGCTCGCTTGTTGGATCCTTGCTTCCTTCTTCCAACTTCTTTCTTCTTTGGCTCCAAAAACACCACACTAGCTCGCAAATGAGAGGGAAATATGATTAGGGTTCTCAAGGGTCGATATGGGGAATTGGAGGCTGATAAAAGACCAGCCCTTGTGACTTAAGGAGATTATATAGGGTGCCAAACCCTAAAAATTAGGGTTTTCTCAACAAGCCGCCAACATGCTGTGTCTGCCCACCAACACGCAGCCCAAAAGTTCCTCAACACACCGTCATGAGGCTTCACCACGCCGTGTTCCAAAGGAAAATCATGCATAAATGGAATAAATCTCATACCTAGAAATCAAGATGTTACAACTCTCCCCCACTTGAACTAGACTTTATCCTTGAAGTGTGTTGTGTTGAAGAAATCCGGATAATGCTCCCGCATCTCAGCCTTCGGCTCCCAGGTCCACTCGGAGCCCCTCCGGTGCTGCCATCGTACCTTTACCAAAGGTACTTCCTTGCTATGCAAAAATTTTACCTTCCTTTCCATAATAGCTACCGGCCTCTCAACATAATTCAGGCACTCATCAACCTGAATATCATCGAATGAAACCACCATGTCCTCCTCCAATACGTACTTTCGCACCTGCAAAACATGGAAAGTGTTGTGAATCTGATTGAGCTCCTCAGGAAGATCCAATCTGTAAGAAATCTTGGCAACCCTGGAAATAACCCGAAATGGCCCAATATATCGGGGACCCAATTTCCCCCTTATTCTTGAAGCGAATCACACCTTTCCAGGGTGAGACTTTCAATAACACCATGTTGCCGACCTAAAACTCCAACTCGGCTCGGCACCGGTCAGCATAGCTATCATGCCGACTCTGAGCAATCTGCAATCTCTGCCTAATCTACAGAATCATCTCCGTGGTTTGAACGACCACCTCAGTCTGCACCATAACCCTGTGACCAACCTCGCCCCAGCAAACCGGGGTACGACATCTCCGCCCATACAAGAGCTCAAAACGCGGAGCACTAATGCTGGAGTGAAAACTGTTGTTGTAGGAGAACTCTGCAAGAAGTAGGTAGGAGTCCCAGGTCCTACCAAAGTCGATGACACAGGCCCACAAAATATCCTCAAGGGTTTATATCGTGCGCGCACTCTGCTCGTCGGTCTGCGGATGATAAGTTGTGCTGAAGTGAAACCTCGTGACCAGTTCCTCATGGAACTTCTGCCAAAAACAGGAGTTGAGCCGAACATCACGGTTTGAAACAATGGAGACCGGAACCCTATGGAGAGCAACGATCTTGCAAACCTACACATCGGCCAACTTCTCGACTCAAGAAGTCTCCCCTATTGCCAGAAAGTAGGCACTCTTGGTCAATCGATCCATGATGACCCATATAGTATCGAAACCCTTTGCCGTCCTCAGCAACTTGGTAATATGCCTCAGACTCTTGTGATCCATGTAGAGAGTACAACAGAGACATAAAGATAATTCCTCCAAATCTTGAGGGGAAAAACCACCGCCCCCAACTCCAGATAATGTGTAGGATATCGTGTCTCGTGCAGCTTTAGCTGCCGCGAAGCATAGGCTATCACCCGTCCTCTCTGCATAAGAACCGCCCCCAAACCAGTGATTGATGCATCACAGAATACCATAAAATCCTTAATTCCATCCGGGAATGTCAATACTGGGGCCTCGCACAATCTCTGCCGAAGGGTCTCAAATGTCGACTTCTGCTCAGGGCCCCATCGAAAATCCACCCCTTCCTCGTCAAACGAGTGAGGGGTACTGCAATCTTGGAGAAATCCTGAATGATTCTCTTATAGTACCATGCCAAACCCAAGAAACTCCTGATATCCGAGGGGGATTTCGGAACCTGCCACTGCATCATGGCCTCGATCTTGGCCAAATCGACCAATACCCCATACTGGTTAACGAGGTGTCCAAGGAACTGAACCTCTCGTAACCAAAACTCTCACTTCGAGAACTTAGCATAAGTTCATTCTCGCCGCAAAACCCCCAAAAGCTCAAGAAGATGGTCCTCATGCTACTCTCTGGTCTGATGAACTACTTACCTAGCAGCTCATGTAGCTGAGATGACAACGCCTTGGCCATCAGGGCCGTACCTGGCACAAGGTCAATCTTGGACTCGACCTGTCTCTCAGGAGGTACACCGGGTAACTCCTCCGGAAACACATCGGAAAACTCCCTAACAACCGGGACCTGATATACAGAACACAAACCTGATGTACAAATGATGCAAAAACCCCGTGTTCGTTGGCGATTTAAACTCGCAAAGGACACTCTAACTCCCTAATGGGCATATCAAACCCCCTACTTAACGATTGAGACACAAAAGACCGACTCGTACCTGAGTCAAACAACACTAGAGCAGGAAAATAGTTCACTAGGAACGTACATAACAGAGGTACATACATAAGCATAACAAAAAAACATTATCGACAAAATAATGGATAGAAACAAATCAGTCACAACAAATGGAGTTGCTCTGGCCTCCTCGGTAGTGAGTTGGAAAGCGTGACCTCGAGCCCTCGGGGGCTCCACCTTTCCCTGACTCCCATCTATGATCCTCAAAGTAGCTGGAGCTGGAACCTGCGCTGTCCTGACAGCAAGCAAGGGACATTGGGCCTTTATATGGCCCACCTGATCACAATGGTAGCAACTCCTGACGCCAGAAATTAGAGTCTGCTGCCGACAGACCCTCGCAATGTGGCCCTACTTGCCACATATGTGGCATCCCGAAGAAGATCGAAAAGCTCCATCTTGCACCTTACCGCACTTCCCACAGGTGCGGCCTCTCTGACTCCCTGACCTAGAATCAGCGACCCTAAACTTCTTCGAAGAAGGCTGCGACTGTGTCGGGGCCGATCTCTGCTCCCTCATCTGCAAGTCAATCTCAATCTCATGTCGTCTAGCGGCCTCCTGCATCTCTAACAAAGAACCATAGGGTTGGGTGGAAACAAACTGTCTAATCCCATTCTTGAGCATGCTCAAGTAACGGGTCATCTGAGCCTGTTCAGATGTAGCAAACTCAGGGAAAAACATAGCCCTCTCCATAAACATCTTGGTGATCTCCGTCACCGACTCTGAACCCTGCCTTGGATCTAGATACTCCTGGGTCAACCCCTCACGCACCACCAGCGGCACATATCTAGACCGGAACATCTCAGAGAACTGTTCTTAAGTCACAGCAGCTCTCTGCTCAGCAAAATATGAACCAGTAGCAAGCCTCCACCAATCCTTCGCTCCGGTCCTCAGAAGGTTCAGAGCGCACCTGACCTTTTGGCCAGCTGGGCAAGAACAAGTGAAGAAACACCCCTCCACATCAGATACCCACCTCATGGTGATGATTAAATATTTTTTATTATGTATTTAATCATATGTGATTGTATGTATTTAATCACATATGTTGATTCGAAAACGCGAAAATGAATCTTGTATACAGAAATCATATGTGACTAAATGTTCAAGAACAACTGTTGAACAAGAATGCGAAAACGAATATTGTCCATATAAATCATATCTTATTAGATACATATAATTTCATGTAATTAAATACACAAGAACAACAAATGAATCGAGAACGCAAAAATGAATATTCGTTCAGTTGAATATTACGATCCAAAAGCATATTAGCTTATTCAATCATTGACTTACAACATCGAATCTTGAACTTGAATGAGTAATCGTTAATAAAGAAGATGACATGAATGAGACATACTAACAAGATAGAAAAAAGGGAAATTGAGTAATTTAAACCATGACTTTTGGGTGTTCTTCAAAAATGGAGAACAAATTTGACCCTAACTTCATAGGCTTCAAAGACCATATCTTGTGTGACTTCACCCAATAAACCTATAAGATTTCAATTTTATCTTCCAGAATAATCTTTAGGTTCTCTTTGCAACTTCCCCAATTCTTCTCTCCCAGTTGACACCAAAACCTCCGTTGTCAAACACCACTATTTGTTGATGTCAAACCCAACGCCACCACCTTTGACATAAAAAACCACCGCTGCCACCTTTGCTCACTGTCATTAAAAACCACCACCACCACTTCAACCCAGTGTAATGTTCAAACCCAACAATACCCTATTGACTCGCTTATATCTCAAATCGTTAAAGCAAAGAACGACAAACACAAGGATACAAAGAGCGTGAAAAGATCTGTACAAATAAAAGGGTTTCCGATGGAAAATCCATTGTTAGTGTCCCATCTACAAATTTGATTGTAAGAAAAAAAAGGAAATGAAGAAATTAGGCTTATTGATTGATTAATCGGTCATTATCAAAACAAAGTCAAAAGAGCTTTGGTTTTAATAACTTCAGAGGCTTAACGGATCATGAAAGTGAAGAAAAGACAGAGAGAGTCTAAAGATGAGGTTAAAACAAAGGGTATGTAATGTAGGGTTCGTAGGTGAAATTATGGAGAAGATGATATGGGTTTGTGGAAAAAAACAAAAATGTGGGGGATTTGGTGAAGTTAACAGGGGGAAAGTGGAGGAAAAAAGAGGTGGCGAAAAGGGAAATTAAAACAAGAGAGGGAAGAGGGTGGAAGTAGTCACTAGTAACGGTGGCTTCATGAGAAAGAACAAAAGAGAGATGGAAAAAAGTGGGACCTTATCTCTTTATTTCATTAATTAAAATCATTAAAATACATATAATAGAATAAAAAATAAATATAAGGGCATAATAGTTTTTTCAGGCTAAGAGGGACCAGAAACACTAAAAAGATCCAAAATTGGACCATTGTTGCACCAACAAAACTTTTTGGACCAAAACCACATAATTTTGACAAACACATGGACTGTTTTTTGCAATTTAGTCTAAATGGTAATAACGAATTTAAAATCCTAGACTTGATAAAGTATCAAGTATCATATAGACAAAACTGCACAAATGGTCCCTGTGGTTAGCTGAAAATTGCTACATTGGTCCAAAATGTTTTAGACTAAAACCATTGGTCCAAACTTTTCATTTTGTTGCGAATTTGGTCCAAAGTATTTTGAAAATATCTAAAATGACATATTTTCCCTTGGTGTTTTCTTTTTTCAAACTTTTATTAACTTTATTTTTTAAAATAAATAAAAAAGAAAATTTACACACCCCTCCCCATTCCTTCTTCGTTATCTGCCTTTTTGTTTTTATAAACAGCCACTTGAACTCGTCGCGGTCAAAGCACGACCACCATCACCAAAAGCCGCTGACGGTAGCACAACCACCACCACCTGAAACAGGTAGAAAGGAGACGTAGATCGGAGCTAGAAAATCGAGAAGACGAAGGGCTCCCTTCTCTATCTCCCTCTCTCTCTCTCTCTCTCTCTCTCCCTCTGTCATTGAAGCTTGGTGAACAGATTTGGGCAACAAAGAAAACGAAGGGTGGCGGCTGGGTAAGGAGGTCTCCAGTGGGGGAAAGCAACATCGTCTTCGTCGTTTGAGAGGAAGGATGACACCATCGTTTTCTTCGGATGAACATATCTGGATACCACCTTCCTAAAACCTCAACGAAGACAAAGACATGGGCGACGACGAATGATTCCATAGCTTGAAGCCAAAACAAAAACGAGAAGGGCAGTGACATAGGGTTTCGACTGAAAGATTTTCAAATTGGAGGGTTCGTCATCATTGCGGTCAGAGATCTGCACACGTAAAGCCACCTATGTCGCCGAAGATCTGTTCATATTCACCGTTCATCTTCACCAGGCTGGACGACCACCGACGCTAATGCCAACACTGCCATTGATTAGGGTTTTCAGCAGATCCTCGGAGACACTAGGTTTTTTTTTTGACAAATATGACGTCGCTAGGGGTTTTGCGAAGAGGTGCAGCTCCGCTAAAACAAGGGTTTCTTGGAGGAAGAAGATCCGAGAGATAGTGAGAGAGGAGAGAGAGAGAGAGAGAGAGAGAGAGAGAGAGAGAAAGAGAGAGAGATGTGAATAAAATCATGTGTTTTATTTTTCAGATCTGGTGGTTCTTGAGGGTTTAAAACTCCGGTTGTTCTTGATTTTGAGGTTGCAGATAAGGAAAAATATATTGTTTTATTTTTTAGATCTAGAAAAAAATATGTTTAAAACCATTAGATGGTGATGTTTGTTCTTGAGTTTCAATTTATGTTGTTGTGGTGTTAGTGGTGACCGACAGTGGCAGTTGTTGGTGACCACCGGTGGTGTTAGCGATAGCAATGGCGACTAACGGTAGTGGTGGTGGTGGTGGTGGTAATAACATAATCGGTAATGGTATGAGAGAGAGGGAGAGGAGTGGGGTAGGGATATGGGTAGTATTTTCTTTTTTGTTTTATTTTTAATTATGAAAATTGTAAAATATATTTAAATAAATAAAAAAAATTTGAAAAAAAAAACAAAAAGTAAGGACAAAATCATCATCATATAAAAGTTTAAAGAAAATTGGACCAAACTTACAACAAAATGAAAAGTTTAGACCTCTGGAGCTAGTCTAAATTTTTTTGAACCAAAATTACAATTTTCAGCAAACTATAGAAACCTTTTGTGGAGTTTTATCTATCATATATTATTTGGATGTAAGAGATGTAAAAGTGATTATATATATATATATAAGGTTAGGTTCATGTGAGACGGCCTAATTTTGTGAGATCGTGAGACGCAATCATAGCCATTCATTTGGTAGATAAAACAAAAAACATTTTTAAAATGCAAAATAATTGAAAATTTTCGAAAAAAAAATTTCAAATATTATTTTCGGAATTTATATTTTCCAAAAAAAAATACCAAAAAAAAAAATAAATAAATAAATAAAAATACTTTTTTTTACATATTCTAGTAGAATAATAGAATATTCTACATATCCGAGAAATCTAGTATAATATTCTAACATTCTAAAAATCACATTAGAATATTTACAGTGTAATATTCTATTAGAATATTTCACGTATTTTTCAAAAAAAAAAACAGTAATTTTTTTTTATTTATTTTTTATTTTTTTTATATTTTTTTTAGGTAATTAAAGTTTCGAAAATAATAATTAAGAAAAGAATTTTTGGATTTTTCCTTTTATTTTGCATTTCAAAATTATTTTTAGATTTGGTTTCACGGTTTCACAAAATTAGCATGGTCTAAAATGAACCTGAACATATATATATATATATATATATATATATATATATATATATATATATATATATATATATATATATATATATATATATATATATATATATATATATATATATATATATATATATATATATATATATCAAGGATTGGTCACATTGGATAAAGTAAAGATATTTAGTTATACAATGTGATGTAAGTGATCTTGGAAATGATTGACATGAATGCAAAAATATCAATAAAAAAATACTTAGTTATGTAATATTATACAATTGACTTCGGAATGATTGATATGAATGCAAAAATATACAGGCGAATACTTAAAGTTTTGTTAATAATGCTTGAAAATTTTAAAATGGCAAATGAGTTGTCATTAAACATGAAAAATGAAAATTAGGAAAATAGCTCCAAAGTAGAATACTATGATGCCTTATGATGCAAATATACATATGAGAAAGAAATAGCAAGTTCGTTAAAAAAACAAATTACTTAAGTTATCAAAATAATTAAAGTAGCCGTTTAAACTTCGAAATATTTTATTTTTATCATACCAACGGATATTATTAGCAATAAGTTTGATGGAAACTTATAATTTTTATAACAAAATATACTTTTAGACAAGAATTGTAATTTGACGTTTATGGTTAATAAGCTTATTAAAGTTGATGCGTTTAAAATCGAAGTACTGGATAAAGTATCATATATTACTTGGATGCAAGAGATGTAAAATGATACAATATTAATTATGAGTTTCTTAAAAACACCTTTAAATCTTAAAATAAAAACCTATATCACATCATACCCATCAAACTTTATCAATTATATTTTTTGTTATTTTTATTTTAAAACATATTAATTAATATAAAAGTTTTTTTTATAAATTGCAAATTTGGTCCCTATGATTTGCAAAAAAACTGTAGATGAAGTTCAAAAACTTTTCAACTTGCATCAATGGTCCAAACTCGTAAACTTTTTGTAGTTTTGGTCCTATAATTCGGAAGGTTTTGTGGTTTTGGTCCACACCCTTTCTGGAATGACTAATATACCCTTTAAGAAATTATTTCTTATTTTCTTTAATTTCTTTAATAATTTTTTTAAATAAAAAAAAAACAAAAAAGAATCCATCCACCCCACTCAAAGTAAGTCATCAGCCATCACCGACCCTTACTCTCTCTCTCTCTCTCTCTCTCTCTCTCTCTCTCTCTTCTGGATGTCGTTCAACCACCATCACCACCACCATATGCTTGTCGGAACCCAACATCATACACCATTGATTATCCCATCATCAACATTCAGTCACAACAAAACACCACCATAAACCCACCATTTAACCTCTGTTCTGATCATTATCTTCAATGCCAATTTTCATCAAATGATCTTTGATGTCGTAGCAATTCCAAATTGGTTTTCGGTGATCATTTTCCATACTAAACACCCAAGAGCTCATATATCAGGAGCTTATTCCTGTTCATTTTTCCCTATTTATCACCAGTACATTCTAGCTTCATTCATGAATTCCTAATTCACTAACTTGTGTATACCAGATTAAAGAGATTTGTTTTGAGTTTGTGTTTTGTCACACCCCAAAACCGGAGCGACGGAAACGTTCTGGGGTGGAGGACGTCATGTTTAGTATCACAAGACATGCATCATAGTAAGCGAAGTAATAAACAACCATTTCATTAGAAAGAAAGTGTTTACAAAGTATGTGATTCACATAATATAGAATACATAGCAAATACCAAAAGACATGAAGCTATACTGCTCCATCTTCTGAATCCTAGTGTGCGAACCTATCTACTGGTCTCCTGAGAATACAAGTTATTTTTAAAGCGTAGATCAGCATTTAAGCTGGTGAGTTCATAAGATTTAAGTGATGTAGTGTAAGTTGTAAGAAAGTTGTAGTAAGTTCTATTTAGAAAAGTTTGTCTGTTCCTCCAGAAAATCCTATATTTCCTGCTTTGATGAAAGATAAGTAAAAACGACTCAACAGTCCTTTCTATGAGCATTAAATGAATACAAGTTATATAAAACTCAGAGTAAACAAACAATCGATTGTGTGTATCTGCCCTAAGCCCACAACCAAACAAGGAACAGGAAATGAGGCGGAAGACACATATCCCATTGTTTGTTAGATCATTGTTATATATAACCCTGGCGTATTCACTTGGTACTCACGGAGTTAACTGTAATAGTTCCTTTATATTTGATGAAAAGATTCTTTAAGAAAACCCTTATTTCTTATAATAAAAATGGTAACCACAGTGGTTCCTTCTATAATCACTTAGTTTATACTAGCTATATATAATCTAATATCGAACAGATAGTTAATTATGTGTATCTGCCCTAAGCCCACAACCAAACAAGGAACAGGGAATGAGGCGGAAAGCACACATCCAACTATATATCGGATATTAATTATATATAGCCCTGATGTATAAACTAAGGTATTATTAATTATATATAGCCCTGATGTATAAACTAAGCAATCTTTTGAAAAATGTTTATAACAAACAATTACACAATTATCATTGTGTTCAACTTATATTCCCCACCTTAAAAGCATTTAAAACAGTTAAAAGATTCATTATAGGGGTATGAACTCACCTTATGTGGGTGATTCAATCGAATAAGCGCGTAAGGATGAGAAGTTCCACGAATGAAGTCCCGAGACACAACAAGTCCTAAATGACATATAATGACATATATTGACTTAAATATAGGGTTTAGAAGCAACTATATGAAAGGAAACACCCCTAGGGACTTGGACTAAGTGATGGAATCACATGTGATTCATCTAAGGGATGTTTAAGGCCAGGAAATGGTGTTTACGGCCATGGAGCTTTGGGCCGTAAACTCATGGTAAAAGGTGCATAATAGGGTGTTTGAATGCTTGGGAAGCTTGAGGGACTATTTCTCTATAAGAGGGTGAGCAAAACTAACCTTTTAGGAGTTGTTGAGGTGTTTACGGCCACACCAAAAGTGTATGGCCGTAAACTCTCCAAATGGTGTCTTTTTGGGTCTTAAAGGCAAGGGTTCTCAAAGTTTCATGTGTCCCAAAGGATAGCTAGTGTCTAGAAGTGTTTATGGCTCAAAACTTGACCAAAACAAGGGTTTACGGGCAAGGGAGATGCTCTTTGGCCGTAAACTCTCATTGATGATGAGATTGGCGATGTTTCAAGGCTAGGATCTAGTGTTTAACATGGCTAACTAGAAGATAGATGGAATAATCACACTTTTGAGGCCCTTAGAGGAGTTTGCGGCCACCAAGAACAAGTGTGTGTTCTTGGTGTTCTTGGTGAAAGATGAAGATCTTGAAGATCTAACCAAAAGAGATGATTTTATGGATGGAATCAAAGGGGTGTACTAGATTAAGAAGAATAACAACTCAAAAGGTGGAAGAAATACTTACGTTTTTGAAGATCAAAGTGAAGAACTCGATGATACTTGAGAGAGAATGGAAGTGTTCTTGAGTTGGAAGTGTGAGAATGAAGGAAAAGTGAAGGAATGGAGACTTTAAGGGGGAGTTTACGGCCAACCTTGAGTTTACGGTCGTAAACTCATGTGTCTTGGCCGTGAACTCCTTTTTAGGGGTCTTAAGGCTTGAATGTTGCACAGTGTCTCTAGCAGGTACATTCTAACACTCATTCCTTAAGTGTACTAGGCTTAAAACCCAATAGAATGACCCTTAACAAGGCTAGAAGGCAAGAAATTTTCGGGTTGTCACATGTTTCAGATTAAATATATGGTGCCGCGAAAAAGGGGATGGAGATGTGAAACCCCTGAAATCGAACCTTGGAAACCCTAAAATCGGACTTTGAAAACGCTAAAATCGGGCCTTGAAATCCCTTATGTTGGTCGGGGCTAATAATTAACTCGCTAGAGAGCTATATCACCACCACCATCGTTTATCAGAATATATGAAATGAAACTGATAGTCTTACCTTCATCACATGGAAATACGAGTACAAAGGAAGACGCAGAGTAGGCGGATACTACAAGCTCTTCATCAAGAAATCAAGACATTGCATGGCCGATGTCATACCCATTTCCGGTTGTCTTCACGCTTCCATATCACAACCCAACACCACCACCTGCAATTGCAATAACAAGGAAAAAGGAAAACTGATATAGAGAGAGAGGAGAGAGAGTAAATGAGAGTGAAAGTGGGAAGGGGGTTACCGGTAGGGAGGGGTCTGCGATTTTTTTTTTTATAATTATTGAAGGGGATGATATTTTTTTATAACTATTTAAATTCTAAACAAATACAGAAAATGTAAAAAAGAAATGATAAGGGGTAAAATCGTCATTTCAACGTTTTTAGGACCAAAACCACGGAAAATTCTTGATTTTGGACCTTCCATGCAAGTTGAAAACTTTTTGGACCTTATCTACAATTTTTTGAGAAACCACAGGGACCAAATTTGCAATTTTGTCTTTCGAGAAAACTTCATAAATGGTTCCTGTGCTTTTCAGAAATCTGAGATATAGTTCTTAAGTTTAAAAAGGCTCATAGATAGTCCCTATGGTTTCAAAACGTTTAACAAATAATCCCTCACCCACCTAAAAAGACTTTTATACCCTTTTCATTTCTTTTTATAATTAATTTTAATTAAAATATTTAAAGAAAAACAAAAGAAAAATAATTAATCCCACTTAGGCCCACATCTCTCTCTCTCTCCCTCTCTCCACTTTACTTCACTTCACTTCACTGTGCCACCACCTGCAACTCTCTAATGACAGGAGAAGAAGCCATCTTTTCATCCATCTTGATTAATCCTCCAGATTCTACTGTGGCTAACTAAAAACAACTATGTAAAGCTATTTTGTTCAAAATTTACCTAATGTAAAATTTACCCCAAAACAACTTCCATAATCACTTATCTCATGGAACCCTATTCATATTACCCATAATCACCTATTCCTCTCCATATTATAAACAAATCACCAATTACTCTTTGCAGAGTTGCATATACTTCATTTTGTTCAACTACTGATATTGTTTTTCTCTGTGAATGGTGTGCATCTACACCTTCAAAACAACATGTCTAACACTTAATCGTGTCCACAGGTTTTCAAATCCAACATCTATTTTTATTTAGTTGATGTGAATGGATCCAGGACCTAGTAGATTTGGTAGTTTGGTAAAGGGAAATGGATTTCAATTCAGGAATCAAAGTATTACCGTAATACCTTATGAAAAAAGCCTTGGATACTTGCTCCCGGTTCAACAATACATTTTCGATCTATAATCCTGTCAATAACGTGAATGCGTAGCAGAATCTTCTCAAATTTAGACTTTAGAGGTGTATAACTTTAGAATCCTCTCAATGACCCCAGACTTTTGAAGATTTCATATGTAAAAAATGAAGTCATGGAACAAACCCATGTTGATTTCTTCTAAAAACCCACCCTGATTTGTACATTTGTGTTCATGTGTGTTTCGGTGGCTATGTGCGAAATCTTCAACCCCCCTTCTCATTCCTCTGTTCTAAAACTCGCAACTAAGACCCAACATTATTATTCTATTTTGATTTTAAACTATAACACAGTGCAACAGGTCCAAATAGTTCTTGCCAATATATGCAGGAACCCAAATTGAAAGAATCCTAATCATCACAAGGGCCAAAAATCACACCAGCCACCACATCATCTTCTTCCCCACCGACATCAACATTACAATCATCAGTTCAAGAGCAAGCTAGAAGGGTAATAGTGAGCAAACTAAACAATGTAATTCTTTGAGAATCGAATGAATTTATCATTAATGAAAAGCCTTATAAATACATATTATACAATCGGGAATTAAGGAAACCCTAAACTAAATATGGTACATATACATTTAAAATAGGGTACAGATACATTTAAAATACAACAGAGATCTGAAATATATATGGAATATATTTCGTCTAATAAACAAAACTAAACCAAAATCAATAGAAAATCAAAATGTTGGCTCCAATGAAATCTATGGAATAAAGAAATGGAAACAAGATCGGGAATCAGATCAAAGTTTGCACCTGGTGCTGGCGGGCAATTCGTTGGCGGAGAAGTGGGAACTCAAACATGTTTTCATATTTGATTTTATACACTTATTGTGAATCAACGGCACAAAAAAACCCTCATCTACGTGGGTTTCTTCAACTGAGAAACAAAGACGCACACATTCAATGTCTGTCGATCACAAATAGAGGGGGTGAGCATGAGATATCCTAAGAGAAATTAGATACATTAGGTTTGTAAAAGAGAATAAGAAGATACGAGAAAGAAAGGATGTGACTGAAAGAGAGATCAAGAAGGGGGAGGGTGTAACACGGGTGGCTGGAGAAGTGGGACAATGATGTGGTGGTGTTATTGTGGTATTAGGGTAGCACAAGGAGTCGAGGGTTTGATATGTTTTTCTCTTTCTTGATCTGCAACTATTTTCCTTTCCATCTCTCGATCTGCAACTACTTGCTTCAATCAATACAAATGTTCATTGTGTGCGTGAGAGAGAGAGGTGGGCCCAATGGATTGTTTATTTTATTTTCCTATTTAAAAAAAAATAGGATTAGATAAAAGTAATTCTAAAAGGAAATAAAAAAGTCATATAAGTCTTTTTATGTGGATGAAAGACTATTTGTTAAAAGTTTTGGAGTCATAGGGATCATCTATGAGGTTTTTTAAATTTAGGGACTAAACTTCAGATTTTGGGATACCACATGGACCATTTATGAAGATTTGTCTATTATTTATGCTTTTTTTTTACGTTTTGTTTGAATATAATATTTTTTTTGTTCGAATACAATGTTTTTTCCTATGTTTTATTCGAAGACAATGTTTTTTTCTTTGATGTTTTTGGTTTACAATATTTAACGTTGTGATTAATGTATTTTTTGACGTTTTTCGTTTAGAATATTTAATGTGGTAACTTAATATATTTTGTTTACAATAATCCGTACCTTATGCAAAAATCTAGTAAAA
Source organism: Lactuca virosa (assembly GCF_052849685.1). Taxonomy (NCBI): domain Eukaryota; kingdom Viridiplantae; phylum Streptophyta; class Magnoliopsida; order Asterales; family Asteraceae; genus Lactuca; species Lactuca virosa. Next base: position 193,352,682 of record NC_136428.1, on the reverse strand, counting down.
AGTGATTTGGATTTAACCTACTCTTTTATTGTTGAATCTAAATAGATACACAATTTTTTATATTTTAAACTCTTTATTGTCAACAAAATGATTAACTAACCGATAACAAATGAGAAATTGTTAGAAAAATCTCAATATTTTCAGAAAAGTTCCATTTTAGTCGCAAATTTTATTTTTTGAACAGAATATCATTTCCTGTAAAAGAAAAAAACGGATTTTTTTTGTTAATTTGAGTGAAATAATCGGGATTTTTCTATTCAAAAAACAAAATTTGGGACTAAAATGAAACTTTTCCGAAAATATTGGGACTTTTCTAACAATTTCTCAATTGTTTTTCATATCTTAATATAATTTTGTTAGGATCTTACGTTCACAATCTTACAAAATAGAAAACGATCTTATAGATGATCCCGATCTCCACAACCTTAAAGTTAGATTATTATTTTAGGTTTTTATTTATTTATTATAATATAGATTGATAATAATGTTTTTTATTAATTATCTGAAAATAGTTATATGATTAATTTGTAGGAATAATATTACGTAACTATAACTATATGAAATCAAACAAGAAACAGAAAATGTTAAGGCATGTGTTTGACACCGTATCCTTAAAACAAATTTGTCCGCAACCAGGTATTTATTTGTCATGATACAACAGTTTAAAATGGTTCTTTTAGACCACCCGAACCCCCAATAGGCATGCATAATACATTCAATGTAACAATAAAATAAAAAGAATGAACTGAAGAAAAGAGAATTTTGTTTTAATTCGGGTGTCCCAATTAGTTACCCAAAACCTTTATTTATACAGATAAGTTCAAAAGCCAAACTTGTAACCCAAGAGATTAAATGCAGCCATTAATCACAAGATTAATTCATTAATTAATATGTATTTTAAGTTACAAAAGAAAAACTATTTACAGAAAGTTGCATGAATTTTTTTTTTTTTTTACTTCTTCCAACAACCTCATTTTATGATTAATGTCTCGTTCATTTTAATTCCGTTTTCGATTTGTGATATACCAAAATGAAGATATCACAGAGAAGAACATAACATACATCATGTTATATATTTTTGTAATGTTTTAGGATTCGAGTTGCATGTTAAAAAAAATAGAAAAAAATCATTTTTTATAAATTGGTTAAAACTAATTTTCCAATATGAGTTAGGTTAAGTTTTTTTAATTTTAATATACGTCCGGTTTTATGTGTTTCACATGATATAATAATATCTAGAGTACACTGAAGTTTTTTATTTAAGCATAATTTGAAGTGTTTTTTTTAATCTATATAACCATACTTACTCACAAATCTATACAAAATTAATGTGTATTCCCATGTGTTCATTAAGAAAAGGGGGTCCTTGTGGTATTGTTTTATTGCGCTTTTAGTCCTTATCCTTAAGTCGGATTTTCAATCTGTGGGTTCGTTAAATATTAAATGTGTTGCACGTTTAGTCCATGTTTGATTTAAAAAGACTATTATGCCATTTTAATTTCTTTTATAATTTTTTTTATGATTTAATTAATATTTCATTTTGTAATTTGTTTTAGCATTATTTATAATCTTTATTTCTTATTATAAATCAAAAAATAAGATGGGTCCACTTATACCCCACCCATCCTATTTATCCATTTTCTTTATAGCAATATTGTCTTATTCTTTTACCATCGTCTATCTCTTCTCAATTTATGGTGAGCATTTTATCTCACCCGAGAAACCACCAACCGCCCTAGAGGTGTAACACCGTAAATTTTCAAACAAAATTTTCGTTTAAAAATCACATAATTCTCATAACACATTTCACAAAAATCCCATTTATTTAATTTACAAAAACACAATTCCATAATTATTCAATTAATAATCCAGGATCCTCAAAACATAACTCTTTCTCTGGTGTGTACAATCAAGCCGGCGTCTTCCCGCGATCCTGAAAAGAACCTGAAACACATATCACATAACACGGTAAACACGAAGCTTAATAAGTTCCCCAAAATACCACACACATCTCATTAGCCTCTCATGGCTATACTCAGATAAGACCCTCCGGTCAATATGTCTCAGTGGGACCCTCTGGTCCCACAACTCAGCTGGACCCTCCGATCCCTCAACTCAGCAACTCAATATAATATACAACATATATATATATATATATATATATATATATATATATATATATATATATATATATATATATATATATCACAAAGACAATAAACAAGATATCTCAATGCACAGTATATGCACAAAAGACCCTCTAGTCACACATAGATTACCACTCAAGGTAAGTATAGTGAGAAGACTTATCTCGGTTGATGAACAACTCCTATAGATGCTGCTGCTGCACCGACCTCTAACATTGGACCAAAATCCACAATTACTCCACTAAGATCTAAGTCCAAATCCTCACTCTTTAGGTCTAAAGGTAGTCCACTAACTAGCCCATTAATAACCTAAAACTCATTGGGTCCACCAATGCCCAATAATGAATGGGCTCTCTCGAGGCCCAACTCTCAAGTCCAAGTGACAAGCCCAACACAAGGGCCCAAGGCATAATATAATATTTCTCTACTCAAAGTCTCTAATGAACAAGCCCAAAGATCCAAGCCCAACCCTTAAGGCCCATCATAAAATTCAGCCCAAAAAGCTCACAGTGAGGTTACGCGGGGCGTGCCTCCCTTGGTACGCTCAGCGTACACTAGCATGCACGAATCTGATTGGGGACACCAACCCAGTACGCGGGGCGTACTGGAATTACGCTGGACGTACGCCCAGTTTTGCTTAGTCCATTCTCTTTGGTCTTAACCCGTTAAGACCTTAGCTCATTTCTGAGATTTGGACTCCCTAATAGCTCTTACTCCATAAAGTCAGTGACTTTAAGCCTTTGCATGGTTGATATGGTCATAAACACACAAAACACTCACTCTCTTATCTCAAAAATCTCATTTTCATGCATGGGTTGATTCCAACGTCCAAGGCTTGATTTTTATGACACTACACCACTAGTTGCACTAAAAAGAGTTTATCATAGTCTGTGGAGCTCAATATCTCATAAAGTCTCCAACTTTTGGGACAAAAACCCTAAAATACTCTAGTATGATACACAAATCAAAAGAGTGAGAAAGCTTGAAGCTTTATACCTCAATATGAAGCTCCCAACACAGATATGCTCAAATCCAAGGGACTGGACTCTCACTCCTTATTCTCCAAATATTCTTCTTTACTCCAAGAACACACAAAGTCACTCAAAGGTTCTCAAATGCACTCACAAGCTCTATGAATGAAGATTTAGGGTTTTCGAGGGTTGGTTGTCTGAGAATGGTGGCCAGGAATGAGGCCATCTTATTCTTTATATAGGGACACCCCCTCACTTAGGGTTTTCCTTCTGTGCCTAGTACGCCTAGCGTACCCTCTGGTACACCCAATGTACTAGGTGGCTCCGCTTAAAAGTCACACACATGAATACGCTAAGCGTACACACACATACGCCCAACGTACTCTGCTGCTACCTTTTTCAATTAAAGGACTTATCTTGCCCAATCTTCAAACTGTCATAGCTCCCTTGTTATAAATCCGTTTCCCATGAACCTTATATCTACGGAAAGGTGACGAGAAGCCCTGCGCTTCAACTCGTCGAAGCCCTGAGACTTCCTCATGCACGGTTTGCAGCCCACGAATCCCTAAATCACGGACGATCCAAAACAGGATGTTACAAGAGGGCTTCACCAGACACGCCATCGTCGTCTCTCTCATTAAATTTGCCTCCCTTTTAATATATATATATATATATATATATATATATATATATATATATATATATATATATATATGTATGCCCCCATTGTAGATTTTGATGGTTGAAGGCAAGATTGTTTCATATGTGGTTAACTGTTCGACCGTAGATCTTGATGATTGAGGACTTATGATTATACCTATCTTGTCATACGTTAACAACTTTCAATTTGTCTAGTTACGTTGGTGTTTAGTTTATCGAATAACTTCAGATAATATAGATTTCAAAACCATGGATTGGAATTTAGTTATCATAGGTACATGTAATGGATCTAGATTTAAATTGATTGGGGATTCAATTTTTGAGAGGAGCCACCACCACGATTGACCGTTCTCCCTGATTTTAGGTTTCAAGGTTGATTCCATGGAAGGGTATGTTGAAATTCATAGCAACAAAAAAACACAGATTAGTGTTCTTCATTTCAAATTGTGTGTGAGAGAGAGGGAGAGACATAGAGATTTATCGGGGAAGGATGAGAAATAAGGTAATCGGGCAATGGATAGGGTGAAGGAATGAGGACGACATGAGTTCGCTGAAATGCACTATGGAGTTGACAACGATTTCTAGAACAAAGGTGATAGGAGTATGATGGCTTGTGAGCTGGCGGTGACAAGATTGTAATCGAGGGAAGGAGACAATAATATTGGGGTAGGGTAGTCGACGACAATACAGGTGACCGGTCATACAAGTGTCGGTCTGCAGGTGGTGGGTTAAAGGTTAGAGGGAATTATTGTTAATGTTAGGTTTTAGGGAAAATGTTTTTTTTAATTTAATAATATATAAATCATAAGTTTAATTATAAAAAATATATAAATAATAAAATTAATTATAAAAGATATTACAAATGCACAATAGTCTTTTTAGGTCAAACAATGATTAAACGTGGAACAAATTTGACATTTAAGGACCCCACAGATGAAAACCCGATTTAAAGACTAAACATGCGATAGGACAATATCACAAAGACCATTCGTGTAATTTACTCTTAAAATTAAGTACAATTAATATTAAAATATGATTTATTAGACCATTTGACTAGATTAAATATTACATGGAAAACTATGTATACATCAATGAATTTTCAAATTGGATATTTATGTAATATGATGTAATTGACCTTGGAAATGATCGATGTGAATGAAAAAATATCAATATAAAGATACTTAGTTATGTAATATAATGTAAGTGACCTAGGAAATGATTGATATAAATGCAAAAATATACAAGCAAATACCTAATGTTTTGTTAATAATGCTTGAAAACTTAAAATGGCAAATGAGTTCTCGTCTAAATCATGAAAAATGGAAATTTGGGAAATAGCTCAAAAGTAGAATATACTATGATGGCTTATGATGCAAATATGCATATAAAAAGAAATAGCAAGTTAGTAAAACAAAGGCAAATTAATTCGGTTGTCAACATAATTAAAGTGATCGTTTAAATTTGAGATATTTTATTTCTATCATACCAACGGATATTATAGATATAAATGAGTATAATATGATGTTGGAAACATATTAGCAATAAGCTTGATAGAAACTTATAATTTTTATAACAAAATCTATTTTTAGAACTTTAACTAGTCAAATTATCAAAAATGTCATAAAGAAATAAAATGAACGATGTTTTGAAACTTCAGCATTGGTATATGCTTATAAAACATAATTGCGTCTAAACCTACTTAAAGACATTTCAATATGCAAAGAAAATCATATAAGACAAAGTAGGATTTCTAAATGAAAAAAATCATCAAAAAAGGTTCGAAACGAAACATATATCACAATGCGCATCGAAATCTTCACTGCAATGTAAACCGTAATATTATTCATATATATATATATATATATATATATATATATATATATATATATATATATATATATATATATATATATATATATATATATATATAACACCAAATTCCCTAAATTCTCTAATAGTTGACTAACTTATGTCTACAAAGTCTAGTAAATGTATATCATTCTACTTTTCCGTTCAAGTTTAGGAATCTACTACAAGATAACTAGTTCGTTTAAACCACGACTGTGATACCAACTTGTAACATTCAAGTTTTCACATCAGGTACACCCAAAATATTACTTTCCATTCATACTTTTATAAAATATTATTAGTGTATACTGGCAGTCTGGTATACAAGAAGCTATCACCAGGAATCATACTGACATTAAGTACATGATCTGAGTCGGACGCTACAATAAATTAACCTGCAAATCAGTCACGAGAAACACCGTAAGCCATATGACTTAGTGAATAACATCTACAATAACACACTCAACACGTAACAACATATAATAATCGATTTCTCAATGATAAACAAACCTTTCCTCAGATATATCAAAGTCAACTAGTTATCATCTCCTGAATTTCTTTTTGGGATCACTTAATATTAGTTTTCCATAATATGGTCTGCCTTGAACTTCGTAAGGTCAATCCAGACTTCATTTCCATAATAATAATCTTCCATGGATATTTGCTTCCCAAGGTAATTACTTAATGCTCTTCGTCTATCCTATTTACCAACTATCACTTTGACTAATTTCACTTTACTGTTTTATATCATCACATGCATCTTGCATAATATGGTAATCTCACAACAGGTCTAATCCACATACAGTACACTAACACATATCTATATCTAAAGATGTTAGAGTAGAGTTACTCACCTGACTAGTGGTGGGATTTATTCTAATGTTAATATTTGATCTCCACTACTTCTCGGCTTGCTACTTTCCAACACCTATTTAACGATATGTATAGTGGTTGACTTATAACAACCCAATTTTTCAAAAGAAAATTTTCATTTTTAATTAACCAAAATATGTTTCACCAATCATGTAATCCTAGATACAATTGTTTTCAAATTCATAACATCAACAATTTTTATTTTAAAACATCAGAGTGTCCCATAATAACGATTGAGAGAGAGTGCACGCTGCGCCATCAAACCTTGCCCTTTCCCTTGGGCTCGGATGTACTTGAAACAAATCCACAAACTGTAAGCTAATGCTTAGTGAGTTTCCTAGAGCATACCCCACACACAATCCACAATCCACATAACATATTAGCTATAAAAGCTACATATATACTATATAATCCATGCATACAACAAATAGGGATGTCGTGGGCTCGTCCCCAGGGTCTTACTCCAGGATGCCATGGGCTCCCCACATGGTATTACATCTAATTGCCATGGGCTCCCCCATCGTCTTCGATAGGAAAGCCATGGGCTCTCCACATGGTCTTACATCCAAGTGCCATGAGCTCTCCCATGGTCTTCCACACATACATACCATATATACCACTAGCATGCTTCCTAGCTCAACAAACTAACATATAACATAATACAACTACAGCTAAGATGCCACATATCCTAAAATGGGCCGGCCTTGGTGCCTTAGACCCATTGGTATGGTGAGGAGACTCACCTCTCACGAATGCTGTGCTGACAAGATAAGATCCAATAAGTCCCAACGCACGGCTCCAACTCAACTTCCTATAAGCATCATAAGATTAACTTATCATAATCCCAAAATTACCCTTAAAGTCAACCCTGGTCAAAGTCAAGGTCAGCAGTCAAGGTCAACAGTCCATGTTGACCCCAACTCATCTAGTGCATCTAGCAACTCGTCGAGTTCTTACAGAGTCCAGAAAACCTGAACAAACCCTAGCCAACTCGCCGAGTTGTTTCATCAACTCGACGAGTTCACTTGATATCCAGTAGACGGGGAAACCCAATCTGACTCGTCGAGTTGGCAGGGCAACTCGTCGAGTCCCCCTCCCTGTTTGCTTATTATGATGATACACCGAATGTAGGGACTCCAGGGCTTAGATCTGAAACCCTAAGGTGTCTAGGAGGATAAAGTTTCCAACTTTACCGTCTGGAACCACTCTGAATGCTCTAAGCCCCTTATCAAAGGTTGGAAAGCTCAAAAGCTTTGCCATGTGGTCCAAGACTCTAGGGATATGGAATCCCTCCTTTCTAGAAGGGTTTCTAGTCCTCAAAATGTTCCAAAGATGGAGGCTATATGGACATGCATGTCCAATGCATGTCATTAAGTCAAAATGGCCAAAAAGGGGAAATATACTCTAAAAACCCTTGCATCGCATCCTTGCTTGACCAAAAGCTAGATCTAGCCAACCTTGGGACCATTTTGTCCTGGAGATCCATAAAGTTGCAAAATTTATGAACCCCATGCATGCAATCAACAAGAATGATAGGAAATGAAGAGTAAACTCAAGATCTAGACATATTCTAAGATAAAAATCAAATCTTGAAGTCTTACAACAGTCCACCGGATGGTCAAGCTCAAGAGTGAGGGCTTGGTTTGCTGGATCTTCTCCTTCTTCTCACTATCTCCTTCTTCTTAAGCTCCACAAGTCACTCTAGCTCACAAAATGAAAGATAATGGTGATTAGGGTTTAGCACAGACGTTCTTAGGGTTTGGAGGCTGATGAAAGGTCAGCCTCAAGGTTCTTAAGGAGATTATATAGGGTGAAAACCCTACAATTAGGGTTTTTCCTTTATAGCACCTACTCGTCGAGTTGGCCTGCCAAGTCGTCGAGTAGGTTTTAGATCCCACGTCCTTGCAATGTTCTCTACTCGACGAGTCGGAGCTCCCAAATCGTTGAGTACCAGCACCAAATCCCTAAAACATAGAAAATTAAATAATACCTGCAACAGGTGTTACAAATCTCCTCCACTTGAACTAGACTTCGTCCTCGAAGTCTGTCGACCCAAATAAGTCTGGGTAGTGGTCTCGCATCTCATCCTCCGGCTCCCTTGTCCATTCGGAGCCCCTTCGGTGCCGCCATTGCACCTTTACCAACTTCACTTCCTTGTTCTGAAGAACCTTGGTCTTCCTATCTAGAATTGCAATAGGTCTCTCAATGTAGTTTAGGCTCTCATCCACCTGAATGTCGTCCAGAGAGACGATTGCGGCCTCGTCTGTGACACACTTTCGAAGCTGTGACACATTGAAGGTTTTGTGAATGGATAAGTTCATCCGGCAGATCCAAGCGATAGGCCACCTTGCCCACCCGGGTCGTAATCCTGAACGAGCCTATATATCGGGGTCCTAGCTTGCCTCTCTTCCGAAACCTGATGATGCCCTTCCATGGTGACACTTTCAGTAACACAAAGTCTCCCACCTGGAACTCCGAATCCGATCGCCGCCGGTCGGCATAACTTTTTCTGACAGCTTTGCGCGACCCGCAGCCGGTCGTGCACCTGCTAAATCAACCCAGTAGTCTTGAGCACTACCTCCGTGCTCCCCATGACCCAGTGTCCAACCTCGCCCTAACAAATCGGGGTCCTTTATCTCCTGCCATAAAACATCTCAAATGGAGGTCGGTTGATACTGGCGTGGTAACGGTTATTGTATGAAAATTCTGCCAGTGGAAGGTACGTATCCCAACTCCCTCTAAAATCCAACACACATGCCCGCAACATATCCTCAAGCATCTGGATCGTCCTCTCACTCTGGCCATCTGTATGGGGGTGGTACACTGTACTAAAATGCAGCTGAGTGCCCAGTTCCCCGTGAAACTTCATCCAGAATCTAGATGTAAACCGAACATCCCTGTCAGAGACTACCGACACTGGAACCCCATGTCTAGCTACCACCTCTCGTACATAACTATCTGCCAAGTTCTCAGCGGATATACTCTCTGATATCGGAATAAAACGGGCACTCTTCGTCAGTTTGCTACAATCACCCATATGGCGTCCACACCCCTCGCCGTCCTCGGTAACTTCGTGATGAAGTCCATAGTGATCTCTTCCCACTTCCACATGCGAATGCGTAGCGGCTGAACCTTGCCATGAGGCCGCTGATGCTTGGCCTTGACCTTTCTGCAGGTCAAGCACCGCTCCACAAACCAGGTGATCTCCCGCTTCATGCAGGGCCACCAGTAATTCAGTCTCAAATCTCTATATATTTTTGTAGCCCCTGGATGTATAGAGAACTTGGACTTGTGCGCCTCCTCCAATATTATCTGCCTTACTCCTCCAGTCACCGGTACACATACCCGACCACACTGTGTCAAAAGGCCACGACTATCCTTAACAAACAAAGGATACTGCCCCCGAATCCGCTCTATCTTCCAATTCTCCTTCTTCACCCCTTCGACCTGAGCCTCCTTGATCATATCCAACAATGGAGAGATCACGGTCATCCTCAAACAAACGTTCCCAATCGGGGAACCTGCCGCCTTGCGGCTCAAAGCATCGGCCACCACGGGATGGTATAAGATCTCACAATCATAGTCCTTCAGCACGTCCAACCACCTCCTCTGTCGCATGTTGAGGTTTTGCTGATCCATCAAATACTTCAAACTCTTGTGATCAGTATAGATGGTACACCACACTCCATACAAGTAGTACCTCCAAATCTTGAGGGCAAACACCATTGTCCCCAATTCCAAGTCGTTAGTGGGGTAATTTGCTTCATGAGGCTTCAACTGCCTCGAGGCGTAAGCTATCACATTCTCCCTCTGCATCAGTATCGCACCTAACCCCGAAATCGATGCGTCACAATACACCACGAAATCATCTAACCCCTCCGGTAACACTAGAATCGGAGCCTCATATAATTTCCGTCTCAGGGTCTCAAAAGCCAAGTGTTGATCCATGCCCCACCGAAATGTCACATTCTTCTTGGTCAAGCGGGTCAATGGCACAACAATCTTGGAGAAATCCTGGATAAATCTCCGATAATAGCCCGCTAAACCCAAGAAACTACGGATCTCGAATGCATTTTTCGGTACTTCCCATCGCATCACTGCCTCAACCTTGGCTGGATCAACTGAAATGCCTTCTTGGTTGATGATGTGCCGCAAAAAATAGTACTTCTCGCAGCCAGAAATCACACTTGGAGAACTTTGCATACACCCTCTCCGCCCTTAGGGTCTCCAATACTTCTCTCAGGTGCTGCTCATGCTGCTCCTTGGTCTTAGAATAGACCAGAATATCATCAATAAAAACAATCACCGACCGATCCAGCATCGGTCTACACACCCTGTTCATAAGATCTATGAACGTTGTTGGGGCATTGGTGAGCCCAAATGGCATCACAACGAACTCATAGTGCCCATATCGAGTCCTGAAAGCTGTCTTCGGTATGTCCTTATCTCGAATCCTCATCTGATGGTATCCTGACCGTAGATCAATCTTGGAAAACCAAGACGCGCCCTGTAGCTGATCGAACAAATCATCGATCCTCGATAGCGGATAGAGGTTCTTCACCGTTAGTTTGTTCAGCTCCTGATAATCAATTCACATCCTGTGTGATCCATCCTTCTTTTTCACAAACAGGATCGGAACTCCCCATGGGGAGCTGCTCGGACGGATGAAACTTCGGTCTAGCAGCTCCTGAAGCTGTGTAGATAGCTCCTGCATCTCGGGCGGTGCTAGCCAGTACGATGCCTTCGCTATCGGAGCGGCACCCAGCACCAAATCGATGTGAAACTCCACCTGCCTCTCCGGAGGCACCCCAGGTAACTCTTCGAGAAAGACGTCCTGAAAATTCCTGTACAACGACACGCTGGCCACATCTATCGTGGTCTCAACCCTCGTATCCGAAATATAAGCCAGAAATCCCGTACATCCCTGCTGTAGAAATCTCCTAGCCCTCGTATCCGAACAGAGGGTTGGCCTCTACGAAGCCTTCTCACCATGTATAACCAGTTCTCCCCCACTTGGGGTTCGAACCCTCACTAACTGGCACTCGGAATCGATCATGGTCCCATTGGCCCCCAACCAATCAATCCCGAGAATCACCTTCAGTCCCCGCAACGGTATCAGAACTAGATCAACACGAAACCTCTCTCCAAGCACATTCAAGACATTGTCCTGATACACCCACGCAACACTCATAGTGTGGTCATCTGCAATCGCCATCTCGAGGGGGGAATAGAGAGTTCCCGGCGTATCCCGAAACTTCTTGCTAAGCGCAAGAGACACGAATGATCCGGTAGCTCCCGAATCGAACAAAACATGAGCCGACATACCATTGACCAAAAAGGTCCCTATACAAGCACAATGTACACATAAGCAATGCATATAAATATAGAGTAGAGAAGAATAAATACATACCAGCCACGACGTCTGGCTCTGCCCGAGCCTCCTCGGTAGTCAGCTGAAAGTCGTGGCTCCTCACCGCTGGATCATCTGCCTTAGCAGGGCGGCCATCTGTGATCCTCAGTGTGGCGGGCGCAGGCACCGCCACTGCTTCACTCCCTCCCTGCAACTTCGGACAATCGGGCTGTTTGTGGTCGGTCTGGTTGCAGTGAAAACAAATCAAGCCCTTCTTGGGGCAATCCCTGATCACGTGGCCAGATTGGCCACAAGCATAGCATTCTGAGCCTGTCGCCCGACAAGCCCCACTGTGCGGATTACCACACTTGGCACACCGGCCACGGCCTTGCTGGCCCCTGCTGGAAGGATTCGAGGTATTAGGCTTTTTAGCCTGAACCACTGCCGTCTGTGCTTGCTCCGGCTTCCGCTTGGTGCGGAAGTCCAACTCCATTTCCCGCTCACGGGCCTTCTCCACCATCTCGTTCAGGGTTTTGCACTCTGTAAAGCTCAGAAACTCCCAGATATCATCCCTCAGCATGGAATGATATCTCGTCCATCTCATATCCTCATCCGCCACAGTCTCGGTGGTCTGCTGAAGGTCATGAAACTCTCTCACAAGTCGTTGCACCTCAATAGGTGGTGCAAACTCCGCATCGAATCACCGAACAAACTCGGCCCACGTCATCTCAGCCACACCGGCTGCTCCCACCTAGCTGGTCACCTATCCCCACCAATCTCGGGCTCTGTCTCTCAGCATACATGAAGCAAAACCCACCTTTTCCGCATCAGGGAAAGAACTCGTGCACTGGGCGTTCTCGATATCCGCCATCCAGCGTCGGCTAACAATGGGGTCCCTGACCCCGAAGAACTCTGGCGCTCCACACGCCTTGAACTCCTGAAACGCTGGAGTTCGGGCCCCGGCCTGGCCCGCAGCAATCTCGGCTCTGAATGACCTGAGCCTCTCCTCCTTAATCTCCATCATCCCCTCCTTGACCATCCCAAAGATCACTGGGGTAGCGTCAAGGATGCCCTTCATAACCTCGGCTGCAATGATCTTGCGCAGCCTCTCATCAATGGGCTCAGTACCGCTGCCCGATCCAGATCCAGATCCCTATCCTGATCCTGATCCTGATCCCCCTCCTCCAAATCGTGTCACCACCATGCTGAACTAAAATGTCATAAATCATAATGATCAGAATATCTATATAGGGAATCTTCCCACACCGGTCCTCCTTAGAGCTGTCAGATCGAACATTGGTTCGGGTACAGGTCTTGTGCTTTCAGTAGTACGGGCCCAATACTACCTTCCAAACCTACATGTAACTTCCTCAAGGCTCTACCTGCCAACTCTAATTCATTCCAAAAATAAATCATGTCCCACAGACTATCACATATGTCAGATCTCAGGCTAACCTAAGATTTGTTCTACTCACATCAATCAGACCAATCATAACAGGTTGCCTTTATGCATGCAAATTATACACAGAAAAGGATCAAATAGACTTTCGAATAAGAGATTCTACCCTACGACCACAACCAAACAAGGAACAGGAAATAAGGCCAAATCAATCATTCTAAGGCTATATGCTCCTAACCGTATACAATTTTAAAAGCATACACATAGCAAGATCCATACGATTATCATAGCTCAAATATCAGTATAACATGGCTAATCATATTTGGGAACTACTCACTTGGCTTGGTCGATCATGGGCGTTGCACTCTCATCTTTTCCATTCTTTAAAAGTTTTAACTTTTATTTTATTATTGAAAACAATTTTACCATTTCCTTAGTTTGAGTCCTGACACACCCGAGAGTGTGCCTGAATCCCTCAAACCAAGGCTCTGATACCAACTTGTAACAACACAATTTTCAAAAGAAATTTTTCATTTTTAATTAGCCAAAATATGTTTCATCAATCATGTAATCCCAGATACAATTGTTTTCAAATTCATAACATCAACAATTTTTATTTTAAAACATCAAAGTGTCCCATAATAACGACTGAGAGAGAGTGCACGCCGCGCCATCAAACCTTGCCCTTGCCCTTGCGCTCGGATGTACCTGAAACAAATCCACAAACTGTAAGCTAATGCTTAGTGAGTTCCCCAGAGCGTACCCCACACACAATCCACATAACACATAACATATTAGCTATAAAAGCTACATATATACAACATAAGCCATGCATACAATAAATAGGGATGCCGTGGGCTCGTCCCCATGGTCTTACTCCAAGATGTCATGGGCTCCCCACATGGTCTCACTCCTAAGTGCCATGGGCTCCCCCATGGTCTTCGATAGGAAAGCCATGGGCTCTCCATATGGTCTTACATCCATGTGCCATTAGCTCTCCCATGGTCTTCCACACATACCTACCATATATACCACTAGCATGCTTCCTAGCTCAACAAACTAACATACCACATAATACAACTACAGCTAGGATGCCACATATCATAAATGGGCCGACCTTGGTGCGTTAGACCCATTGGTATGGTGAGGAGACTCACCTCTCACGAATGCTGTGCTGACAAGATAAGATCCAATAAGTCCCAACGCAAAGCTTCAACTCAACTTCCTATAAGCATCATAAGATTAACTTGTCATAATCCCAAAATTACCCTCAAAGTCAACCCTGGTCAAAGTCAAGGTCAACAGTCAAGGTCAACAGTCCATGTTGACCTCAACTCGTCGAGTGCATCTAGCAACTCGTCGAGTTCTTACAAAGTCCAGAAAACCTGAACAAACCCTACCCAACTCGCCGAGTTGTTTCATCAACTCGACGAGTTCACTTGATATCCAGTAGACTGGGAAACCCAATCCGACTCGTTGAGTTGCCAGGGCAACTCGTCGAGTCCCCCTCCCCTTTTGCTTATTATGATGATATAGCGAATGCAGGGACTCCAGGGCTTAGATCTAAAACCCTAAGGTTTCTAGGAGGATAAAGTTTCCAACTTTACCCTCTTGAACCACTCTGAATGCTCTAAGGCCAGCTTGGAAAGCTCAAAAGCTTTGCCATGTGGTCCAAGACACTAGGGATCTGGAATCCCTCCTTTCCAAAAGAGTTTCTAGTCCTCAAAATGTTCCAAAGATGGAGGCTTTATGGACATGCATGTCCAATGCATGTCTTTAAGTCAAAATGGCCAAAAAGGTGAAATATACTCTAAAAACCCTTGCATGGCATCCTTGTTTGACCAAAAGCTTGATCAAGCCCACATTGGGACCATTTTGCCCTGAAGATCCATAAAGTTGCAAACTTTATGAACCCCATGCATGCAATCAACAAGAATGATAGGTAATAAAGAGTAAACTCAAGATCTAACCATAATCTAAGATAAAAATAGAATCTTGAAGACTTACAACAGTTCCCGGATGGTCAAGCTCAAGAGTGAGGGATTGGTTTGCTGGATCTTCTCCTTCTTCTCAATATCTCCTTCTTCTTAAGCTCCACAAGTCACTCTAGATCACAAAATGAAAGAGAATGGGGATTAGGATTTAGCACAGACGTTCTTAGGGTTTGGAGCTGATGAAAGGTCAGCCTCAAGGTTTTTAAGGAGATTATATAGGATGCAAACCCTAAATATAGGGTTTTTCCTTTACAACACCTACTCGTCCAGTTGGCCTGCCAACTCGTCGAGTAGGTTTTAGATCCCCCGTCCTCGAAATGTTCTCTACTCGACGAGTCGGAGCTCCCAACTTGTCGAGTCCCAGCACCAAAACCCTATAACTTAGAAAATTAAATAATACCTGGAACATGTGTTACATGATTGGGCGGTGGACATGCCACGCGTCTATAGGGTGCGTCGTGCCCTGTGCTACGTGGCACTTTAGGAACGGCCACGTGTCCCTCTCCGTTCGCCACATTTCCTTATCGACCGACATGTGTTTTTTGTGACTCAGCATAGGCGCACTGCACTTTTTTTAAAAGGCGCTCCGCACATTTCCGATTTTTTGACTTTTTCTTGAATAGGAATGTACATTTCGAACGAGCATAACTTTCTTATTTGAACTCCGTTTTCAACAAACTTTGTATCCCCAAAGTCATATTTGAGAGAACTATTACTTTCTACTCAAAGTTTCCAAAAATTTCACGTTTATTTCCTTTTATTATCATATAACTATTTATACCTCTTCATATAATACTTGTTACAAAAAAATAGGTGTTACAGGATCGAACAATTGTGGCACGACCTACTGCGTAGCAAAGAGACATGAAAAGTATTCAAACATGGAAAAAGAAGAAGGCCCAGAAACAATGTAGCCATCACTAACCAGAATCACGTTTTGCAAAGATGAGAGAGAAAACATCCTAGATCCTCACCATGATGGATTGGTATTGGCCCTATGTATTGCAAAATAATATGTCAGAAGAATCCTGATGGATGGAGGAAGATCTGTTAACATAATCCTAAGAGAAACCTTGCTGAATAAGTGAATATTATAACATATATAATCGATCCTATATCCGAAGCATATGGGACTCGACTAATTATATCGCACATAAGGATTTGATATATGTTCAATCTCTTGCTATTATATTTTCGTATATTGAATTTCCTATGTTGAACCATTTCAACATGATATTCATATACACCTATGACTAAGTTCTATTAAAGCCTACATTCTAAGGCTTTAGATTTGAAAAGAAGTATGAGTGCCCTCTACCTTAAGTCTACTATAGCGAAACAAGTACCAAACTTTGCAATTTGCAAATTAAAAACTTTGTTCCCTACGAACAATGTTGTCAACATGCAATACTAGTATCACAATTATGTTCCCACTAGCTTTGACATGTACCTAGAAATCAATTGGACTTCTAGAAAACAATACTCTTGACTTTCTTACTAAATTACAAGCTTCTGTTGTGTGATGCTTTGATTAATCTCCAACTAGAATTCTTAAGCTTATAGACCTTAATTGGATAACATATGTTTCTGTTTAAACCATTTAAGAACTTATAGATAAATATCTTGGAAGTTCAAACAATTCCTTGCCATTCCTCACAATTCGAAATATGAAGAGGGATGCCGCAATCATATTGTAAATTTGAGAATGCAATTAACACAACCAATATCCATATTAATATTTATCAGATCTTCAAAATCTATCATCGAAAGTACTTCCTCACAATCATTCTCATGAATTAGAGTGAAACCTTTGCCCTTTTGATTTTATGGTTCCTACTTTCCCATCCATGTGAATCTATCATTTCCAACCTAGAATCATAAGACAAGATTTAGGACAAAACTAATTCAACTTCAGCTTTCCTTCATGGATTGAAATTTGCTATTTCTAAATTTCTTGCCCTCTGGTAGCACAAGGGTCTACCAGTGAGCTTTCCAATGAGCTTTTGATTTTATAGTTAAATAAAACATAGAACTCAAAAGCATTTCCAACCCAACTTGAAGTGCACAAAAATAATAATGTGTCAACCAAACATGATAGGTTATTAACCTCAGGTCGCGTGCTAGTGATAACTAAAAATGTTTATTGTCAATTGACTCTTGAAACTATCAAGATCAATATGAATCCTACTGACTTCTTGACATATGTGTTTTCTCTCAAAGAACATTCCTTTGACGAGCTAAAACAAATATTCAAAAGTTGGTGTGGATTCCTGACAATAAAACACTTCATAGAATAGGTCTCAGTTTATCTTTTGTCTCTCCATTAACGAAAACATCACAAGTCGCATTCTATATATGCTAGAGTAAGAAAACATTTTACTCCACATATTCTGTGGTGTTTTTTTAACCTTCTTAGTTTGAAATGGGTTTTAAGATACGATTTGTAGTTACTAGAGTATGACTCTAAAACTTGATTTGTAATGAAGTATGAACCATATCTTGATCGAACTAATTCCAACAATATATGATTCCTCTTCTTATTCATACAATTGCACTAAGATGTTCTACGAGGATCAATTGTGATATAAATCCACAATCACTAAGATGATCATAAAACATGATACTAAAGCACTCTCATTTCCTTTCAGATTGGAGAAACTTTTATCTTACTGCCTAACAAATTCTTCTCATTCGTTCTGCTACTCTTTGAATCTTTTCAATGTATTAGAATTATGCTTAATCTCATAAACACAACCATACTTACTAAATCATCAGTAACTCGTGACGAATAGAGTTATTGTACTTTGTGGTGGATCTGAATAATTCATATCAACATGTACTAGATCCATTAGTCCTTCACTTTCCTTACATAAACATGTGATCAATGAATTAGTTATAATTTTCCAATGAACAAGATTCTCATATACTATACAATGCGACTTGTACAACGCCAAGTATCTATCCAATTGGTGATGAGATTTCTTTTCACGTGGTTACTTATGAAAATACCATAAGCGATATTATAAGAATGAAATCCTCAATTGATATTTCTATTATCAGAAATGTAATCTAGACTTTCATAAATGTCATTGCAAGGAAATATAAAATAAGGCAACCGGATAAAACCAAAATTTCATGTTTATTGAAAACAAACGAACATTTGGAAGTTGTCCTTACAACGCATAAAACGAAAACTATGTTTCTAGACATTTATGAAGAATAATAGAAATCCATTAAATTATCCCAACTCCTTAAAAGTAGCTCCAAATTCTAATCTTCGAACAATGTGACTAAATTCCATTTATCATGATCAAATTTAGCTCACCTTTCTCATGCTTCCTTCTTTCTCTTAGCTCCTTTAAGACCATCAAAATATGATCGTCACATCATGTATTAAGAGTATATGAATACAGACTTATAAAATAATGGAGTAGGAAAACAAATAGTTTCTTTGGGGTTCAAACATGGAATGATCCCAAAAATAGTTATTCCTTTTACCATATGATCAAACGATTAAATCTTGGACAACCCGTTTCCATTGGGAAGAGAAATATTTTTTGGACCACCATTGTCAATGTCCATGGAAACCTTGGAAATAGACCTAATAAGCATTTCCGCTTCAGCAAAAATCAACATTTGAGTTAGATCAATTAGGGCCACGGCGATATTCCTCATCTAATATTTCTCAATGAACTAATCATATGACTTTGGAAGTGAGACAAGAACCTAGTCAATGGCTTGCTCCCTTGGGAAACGACACCCAATCTATCCAACTTGTCAATGTACTATTTCTTTTTAGAACATGCATACACACAAAGTTTCCATCTTGATGTTTACATTCCATTAGGGATTAAGTAGTCTTGTATCTTTCAACTTGAGAAAAACATGACGTTAGGAAAGTCACAGGAGGAGAAGGTGGAATAAAGATGATGTCTAGTTTCATCATTTCCTAAGGAAGGGAAAAACAATTTCACCTTGACTTGAAATTGGAAGACGATCTCTGGAAGACTGAGGAAAACTATTTGCATACGAATGAGGAAGAATATTTCTATCATCATAAGATATTTTAAAAATAAGAGAAACGGATAATTCAGTTTAGTTGATTTTAATCCTTAATTA